>NC_053154.1:176867501-177568849 GCF_016835505.1 Polypterus senegalus
GGATTGCCGCTGACGGACGGCCTTATATGGGCAGGCACTAAATTACGGAGTTACGCCTCCCATGGGCATCAAGCAGAAGTCTATTATAGTATATGGATGAAAAAATAGGTTCCAGTTATGACCATTATGCGTAGAATTTCAAAATGAAACCTGCCCAGCTTTTGTAAGTAAGCTGTAAGGAATAAGCCTGCCAAATTTTAAGCCTTCTACCTACACGGGAAGTTGGAGAATTAGTGATGAGTCAGTCAGTGAGTGAGTGAATGAATGAGGGCTTTGCCTTTTATTAGTATAGATATATATCTATATTTATATATTCGTGTGCATACTTTTGACAGACACAGTTCTTGCTCCAACAAGACATTTCATCACGAAGGGTTATCAAAAGTAAAAATGAGTACACGGGCAATCCTAGCACTGAAAAACGATGAAGTCAAACAAATTAACACCACAAATGACAATTGGGTACACTGCAAATTGGGTACACTGCAAATTGGTTAAATGCGTACCAATAGACTATGCCGAAACATTTGGTGGTAATTGTGTGGAAGATGAAAACATCAACTTATAATATTCCAAAGAATATCTACAACCGTTAACACCATCCGGTCTTCCTACACACGAATTACTGTAGAAAGAAGGATGTATCCAAGAAAGATAATGTAGTACATCTTGAGGGGGAAAGCCCCCTAGTGTATGTGTTTATATAATATAATATAGTGAAGTGGCTTATCATTTTCCTGCATTTGACATTTTTGAATGGTGAGTTTGGTGATGGTGATTTTTCAGGTGACATTTATTTTGAAAAAAAGAGGAATGTTTGTGTTATACTTAAATTTTTGAAACATTTTAATCAATATTTGAATATCAATAATCTATGGTATTAAAATAACACAAATTTTACAGGTATTCTGTACCTTTATTATACAAAAAGAAAGATTCATTTTTGATTTTTCAACTAATCCAGCAAAAATGGGGATTCTACTGTACTTTGTGTAAATAGAATACAGTATATGCGGTTGGAATGACAAGAAGGTACATATTTCATTGTATTACTAATTAAAATTAATAACTGCATTTCTAACATCAAAGGCAGTATTTGTTATTTTACAAAATAACAAGTGCTGTTACTGCAGGGAAATGGTAAAAATGTTACCTTTAGTGGAAAGCAAGGAAAAAAATTAGAGATTACCAGTATATTCTTTTTGTATGCCTTTTAAAGAAATGTTATTAATATGAACGGTACATTACTAGATTTGCAACTAAATAAATAAATACTTAAGTAAATATTTAAGTAATTATGATAATTTTTAGAAAAAGATGCAGACTTTAAAAAAGCTGCACTGTAAAGTGGATATGTAATGATTATTTATCAAAATAAACAGTATATTAAGAACATGCACATCATCATGCACCAAATTCAATAATTTTCTTTAATTCTATACACTAAAAAATATGTTTTTAAATTGTATGAGAGTGTATAAAATAAAGAGTGCCACAATAATCTACCACTTCCACCTCTGAGATAATGCAGGTCTGGCTATGAATTCATAAAAATTAAAAGTTACCACTATATTGTCACAGTGGTAAAAGATTATGGCTGATTACTAGGTTACAGGTTAGGAGCATGCTCCGATACAGCGCATTGCCACACTCTCAACATGACAAACCAACTCAGGATGCCAGATTATGACCCGAGTGCAGCCATGCAATGGGTGACACCTCAGCACCACACTTGTTCGGATGGAATGGAACCAGTGTGAGGTTTTTTATGGTGGCTGTAGTGCCACCAACCCCAAAGTTTTTCCCTGCAGACACCAAATTAAATTTGTTGGCATTAGTTGAAGCCATATATTTGACATGGGGTGAAATTATTAGCAAATCATTTTTTTTAGCATACAGTATTCTAAATGCAAGTAGTAGTACTATTATAAACAGAGTTTATGTTTATGCACGCACCATGCAAGGCACATTTCCTTTTATGTATGCCATCTGACTACACGATTGCGCTATAAAGAGAACACGCCTTGTCTGGACTATGTATCAGTAAAAAGAAAACCACAGAACTGTCCATCTCCGCTGCTGACCAGGCCCAGTTCTTTGCAACAAGGATACAGATAAAGCAGATCTGTAAGATACTGTGAGAGAACGGCAAAGCAGCCACTAATCAATTAAATTTGCCATCTTAATGAAAGATATTGACAATGGTGAAGAAACACAAAACTTGTAGAGAAGCTACTCAGAAACTGCTAGTTGAATGGGCCAGTCACAAAGTGCTCCTCGCACAGTAACCAAATATGATGAATTGCCTAGCATATATAGGGCATTTTCAACAGTGATCAAAATGTTACATGAAACACCAGGATATTAGTGGTAGATAATTAGTACACAGTAACTGTTGCGTTTCCTAGAACGCTACAACTACTAAAATATATGATATACACAAAAAGGTCTCTTTTTGAAAAGACTAAGCAAATGCATATGACTAGGTCCCCCGGGGATAATGCAGTATTTTCAAAAATATTAGATCACAAGACAAGACTCATACATCGTCTTAGGGAAGTAAAAAATCCCACCTGCCAACTGAAGGCCCGGTAGTCAAAGACAACGTCGTACGATATATTGGCGCCGAAATTATTTCCGACAGATCCCGGTCACGACTGAAATCACTGCGGTCACACGAACGTTTCTCTTCCGCTCCGTCTGCAGTGCAATACCTTAAACCAAATGAACGATTCGGATCGGTTTCTCAATGCTGTAGATCACCTTTAAAAATTTTCTTGTCTTTGAATTAATATGAGTACATCTGGAGGACTTCGTGGTATACTAAACAATTCTGACAGGTAGAAAAAGCGGTCCAGCAAAATGATGTTTCTCAAAACCAAAAGTGCGATGGCCTTAGTGATAAAACCAAGTCAAACAATACGACGCACAAGCAAGTCTAAATCCTCCGTGAGCTACTGAGTTTTCAGATGACACTTAATAACGGCGGATCGATTTCGTTTTCTAAAAGGTTTCAGTTTCCATTTCTCCTCAAAAATCAAATATTTCTCAAATCAATTGCAAAGCTCGCCAATAGAGGTCGCAAGGAAACCGACACGAAACCCCTTCAAGACTGAATAGATTTCTCCCTGCTTCTATGAACTTTAATCGACAGGAGAGAGAGCGGTTGGAAGCATGCACTGATATAACGCGTTGCCGCACCTACCACACGACGAACCCACTCAGGATTCCACATTAGGACCCGAGCGGGTGACAACCTCAGCACCAACACTTGTTCGACTGGAGTGGGACAATGTGAGTTTTATTTATTTATATATATATATATATATATATATATATATATATATATATATATATATATATATATATATATATACACACACATATACATATATATACACATAACTAACAGTGGCTGGATGGCTAATCCTACCACCAACCCCCGAGTTTTACCTGCAAGTCGGAGGAGTTGCTTGCAGGGCTTGATGCAAGCTAACGTCATACACAGGACAGAGCAATTGCAAGTTATGGGCCAGGGTTCAATCAATAATAAGGGATACAAAAACAAGCCGACGGATGTTACATTATTATACTGGTATTTTCAAAGCAAACAGAAGCAATATTATGAATCAGTGCCTATGAATGTATGATGTATTACGGATTAAACCCTTTAAATGATTTGCATCGACGACTCATATCTCTAGAATATATGGCTAAATATTGTCCAGGATCTTATCTTAACCCTTAACTCTGGAAACTAGTTTGTCGACGAGACTGATGCATTTGCCTGCCATAGTTTACGGAGTAATAAATCGGTGATCGTAAGCGATTCTCGTTTTCTTCTTATGTTCTGTATAGTGTACGACTCCATGCGTGAGCGCCTCCTTTCATTTGACAATGAACGCATTCTACATAATGGCGACGGAGATCGGTGTACAAAACGGCATGCCCAGCAAATCGCAAATCCGTACAATTTGCCCACGGTTGCAGATTAGGAAGCTTTAAAACGAGCGTGCTACAAGTCAAGGAAAATGTAAAAAAAAAACATACAACAATTAACCAACTGATCATTCATAAACATTTACTGCTTTTCGCATTGCTCTAAAGAATGTCTAAATATTATCGAAAACATCAGCACGTTACCAGATATCATACAGGCGCAGAATGTGTTGATGATACGACCAACGATCACATAACTCCACAACACCACACATACATTTGAGAAACCCGCAGTTGCCGTCGTGTTGCTAATTCGACTAGTCGCAGTTACTGCACAATACCACACAGGCCAGCCCACCATCTCCAAAAGGATGAGGTTGTGAAAATACATAATTGCCCGCACCTTAGCTCTTCACATAGAAATACCCAAGTCCTACAATAATCCTTAAATGTTCATAAATTTACATAGTTCATTCAGAGGTTACAAACTATAAACATAAAGGCATAATATTAACATAACATACAACTATCATCTCTCACCTGAATGAAAACTGTCGGCAACCCGCTCAAACCGAGGGAAATCTTACTACAGCAATAACCGGAAAGCGCTTCTCTGACGTCATCTGCAAGCGCCAACTACTTAAAGGGAAAGAAGCATTCCTCTTCTAAAAACAGTGTCAAATAGCTACGCTTAAGGTATATATCCGAAAAGACTCGATATGCCAGTTCTTTATTTTTGTGGTATTTTGCTTCTAAAAATATAACGTATCATACAGGAATCTACATCAGATAATCATTGATGTATTATTTATTACCGTTGTATAGTTTCGTTTACAGTTAAATACAGTATATCTAATATATTAAATATACATTCGTATTTAACATGTATGTATGTATTATTATTATTATTATTATTATTATTATTATTATTATTATTATTATTATTATTATTAGAGCCGGTTCTTGATTTTTTGCTGCCCCAGGCGAACTTGCTTTGAGAGGAATCATCATTGCCAGCCAGACCTGTACATTGAGATCTGGAGACAGGACAGGGGGCAGCGAAGTATTTAAGACTTCGATTTACAATTTGAGAATGTCGAGTCATAGCAAGGTCTGTTTACAAGACTGTCTAAGAAAAATACGCTCTTGAAAGGTACTGTTTCAGAAAATAAGGAGGAATCGACTGTAGTAGTAGTCTGTCTTTATTGCTTTAAACGTTTCGAAAAGAAAATTAAAAAACACTCCCGCTTTCGTTAAAACTGGGAAACGGTTCCATTGTTGTCTATTTAAACCACCATCATATGCTTTATAAATAGATAAATATAGATATATAATTTTGTTAACTAAGACATTACCTAACATATGCATGTCGTTTAAATTAATAAAATAAACTGAAAACTTAGCATAGTGGCAAAATTCAGTTAAACTGAGAATATAATGATTTTCTTTAAATAGGAAGCTTTACCCACAATTCCTATATACTGTATATACTGTATATATATGCAGTAGTATGCTCGTGTATGCAAATAATGCACTCTACCTATCCAAAAAACGCACAACAGCTTTAGCGTGCCCAGAGCGAATATCACAAATGGTGGTAAGCAACAGAAGGCGAAGTTTTAATGTACTGTATATCCATTTGGGAGACGATCATATTTGCGGTTAAGTCAGTTTTTTAGCAATTCACTCAAGAGATACAATCCTGTTGCTCTTTTGATCATTTAATTTTATTTCGCCAGGTCTGTATCTTCTATGGTATAGTTTGATGATTATTATTATTGGCAGCATCATTGTTGTTGTTCGTGTTATTGCTGGTCTGTGTAGGTTGTCTGACGTTAAGACTGATCATCGGTAGTATGCGAAAATAATATAAAACGATATAATCGGATATTAGCTTTGAGTGTGTTCGTAGGTCTGTATTATTTAAAAAAATGTGTCGCGTCGGCCAAGGCCGTTTCTGGGCAACAGAATGTGCTGGGCATAGTGCAGACAGTGCAGGCGCACAAATTTTTCTGAACAAAGTAAAGATAAGAATCTTTACATGGGGCTGCAGTTGTGCGCTCTAACCACTAGACCCTTAGACACTAGCCTAGACTGCCTGTGCCCAGAAACGGCACTGTTTGTTATTTATTTTCCACTCATTTTTATACAGTATTTCATTTTTATTTAATATTTATTTATATGTATTCAACGTGCTTTTTCTAGATCCAAATAGTCTGCTACAATGTTGCAGAAGGGCAGAGATGGTGGCAGTTCTAGGTACCAGCTGTATTGGATAGTGCATGGAAATTTTACTTATTACTTTTACATAACTGCATATCATAACTGCAAATCAGAACACTTGCAATTTGTATTAAATGATTTACAGTATGATTGATGCCTGATTTTTTTTGTTTGTTTTGTCTTTTATCATTCACTTGAGATCTATTTTTTATTTTTACTTACTTGTACAGTTTCCACTTCACTACCAAACGGAATACCTCTGTCTCCTACACCTCCTGTAATGTTTTCCATGGTTTGTTGGCCTTTCTCTTCCTGTCAGTCAGGCTGTTGCCAACAAGCAAGTGTTAGAAAGTTGCTTTGTTAAACAGGTGAACAGGTTAATGACACTGAGGATAAGAGTGTGATAGAGTGGGTGATGCTCTCATTTTCTAAACCTGGTTCAGTTACAGAGAAACACATTTTCACTTTGATAAAAGCCAGAGGAATGCTGGAACAGCAGTGGTCATGCACCGTTTAATATTCAATGGTAAAAATACCATTATAAGTAATTGATTGTCTAATCTTTTGTCTTGCAGACTACTAACGTAGTTGTAGCCCAGCCCCACTGCAGCTAGATAGGTCTGAAAATACTACTTTTAACCTCTTTTAATTCCAGGTAGACAGAAATGTAGTCAAACGTCTCTTGAACTTAATTAAGTTTCCTGTTTGCTTTTGAAAGACTCCAAAATTGTTTCTGTAAGCTCAAGAATAAAGTGTCATTGAAAGGACTGTTCTAAGTTTTATGTGTACAACTCTGAATCCAATACCTGTGCTTACAACACTGACAACACCTCATCTTCCATATTGTGATTGCCAGGATTAAAAGAACTAAAAGTCATAGAAGGCATTCTGTGGACACAACAATCACACCACAAGACTAGAACACCTCACAACCCACAAAATGGTGTCAGGAAATGATGATATGGCAATCACATTTTTCCCTTCAAAACTCTTCCTTGAAAATATTTGAAAACCATCTGGTAAATGCTCAATACATGCCTGAAAAATGACCAAAAATCCTTCAAAAATGATTGCAAAAGACCACTAAAAGGCCTGAAAAATACAAAACAAATGCTGGAAATTTACAATGCTCAATTGTAAACAGGCCTTTACTGATTGTGAAATTGGTTGGAACAAAAGCTTTCACCCACTTGGGGTTCCTAGAGCTGAGTTTGTAGACGACGGTCTTAAAGCATAATAAAGTATTTGAGTTCCAAATTCCATTTTGATATATCTGTCGCACCTTGCTGTGGATCATAGCAAAGTTCCAGGTGAATACTATAAAGGACTGAATATGTTGCCATAATTGGTGATAACATATTTATTCAAGTACATGCTTCAAACACCTGTTCTGCTGCCTATGCCTGTTACTTAGAAAGTTAAACATCCAGAGACATATGGTATAGTCCACAGGCAAAGACATGCAAGTGATGTTTTTTAGAACGAAAGATTGGGAGATGAAATATAATCAAACTCCAGACAAATTTAAATAACTAAAAATGAATATACCCAGGAAGTGTACAACTTTGAATTTTATACCTTTGACCCACTTCCAGTTGTGACCTTGCCTAACAGTGGCATAGAAACCATTGACAATTTTTTTTAATGTAACACCCAAGGGAAAACTGAATGGCATCATAAGAAAATGTAACAAAAACAAATCACATTATGAAAATTAATCTAAAACAAAAATCAAATGTCACAATTAGATTCATTGGGCTTTAAAATGCTATTCTGCATAAGTCATTTTTGAGTCCCAAATAATTGCCGATTCCTTAGTGCAGAATGTTAGACTTACAAACTATGTTAAATAAGTAGTTAATGTTAAAGACATCTCAATTGGCTCTTCTCATTGACAATGAAGTATCTCCCTTATTGTTACATGTCGGCACAAACAATATTTATTTACAGCAATCTGAGATATTAAAGTGAAATTTCATCTCTCTGCACCAAAGCAAAATGTCAGAATTTAATTGTGTCTGGCCTCTTACCAAGATTATATAGAGTGGATGTGATTTATAACAGATTGCATTCCCTTTACTACTGGCTAGGAACCTGGTGTGCAAATAAAAGCATAACCTTTGTGAACAATTGGGGTGATTTTTGGGAAAGGCCTGGATTTTTCAAGAGAGATGGTATTCATCCTTACTGGAGGGGATCTTTTGCTTTATTCCAAAATATGGCAGCAAAATTGCCTGTCTGACTGATCAGAGCCCCATCCAGACCACAGTCTTGTGATCTCAAATCATAGGCTGTTATTTATCCCACTTGTTACTGTTCTTTTGCTGTTACACATAGTTCCTGTTGTCGGGCATCTTATAAATTTAGTCATGATGTAATCCTTAAATTACTTGACAAAACAAAAAATAAACTGTATAATTAGACCAAGAGATAAAATCAGAATCTCCACATGAGGTGCCTATAATAGTAACTTAGTTCAAACTAAAACAAAAAATATATCACCAGTTCAGAAACATCTATGCAGTTTTACATACTGCTTATTAAACAGTAGCTCTCTTGGAAGTAAAGTTGCTTTGGTAAAATATATTAAGTACAAACTCTGATTTGTGTCTTCTCACCAAAACCTAGCTTAGTAAATCTGACACTGTTCCTTCATAAATCTAGAGATACTGGTCGAGGATGTAGCCTTGGAATGATTCATTGTGACAAAATGCTAATCACTTCTAAAAATTTAGGTGAATTCACATCCTTTGAGACCCTCATTTTAAATATTAAAACAGATTCCAGCTCAGTTATAATGGTAGTCTACTGACCGCCAGGGCAATATGCATTGTTCTTGACTGAATTTGGCAACCTTTTAGCTGATTTGGTTATAAATTATGATCATGTAGTGTTGATGAAGGATTTTAATGCATAGATTGATGTGAAAACTGACAGTTTTAGCAAATGATTTACTTATTTGTTAAATTCAGTAGGATTTTGTCAGATTGTCAATGGTCCAACTTTAAGCAATTGTTAGACTAATTATAACTCATGAAGTTGAAATTATAAATTTAAATATTACTACCATTAAATTATATCTACTTAATTATGTTTGATTTGGTTCTGCCCTCTCCAGTAACTTCACAGATTAAAACAAAAACAGTACGACATCTAGATTATAATTCTGCTTCAAAACGTATATATACGTATATAAGTCAAGTGTAATCATGGAAACACTTTAGATAAGTTAACATCTAATGTAAATGTGGAAAACAATTTAGATTAGCTAACATCAAATTATAATATGACATTGAGAGATGTTCTGGATGCAGTGGCTACCCTTAAAACCAAAGTGATCAAATTACACAGAAATTCACCCTGGTTTAATGAGAGCACTCGAGTTCTTAAATTAGAATGTTGAAAATTGGAGGATAGATGGAGAACAACCAAGCTGCAGGTCTTTCAAATTGAATTAAAAAATATAAAAAAAGCTCTCCTTAAAGCTCACTCAGACTACTATTCTAAAATAACAGATAACAACAACAATAGTCCTTATGTACTGTTTAGAACAGTGACCATTGAAACAAATTGAATTTAGAGCTACAGTGAAAAATACTGACAAACATTAGCAGTACATCCATCCATCCATCCATTATCCAACCCGCTACATCCCAGCCACAGGTCACAGGGGTTTTCTGGAACCAATCCCAGCCAACACAGGGTGCAAGGCAGGAAACAAACCCTGGGCAGGGTGCCAGCCCACCGCAGATTAGCAGTACAGACTTTATGAAATTATTTAATGAGAAAATTAAAAATATAAGGTCCCAGATCTCAGCAAATCCTGTCTCACATTGCATTCACCACTTTACAAAGTTTAATCCTGTAATAGAACAGAGAGTCTTAACTTTAATTTCTAAAATGAAACCTTAGATGTTCCTGAGATCCAATGCCAGCAATACTAGTAAAAAGCGCAATGGATGTTCTTGCAGCACCTATTTTTAGTATTATCAATAGCTAATGAATGCATGGCACAGTACCTGACGCACTAAAAGTGTCAGTTATCCAACCCTCACTAAAAATAATATAACTTAGACCCACATATAATTAATAATTATATAACTATATCATATTTACCCATTCTCTCTAAAATACTTGAAAAAGTAGTCACTAATCAGCATCAGTCACACCTTATACATCACAAGTTATTTGAGAAATTATAGTCTGGCTTTTGCACCAGTCATAGTACAGAAATGGCGTTAACACTAACACTAACATTAACATGTGTTGTAAACGACATTCTGAAAGAAATTCCACTATAATTGTGTTGTTAGACTTAAGCGCAACATTTAACACCACTAACCATTCTATTAACACTGACAGTACTCCATCATTATACTGTACACTGAAGTGTGCTATGGTGTCCCACAAGGCTCAGTACTGTGACCTTTACAGTTTTCACTTTACATACTTCCACTGAGATCTATTATTAGAAAACATAATGTTAATTTCCACTCATACACAGATGACACCCAGTTATACCTTTTCTTTAGACCAAATTATGTTTCTCCAATGTTGTCCTCAATTAGATGTGTTAGTGAAATGAAGGAGTTGGTGGATGAGAACTACTTGTCTTTAAACACAGATAAAACAGAGATGTTAATTATTGGAGGGAAAGATGCTGATCTCAACAATATTTTGTCATTATCTCACTCATTTGGATCAACATTCATTTTATTGAATCAGCCCGCAATCTGGCATTATCTTTGACTCTAGCACGTCATTTAAAGCGCGCATTATAAAATTGTCTAAAACATGTTTCTTCCATCTTAACAATATTGGAAAATTAAGGCATTTTCTAAATATAAGATATAGTGAAATATTGATTTATGCATTTATTTTTAGTAGGATTGACTACTGCAATGTGGTGTTTACTGGATGTTCATGTTGTTCTTTATACAGCTCCCAGTTAATCCAAAATGCTGCTGCAAGAGTTATTACAAGAGCAAGAAAATACAAACACATAACTCCCGTTCTTAAATCCTTATACTGGCTCCCAGATAAGTTTAGGGCAGATTTCAAAAAATCCTCCTTTTAACATATAAAGCCTTACAAGGTTGGCTTACTTATCTGAACTTATCATTTCTTACAAAGTAGAGTGCACATTAAGAGTTCAAGATGCTGGTCTGCTTATGACTCCGAAGATTAATAAAATAACAGTGGGATGTCGAACTTTTAGTTACAGGGCCCTAAGCTGTGAAATGGTCTGCCCGCTACTATAACAGATGCCCATTCATTCTCAGCTTTTAAATACCAGCTGAAGACTCGTAACTTCAGTTTAGCATACCCTGACTAGAGCAGCTGATTAACTGTGTATACTGCATCTATGTTGTTAGTCATTAGTACAAAAACATAAATAATATGATATTTATAATTTGTTGCTAACATTCACCTACTCTGTTTCTCTTCTCAGTACTGACATGTGGCACGTGGTGCCACTGCCTTACTGCCAAGTTGTCTGCCTGCCTATGGAAAAGTCATCTCAGATAAAGAAGCTCTGGAATCATCGAGTAGAAAAGTCTTTTCATCAGATTGGCTAGCCCAGAACTGATTCTGCTGCAGAATGGCCAAGTGGTGAAGGCAGCTTGTTGGCCGAGGACTCCAAGACTCTGAACAAATATGAATCCTCATGTGTGATATAATCTGTTCTTGCATTTTGCTTTGTAGCTTGTGCTATTACTATTGTACTATTGCATTTTATTGTATTCCTTAGGTGGCAATGATAGATTGGCCATCTAGATCTGTGAAGAGGATTACTTGTGTTCTGTTTTGTTTATTGTATTTACCCCATTTTTGACACCCATTGCACATCCAACATACCTGGAAAGGGGTCTCTCTCTGAATTGCCTTTCTCAAGATTTCTGACATTTTTTTCCCTATGAGGGTACAAGGTTTTTTTGGGAGTTCTTCCTTGTCTTCTTAGGGAGTCAAGGCTGAGGGGCTGCCAAAAAACAGGGCCTGTTTAAGCCCATTGCTGCACTCTTTGTGTGATTTTGGGCTGTGCAAAAAACAAATTGTTGTTGTTGTTGTTGATAAAAACCCAATGAAAATATTAAATAAAGCAGATGATCATAACAGTGCCACTACAATTTAAGAAAAACTGAGCAACCACCAAACTTAAACTTAATTGTCAGACAATATTTTTGTTTGGAGTACACAGAAAAAAACAAAATAATATACAATACATGACACCATCATAACATTCTACACAGTAAACACAGATATATAAAACAACATAGTAAAGTAGTAAAGTGTCATGCTTCTGCAACACACAACGAAGGCTGCACCAAGTCCAAAAATATCCCAAAAATGTTCTTTTGCTAGTAACAAGGGCAACAAAGAATCCTTATAAATGAAAATATTTATTCATAACCAAAATACTCTTTGAAAAAAGTTCTACTAAGTACAGAAGCCACATGCCTCCTTAAAAGGCAGTCCAAAAGCAATCAAAGTCCTAATACAAGTCCTAGAGAGAAGTTGAAAAAACAACAGGGCAAAAAGCCTAAACCCAGTAAATCAGTAATAAGCAAATCACAGCAAAGGAATCAGGGGTCAGATTTATAAAACTTGCATATGTACAAAAAGAGGCCCAAAATGTATATACACAACCTTCCACACAAAAGTCGGGATTTATAAACAAAAACTTGATATGGAAACTTGAAAAAATGTATGGTTACTCTGACCCATCTGTGTGCAACATTGCAAAGAAGCAAACATGGGGGATGGTAAGCCTGCCCTTTGCAGGTTATAATTGTACACTCAGTCAGAAAAGAGTGTCCTGCATGCAATACAATAAAAGAAATCTATAAATGAAGTATCAGTTTAGTTTTCATTTCAAAATTCTGTTATGTGATATAGATATTTTCAAACAGTGTGATCTGGTGGCTCTACAGTCAATGTACATACCTGGGGGCTCAGGTTGGGAATGAATGTTATTTACTTCACAGCACATAAAGGAATAGATGTGTTTTTGTAATTGTGAAGTATTACCGACACATTGCTAGTATTCAGTGTTAAAACAGGTAGTCTTCTGCAGTTAGGCAGACTCACTATTATCGATCATTTCAGAAATGCATGGACAGAACATGTGCTATCACTTTGCCTATATGTTAAAACATCTGTACTAAACTTAATAAACCTCAGCTTGATTTAAAACTAAACGTATACCTATAACTTTTGTTCAGTTCTTTTCATTTGCATGCGTATTTGTCCTGTCCCTCAAAAGTAGACCAAAACATGTCAGTGCACAACAACATAGGCATTTGATGAGCTGTTTCACTTTTGGCTTATCAAGGAAGAGGCATTGGCTTCTTGTATAAACACCTTTTTTTAACAGCATTTTACGAATGTTTCCATTGATTTCAATGGAATGAGCACTTAGCTAAAAACACTTGAAAACTGCAGGAGTTTCCTAAACCACTCGCTGATAAAACACTTATGGCCCTTTCACATTTAAGGATTGTAAGGATTGTTTGGTGATTTTCAAGTTTTTTAATGTCGTTTTTTAAACATGTTTTTCTCCATTTTTTTCAAAGAAGCCTTTTGTTGGGAAATATAATAAGGTCATTTTCTGACAATATTTTGTGAGTTGTGAGATGTTGAGCCTTCATAATGTTTATGACATTGCTTTTCCAGGCACCACTGATGACATCACTTCCAGTTCATGGCATATAAAGCCACCATCTTAACTACCTAGTCCAGTTCTGTTTTGGACTCAAACCTGCGAAAATCTCTTACTAAAATAACCATTTTGCAGCCAAGACACAATATACGGGTGGCTGCCCCAAACCTTTCTTTGTGTGACTTTGTGTTGTTTTTCTGACAAGCTGAAAGTGGCATCCTGAAAGTTACTGGAATACACAAGGATGAGAGTGTAAATACAGAGATATGTAATGTTATGAGACAGAGTCTCCAAAAATTATTTTGAGTTCCATAAAAAGCACTGGGAGATAATAACCCGAGACAAGAATCATATTTAGGCTAGCCAGGATCAAAACCAGAACATCAGAAAGGTACATGAATGAACAAAGTTAATTTGCAAATCAAACGTCAAAGTCAAAAAGGACCCAAAATGCAACCTAGTGCCTGACGTATTAACAATCAAACTAATTACTTCTAATTATTTTTGAGTTTTATATAAATGAGGGATAAAATTTACATAAAGTCGACAGCAATAGCAAAAGTACTGTTATGACGTACCGATCGCAGTCACATGATGCCACTCAAGTTACATAAGCAAATGATACAAAAATAAACAAAACATATATCCCTAAATCCCATTATTACATATTTAATGCTACAATAATGTCTTTATGATATTAATGTGCCATTTCAGTTTTTATTTTTGTTAACCCATGCTATTCACAGTTTCTACTTAAGGCTGCTTTGAATCATGTAAAGATATATTATAATCTTTAATTTATGTGGAATTTTTTAAAATGACTTATCAAAGGTCTCTGTGTACTTATTTTTACTGACATGGATGGAGTATTCTGTATATTCTGATTGGACAGAAATATTACGTTTGCATTTACTTATTTGGCTGATGCCTTTATCTAAGGAAACACACAACATTTAAGATACAATTAGTTCAATTTCTTTTATTTCTTTCAGTTTGAGCACAGGCAGTTGAAGTAACTTGCTCACAGTCACAAAGTGCAGTAGCAGGATTTGAACCCACAGGCTTAGGGTTTGAGGTCCAAAATCTTGAGCTGATGACACCTCACATGAATTTTTTGTAATGAGGCATATCAGACTTGCTGATCACAGTCGCTGATCTTGTCACTGCACCCAACTAAACATCACTAGACATGTCTACTTTTGTCGACCGAGTATCGATCGACTTTCCAGAACAGTTGTGCTTTGCCTTTTCTGTGAAAACCAATAATGTTCTAGGGTCAGTACAGCAGAAATCTTTGTTTTTCTTATCTATTTTTACATTTTGTCATGGTACTAAAAACCCTGAGACATCAGACTGATAAGCCTGTTCGTTAGGTCAAAAGCCCCCATGCAGTCTGACGGAGCCGGTGATGTGAAAGGGGTTAATAGCTGTGTTGAGTTAAATTGCAGTCTCTTCACTTTTTTATTTTTTCTGCTCTATTTTAGTATGTAAAACAAGATATGTCAGAATGATGAGCCTCTCTTCTGATTGCAAGGTTCAAAATACAGTCTGTGTGTTCCTTATTCCTCTTCGCTGCATTCTATGTTTTGCATTTTTAGATGAGCATTCATTGGTTGTCACCTCTCCTTACACAGCCTGCCCCTCTGAGCAAAGACTAAATCAAAATTTTAACATAGCCAGTTTCACACTAGCTGGTCTCAGTCGTTAGGTATGCCACATTAGTTGATTAGCTTCACAGGAGGATTCCAGTGACTGCCTCTGACTGGTTAAAATTATGTAAATGAAGGGTATGACTGAAAATCAGTGGGAAAGTTGCCTAATGTGACCTAGACTTTAACCACTAAGCCACACACTGCCTGCCCTTAGAACATTAGGACTGCCAAGATGCAAGATCCAGTGTTGTCACCCTTCTTCATTTCACTAGAGAGGTATTGACTTACAAGAAGCATGCAGAAAATGTAAAAATTATGCTTATTTCAGGTCATTGAATCACAAAGTAATAAAGCTAATCTAAGGATGACAGTCCAGTAACTTGCATATTTAAAAACAAGCCAGTAGAATACAAAATAAAAAAGAGATTTCATTTTTATTGTGTCTTGTACTGTACATGCCAGTTAAACACCAATCCCAAAAAATAAAACAACTAATAATTCACAGTTTTTTTATATAGTTAGATGAATGGCTTTGTATCCTAACTCCTGAGCTCTAGTATCAGGACACATTTTTCTGTAATGTAATTCCACTGTTAAGTGACTTATCATAACTCTGTGGTAAGCATGAAAGCTAATCTCAGCTGAACACATATTTTTTTTATTTTATTTTAAATTGAATGGGAAATGGCCTGAAAGTCTATCAGATTTTTTTTTGTTGCTGACTGTGCCACCTTTGGGGATATTATGTTGCCGTTAGAGTTGATATTGAGAGGAATTTTCCTAAAGCAGACACAAACAGCAAATGAAAAGAATCGTGATAATCAGTCAATTGATTGACAAATTTTATTTAGTATAGCAGCAAAATGAATACTAGTAATGAACTATTAAATTATGTATTGCATTGCATATAAATTAACTATGTAATAGATGAATAAAAAACACAAATATAGCACTAATACTATGTGCAATTTTTTTGGTTAATTTTAAACTTTCACTGTTTCAACAAAAACAGCAATTAACACAATAAACCCACGCAGATTATTACAATTTTAACACCTAAAAGGAGTAATTGTATGAAATCATAATTTTCAGAAATTATACTAGTCATGTCATCACAGAGACATGACATCACATTTTGTTTTAATAAACCTTTTATAACAAAAACGTGGGGGCTGACATTAACTTTACTGTTAACTGCTAGTTGCTTAGCTGTCCTGCCTAAACAAAAATATTACCAAACAAATGATTATTCTAAGTCACAAAGTTTCATCAATGTTAGCTCACTTTTGACTTTCATTTACAAATTTTAAAGAAAACCTGCAGGCCTATTCTGAGGTTAGCAAGTCTAATATCACTGCTGACACACTTAAAATTGTCAGTCACGTCACTTGGTTGTGTATCAGCCATTGAATTTTTCACTTGTGGGATACTGAGCATTGTTATATGGATATTGTTTGTAATAATTATATTTTTGGTTTGAGCCATGCAATGGATCTTGTCCACTTGCATAATGCAGTGGCAGTAGTAGTGGTGGTGAGTAAGCATTGTAAGACGAACTAGAAGACACTAAAGATCTGACTAATGTAGGGCTATGACTTTGGAAAGACATACATTTGTGTTCTCAATTCAGCTACAGAATCAGTGTTTACTTTTTCCATTTATGGAGCTAAGCTCTGAGAAACTGAGAATTTTCCTCTTTAAATTTTTTTCACATATTTAGAGAGTTGAGCATCATCTATATGATGTTTCCACTTTTTTGACCATTTGTTCTTTGCGCCTTTGCCTGCTGAAATTGTTGACATAGAAGGTTTTTTCCTGAATCAGGTTCAAGGATTTCTAAAACACAACCATCATGGCTACTGATTTCTTCCACATCACTCTCTTCTACAGCTTGAAGACACTGGGAAGACTCTTCCTTATAAAATCGCTCTCAGTGCTGTAAAATGAATTTTAATAAATGAAACCTAAATTGTAGTCTGCAACCTTAAACAATATTTTAAGCCTCACCTAATCCATGCCTCAGATGATCTAACAGACTTGACCTAAACATAATCATTAGGTTTTTGCTACACAACAGGTATTACATATACATGTCAGGTGGTGTTTTTTTCTGCATATTTAATCACATATGTCCATTACTGGTCATAGAAACTGAAGTTTCCTGAAGTGACAGTAAAAACTATGAAATGTGCTAACTGACCCACGTTTGAATGTGTTCTGACAGCATAGCTCCCTCCTGAAATTATCCTTGACTGTTTTGCCACAAGTATTCAGGTCAAGAAATTAAGGAAAAAGTTATTTTTCGGTATCTAAAAAAACTTCATTTTCCACCTTACATTACATATTCCAGGTTGGCATATCAACAATATGCATGTTTATCAGTCACACCATGTCCAGCTTATGGAGCTCATAAATGCCTGTTTTAAGTAAGAAACACTTGAAACAAGTAGTAAAAGGCTTTGGGAGAAAGACCAAATTTTCAAATTGTTTGGGCGCTACAGGGAAATCTCCATCCATCCATTATCCAACCCGCTATATCCTAACGACAGGGTCACGGGGACAGGGAAATATGTGAAAGGAAATAAAGGTGATTGAGCAGTAATGTAGTTATTTAGAGGTAATATATTTATTTTGGGCGGCACAGTGGCGCAGCGGGTTTGCTTCCCGGGTCCTCCCTGCGTGGAGTTTTCATGTTCTCCCTGTGTCTGTGTGGGTTTCCTCTGGGTGCTCTGGTTTCCTCCCACAGTCCAAAGATATGCAGGTTAGGTGAATTGGCGATCCTAAATTGTCCCTAGTATGTGCTTGGTGTGTGTGTGCCCTGCGGTGGACTGGCGCCCTGCCCGGGGTTTGTTCCTGCCTTGCGCCCTGTGTTGGCTGGAATTGGCTCCAGCAGACCCCCATAACCCTGTGTTAGGATATCACGGGCTGGAGGATGGATGGATATTTATTTTAGTATGCTTTCCATATTAAATATAGCATTTATCTTAGGGGTAGCATGAAGAGACTACTGCAGTGGCTGCACTTAAGAGCTGAACTTAAGAAATATTGAAAAAAAGACAAAGAATGTAGCAGAATGAGACTTTTATTTAGGTGTATAAGAAGTGTGTAAGCTAATGAGCCAATCAAAGTAAATGTCAGATGGTATGTAAGGATTAATTCAGCACTGTTATGTAAATAAAATTGTTTATAAATATGGGACTGTAACTTTGCTCTATGACCATTCTATGGCACCACCTCTCAGGAAACGTTCTCTTTGCAGACTGCTATGACAGGGTGCTCCCTCTTCATGAAGTGAAATTAAAAACACAAGACAAGTTTCCTGCTGTCTGTTTTCTGACTTATAAATAAATTTCTTCCACAAAAAAACACATCCAAGTTATTATGCCCACCTGGAAGTGTCAGTTTCTACTTTAATCACAAAAAGTACTTTTCAGATGTTCTTCTGGCTGTGGTAGATGCTAACTACAAATTAATCTAAATTGATCTTGGGAGCTATGGAAGTGCGTCAGATTCTGGTATTTTCCAGAACTCTATTTTTGGCTATTGACTAAGGGAAGACTGACTAAATCTTCCAGAAGATCAACAGAAAGTCACTTAATGCATCCACACTCACAAAGGTGGCTCACAACTACCAAGGGGGTCTTTAACTATAGGCTCTGCAGGGAAAGGTGGCTGATGGAATGTGCTTTTGGCATTTTACCCAATAAATGGCAAGTGCTAGACATGCCAATGCACCTTAATTTGCCAAATGTATGTCATGTGGAGAAAGCAGCCTGCACTCTGAACAATTTTATCAGGGAATATGGTACAGTAAACTTTGAGGGCACCCTGGCACGTGATTCAGAGCCTATGGAATGCTCCACAGTGTGTGGCTCCCAGACAGCCCGTTTGAGACCAGTTTGCAGAGTACCTTGTAAAAGCTGAAGTGAAGCCCAGATGGTGATATGAAATGATTTAAATGTTTGAATGTCCTTAAATTTCATTTTTGTAAATATTTTGACAAAATGTTAATCTGATTTTTTGTCAGCTTTGTGTTTTTTATTTATTGTCTTTTACTTATTTGGTTTAAACTCTGGTTGATTTTTTTTGAGTGGTGAAATGTTAGAACTTTTGTCAGGTTTATATTGCTGTCTGCCTCCCTGGAGAGTTGCAAAGGTCACTCACTTTGTTTGACTGGTGACCACTGTCATTAAAAAGCATCATACAAGGGATAATTAAATAGAACAGATGCAGACAGCAATGGAATTATGAATGACATCCTAAACTATACTTTAAAGATGTGATGGGTACAGAAAGTGAGTGGAAATCTACCCAACAGGGACACAGACAACGGTTAAAACCTAGCAGAGTTTAAAAATCGTCATGTCTTTATCTAAAACTAGAGAAAAGAAATGTTTTGGACAGACTTTTGTGAAAGATGTGAGCAATTGGGTCATCCTCCTGGCTCTATTTCCACATGAAGGTATTTCACCCAAAAAAAATCCTCAAAATCCCCCATGGCCCTGATTGACCCCTAAAAATGGAGGGATTCCTCCAGACCTGGCAACCCTGATAGGCAGGAATGTGAGAAATACTGACGAGGGTATGCATTAGTGACATAAAAAGGCCCATAAGCACTTAACAATGTCACAGATTTAGCAGAAGAAGGGATATGACGTCCAGGCTAAGAAGCGTCCTTATAAAGTTGCTGATTTAATATATACAAGGGACAGTATCAAGAAGGAGGTTCACAGGGCTCTGCTTGATGATTGCCTATTTCCTTACATCACTGACAGCATTCCATTGTGGATAAGGAAGCTGTAACACTCTAGAAAACAGTCTGGAAGAGGCAGAACCCTTAGAACCTGGAACAACCCATCAACAGAAGAATTCAGGAATCATATCTGCTAAGACAGTCAACTCTCCGATGAAGGTATCATTAAGAATGACATGAATTGATAGATTTCTCCAGCCAGTCTCTATCTGATGATGATGCTCTGGATTTGCCATGTACCAGAGGAGGGAGGGCTTCAAGGAAACCTGTCTGCTTCCAGCTATGTCAGGAAAATGATTGTGTCATGCACATTAAAGGATCGCTTTCAGGGTGCACCAGAGGTATGAAATACCCTGCCAGAGAGGGGGAGCTGTCAATAACAAGAGAAGCCCAATGAGGACAACTGACCCTGTCCCTTCTGGTCGGATCCCTATAAGACCTGGATATCCCCAGAAGGAGGTGTCCCATTTGGACCCAAGTTTGCCCAAGAGTGGAGCTACAAAGTCAAGATCCATGCTAGGAAGCCCCTAAACTGTTGAAGCTAAGAAGGCTGTGTTCTTTTTGTTTAATATTGTTGTCTGCTTTGCAGCTTCAAGCACTTGTTTTCTTCAGTCCTGATTAATGAAGGATTAAAAGGGGCAACCCAGCTGGCACAACAACATTTCTTTGGACTCCTGCACTTTGCCTAGTTTGTCAAATCCTAATTTCTGGTGATTCATGCTGATGGGGGACCAAGATATTGTGAAAACCTCATGGGTGTGTGGATAGATCATGGTTTAGAGATATATGGTACACAATGTCTCAATACCAAATGATATCCAGGACAGCACTTACAAACAGCTGCACTTCTTTTATTACAACAGTGTAACCATCTTTGAACAGGATTTTCCAACAGACAATTGCTCCTGTTATCGCATATGGAGGAACATGCGAGAAAAAGTTGCAGTTACAAGATGAAACTTTGCCAAAAGAGTTGTAAACAAAAGTTGAAATCAAAGAACAAAGGAAGGATAATATTAAACCAGAATATTAAGCATGAAAGCATACACCAACAAAGAAAGATTTTTTTTATCCAGTCTCACAATACAGGAAATGCATTGAGCTTCTCTTTATTTCGTCCAGAGCAATGCCATAGCAACTATTACAACAATACTGCACAAAATGTTGTCATTGAAAGATATAAAATATTTTTAGGACCCTTTTAAAGAAAAGAATTATGAAAAATTAAAACAGAAATTATTCTAATGGATAACAAAACCCCAAACAGAAATAAGAAATATCAAAAAGCAAATAAAATTTTAATTTGAAAGCAAATCATAACAGGTTCATAAAACTAGAAAAGTCTTGGCATTCAATTTAGATGATTTATTTTCATGATACTTTACAGTTCAATGAAAAGTATTTTTGTTAGTAATATGGCATATTGGAGTACCAAGTTCAACGATGTGGCTCAGGTTGCTGGAAGGATCCAGTGATCCACAGCCCATGATCTTTTGCAAAGTCAAGGAACATGAAGCCACTTTCACCATGGTCACCAGACTCATGAGGACCAAGACAATCCTCATAGCCAGCCCCTGTCAGTGCCAGCAGTTGTACTGAAGTCACCCATGACCAGAAAAGTGTCACCTCGCAGGCACCCATCAACCATTGAGTGAAGTTGCGAATAAAATGTGTCCTTCCTCCTGAGACAACAGTAAAAATATCACAAAAAATCTTTCATCTCTTTGAACGATGCCTATGTGCATTGGTGAATGTTTCAAAACATACCACATGAAGTATATATACTAAATCTGGATCAGTAAATTGGTTGACACTGTGACTAGACATATCTTTCCTACTTTGATTATGTTAATGTTTTAGTATTTACATGTTTTTGTTACACATAATAACAGTTTTTTGTTGGGGAAAGCAAAATGCTAATGAGGCTACAACATACTGTCATAATTTGGTATGATTATGGGTCCTTAAAGGCCACCAGTGTTTATTTCCATCATTAGATCTACTTCTAGCATTGCCAGTTGCATGGCCTGTGAAGTCAGGACCCATGCATAAATGACACAACAGGATAAAAAGATTGCTATGAGTGCAAATCCTTACCTGATCTGTGGATACCAAATATCTGAATTATTCAAAGTTTACCTTTCTGCTCTTTTCTCACAGGTACTTTTGGTTTTGACCCTCTTGTTCTCTTTACTGTGATTATTGTGTCTCGTATTGGGATTCAGTTTTTCATTTTGCTTTATATGTTTTTTTTTGTTTTGTATTTTACTCATATACTTGCTACTTCAAACTTAGTCATTTGAAAATGATGATGGCTTCTAATGTAAAATACTGAGAAAGTAATTTATTTAAATAATTCTTTAAGCTGCCTTCGGCTAATTCAGAATGCTGCACAAGAATTATCATTAGAACTAGGAAGTATGACCATACAGCACTGGCTTCCAGTTAACCTTATAAATCCCATAAAGTTAATGCATATTCTTGTACAAATTGCTAATAACGAAAAATGAAATAAGGAGAGTTAAACAGCAGCTCTAATCAGGGTATACTAGACTAAAAAACTAAAAAAAAAAAAGTCTTATGTTTTTACTTTTACTTTGTGCTTTTCCTTTTAAGGCCACCATAAATTGGCTTCTCTAACACAAGTATGCCAATCATTTCATACCTTTGCGGCACTTTAGCTAAAATGTGAACCTTCAATTGTTGTTTTAAATAATCCTTTGAATCATTTTAGATCAGCATTCTCAAGTTTCTATGTAATAATAATTTCAGGTGCTTAAGTAGGGCCTAGGCCATTTAAGGTTTTGCACGTAAGAGGGAGTATATCAGCCCTTAGCTTGATATGGTCTAAAGGATCATTACTGTCATGTATACAAAGTGCAATGAAATTCATATCTGCCTGTAGAGGCTCTATAAGATACTAACCCTTCTTTACTTTGTTTCTCTTCTCAGTATTTTCTTCTTGTATCTTACTGTAGCACTTGGGTCTAAAGCTCTATTTCTAAGCTGTTCTCTTGCCCATAGAAAAAACAGCATAAATACCATTAGTCTTAGATTTGTAGGATGAAAAGATTTTATCTTCTTATTAGAATTCCCAAAACAAATATATGTAATTTTATATGATGTCCAGTAGAGGCCTGCAGTGGGCTGGCACCCTTCCCAGAGTTTGTTTCCTGCCTTGCACCCTATGTTGGCTGGGATTGGCTCCAGCAGACCCCCGTGACCCTGTAGTTAGGATATAGCGGGTTGGATAATGGATGGATGGATGTCCAGTAGAGGCAGTAGGGCAGCAGGCTGGCCTAAATCTCCAGATCTATGATTATGTCTGACTTTTTTATGAATGTGTGTTAGAACATGACAAGATAGGAACACTGCAACTATTATCATGCAGCAAATATCCGAAGGCCGAGAGAGGATTGATCAAAGGCAGTTAACAGCACGGTTCAAAGTATGGTGTTATCAATTCACTCTCTACAAGAGGCTGATGTGGCCCCTGAAGATATGTGAAACTGTGGCAACAATAGAAATGAGGATGGAATGCAAGGCAATAATTACATCAGGAATTGGCCTGGACTATCACAATGCTTTTCCAGTGTGTGAATTTTTGTAAAAATATGCTTCAACTGCCACTAAAGTCAATCAGTCTGGGCTACATACAGGAGATTGCAAGAATGGTGATGGAGCTGAGATAGTTGCTTGGTCAATCATACATAGCACAAAGGCCCAGGTTAGAATAGGTTGCACATAGAAGGCTGGAACAGCTGTCAACCAAACAGATTGAGGCCGTGTAGCGTCTCTCCTGGCCCAACAGGTCCTGAGGTCGTGGATCAAGTTGGAGAATTGACATTGGCATGGAGCTTCCATCACCGATGCAAGATGGTGAACTTGTTAGGCTGGAGGCTCGGGAATCACCTGGTGATTCCTAATTTGACCCTAACCACTGGTGGGGATTGTGGATTGTCATCATCTGATAGTAATGGAGGTGTGTCACAGTGAAATTGATTATCAGGACCTCTTGCTCAATCGCCATGTACCGTTTCTCCTAGTCCAACAGATTCCAGCTGAGATACATGACATGGTGTTCAATTCCATCAATGACTTGGCCAGGGTCCACTGGTGGTAATTAATAAAGGAGCTGTCATGAGAGCTGCTTTCCAATCACAGAATGTGGCTTCTGCTTTGAGTCCCCATGTCACCATGTCTTGCACCCTCTTCTGCATGAGATCCTTTAAAGGCACCACCCATTTGGAGAGGCAGTGCACAAACCTCTGATAATATCCCACTAATCCCAGGAAAGCTTGGTTCTGCCTTTTGGTGTGCATCTGCGGCCTGTTGTGAATAGCAGCAACTTTAGACCATTGCGGTTTGTCCTTTCCGCTGCCCACTACATAGCCCAGGTATTTAGCCTTGGTCAGTCCGAAACAGCATTTTTGAGGATTGATCTGGAGGCTGGCTTCCTGGATGGCATGAAGGACAGCTGAGAGATGTTGCAAGTGATCTTCCCAACTGCCGGAATAGACAATAATATTATCAATTTAGGCAGCACTAATAGTGTGGTCAGCCAGACCAGTGGTTAGCATTCCTATCTGATCCTCTCTCCTCTTGTTCCTCTGCAGTTCAGCCAAAGACCCTGCCTCCCGATGACATCACCACTGGTCCACCTGCTACTAATGTCAATTCTGGCAACCTCTGATGATGTAATTTCAAGTACCCAGAATCCATCTTACAACCCCATCAGTTCCTGTTCTAGCCGCCCTGACTCCACCTCTTCCTTTTTCCACCATATTTAAGACCAGTATACAACCTGTTAGTCAGTTCTGTTGTGAACTCCGCTTATGTTCACCATGTTTCTTTTAAGTTTGCTGATTTTTCAGTATACAGGATGGCCATCCCCAAACCTTTTTCAGTCTACTGATTATTTTTTTACTACACAATATGAGGGCACAGCAATCTGTCCACCAGATGTTGGAAAGTCGCTGGGGTCTGGTGTATCCCTTCTCCTTCACGGACTCTGTTAAGGGGATCTGCCAGTATCCTTTTGTCATGTCAAGAGTAGACAGGTACCAGGCATGGCCCAGGCATTCCAGGAGGTCGTCCACCCCCGGCATTGAATAGGCCAATGTGATTAACCCAGCAGAAGTTATTGCAGAAGTGCCAACTCCTGCTGGGCTTGGGGATTAGTACAATGGGGCTAGACCAGGGGCTGTGACTCTGCTCAGTCAGTCCTGGGTCCAGCATAAGTCTTATTTCCAGCTCTACAGACATTCCCTTACAATGACCCCCACTCAGTCGCAATGTCATGAACAATCAGAGTCATTCACCCCGGCCTAGGATCAATCACCCCTCACATCCTCGCTATGGTATTGGCTAGCTCCTGCCTCCGTCAGGGGCTGAGGTTTTCCCCATAATGAAGCTGTTTGCATCCTCATATACGACTACTGCAGGAGAAGCCCATGTACCTGGGTCAGCCTGATCATGCCTGGACTTGAAGAGGTTTACATGAAAACACTTGATGGGACTCCGATTAGGCTTACATAATAAATAATCCACCAGCCCCTTACGTTGCTTGACCTTTTAGGGCACCTGCCAGTGAACCAGGAGCTTGGAGATGAGATGCAGGGACTAGACAATTACTCAATTCCCCGGACGGAATTCTTGCAGACTTCCAAGTGATCGCGAACTAAGGGGAGTAGTTTTGAAAAGTGGTTATGTAAGGCTGCGGTGTAGTCAAGAATGTTGAGAGAAGGGGTGCTGCTTCCTCCTCCCAGCCTTCCTGTATCAGATCCAACAGCCCCATATACCAGTACACAGATGTTTTGAGATGGGTGAAGCTCAGCGGCTTGGCAATCTCTTTATAGATCCACAAAGTGAAGGGTGTCTCCTGGTCTGTCAGGACCTCCTTGAGGATTCCAGTGCATGCAAAGACCCCAACAAGTACCCGGGAAATGGTTTTGTAGTTTTCCAGTCGTATAGTGGGTGGCATAGTCTACAAGCACAAGACTATATTTATGTCCATGTGACACTGGGAAGAGACTGGGTGCAAAGAAAGTCAGACCACCACCACATGAAGCTTTTGAAGGTTTCCTTGGTTGTACACCCAGTAGACAGCGGTGGAGTAGTGTTGGGTTTCTCTGTGTATACAGGTAAGAAGGATTGGCCTGCTTTCCATCATATTGTTGCAGCGGGACAAAGCAGTGGACAACAATGGTGGTGTTGCTGCCAGAGTCATACAAAGCCAGGACAGGGTGTAGGTTGACTAGGGAAACACCTGAAAAAGGAAACAGGAGAGGGTAAGTAGGGCCATGTATGTATACCTTTCTTAGAGAACCCAGCCACAGTTCATCAATTCCTCTGTATTCAGGCAATTGTATATTATGTGTCCCAGCTCCCCACAGCAGTAGCAGCTGATTTGCACCAGGGAATGTTCCCTTTTCAAGCGCTCTGAGGTGCTTTTTGTGTTTGGGCTTCTCACTCAGCATGTCAGTGAGCTGTCGATCCACTATGTCCACCAGTTCCTCTATGGTTCATCCATGGTTGCCCAGGATTGTCTTTGGATGGGGTACACCAAGTGCTTTGGGATAGTGCAGACAAGGTAATGAGCTGCGACCATTTCCATTACTTGGTCTAGTGTGATTTCGCTGGGGCAAAGCCAGCAGGCCAGCTTGACCCAGAAACTGAACACCTGGGCTGGCTCCGGATGTTCACAGTCGAACAACCAGTCCTGACAGCACTGGGAGTGACAAACTGGGATAAGCCCATAGCAGGTCAGAATCTCTCCTTTTAAAGTCAGCAGTAATGTGCTCCATATGTCCTCCATATCATAGTAGGCATGGTGGTTCAGTAGGCACTATAGGTCTCGACAGAATAAATTGTGCTTCAATGGCATCGCACCAGTGTTCATAGTCAGCCACCTATAACTGCACCTGCGTGACCTGATCCACCAGCTTTTGAACGATCTATGTGAGGTCTACGGGTTCAGTCACCCAAACAAATCCCAAGAAGTACAACAGATGTGTAGGGTGGAGGCAGTAAGTAAGAACCAGGAAAACTAAAGAAAATTTGGGGTGCCAACCAGTCCACCTCGTTTAGTGCAATTGTTGAAAAAATACAAAGGAAATAAGCACATTGGGGTGCAACTGAAAAACAGGCTTAATAAATTATCTTTTAGTCTCAAAGGTGTTTGTAAACAATCAGTTCTCTTGAGTGGGTTTGTGTCAGGAAGCTCAGATATGCGGGATGAAGTTCCATTAACTGAGATGCCATCCTCCATGAGCCGTCAGATTTATACTGTCTCAATCTTAAGGAGCCTGGTATACTTCCGTAGGAGAATGGCTGAGTTGGCCTCAATGGGCAGTTTCTCAGAGCTAGGGAAATGTAGCTTTGGTGGCTCTTCCTGTCCCGGTGGGTTATTGCATACCTTGTTTTAGTATGGAAGGTGATCCTCAGGGGACCATACATAACTCTCTCTCTCTCTCTGTCTATATATATATCTATTATAATAAAAAAATCTTGGGTCGAGACGTGATCATCTTGGAGAGACACTTTGAATTCCTGCGAGACTACTTGCATGTCATGCCCTACCTACAAACAATTTCTCAGAGACACTTTAACATCCCACGAGACAAGGAAGTGACACAAAACGATAGTTGCTGCACAGGCTTTTAAATGATCGACGTGCAGCATGACATGCAGATCACGCAGCTTGCTAGTAGCAAGCCAGAAGCTGATCCATCCTTAGCATGCTATCTGCTGATCCATCCTTAGCATGCGTTCAGCCCCACCCCACCCCCCAACAACACGAGCAGCAGAGACGCGAAGAGGCTAGCATGAAGCATGCCCCTGGGGGGTGGGTGAGCAAAGTGAGTAGGGGGCACAGCCCCCTAGTGTATATATATACTAGGGAGCTCTGCCCCATGCTTGCTTTGCTTGCCAACCCCAGGATTGGTTAACCGGATATACAATTTAAAGAGATTGTTATTTTCATTGGAATTATTACAAATTCATTATTTTCACTTTTACTTTAAAACTTCAGTGAAAACAATATTTGGAATTAACTTTTCTTCAAGATCGCACTGAATTTTGATTCGGTGTTTGGACTTACATCGTGACAACACAACATATAACTGCCTGTGAGTGAGTATCGTTTCTTTCTCTCTAATAAATAAATACACTTTTTTGAATGTTTGTCCCTGTGATTTGTTAATTGTCATGGCAAAAACTATTCTCATGGTAAACTGTAAACGTTTTAATATGAATGGTATATCAGATCACCTTTTCTGTTGTGGCAACTTTTTTTAGCCTTTTGAATTCCACTGCTTTCATAATCTCTAACCTGCTCTGCATGTGTATCGCGCCAACATTTTTGAACATCTTTATGAAGTTCTACTTTGTCTTTTACACTTTGTCTTTTATTTCTGACCCAAATTGGACCTGCAAGGTTTTCATTTCCACTTGGCCCAGGATGATTATTACTTTCCTTATTTTCAGAATTTGCACATAGATTATTATTGCTCTTTTTTGTATTCTTTTCTCTTCAACGGTTTTGGGTCTCTTTTCGACACACCGCTCTTTCTTCTTCGCTTAGTTGTTGACGTGTCATCTAGAACATATAAAATTATTGTCCTGATAAAATTTATAAGAGCTGAGAGCACAGGAAGTGTGTCTGCCAAAAGCATTCACTTGACTAAGAGCTGAGACCACAGGAAGTGTGCCTGACAAAAGCATACACACGACTGAGAGGTTAGATGATTGTGGTCTTATTTGAAAATGGTTTTATTAGGGCATGATTTGAAAGAATCTAATGGCAAAAGTCACTGTCTCGTGGGTCTTCATTCCAAAAAGGAATCAAAGCCAGTATTACTGTCAGAGAAAATGACAGACATTTTACGGAAATACAAACCAGTATTACTGCAAGAGAAAATTAAAGACACACAATACAGTGATGCATATTACAGCCACATACAAGCCAGTATTACTGTAGGAGAAAATATTACAGACGTATCTAATAACAACATGCCACCAAAAAGAAGGACATGTCAAGTTGGACAAAAGACATAAACAATCAAATCCTATATAAGCAACATCTCCTGGAAGAACGGTCAGCTCAACAAGTAAACATCAACAAAAGACAGGCTGAAAGACAAATAAAAATATAAGCAAATAGATTGATTGAAGAAAAAGAAAATGACCATCAGAAAAACACTAAAAGAGAAAGACTCAGAAGAGCAAACCTTAGAAAAAGTTGGCATTTACTTGCCCGAACCAGTCTTCAGCCACGGTCAGTTATATGTTGCAGTATCAAGTGTTAGAAGTTTTCCAGATGTTGTTGTCAAGGTTGTAGAGATTCCTGAACAAGGCAAACTTTTGCCAAACTCAGACAGAATATTTACAAGAAATGTTGTCTATAATGAAATTGTATAGAAAAATTTAATGAGGTAAAAAAATAGAAAATTTTACCTAAATATCTTCTTCAGATATTGTGTCTTACAGATTGTTACAAAGTTTTACACTAAGGCAATATTAATTATACTTACTGTATTGTCATATACGTTTCTATTTTATTTTTATTATCATTTTACTTTAGGCTTCTTGCAAAAATATTTTTGACAAAAAAAAAATTAAGAAACAGAATGAGGTCAAGGTCCCTTGGCATTTAATATAGACTGTTCCTACTAATGTTTAGGCATTACGGTTCTAGCGCCCGTTATTGTAACGGGCTTAATGTCTAGTATATATATGCTATCCATGTGCGCCCAACTACGTTGCGTGTGTTAAAGTTGTCTGTGAAGGGCTCCCTGTTTAAAAGCGGCTGCCAGTCGTGAACTGGGCCCTTCGTCACTCAGCATTATGATTTTTTATAAGAGAAACAAAATTGCAAAAGAAAATCCTTGGACACTGATTTGATAGGAACAGCCTACTCAGAATCACTTTCCGAATTGTAATTATGTGGTGGTGTAGGAGCATTTCTGCTTCTGTCCATTCACAGTCCGTCTCGTTTTCACGACGCTATTGTTTCCTCTTATGATGTCTTCTCAACCTTTTTCCAATCTCACAGGTTGCTTTGTGGCAATTAAAAGAGTAAGGCAATATACACGGAGCAATGGTTATAAAAGGGGGACAGATAGGTATCCAGGTTCTTTAAAGCATAAATAGGGATCACTTCACTGACATGTGAGCAAGCCACGGTACAACTGTGAGACGCGCAGCACTCGCCAGCTACAACGTAACAATAATAATTTCTGGAATGTGCTGTTACGCTGTCATTCATTTTACCCACTGTCTTTCTTTCATTTATATGTTACGTAGGCATGTACCTTTTATCTTCGGCAATCTCATTCTCTAACCAGGCCTCAGGAGCTAACCAGCGTAACACTGTCCACCACTCCTTTCGTAATTTCGGCACATTGTTGACATCCGTGAGTAACAACAACGTACTAAACTGGAAGGTGGTCTACGCATGCGTGGAATTTGCGGACAAACAAAGATCAAGATCTAAATGAAGATCTCTTTAGTTAATTTAAAGCACAACAATTTGTTTAGTTTGAATGTCTGTGTTTTTTTAGGTGTGACTGGAGTACTACAGTCTTCAGTAGTATAAGCCTGGAGGAGATTCTTAATGCAATGCCTATGTTTTAGCTGTCTCTCTACTGCCATCTAGTGCTTCTTCTAATTCATTCGCGGACAAACAAGGATCAAGATCTAAATGAAGATCTCTTTAGTTAATTTAAAGCACAACAATTTGTTTAGTTTGAATGTCTGTGTTTTGAGGTGTGACTGGAGTACTACAGTCTTCAGTAGTATAAGCCTGGAGGAGATTCTTAATGCAATGCCTATGTTTTAGCTGTCTCACTACTGCCATCTAGTGCTTCTTCTTCTAATTCATTTGCGGACAAACAAGGATCAAGATCCAAATGAAGATTATATAAAGAGATATCCATCCATCCATCATCCAACCCGTTATATCCTAACTACTGGGTCACGGGGGTCTGCTGGAGCCAATCTCAGCCAACACAGGGTGCAAGGCAGGAAATAAACCCTGGGCAGGGCGCCAGCCCACCGCAATATATTGGATGGATATATATATCCATCCAAGGTTCAATCCCACAAAGAGAAGCAAAAGTATTTACACCTGATGAGCCCCAAATAGTGTGAAATACATGTTGTGTACTTTTTGTATTATTTGCAAGTACTATATAAAATGTTTATGATCTGCTTGTCATAACTGAGAGAATATGGCAGATGTCTGACTATTGGCTGACCAACCACATACATTACCTGGTAGGTAACCACCCAAATATCAGATTGCGATAAGTCCTATCAAGATACAATTGATTTAAAAATATAGCCAAGGCAATACTAATGTAATCAGTGTCATAATGGTCAGCTAAGTCCCTTAGTGTATCATTGATTAGTCATTTTAAGAGCTAACTGCTACTTGGAGAAAATGTTGTTTTCACGAAAACCTGTTATTCTGTTCAATTTGGTCGCAAGATACTGGAATTCCTAAAATTCAGTTTTGGGTTTAAAAATGGCCAAAATGAAACAGCTTTCTCAAGAAATGTGTCAGTCAATTGTCTTTTGAAGAATGAAGGTTTTTGCACATTACAAACGGCCAAGAAAGTGAAGGTTTCATGCAAAGGTGTCTATTGTTGTCCAGTACAGAAAAAAGAGATGGAAAGCCCAGATGCACAACTGCATAAGAGGATAAGAATACCAGAGTGTATAGTTTGAAACACAAACACCTAAGAGGTTCTCAGTTTGACTTCTCCCTTAAATACAACACAGATATCATCTTTGTCTACACCAGGGAAGAGATCACTCCAAGATGCTTTTCCAGTCTTCTTCCAGTCAATATACAGGTATGTGTTCTTATACCATTTTAATCTTTTTTTTATTTGCCAGGCTCAGATTTGGCTTTTTCTTTGCAAACATGCAAGGCCAGCATCATGGAATTGTATTTTCTCTGTGGCAGATGACACTGGCATTCGAGTGTATTTAAGAAAGAAAGTAACCAAGGACCAGTAAGGCACTTATTTTTCAAACTACATACTCTCATGCCCTTATCCTCTTATGCAGTTGTGCATCTGAGCCTTCTCCTTCTTTTTACATCCTATTTAGATCCACCTTGCCCTCTTGCGTGAAACTTTAGCTTTTTGGCAATCTGTCACATGGTGATACTGCAAAAGGTTTCTTTATTAAGGAGGTCACTGGATGATTTTTATTTGTCAGGATGAGAACTCTGAGCTATTTTTGTGTGTTTGAACCTAGCCACTGTCGACGGTGCAATGCTCAAAAGCAGAACAGATGCTTACTCACCAGTCCTACTGAAAGACTGCATTTTCAAATGGAAAAGATGTAGCAATGCATAAGTGAGAGGAACTGCTTCATTGATCTGAATAGGTAATATACAGTAAGTCGAGATTTTTTATTGCTAATGTTAACTTCTCAATAACACATTCAAACATAACTTCACTCATAACAGTACCTTTACTGACCTATAACTTTAAGCAGTATGTTTTACATACTCCCTTAAAGAAAGAAGCAGAGCTGTCAACTGAAAATCACTGAATGGGAGCTGCTACAGATTGCTATCGTGTGGGTCAAAGCCAAGGCAGTTGATGTAGATGAAAATCAGCAACTACAGTATAAAGTGTTGGGGTTTGCACCTCTTCAAAGTGAAAATGGCAATGCTACTTCTGGAATGGTTTCCTTTTTCATGAAGACAGACTAGGGGCCTCATGCATAACGTCGTGTGAAGAATTCACACTATAACATGGCGTACGGACAAAAGCGGAAATGTTCGTACGCCCAGATTCATAAATCTGTGCGAACGGCAACTTCCACATTCTTCCGCTACATAAATCCCGGTCAGCGTGAAAAGTAACGCACGTGAAAGTGCATGCTGTCCTGCCCCAACTCCTCCCAGAATTACGTCTCTTTGAACATGCAAATCAATATAAATAGCCCTTAAGCTCAGCGTTCTGTGAAAAGACAATGGCAAAAGCACGGGGGAAAATAGAAGAATTTCAGCGAATACCAAGTGGAGGCAAGGAAAAACGTACTATTTGTTGGTTTAAAAAGTGGTATAAACAACAAAAGGAAGTTCATCGAGTGACATAGAGTGTTGGAGAAACTCGAAAGCTCAAGTTCATAAAGTCGCACAGTGCCTGAAATAGAAAAGAACTTGTCAGATATCAAAGTCGCTGTGAAAAGACGAGTCGTAGCCCACCGCCTGAGTGTCATATGAAAGCACATTAGGGTACAGAGAAAAAAAAATAGGCACACAGTGGGAAAAAAGCTCAAAATGTCACCTTTAATCTCGAAATGTCCACTATAATCACATAATTTATTTTGTCATAAAATAAAGTAAAGTAGAGCATCATAAACTTAATCTTAAAATCGTTTAATTTACTAGTTTCTCAAATCCCATCGTAACTAAAGTAGCATGTTAAATGCTTTGTTTTGTATTTGATCTTCTATCTGCTCTATGTGTGTGAATCACTACGTGCTTCCGGGCTTTCTCTTCCTCCAACAGGACACAGAATCCATTACATTCGTAATATTACTGCTCTCTGAATAATTAAAATACTGAGATGTATACGTGATATCATTTTCATGATGATAGGAGTTAAAGCATGTTATTAAACATGAGAACAGTGTGGACTGGACTCAAATGAAGGTGATCAAGGATGATCAGAAGAAATGGAAAGCACCTGAGTTAAATATATGAGTGTCACAGCAAAGGGTCTGAATACTTAGGACCATGTGATATTTCAGTTTTTCTTTTTTAATAAATCTGCAACAATTTAAATTTTTTTTTTTTGTCTGTCAATATGGGGTGCTATGTGTACATTAATGAGGAAAAAAATTTATTTAAATGATTTTAGCAAATGGCTGCAATATAACAAAGAATTAAAATTGAAGGAGGTCTGAATACTTTCCGTACCCACTGTATATATATATATACTGTATATAGCAAAATCCCCGCGCTTCGCAGTGACGAAGAACTGCTTTTAAATTTTTATTAAGAAGAAAAGAAAACCTTTTTAAACTGAGGGAAAATATACCAATAACTATCTGTTAAGGATCTCTTTGTATACCACGTTGTCAGTTCAGCACTCCGGTTGTAATATGACCAAGCTGTGCACTAAGATTACTTTTGAGAATGCAATGTATTGTTGTCCAGGAGAAAAGCAATGTTGCCTCAAATCAATTGCAACCTTTTGTAGGGTCTGTCCCTGAGATTTATTAATTGTCATCACGAAGCAGAGCCTTACTGGAAATTGGAGGCATTTGAATTGAAATGGGAGATCAGAGGGTATAATGATGATGCGAGGAATACATTTAGAGTGTGGCGCTCTGCTGTTTTTTTGTGTAGTTGCCTTCACACAGCTTCTCCACTGCTTTATAAACGAACGCCATATAAGGCCGTCGTTTTTCCTTGCTTCACGGTTCTGTACTGTTTTATTGTTCGTTTATTACGATTGTTATAGTTATTGTGTAGTTATTCGAGACTTACTTTACTGTTCAGGTACCCATTTCCTTTATTTAATCCGCGGCTTGTACACTATTTTTTGTTCGTTTATTACAATTATAGATATTTATTGATTCCCTTCTTTAGATGACTGCCTGCTCATATAAGGCGCTCCGCTGGTTTTTTGTGAAGCAGCCTTTACACAGCTTCTCCGCTGTTTTATAAACGAACGACATATAAGGCCATCCTTTTTCCTTGCTTTGCCAAGAAAGTTGCCTTTTTATTTAATCCACGGGTTCTCCGCTGTTTTATTGTTCGTTTATTACGATTGTTATAGTTCTCTTTATATAGCACGTTGTCAGTTCAGCACTCTGGTTGTAATATGACGAAGCGGCGAGAGCTCACTCTTGAGAATACAATCTATAGTTGTCCAGGAGAAAAGCAATCTTGCCTGAAATCAATGGCAACCTTTTGTAGGGTCTGCCCTGAGACTTATTACTTGTCATCGCGAAGCAGAGCCGTACTGGAAATTGGAGGCATCTGAATTGAAATGGGAGATCAGAGGGTATAACGAGGATGCGAGGAATACATTGAGTGTGGAGAAACTCTAGAGACAGCGTGTGTATAAACTTGTGGATTTTTCTGTGAGTATTTGGTGGCAGCGTGACGAAGTTGCTTCCGCAAGACCGCATTAGCTGTGGAGCTCAGCTCGGAGCATATTCTTTTCCTACCTTGTCAATTGTGTAATGTGTTTTTTGAACAGGTTTGATGCATGGAAGTGATCACTCGTACTGCGTTTAGTCAGTTCAAATGAGCTGCTCTCTTGTGTGATGTTGCGATGTCCACGGCTTTATTTAATGTTAGCTAAGACCCGGCACTTAAAAGTTTCTCGCTACAGCAATTTTAACTCCGTTACAAAGTGATCCAAAGTCTCGTTTATACCTCGTGTCTTCTCATTAAACTTGTATCTCGCGAATAAACTATTCGACGAAGGCATGACAAACAGCAGCGGGAGCGTGTCCATAAACTTAATTTAAACTGACGGTTTACACTGTGCTTTGTTTCCACAGTAGCTGCACTTATGAATAAGCTTGTATGCGTTTTTCTTCAGCACTCTTTGGGAGCCCTTCCTTCTTTTCTACGTACTGCGTTCACAGTCAGTTCACGTGATTACGTGGGAGGCGTGATGATGTGACATGCACCCCACACGGCCAACGAGCTAAAGTCCATTACAGTATATGGAGAAAAATAGGTTCCAGTTATGACCATTACGTGTAGAATTTCGAAATGAAACCTGCCCAACTTTTGTAAGTAAGCTGTAAGGAATGAGCCTGCCGAATTTCAGCCTTCTACCTACCTACCTGAGTGAGTGAGTCAGTGAGGGCTTTGTCTTTTATTAGTATAGATATAGATTATTTAAATGAAGTTAAAGTTTTATCTGTAAAATATAATAAACATATTGTGCTGCATTTCATCTTAAAAATGATATTGTCATCATATGTAAATACGCATTTTATAAAGTGGCTCAGGTTGTGCAATATTATAACTGTATCGGAAGTTTACAGTGAGATGATTGTACTAATAGGTACAAACAGTTCTACAAGGAGAACTTGATGGACTGATTGAGTGCATTTATAGTTCTTGGGATGAAACTGTTTCTGAACCATGAGGTCCACACAGGAAAGGCTCTAAAGCGTTTGCCATATGAGAGTAGTTCGATAGACAGGATGGCTGAGGCAGCGTGTGCTTGATGCTGTATACCGATAATTCTCTTTCCGATCAGCTGCTGTAGAGCTGTGATTCCACACTCAGATACAGTGATACAAATACTCTGAGTGGTGCAGTGAGAGTAATATGGAAAAAGATAATCCGCTGTGACAACCCCTAACGGGAGCAGCTGACAGAAGAAGAAAAAGGTGCAGTGAGAGTAACAATGCTAAAGCAGCTATTGTATTTAGAATAGTATGACCATCCTGTGTATCACTATATTATTACAGGTTAATTGCAATCAGATGTATTAAACTAATAAACAATATGCGGTTAATTTCAGTGTATTTATAAAACTGCATCAGGGATATGAATCTTAAAAAGAAAGGGAAACCACACTGGAACAGTAGCACTGCTTTGACGCTGGGTGCCGCCAGTCTGCAAAACCGAGCGCAGAACTTGTGCACACCAGGGTATGAGCTACTGTGGAAATGTGCATGGTTTTATGCCAAGTTTAGGTTTTATACATTGCGATTTGAACGTGGAAATGTTCGTACACAATATTTTTGTGCGTATGCACTGTTTATACATGAGGGCCCAGAAGGTCCTCAGGGATTACTTTCCACAGTGTTTGTGAAAAAATGTATGCCACAGCATTGGAAAGGAGTCACTAGAGAAAAGGGGTAACAGGAATTATTTATTGGCTGTGGAAAAGTGGATGGACTGTTCACCCATATGTTTACCTGAAAGGCTTCAGGAGATTTTCTCATCAGTATACTTTGTCAATGTAAAGAAAGCTAATGACTGTGTACACCAGAAAAATGTTGTGACTGGTATTGTAAAATTAGGAGTATACTTTTCCAAACCTCCTCCTCGAACCGCCACCTTATCGTGGTGGAGGGGTTTTGCATGTCCCAATGATCCTAGGAGCTCTGTTGTCCGGGGCTTTATGTCCCTGGTAGGGTCACCCAAGGCAAACTGGTCCTAGGTGAGGGATGAGACAAAGAGCGGTTCAACCAAACCTCCTATGAAGAACAAAAACGTTGGATGACGTTTTCCCTTGCCCGGACACGTGTCATCGGGCCCCTCTCTGAAGCCAGACCTGGACTTTGGGCTCAATGGCAAGCATCTGGTGGCCGGGCCTGCACCCATGGGGCTCGGCCAGGCACAGCCCAAAGAGGCAACGTGGGTCCCCCTTCCCATGGGGTCACCACCTGTAGGAGGGTCCAAGGAGATCGGGTGCAGTGTGAGTTGGGTGGTGGCCGAAGGCGGGACCTTTGCCGGTACAATCCTCGGCTACAGAAGCTGGCTCTTGGGACGTGGAATGTCACCTTTCGGAAGGGGAAGGAGCCTGAGCTAGTGCGCAAGGTCGAGAGGTTCTAGATATAGTCGGGCTCTCATCGACGCACAGCTTGGACCCTTGAACCAATCTCCTTGAGAGGGGCTGGACTCTCTACCACTCTGGAGTTGCCCCTGGTGAGAATCGCCAAGCGGGTGTGGGCATACTTATTGCCTCCCGACTTGTAGCTTGGAGTTTACCCCGGTGGACGAGAGGGTAGCCTCCCTCCGCCTTCGAGTGGGGGGACTGGTCCTAACTGTTGTTTGTGCGTATGCGCTGAATGGCAGTTTGGAGTACCCACTCTTTTTGAAGTCCCTGGAGGGGGTGCTAGAGGGCATACCTTCTGGGGACTCCCTTGTACTGCTGGGAGACTTCAATGCTCATGTGGGCAATGTCAGTGAGACCTGGAAGGGCGTGATTGGGAGGAATGGCCTCCCCGATCTGAACCCGAACAGTGTTCTGTTATTGGACCTGTGCTCGTCACGGATTGTCCATAACGAATACCATGTTCAAGCATAGGGGTATTCATATGTGCACTTGGCACCAGGACACCCTAGGCCTCAGTTTGATGATTGACTTTGTGGTTGTGTCCTTGGACTTGCGGCCCCTTGTCTTGGACACTCGGGTGAAGAGAGTGGTTGAGCTGTCAACTGATGACCACCTGGTGGTGAGTAGGCTTCGATGGTGGGGGAGGATGCTGGTCAGGCCTGGTAGGCCCAAACATGTTGTGAGGGTCTGCTGGGAACATCTGGCAGAGTCCCCTGTCAGAAGTAGCTTCAACTCACACCTCTGGCAGAACTTCAACCACTTCCCGAGGGAGGTGGGGGACATCGAGTCTGAATGGGCCAAGTTCCGAGCCTCTATTGTTGAGGCAGCTGACCAGAGCAGTGGCCGTAAGGTAGTCGGTGCCTGTCGTGGCGGCAATCCCCAAACCCATTGGTGGACACCGGCGGTGAGGGATGCCGTCAAGCTGAAGAAGGAGTCCTACCAGACCCTTTTGTACTGTGGGACCCTAGAGGCAGCTAATAGGTACCGGCAGGCCAAGCGGAATGTGGCTTTGGTGGTTGCTGAAGCAAAAACTCGGGCGTGAGAGGAGTTTAGGGAGGCCATGGAGAACGACTTTCGGACAGCTTCGAGGAGATTCTGGTCCACTGTCCGGTGTCTCAGGAGGGGGAAGCAGTGCAGTGTCAACACTGTATATGTGGGGATGGTGCGCTGCTGACCTCGACTCGGGATGTTGTGGGTCGGAGGGGGGAGTACTTCGAAGACCTCCTCAATCCCACTAACATGCCTTCCAATGGGAAAGCAGAGCCTGTCTTTGAGACTGAGGTCACCGAGATGATCAAAAAACTCCTTGGTGGCAGGGCCCCTGGGGTGGATGAGATACGGCCGGAGTTCCTCAAGGCTCTGGATGTTGCAGGACTGTCTTGGTTGACACGTCTCTGCAACATCGCATGGACATCGCGGACAGTGCCTCTGGATTGGCAGACCGGAGTGGTGGTCCCACTCTTTAAGAAGGGGGACCGGAAGGTGTGATCACACTCCTCAGCCTCCCTGGAGAAGTCTATTCGGGGGTTCTGGAGAGGAGGGTCCGTAAAATAGTCGAACCTCGGATTCGGGAGGAACAGTGTGGTTTTCATCATGGTCGTGGAACAGTGGACCAGCTCTACACCCTTAGCAGGATCCTGGAAGGTACATGGGAGTTTGCCCAAGTCTACATGTGTTTTGTGGACTTGTAAAAGGCGTTTGACCGTGTCCCTTGGGGAAACCTGTGGAGGGTGCTCCGGGAGTGTGGTTACTGGACCCCCTGATAAGGGCTGTTCGGTCCCTGTACAACCAGTGTCAGAGCTTGGTCCACATTGCTGGCAGTAAGTCGAACCTGTTTCCAGTGAGAGTTGGACTCTGCCAGGGCTGCCCTTTGTCACTGATTCTGTTCATAACTTTTATGGACAGAATTTCTAGGCGCAGCCAGGGTGTTGAGGGGGTCTGGTTTGGTGGACTCAGGACTGGGTCACTGCTTTTTGCAGATGATGTTGTCCTGTTTGCTTCATCAGGCCGTGATCTTCAGCTCTCTCTGAATCGGTTCGCAGCTGAGTGTGAAGCGGCTGGGATGGGAATCAGCACCTCAAAATCCGAGACCATGGTCCTCAGCCGGAAAAGGGTGGAGTGCCCTCTCAGGGTTGGGAGCGAGATCCTGCCTCAAGTGGAGGAGTTCAAGTATCTCAGGGTCTTGTTCATGAGTGAGGGAAGAATGGAGCGTGAGATCGACAGGCAGATTGGTGGGGCGTCCGCAGTGATGCGGGCTCTTAATCGGCCTGTCGTGGTGAAAAAGGAGCTGAGCCATAAGGCAAAGCTCTCAATTTACTAGTCAATCTACGTTCCTACCCTCACTTATGGTCATGAGCTATGGGTAGTGACTGAAAGAATGAGATCGCGGATATACAGTAAGCGGCTGAAATGAGTTTTCTCTGCAGGGTGTGTGGGCTTTCCCTTAAAGATAGGTTGAGAAGCTCAGTCATCCAGGAAGGGCTCAGAGTAGAGCTGCTGCTCCTCCGCATCGAGAGGAGTCAGATGAGGTGGCTCGGGCATCTGATCAGAATGCCTCCTGAACGCCTCCCTGGCGAGGAGTTCCGGGCACATCCAACCGGGAAGAGGCCCTAGGGAAGACCCAGGACACGCTGGAGGGACTATGTCTCCCGGCTGGCCTGGGAACACCTTGGGATTTCCACAAAAGAGCTACAAGAAGTGGCCGGGGAGAGGGAAGTCTGGGCCTCTCTGTTCAAGCGGCTGCGACCTGACCTCGGATAAGCGGAAGAGGATGGATGGATAGATGGATACGTTTCCAAACCATTTAGTTCCTGCGTGGGAATTATGAAAGGTATATGGTATTTAAATCCTTTGTTTTAAGCTGAATTCATTTAAGATGGGCATGAGACTCACTACACAAAGGGTGCAACTGGTCTCCTGTCTTGTTGGTAATTTCCATGGACAAAAGGGCACCATAGGGCTGAATGCATGTTGACTATTCAGTCTGAGTTTACTTAGGCACCACCTTCTAAGTACTTATTTTTTAACCACTTGCTATTTAACAATGCAGTGTGAAAGATAATGTAACAGCTAACTTTGTACCACCATACCAATGTGAATATAGTATGTGAAACAAAAAATATAAAGTTTCATCTAATATTCAAAATACAACCTGATGTCCCGTTTGTACTGTATTTGGTTCACAAGAGAGTTTCATGATTAATTAATGACTAAATGAAAGAGAGAATGGCAGCAAAATCACAAGGTGTTTAGAAGTCCAGTATCTTTTTTGGGATGTGAGAAGAATACGTTCCCATACTTGAGTAGAACGTGCATACTTCATATAGCCAATGAAAAATCCCAATAGTTAAATAAAGTGTACAATCATAAGAATGTCTGGTGCGGTAAAAAAACACGTTGATTTAACAGGAAACGCTATGATGCAACTGGAAAAGTTTCGCAACCTACAAATTGCAGTGCTTAATGTAATGACACTCCAGTTATAGTCTGCATCACTGCAGAATGACTGTCTGATATCTTTATGTGATGCATTTTTCAGTATTTCACATGCAAAGGCATCGGCTACAGTCCACTTAAAAAGAAAGACTGCAGAGTAAGATTAACAGCAACACTGGAAGTTGGACTACAAATTCCACACACCAACGTTCATCACTTTCGCAATTCAATATGATAGGCAGTATAGTTTATTAAACTATAGGCAGTTTAGCTTATTTAACTATCAGGCAGCTCTATTGACGAATCCGAATGCGTGTATGCAAATATTATACGCACGTAAAATTCACATGTAACACACCTTCCAATGACCGCAATTCTTTGCGACCCGGATATTATCGTCTGCAATAACATTTGAAAGCGGAAGCAGTTCTGTTTATCGCTCGAGAAGATCAACAGAACGGACAAGTAGCACAGTGGAGCGTGGAGTCGTAATTCAGATCATCTCCGAGCAGAAACAGAACTCGCTTGTTGTATGAGTCTGTGTTGGGGCTATTCATCCTGTCACTATGTCTCGGGGCTCTATAGAAATTCCCCTTCGGGACACCGACGAGGTAAGTGATGTAGTTTGGGTTCCTTCTTTAAAAGTAAAGTTAGATGGCACTCGGGAAAGTGTTTTTCATATTCAGTGTTTTTTTTTAAAGTGTCCGAGGTTGTTAGCCCTCATGAGTTCATGTTCCCAATGTTAATCTTTGGCACAATCGACAACTTCATTTTATAAATCACTGTTGTATACGAATCTTGAGTTTGGGTATACGTTGACTTTGTAATATTTTACTTATTTTGTTATGTATTGGTGCTGCATGTTACCTCTTCTTTAAGTCCGTATTTTGGGCTTGGTTTACATGTAGTTTGCTTTTTGGCTTCCACGTAACTGCAGTTTTACTCCGTTATATATACAGTGTCTTCGTACAGTTGTTTTAAAATACTGTCCCATTATCTTGGCGCGTATGAGGAGACTTGGACATTTCGTTTGCTGGTTTCATTAAATGTATGCACAAATAATCAGCAGTTTATTATCAAAGTGAAAACTCATTTTTTCAATAGCAACAACAAAAATCTCAATTCTTTTTGTAGGTCATTGAACTTGACTTTGATCAGCTGCCTGAAGGAGATGAAGTCATTAGCATCCTGAAGCAAGAACACACTCAACTTCATATATGGATCGCATTGGCTGTTAGTATTAGGAATTGCTTCTTCTCTTTTTTTTTTGTTTGTTTAATAGTTTGTCATTTGCGTCTGATCTTCAGTCCAGTTAATTAGAAACTTAGAACAATGTTGATTGACTACACCACTTTAATATTATGTGTAAGTTTAGGGACTGCTTCCTTGGAAGCAATTCCATTCCATTGGACACCAATGTTAATAAGAGTACTTTGTAGTAAAACAAACTTCTTTAACAGTATATATAGTACAATTATTTCTTTAATATAACTGGTACCAAATGTTTCTTGTTTGTAGCTGCTGTGATGTTCTTAAAGTTCAGAACACTTTTAAAATGATTTAACATTGTTTCCCAATTAAAAAAAAAAAAACAAAACAATGCAGCTGGAGTATTATAAGCAAGGGAAGACAGAAGACTTTGTGAAGTTGCTGGAAGCTGCAAGAATAGATGGCAACTTAGACTACAGAGACCATGAAAAAGATCAGATGACCTGCTTAGACACCTTGGCTGCATATTATGTACAACAGGCCAGGAAGGAAAAAAATAAAGATGCCAAGAAGGAGCTCATTACGCAAGCCACCTTGTTGTATACAATGGCTGACAAAATTATTATGTATGACCAAGTAAGTCTGATTTTTAGCTTACACTTTTTATATTGCATGATTTTCTCTATGTTTCTTATGGTTTTTTCATGAGTTATGTTAATCTTAATGCAGGACAATAATGTTAATTTTAAGTTCATATTTTATCTTGGCGTTACAGTACTTCTCTTTGGCTTATTTAAAGATAATTCTACATAGATATGTATATTTGATATTAACATATCTAGATGCGGTGTTAGGTACTCAAGGTGTCGAGTATATCTGACTGTCAGTGTGTGAACATTATTAAAATAACACTAATGTTGTATTGATAATTTAATCTAGAATATCTGAAGCTTCAATTGTGGTTAATGTGGAATAAAACTGTGACAACAAGTTATTTAATAATTTGCTGACCTGGGAGTGCATGTCTTTTAGTTATTAGTAAATATTGATTATACAAGTATGTTTTTGAGAAACTCTCTACTTATCTCTTTTCGGAAATAGTGGAGTATTTTATTTTAATGCTGTTTGTTGACTTTGATATGAGTCAATGGTTGATTTATTCAGTTATAAGGTAGGAATGCAAATAAGAGAGGATTTTTTTTTTTTTTGAATGAAGTATAAGGAAAAAAAATTGGAGTAAATTGCATTTTTTTTCCTCCAGAACCATTTGTTGGGACGTGCCTGTTTTTGTTTACTGGAAGGTGATAAGATGGACCAAGCTGATGCCCAGTTCCATTTTGTACTTAACCAATCAACAAATAATATTCCAGCTCTTTTGGGTTAGTACTTAAAGGTTTTTTCCTGATTTCGGCAAACCATGCTATAGTCATACTAACAGTAATAACCCTTTTTTGCAGTTTATAGTACTTGGCTTGTGTTACTACCAAAAGTCATATTGTAAGTAACGTTAGTAACTTGACATTTTTTTTCTATAAAATGCTAAAGTTACATTTGTGGTCTTTTTGCATCTTTTTATTTTTGCCCCTAAGTTGCACATTTAAGTAAAATGGTACACAAGTATTAAGAGGAGAATAAGACTTTAAAGTTTTTGACATATACTGCACTTTATAGCAAGGTATATGATTCTTTGTTTACTATACTAATGGTTGCATAGTAATAGCCTGGTGGAACCAAAGCCCAGTGCTGCATTCAAAACTGATAACCATGCTATTTATTTTGACTAATGTCCTGTTACATAGGCATTACTGCTACTGTGTCACGGTCATCATTTGCCTTCAGAATATATTCGTTTGAAAATAATAGGTTTCATACTGGACGTTTACAATAGAGAATTCAGTACTTGTGAAGTATAAATTGCCATAACTTGACAATGTATTTTAATACTTTAACAATTATTCTTTTAGAATTTAAGCATCAGTGGTATATAATTAGACCAAGACCTGAGTTGTTTGGTAATACAATATTAATAATATATTTTTGTATTTTACTTTGTGTGTCCTAGCCTTAAAATACTAATTATTCAGCCCTGAAATCAAATGTAGTGTACTTTAGTTTGTGATATTTGTGTAGGGGCTAGAGTCAATTTTAACTCAATATCTTTGACATTCTTAGGAAAGGCTTGCATCTCCTTTAATAAGAAAGACTATAGAGGGGCTCTGGCATACTATAAAAAAGCACTTCGTACCAATCCTGGTTGCCCAGGTAAGAAGAGAAATTTATCAAATGTTTTTATTTTTAGGCTGCTGTGATGCAGATTAATCTGACTCTACTGTGTCTGTGAATAACATAAAAATCCGATGGTCTTTGGTTGTCAATTAAGATCTGTTTTTGCATTTGATCTGCCAGTGAATGGTTACACTAGTTTTTTCTAGTGTCAGCATGTTGTACAGTAAACAAATCCACTTGTTGTTTTTTTTTTTTTACTCTATGTCACTAAAGTAACTGCAAGGCTTTGTGTTCAGCTTCAGTTGTGAGGGTGTTGCCTCTGACCGGAGGAAGACAGATATACAGTATATCGGAATTTAGAGAAATATTTCAACCGAACATTGTGCTATGCATGTTTCCCTTTTTTATTTATATAAAAAAAAAAAAATAAAGGCTAGAAGACATGGTCCTATTTTTCATTTAAAATTGATTCAATATTCTACTTTAGAATTTAATTTCATGTTCACAATAATTGCAAGATCTTTTAGAAAGCATCTTGATTATTTGTCAAATTTGTTGTATTAGTTTTGTTTCATTTTGTATAATGTGAGATCCATGCTGATGATGTATCCTTTGCCCACTTAAATTATTAGAACTCCTTCATGTCTGTTCAGTCAATGTCAGTGGCTTTCTGACAAAATTATTTTGCTTCTCCATTCTTCTGATGAATTTCTATATAAGTATAAAATTCTGCAAAAAATCTAATAGCAGGCTAATTCTTTTTCCTAGTATCTCTTTATTTTTTTATGAATTTCTGTAGACTACTAATACTTTAGCATGTTTAATTCAAGAAAAGATTAAAATATATTTTTTAATTTAAATTGGGCCTCGCAGTTAGGAGACCCGGGTTCGCTTCCCGGGTCCTCCCTGCGTGGAGTTTGCATGTTCTCCCCGTGTCTGCGTGGGTTTCCTCCGGGCGCTCCGGTTTCCTCCCACAATCCAAAGACATGCAGGTTAGGTGGATTGGCGATTCTAAATTGGCCCTAGTGTGTGCTTGGTGTGTGGATGTGTTTGTGTGTGTCCTGCGGTGGGTTGGCACCCTGCCCAGGATTGGTTCCTGCCTTGTGCCCTGTGTTGGCTGGGATTGGCTCCAGCAGACCCCCGTGACCCTGTATTCGGATTCAGCGGGTTAGAAAATGGATGGAATTTAAATTGGTTTTGTCAATACATTTTTGTAAATTGTGTAAGGCTGTCAAATGTACTGTTTTTTCTTTTCCTAATGTGCATTTAATGATGCAAAAATGTTTTTAAAACATTATTCTTTAATAAGGTAGAAGTTTTTAAAACTGTTAATCCTTTTTTTTTTTCTTCCCCCTTACAGCTGAGGTGCGGTTAGGTATGGGCCACTGTTTTGTAAAACTAAACAAATTGGAAAAAGCACGGCTTGCTTTTAGCAGAGCTCTGGAGCTCAATCCCAAATGTGTGGGTGCGTTGGTTGGACTGGCTGTTCTGGAACTAAATAACAAAGAAGCTGATTCTATTAAAAATGGCGTTCAACTCCTTTCAAGAGCTTATACAATTGATCCTAGTAATCCAATGGTTCTGAATCATTTGGCAAACCATTTCTTTTTTAAAAAGGTATGAAGATTTCTTATTCTGTGATTTTTATAAAACTTCAATCTGACACCTCTGTCACCTTTTGCAGGGTTTTTTTTTAAATCGATACAGTTCTATGCAAAAGTATTCATTCCCCTTGAAAGTCATCATAATTTTCTGCATGACAAAAGATTGTACATAAATGTATCCATTCAAAATTTTTAATGTGAACTCTTATGCTGTACCAGTATATTTCCAAAGTGCAAATAAACCGTTTTCTTTAGACATTTAACTGAAGAAAAATCTCAAAAGTTAGCGTTTTCATAAACATTTAAACCTGTGCCTTAGAAGTTCCAGGTTCATTCAAATGACAAATCTACACTAATAAAAGGCAAAGCCCTCACTCACTCACTCACTCACTCACTCACTACTAATTCTCCAACTTTCCGTGTAGATAGAAGGCTGAAATTTGGCAGGCTTATTCCTTACAGCTTACTTACAAAAGTTAAGCAGGTTTCATTTCGAAATTCTACACGTAACGGTCATAACGGTCGACAACATCCGCCATGTTGAACTTTCTTATTTACGGCCCCATCTTCACGAAATTTGGTAGGCGGCTTCCCTGCGCTAACCAAAACCAATGTACGTACTTATTTAGGTGATATAATGCCACTATCGGCCGCCATATTGAACTTTTCAACGGTCGTTGTTACTTATAGGCACATCTTCAAGACATTTGGTACTCTGGTTCCCAATGCTAACTGAATCCTACTTACGTACATATATACGTCCATAGCCTGCAGTTCGGTCACCATGTGAGGCGCCTGCAGTTGGGTCCCCATCCCAACGCCTCCCACGTTGTTGGCTGCCTGCCTATATAAGGCCGTCCGTCGCTCTGGTCTCTACATTCCCTTCCTTGCTTCGCCACGGGATTCACGTCTTCCTGCTGATAACTACAGCCTTTTTATTTAATCCACGGCTTCTCCGCTGTTGTTTGTTTATTACGATTATAGTTATTGTTTAGTTATTTTAGACTTACTTTACGTTGTTCAGGTACCCATTTCCTTTATCATTCCAACCGTACCCCCATTAACTTGTCTATCGAGGTGGTCACCATCGATCAAAGAACTGTCACTTACCGAGTGGTTTCCATGCCCGGAGATGGCACCTACCTTTTCCATTCTCTGTGTTGCATATTGCACGGGCATATCAGGCTCACTCTTGATATCCGGAGGAACATTGTGTCTTATGTATTGAATGACTGGGACAGGTTCTAGGTGTGGACTGATGATGTTACAGAAGATAATTATACTACACAAGAGCACTATAAGAGTAAAATGCTTAAGCCCTTCACCTATGGTTCTGCATGTAAGTTGATGGCTGCTGCTGAATTGTTCGGTTGTCGCTTTCAAGTGTACCGAAATGGCCAAATATTTTACACCTTTCGACAACTGCCAGTGCCTCTTAAACATCTTAGACTGACAGGTTACGATTTCAGTAGTGGACACTTTGATGTTTATGAATGTTTAAACTCTCAAAAGCTGGATGTGAAGTTATCGATGTAACCGGTTGTATACTTACAACGCTTGACAGATGCCGAATGTCACTTCAACACAAGTTCTGCAAATACTGTCGTAATTAAAACAAACCATGAAACTCAAACTGATTATGACAGCAGCAATCCAAGCTGTGAGATTTGAAACAAGATTACTGTTCACATGACCAACTATACGTTGCATGCTCAGGAGTAGGCTCAGCGCACAGCTTGGTCATATTACAACCGGAGGGCCAAACTCACAATGTGGTATACAAAGAGATACTTAACAAATAATTATTGGTATATTTTCCCCCAGTTTAAAAAGGTTCAATTTTCTTCTTAATAAAAATTTTAAGGCATTACTTCGCTGCTGCGAAGTGCAGGTATTTTACTAGTTAATTATAAAACAAAGGTGACAATCATTTGACCATAATTTTCAGTGACATTAGACAAACTGTCTTCTATTCTGTTTGTGAGGTCCACAGCCCCCATGCTGCCTGATGGAACTGGTGCAATACAACTTATTTCTGATATACAGTGCATCCGGAAAGTATTCACAGCGCATAATTTTTTCCACATTTTGTTTTGTTACGGACTTATTCCAAAATGGATTAAATTATTTTTTTTCCTCAGAATTCTACACACAACACCCCATAATGACGCGAAAAATGTTTACTTGAGGTTTTTGCAAATTTATTAAAAATAAAAAAAACTGAGAAAGCACATGTACATAAGTATTCACAGCCTTTGCTCAATACTTTGTCGATGCATTTTTGGCAGTAATTACAGCCTCAAGTCTTTTTGAATATAATGCCACAAGCTTGGCACACCTATCCTTGGCCAATTTCGCCCATTCCTCTTTGCAGCACCTCTCAAGCTCCATCAGGTTGGATGGGAAGTGTTGGTGCACAGCCATTTTAAGATCTCTCCAGAGATGTTCAATCGGATTCAAGTCTGGGCTCTGGCTGGGCACTCAAGGACATTCATAGAGTTGTCCTGAAGCCACTCCTTTGATATCTTGGCTGCGTGCTTAGCATCGTTGTCCTGCTGAAAGATGAGCCATCACCCCTGTCTGAGGTCAAGAGCGCTGTGGAGCAGGTTTTCATCCAGGATATGTCTGTACATTGCTGCAGTCATCTTTCCTTTTATCCTGACTAGTCTCCCAGTTCCTGCCGCTGAAAACATCCCCACAGCATGATGCTGCCACCACCATGCTTTACTGTGGGGATGGTATTGGCCTGGTGATGAGCGGTGCTTGGTTTCCTCCAAACGTGACACCTGGTATTTACAAAGAGTTCAATCTTTGTCTCTTCAGACCAGAGAGTTTTGTTTCTCATTTTCTGAGAGTCCTTCAAGTGCCTTTTGGCAAACACCAGACGGGCTGCCATGTGCCTGTAACATAACAAAATGTGGAAAAAGTGATGCTCTGTGAATACTTTCCGGATGCACTGTAGTGCTCTTCACTGAGTGCAGATGCAGAACGCTGTGAAAATTTTCTCTGTTAAAATACAAGTATAGATTATACTAATTACTAAATGCAGAACTGGTACACCTATAAATACAGATTTATTAAAACACACAGATTTATGACTAAAACCTCAACCTCCCACTGTTATTTTATTTATTTTTGGAATTTTAAGTAGGCCAGCATCTTGAGATCTCAATGTGTACTCTAGTTTGTAAGTAACAATATGTTCAGATAAATAAGCAGTACCTTGGCCATTAAAGGCTTTATAAATTAAAGGAGGATTTTGTAATCAGACCTAAGCTTAACTGGGAGCCAGTGTAATGAGTTGGAAACTGGAGTTTGTATTTTCTTAACTGAAAGCTGCCTAAAGAATGATTAGAATACCCAATGTGTCGTCATGTATTGCAGTAGTTAATCCTACTAGAAGTAAATGCATGAATTAATTTCTCAGTATGTTAAATATTTGGAAAATGGCTTGAATCTTTTTTTTTTTTTATTAGTTTTTGTAATATGTGTTTTAAATGATATGCTAGTACTATAGAACACCTAAATTTCATACTATACCAGCACCATACAAAGGGTTAATAGCTGTGGTGCATTCAGCCACAGTTTCTGCCCTTTTTTTTCCCCCTCCATTTTTGTTTTAGTACATAAAACACAAGATATGTGTCTTGCAAGCTTCTCTTCTGTTTGTGAGGTTTAAAACGTGTGTCAATTATTCCTCATTGCTACACTCCATGTATTGTACTTCTGGATGAGCATTCATTGGTTGGTGGCAATCCTACATATGTAGCCTGTTTCTCAAACCTAGGAGAAAATCAGACCTGTTAGGCTTTAGCAATGCGAGTTGCAGACTAGTTTGTCTCAATCATTAAGTATGTCACAATCCTCCTAATGGTGTGCTGCTCACTGCATTTGATTGGTGAAGATTATGTAAATGAAAATCGTCATTTAACGTGGGCTTAATTCAGGATATTTGGGTCCAGGAGTTTTTCCAGATATTTTTGAATTTTGAAACTTTTTCATATAAATAATGAGATCTTGGGGACACCCTTGATCAAGTAGGGAAATGCAGTTAAACAGTGACTCGTACATATCATTCACATCACCAAGCCATTACAGTTTTATAATGTGCATTGATGTGACAAATATTAAAGCTAAAAAGTGATGAATGTGATATGTAGACTGTATTTTGGTTCCCTTTTGAGAAGGTCAGCGTTGTGTAAGACACTGGGTCGGTCTTGTGTTTTTTTTTTCTGTCAGTTTGTATAGGCTACCTATTGTCATTTCTCAAGGAACTGTCTCACTGGTCAGGAATATCTTGGCTATCCTTCACTCTGTCATGCACTCTGTGCTGGAAGTCATTAACCAACCAACCAAGTCATTACATGCTGTTTTCATATATATGGGTATACATAAGACATGTTTTTGCTAATGTAAGAATATTGCCAAAATAAAAAGGCATTTTTTAGCAGTGAATAGTTTTCTTAACGCAATCAGAGCAATTTACTGAGCTCCTATTGCAATTAGGGCACTTAGCGAGAAGAAGCTGCTTGGCTGTTAACTGACCATAAGCAGTAACATTCCATTAATTAGTTGTCTATAATTTTAATGATGCCACACAGCATTTTTGAACACCGGTGTAATTGTGTTATTTCACTGGGCATAAAATTCATCAACTGTGTTTCGTTGTTTACTGGCTCTCAGTGCTTCAAAGGCGAATCTGAATATCTCAAGGCCCCCCAAATCATTGATTGTGCATTGTTTCCATACTTGGCTTGATCTTTCATGGGCGATTTCCCCCTCACCACCCCCGGATCATTAATTGTGTATAAGTTGCTTGGTGCTGCTCTAAGCTTCATGGGTGACCCAAAATCGCCTCAAACCCTATGAAAGAACGAAATATATTTTAAATCAGCATATATATTTATATCCATTTTTTGGCTTAAGCATATTTCCACACTCAAATCCAATTATTATATGAGATCCATGGTGTGGTATTTTTCCACTTGTAGTGTCACATCCGCTCTCAAAAAGTTTGAGATTTTAAATTTTCAGATTAGGGATAGTCAATATGCAATGGGATTTACAGTGGTGTGAAAAACTATTTGCCCCCTTCCTGATTTCTTATTCTTTTGCATGTTTGTCACACAAAATGTTTCTGATCATCAAACACATTTAACCATTAGTCAAATATAACACAAGTAAACACAAAATGCGGTTTTTAAATGATGGTTTTTATTATTTAGGGAAAAAAATCCAAACCTACATGGCCCTGTGTGAAAAAGTAATTACCCCTGAACCTAATAACTGGTTGGGCCACCCTTAGCAGCAATAACTGCAATCAAGCGTTTGATAACTTGCAATGAGTCTTTACAGCGCTCTAGAGGAATTTTGGCCCACTCATCTTTGCAGAATTGTTGTAATTCAGCTTTATTTGAGGGTTTTCTAGCATGAGCCGCCTTTTTAAGGTCATGCTATAGCATCTCAATTGGATTCAGGTCAGGACTTTGACTAGGCCACTCCAAAGTCTTCATTTTGTTTTTCTTCAGCCATTCAGAGGTGGATTTGCTGGTGTGTTTTGGGTCATTGTCCTGTTGCAGCACCCAAGATCGCTTCAGCTTGAGTTGACGAACAGATGGCCGGACATTCTCCTTCAGGATTTTTTGGTAGACAGTAGAATTCATGGTTCCATCTATCACAGCAAGCCTTCCAGGTCCTGAAGCAGCAAAACAACCCCAGACCATCACACTACCACCACCATATTTTACTGTTGGTATGATGTTCTTTTTCTGAAATGCTGTGTTCCTTTTACGCCAGATGTAACGGGACATTTGCCTTCCAAAAAGTTCAACAAAAGTCTTGGCAATCATTGAGATGCTTCTTAGCAAAATTGAGACGAGCCCTAATGTTCTTTTTGCTTAACAGTGGTTTGCGTCTTGGAAATCTGCCATGCAGGCCGTTTTGCCCAGTCTCTTTCTTATGGTGGAGTCGTGAACACTGACCTTAATTGAGGCAAGTGAGGCCTGCAGTTCTTTAGACGTTGTCCTGGGGTCTTTTGTGACCTCTCGGATGAGTCGTCTCTGCGCTCTTGGGGTAATTTTGGTCGGCCGGCCAATCCTGGGAAGGTTCACCACTGTTCCATGTTTTTGCCATTTGTGGATAATGGCTGTCACTGTGGTTCGCTGGAGTCCCAAAGCTTTAGAAATGGCTTTATAACCTTTACCAGACTGATAGGTCTCAATTACTTCTGTTCTCATTTGTTCCTGAATTTTTTTGGATCTTGGCATGATGTCTAGCTTTTGAGGTGCTTTTGGTCTACTTCTCTGTGTCAGGCAGCTCCTATTTAAGTGATTTCTTGATTGAAACAGGTGTGGCAGTAATCAGGCCTGGGGATGGCTACGGAAATTGAACTCCGGTGTGATACACCACAGTTAGGTTATTTTTTAACAAGGGGGCAATTACTTTTTCACACAGGGCCATGTAGGTTTGGATTTTTTTCTCCCTAAATAATAAAAACCATCATTTTAAAAACTGCATTTTGTGTTTACTTGTGTTATATTTGACTAATGGTTAAATGTGTTTGATGATCAGAAACATTTTGTGTGACAAACATGCAAAAGAATAAGAAATCAGGAAGGGGGCAAATAGTTTTTCACACCACTGTACACTGCAGAGCTACTTAGAGTTCAACGTGGTGATATCCGAAGCATTTTCTTTATTAATCATGGTTACCTTGCACAGTTAAGACATGTAGCTGACATTAAAAGGTGTTCAGTGATTAGGGTTTTGTAAGGTTATTTTTTTGCTGTCTTTTGAGCATCAGATCTGGTGTAAATAGTCAGTCATATTTTGGCTGTTTTAACACATAATCTGAAGTAGTAAAAAGTTCTCCACTGCCAGCCTGTTTATTTACTTTTTTAAAATTACATTAATAATCTTGAAAATGCTTATTTTTAGGATTACAGTAAAGTGCAGCATTTGGCACTGCATGCTTTTCATAACACTGAGGTGGAAGCGATGCAAGCAGAAAGTTGTTACCAACTGGCACGTTCTTTTCATGTCCAGGTAAGTTAAAAATATTTGTTAATGTGACACTAAGTTATTCTCAGGGTCTTATAACTAGGGTGTTATTGCCTCTTCTTAAGTCAAGGTTGTTAGAAGATTTTTTTTTTTAAAATCTCTATATACCTTAAAGGGATGGCATTATGGTTACACACGGGAAATATGAATTTTACCATGATATTAGTCCTTAAATATTAGTACTAGTATTGATTTGTATGTGGAGTGATTCAATACATATGTGTTAACCTTTTAGTCATTTAATGTAATAATTGCTAGTTGGTTTTACAATGTTCATTTTTATTTAGGAGGACTATGATCAAGCTTTTCAATACTACTATCAGGCAACTCAGTTTGCCTCATCTACTTTTGTTTTGCCTTTCTTTGGGCTGGGACAAATGTATGTTTATAGAAGAGATAAGGAGAATGCAGCACAATGCTTCGAAAAAGTCCTGAAGGCATACCCTAATAATTATGAAACTATGAAAATCCTGGGGTCTTTGTATGCTGCATCTGAAGATCAGGAAAAAAGAGATATTGCAAAGGTATTTTGTGCTATCTTAGAAATATTAATTTTTTTTTTCTGCTGCTCCTTAAAATAAAAAATAATGTAGAAATCTCCAGGCAAATCGGTTAAATAAAGCCTCCATTTGTACTGTTGTATCTTTCCTGTTTCTAGGGTCATCTGAAAAAAGTAACTGAGCAATATCCGGATGATGTTGAAGCTTGGATTGAGCTAGCACAAATTCTTGAACAGACAGACATTCAGGTATTATACACTATTTATTTCTAAAATGGTATGGGAATATTAGTTCTGTTGGTACTGGTATGTGACAAGTAAGTGTTTGTTCCCCAGTAGGAATAACAATTAATGTTTATGTCCCATCAAACAACGTATTAATTTTAATAATTCACTTTTTCTCAAATGACTTCAATGATTTTATTTGCAAGTTGGGTACCAGCTGTTTTGTTTTAGAGCTATGTCTATACACTAAGACATTTCATATGCTGTAACCATTGATGCAGTTAGATGAGAGAATGAACATGTAATTCTTAAAGTGTGTTTGGAATCAGTTGTAAAGCCTTACAATCAAGTATTGAGCAATCTCTGCCTCTTTCTTTTAGATGGTGTTTTAGTGGTTAATAATTTGCTACCTACTACTGTGTACAGTAAAGAATCTGGCTTGTAACCCAGTTTTGTGTTCCATTATGAACATAATGAAGTGAAGTTAATAGCCTAATTTATTTAACAAGAAATACAAATAAGTATATTCTTTTCCTACCAGACAAATAAATGGTATGGTGGTGTTGAGGCCGTTCTACTGTCACTACTTTTGTTGGTCTCTCCTTTTAGCCAATGTGCCTTGAGTATATATTAAAATCCTTTTTGATTAAGGTTGCGCATGTTTAGGTAGAATCATGTTAGAGAGCCTTTCTAAACACCTAAAAAATCTGGTCAAGGTTTTGTTTAGATATTATCAATCTGTTCAGTTCTTTTCACATTATGCTAATTTATATAGAAGTTAATACAACTAGAAAATTATTATTTTGTGATTGAGTGGTTTTTTAATTTTATTTTTTATGAATCTTGGCTAACTATACAGTGTGCATCATGTTTACATGGGTTTGTGGTTGCTTTCCTGTGCTAATTGTGATGGTACTAAGGGACAAAACATATGCATGTAACAGAAAAACGATTATTCAAAAAGTGGAGAATTCAGTGAGAATCGCATTACCCACATAGAAATCCTATTTGATGACTAGATGAGATTTCAAACTGTGTTCTAAGTGTGGTTGAGAATTTTCAACAAAGAATATTATGTGAACCAAATGTTCTCAGTTTCACTTGAAAATACTTTTGAACATTTGCATACTATCTTTTTTGACCTAGTTTTGTGTCCTTTGACCTTATTGATATTTTGTGGAAAAAATACTAGCATTCCTTAAACCACCCACCCCCCAATTAAGTTGTTTCCATAGGTGACTCTTGACAATAAGGCTAATTTTTTTGTGTGTATTATATTATTATAAATTATATTAAACCCCAGGGAATTTACTGCCACCCTATCACGGACACGACTTTACCACATAGCACACTGTTTTAATTTATTCACAATACAGTCCAGCATCAGCCCATGTGCTTTATTGGAATTTGGCAGGCTTGGGGTGGGTCTGGAGTTTGGTTGTCTGTAAATAAGATTGTATTCATTTCACAAAAAATCAGAAGTCTCTCTTAATTGCATATAAATTTACCACTGTAAGCCATAATGATTACTTGATCAAGTATTTTCATTGTGAAGGTAAACAAATATGTGACTTGTGGGTTGTTATCCAATAAGATTTCTGAAATCCTTAGTCCACTAATGTTCAAAATAGCTTTGAAGTAAGTGAGCTTATCTTTTTTTACACCGTTTTATTCACCTTGCCCTCTGTGTTTGTATGGGTCAAATTTTGTGTTCAATTTTATTTTATTTTTTTTAAAGGTGACATTCTTATTTTAGTGATTTTAGGTGAGTGAGGTTTTTAATCAATGCCCATCTAACGTGGTTATAGCATGATACTTTATTTGTCAATAAATGCATATCGACCAGTTGTTATTGCAAATTTGACAGTGTGTTTTCCTAAAGTCACTGGCTAATTATTTAATTTGAGCAAAGCTAATGAGAAAGTTTCCCAGCCTGCCTGTTTCTCGAAAAGGAAACAAGTGTTTCTTAGTGTATGTCAAATAGCTTTCAAAGTTCATGCATCATTACAAAACAGATGCTTTCCTTTTACTTTAGCTGCATTGAAAAAGTGTACCTTTTGCACTTGATTGCCTACAAGATGTTTAATTAATAAATTGTCTAGTGCTCATATAAATCTGTTAGATTTTGAGGTAACCTGAATTAAAATATACATGCAGCAAAAATAGGTTCAGGCCTATTGTAAATAATTCTGTTTAAAACTGATTCATACTTTGACAGAACACAGCTACAGAAAATGTTTTTTTTTTTTTCCAGCATCTGCTTTCCTAAGCTTTAAGGTAATTTAGTTGTTGTGCTCTTTTACGCAAGGTATCACGGTAGTTGAGCGAGCACACAGGAAGTTTTGCAACAAACTTCCTGTAAACGGAGCAGTAAGGCAAACTTTACCAGAGAGAGAGAAGGCTGGAATATTACCCTTTACATTGAAGAAAGCAGAGTAATAAACTGAGAAAAAGGAAACTGATGAGTCATCCTGTAAAAGACTACTATACTCATTTAATGCTGCTTGATCAATTAACACTTTCATACATACTGTATGTTAAATAATGCATGTGTGTCAATCAGAGTTGTAGTAGAATGACTCAAACATTGAACATTTTCAAAGAAGGACTCGTTGCAATGGCCCTGGAAAACGAATTATTTGCAGACTAGCAAAATACCCGTGCTTCGCAGCGGAGAAGTAGTGTGTTAAAGAAATTATGCAAAAGAAAAGGAAACATTTTAAAAATAACATAATCTGATTGTCAATGTAATTGTTTTGTCACTGTTATGAGTGTTGCTGTCATCAAGGATTTGATTATCATTTCTTTCAATCAGGTTCTTATTTGGAGGACGTGTTGTTATGAAGTTGCATTCCATGTTTGTCAACCGTTGTAAAGATAACAGGTTTCATTCATCGAAGTGTTCACTACACAAATCGCTACTCGTGAATGTAAGATGTTTAACAGGCATTCCCGGTATTAACTTGTGCTAAACGTACCATGGTGTGACGTAAGGGGAGCTGACTGTAAAAAGGCAAGGAGGCGCGTATTTTGAACGAAAAGGGAGAAGACAGCGAGGGAGCGGAAAAGTGAGAAGGAAAACTGTTTAAATAAAGAGCTAGGAAGGTGAATGGAAAGAAGCAGCCAGTGGTAAAGCAAGCAAGCAAGGAAGACATCATAATAAGGATGGTTCAGTGCACGTAGAAGATGTAACAATAAGATCGTTAAGTCTTATGATAATGTTCCCGCACGGAGGATTTAGAGAGATGCACTGGGAGAAGTATAATCTGATCCTCTCTACAGTTTCGTTTTTTTTTTTGGGTTGTAATGTTCATCAAATTTACGTATCATCTGGTCCAGTGGCAGACTGTGCATCTCACGCTTAGGCCTTCAGTAGTGCTCTGTCAGAATCAACCCGCCCCTCAAAAACTAATTTATGGCTATAAAAACCATCTTAATAAGCAGAAATACAGTATAAAGAGCCACTGCATCGCAAATAACTCCTTTAGCCACAATAAATGCCTTTATTGAATAGACAAATCAGGGGTGAACAAGTTTCTTTCGACTGCAGCTACAGCCGCGACACACATAAACATCAATAATAACTGAAACTTTCAATATTATTTAGGAAAATCACAACATTTTACTCACCAAAAATTTGGATTATTTGTAAACAAAATCCATCCTCCTCTCTTTCCTCAAAAACAGTTCAATTACTCTGTCGTACAGATTATCCGTGCGCTTCAGTTCCATCAAAAAGTCCCTCCCTATCGCCATCGAAGCTAATGCTGAAAGTCGAACCTGCCCTGTCGTATTTCTGGCATAAGTTTATTTTGCTTTTGGAATGAAAATGTCCACTCGACAGAAGCAGTGTACACGGGAATGGTCACGGCCAAATATACCAATGTGAACAGCTGCCCCATGCTCTCGATTCAGATTTTTTTGATGAAGGCAGTCAAGGAGATCAGTGGGAGATTTTCTTGCAAAATCATCCATGGCATACATTACAGTCAGTTCTGTTTTTAGTGTCAAAAACTGCTCTGTGGCTCTTGTGTTAAACTGGAGAAGGCTGCATGCGGGCAATTTTTCTTGTATTCCTGAAACTTCTGGGGGTCGAGGAGCGTCACAAACATCAGTTTTTCGTGGTCTGTGTCTGGCAAATAATATTGTCCAGAATCCTGCCATGGAGTTGGCGGTAGTGCGCGCGAGGATCTTGCACTTGAAGCGCCTGCGGTACGTTCAGTGACCTCGTAGAGTTCCTCATATCGGCTTCTATCCAATCAATGGGTCTTAATACAGTAATATTGCCGTACGCCTGCTAGAGGGCCCTACTGACACCTACTCAAAATCTAATTGGTTGAAGCAGCAGTTTAATTGACATTTATTCTCCGTTAGAGGGCCTGCACAACGGATTGTGAAGGTGTGTCTGCCTGGCAACAAATGATGGCTGAAATGTGATTGGTTAAATCCTTTAATACGAAAATACATGTCTGGAAGCAGCACAACCATCGGAAAAGCTATGAAACAAAGTGGACAGACTATTTGGAATTTATTTAATTAGTATTCATGGACAAAATATAATTAACATCAGTTTGTGATTCAGATATTTTTTTTAGGCCAGCAGAGAAGGCATAAAGGTCTTTAGCATCGAGGCTTTATACTCTGCGTCTTCTCATTAAACTTGTATCTCGCGAATATTTTGTGCGATCTTGCGATGTCCACGGCTTGATTTAATTTTAGCTTAGACCCGGCACTTAAGTTTCTCTCGCACTTTCGCTGAGGGAGGGTTTCACCCGTGAATATTTACCTTATATGGACAGGCACTCAATTATGTGGGAGGCGTGATGTTGCGAGACGCAACTCCACCTCACACGGCGAGCGAGCTGCAGGCTATTACAGTATATGGACGAAAGTAGGTTCCAGTTATGACCGTTACGAGCAGAAGTTCGAAATGAAACCTGCCTAACTTTTGTAAGTAAGCTGTAAGGAATGAGCCTGCCAAATTCCAGCCTTCCACCTACACGGGAATTTGGAGAATTAGTAGTGAGTGAGTCAGTCAGTCAGTGAGGGCTTTGCCTTTTATTAGTATAGATGTGCGTGTGGTTTCTGAAACAAAAAAATTGCAGTAACATTAAATAACTGTCACAGAAATGAATGCCTACAGCATACTACAAATCAGTAATAACCAAAGAGGGCCAGTAGATGGTGGCAGAAATTAACAACACTGTGACATGCCGTCTCTGGCGCAGACATTGAAAAGAAGTTACTAAATGCGTTAAAGCCATACAGACCTCCAGCACACTACTTAAACAGCGATTTACAGTGTCCACTTTCTAAAAGTACATATATGAATAAAGAAACATTTTTAACACACAGTTGTAAACATTAAACTTGAGCACACTTCGATGTAAAAGGTTGCCTCAAAATGTTAGTAAAACTTTGCCATTACTTATAGAAAAATTGTGTTGTATTTCTCATGGAACTAACAGCAAAACAACTTACAGGAAAGTAGACTCACATGAGGTTAACAAATAATTAAGCAAATGCAACAGTGTGCAGGCTCCTGAAAGTACAGTGCTTAAGCATATAAGGCAAAAAACTAAAATGTGCGCATGCTCACGCATAACCAGTGTGTGATGATGTAACGGATGGCGTGCTCAGACTTTTGTACGCAGTATATTACCTCACGATATATTTCACAATCTGTTGTCAGATAAATGATAAAATTATTTGCACAATCAAAATTAGTTTTTTAGTTTGGGGTTATTAACCTTGACGTTTTACTTTTAACTTTTTTTTTTCTTTCCTTTCTGTAGGGTGCACTTTCTGCATACGGAACTGCTACAAGAATTTTACAAGAAAAGGTTCAAGCAGATGTACCACCTGAGATCCTGAATAATCTGGGCGCTCTTCATTTCAGGCTTGGAAACCTAGGTGAAGCTAAGGTACAATGAGTCAATTATTTAAAATAGCAAATCCTTTTTTATAGTAATTATTAATTTAAACCTCATAATGGATAGTGCAAAGTAAAAGTTTACTTAAATACATAATATTTCAGAAGATATTTACCCTGGCATTGATGAATACTGCATTCTAATATGTAGTTTGTTTTCCCCAACAACCAGTCTTTATTTCTGCTTTACCCTAAATGTTTTATTTATTGTTACCTTGATTAACACTAGAATTACCAAAGCCTACAAAAAACTCTTAAACCCGGCCCACCTTAAATCCCTTTGCACCTCTCCATCAACATCTTTTGTCTTGTAAATGTGTCGATAAGCATAAGTAGTAATCTGCCTGCTATACCATCCCCCAACCCCCGCCGCAGAAAGGGCAAGAAGTTCTCCCAGTTCAAGCCTTGATTATCTGGGAAAAAAAGCAAACTTTTACAAGTGCCATAAATTTGCACCTGATCTGTAAATTTATGGTACTTGTAAAAAGTTAGCCTTTTTTTTCTAGTTTTATTTTCTGTCATGTTCACGCTAATCCATGGTCTGACCCAACTAACGGCACCAGCATAAATTTACATCTGATCTGACGCTGTTCATTTTCAAATAATATTGCATTAGTGCAGCAATATTTTCTGATTGGTACTATTCAGGTCATAAAATGATTTCTTCAAAATGTCACATATTTTTGTCTCTGTTTTTTCGCCCGATGCTGCATAGACATCATGCACCAGAAGGCGTGACCTTATTCAGTGTGAACAGAAAACACGCTGGTGGCCGGTTGCTGTGTGCTACAACATGCTTGACCTGGCGGTGATCAAAACACGTGTACTGTACAAGGCATGCACAGGCCCAATGAGGAAAGAGTGTTCTTTGCTCACCTTGCAGAGGAACATCGTTGTCGCTTCTTTCAAGACAAGAAATAGAAAAAGAAAAAGAGGATGCAAAATCGACAAGCTTCTGTTCCAAGACCGCCATTTCCCTCAGGAAAGAAAACTTGGTCAGTGTCAGGCTCTCCTTCACTGTAATAAGAACCACAGCATAGAGAGAAGTGTGTACATTGCAACAGGTACACATGTCGTAAATATAGGAAGGACTGTCCTTGGGTATGTGGGATCTGCTAGCATTTGAATTTGATGATTGCATATAGCACGGAACTGACCTCTGTACTATTCTTTCCTCTGCATGTCCTGGAGTACAAAAGTAACACCACTGTGCACCAAAAAGAGGAGACAGGGCAACATGGGGGAAAAAGAAAACGCAGTTACTGATTACAACCACAAGAAGGCATGCGAATGAATATGAATAATGTTGCATCAGTGCCACAGTGTCTTCCGAAATGTAGTATACAGGTTATAAAATGAATTATTCCAAATATCATACAGTGGGTACGGAAATTATTCAGAACCCTTTCAATTTTTCACTCTTTGTTATATTTCAGCCATTTGCTAAAATCATTTAAATTCATTTTTTTCCTCATTAATGTACACACAGCACCCCATATTGACAGACAAAAAAATTATTTTTGAAATTGTTGCAGATTTATTAAAGAAAAACTAGTAAGCTATAACTGGTTAGGTATAGCAGACTGCTTGTGATTATTGACACATTAACCAGACAAAAGACAGGCTTACAAGTTTTTTCGTAGGCTTTGGTAATTCTAGTGTTTAATGTGCAGCTTGGTTTGTCCTGTAATAATGAAGAGTTGATTATACAGTTATCCTAACCCATTAACTCATTAACATTAAGTTAAAGACACAGAACCTCCACGGATACAATTTGTACCCAGGATTACTCTGTATAATCTACTGCACTAAGCAAGATGCAATAAGTTGCGGAAAATGCAAGATAAAATGATCACTGCACAAGCAAATCGCATGTATGAGGCTGGATTCCAAGACAGTGATGCGCCTAGTAAGAGTGCACAGTTTAGCAGTTCTTTAATGAACTGTAATTATTTTACAAAATGTAATTTATAATAAAATGTTGTGTATATTTATGGTAACAAGTGACAAAAATAATTAATATTAAACAAAATTATAACCACTTGTAACACAGTCCAGTTTCAAAGAAGCAGATGACACTGGTGTAGTTATGAAATGAAATCCCCTGTGAACAGCCTCTTGAAAGTTATGTAAGAGTTTGTGATACTGTGATGCAGATATGTTAAGATTTGTTGAAGCTGAGAGCACTCCCCAGATGGTGTTTTCCAAACCAGATGAAATCACAGAAGCAAGCAGGTACAAGACAAGAAGATAAATCCAGAGACAATTGTAATATGATAGGTAAAATTATAATCCAGTTGTGCAGTAAAGTGTTGGAGCAAAAGCATATTACTAATTGTGATCCTTACGGCTCACTGTTAAAGCTAGTTCCTTCATCTTATTTCACCTTACGGCAGCTGCTAAAGCTGCCCAATAATGTTGTACTCCCGGGGTTGCTGAGGTTTGCAGTCCATTTAAATAGCGCTGCTGCAGTGTCTTAAGGTTTTCTGCAATAGCTCAGGAACCTCTCAAAATACTTTACATTTAATTATTGATAACAAAACTGCAAGTAGATCCGTGAATCACAAGGGCTAACCTATTTTTCAAATGATTTTCAAAGTATACATCACGTAAAAGAATATACAGTATGTACAGTACTGTATGTAAGAGGCCATATAGAGAAATTGGGGTCAGCTTCTGATATTTCTCTGTAAAATTTCACAGGCCTCTTTAAAACATGCTTTTGTTTCTTTACTAGTCAATATCTTTTCATAACTTAGCTATACGCTGTCATTATGAAGAGAAATGCAATTTGTTTATTGTTCAGAATTTCTATTTAAATATATAGTATAACAATAAGATTATATACAGTATACCTATTGGTAAAGGGTCACCAACCGACTTTGGATGGTGACATTCCACATAGTGGGAAATATTTGCTACATGGTATTCTTTATTTGAGAGAACACCAGGTACAGCTCTCTCTTATGGGCTTTTAACCAATAGACGGGTCTCCGACACCCTCTGCCTAAGAGAATATGTAAATAACTTAAATGGCTAAGCAGCAAAACAAATGGATGAGTAGTGTATGGTTAGGGCTCCAATATTTTGAGTTTAGTGACTTCTTATTGGTTCTTGTCTATTTCTCTATATAATACTTTTCAGTTACTGTTTTTAATTGCAGAAATACTTTTTGGCTTCCTTGGAACGTGCAAAAGCTGAAGGAGAACATGATGAACATTATTACAATGCTATCTCTGTCACAACATCCTATAACTTGGCCAGACTTTATGAAGCTATGTATGAATTTCATGAAGCAGAAAAGCTTTACAAAAACATCTTGCGAGAGCATCCCAACTATGTAGACTGTAAGTATGCTTCCTTGTTTTTAAATATACTGTATTAATACTTCATAATGTTTTCATCTTTGCTTACATTCTTTAATTTATAAGAAAAAAATGCTGCATAATGTTGGGATTAAAGATTTGTTAACCTTTTTACTGAAGGTTAATTTTTAATGTGTATTAACTATGTGGATAGAAGTATCACTAGTGTTTTTTCAATATGTATGTGTGTTTTTACATTTTATATTGTTGAATAAGTAGATTTTTATGCAAGCATCTTTTGTTTTATCCTCACTGACCCTCTTCCTCCAATAATAAAGGGGGATGAGACAGTATAGTAGTCAGGGGGAGATTTTTGCTATTACAAAGAGAATTGCAGAGGTTAAGATGTGGACAAAGTCAAGGAACTGGATATCGATTTTTTGAAGCACCCAAGGAATGGATGGTGGAGGTGGTGCACTTCTCCAAGTACTTGAGGGTCCACATCAGTGACAGATTGGACTGGTCTTATAACACAGAGGAACTAAATAAGAAACGATAAGGTAGATTCCTTTTCATTTTTTAGGAGACTGCCTTACTTTTAAATGGTTGGTGATATCCTTCACACGTTTTACGACTCTGTGATGGCCAATGAGATTTCTCTCTACTGAGGTGTGCTGCTCTGGTAACATCACTTCTAGAAAGACCCATGCTAATTAAAAGGGCAGACATATTTATCGAATGCACTCTGGACCCCTGGAGGTAGTAGCAACGGACAGCATGAATACAAAACTGAGTGCCATTATGAATAATGCTGCACACCAACTCGGAGTACTTTCAGCTACTGAATCATTCAGCAGAAATGTTTGTGGAGGCACTACTGGGGCTCCTTCATTCCCCTGTCGAACAAATAAGTAAATATTGATACACAGCGGGTGGTGCAGTGGTAGCGCTGCTGCCTCGCAGTTAGGAGACCCGGGTTCGCTTCCTGGGTCCTCCCTGCGTGGAGTTTGCATGTTCTCCCCGTGTCTGCGTGGGTTTCCTCCGGGCGCTCCGGTTTCCTCCCACAATCCAAAGACATGCAGGTTAGGTGGATTGGCGATTGTAAATTGGCCCTAGTGTGTGTTTGTGTGTGTCCTGCGGTGGGTTGGCACCCTGCCCAGGATTGGTTCCTGCCTTGTGCCCTGTGTTGGCTGGGATTGGCTCCAGCAGACCCCCGTGACCCTGTATTCGGATTCAGCGGGTTAGACAATGGATGGATGATACACAGCTCTGATCTCTTGTAGACTTTGAGAAAGAGAAACTGTAAAAATCTGTCATTTAAGTGTCCTAATTTGAATTAACCTGACCGTAGAATAGTTTTGCATTAATTAGTTTGATAGTAATATATTCCAAGATGGATTATTTGTCATCATTGTTAATTTCTAAAAATTGTTTAATTTCATTTTGGTGTCAATATTGACCACTATTTTGTGATATTCATATGTGGAAATAATTGCTTGTTTATAAAATATGCTTCACATAGGTTACCTTCGTCTTGGAGCAATGGCTAGAGATAAAGGAAATTTTTATGAAGCCTCAGACTGGTTTAAAGAAGCACTTCAGATTAACCAGGTATAGCTATATATTTTCTATTTTAGACTTGTATGTTGCCAAAAACAAAATATTTCTAAATAGCTAAACAATAATACGTTTTTCTTAAGTGCTAACTTTGATGTTCTTTATATACTTTTTTTTTCAATTATAAAACATACCAAGTTGGAGTAAATATATTTTTTGATTATATAATATTTCAAGTTATATTTGTTTATAAAACCACATTAGCCCTTACAGTCTGGTACACTTAACTGTAGTGGTTAACTCTTTTTGTTCATTATCTTTGGGGCCCAACTAATTTAAGAACGTTCTGTGCTCTAGAAATCTGGACACACATACTGTGAGTACATGCTTTTAAAATATATTTGGCTTGAGTAGAGAAGAGAATATTATCAAGGTGCCTGTCTGTTCTCTAAAAGTCGCATTCTTCATATGATGTCTCTGCAAGGCCTGCTGCATTGTGCAGAACCCTTCTTTCACAAATGTTTTCATTCCATCTGTTTTCATGCCATCTGGAAAAAGATACTACTGTATCATCTGTCCAGTTATGTGATAGCTTTATCCTCCAGACTGTGAGACACCTTGGTACAATGCAGTCCTCCCATGATCTTCCATCCTAACCTAACATCTTAGGTCATGATCTTTACCTTCAGTTTATGCACAAATCACTTTATTATGTCAAAAGATCAGTCAGTGCGCTGTGAACTTTGGATGTTGCGTTAAATGGATTTCTGTGTAATTGTTGCAGTTAATTGAGTTGGCATATTGCTTACTTAGTAGTATGTTCTATGGTTTTGACTGTGTACACTGTCCAGACAAAGCCCTGAGCTTTGTCATTTCATTTCTCTGTATACGTGTATATGGTTGAGATGACAAAGTTTACTTTGGCTTGGTTTGAATTTCAGTGTGGGATTGCAGACATTGCACCGGTAATTAAAAAATCCTACTTTAATTTAAAGTAGAGACTGAGAAGAATTGGGTTGTTTTTTGAAGGCAAAAAATGACTTCTTATTACAGCTTTTAATCCACTATGAAATTGACATAGCCAATCAACTATGAGTTGCATCCGTTTCAACTTGCCATGTTGCATCACACATTTGATTTAATTAAAAACGATAGAGACATTAACAGCCTTTTTCCATAGCACCATACAATGACCCCGATAACATAACACAGACTTTTCATTGATCCTTTAAACTTAATGCACAACTACATTCATCTGTCTAGTCATCGATTCATTTTTAACAGTTTTATCCAGTGCACTGGACAGGAGCCTGCCTTGAACATGGCACAATACTTATACAGTATACATCCATGCTTAGGCATATGGAGCCAATTCTGAGTAATCGGATAGTCCAATCTTTCGTGTATTTGGAATATTGAAGGAAAACCAGAGTACCCACAGAAAGCTCAGAAGTTATAATGTAAAGTCGGATAATTTTTTTAAGTGCCTTGAAATCAATAGAACAAAGGTGTTTTAAGGGAAATGTGAAATAATGAATTATTCATGTGAGAAGTCTGATTTCACAAAGATTCCGTTTTAAATTGGAGCAAATGAAAAAATAACATTAGATGTTGGAATTAATTTGACTTAGCAGTTTAATATTTCTCTTCCATTAGTGTTATTGTCCAGCTAATGTCTAGAAAAGAAATCTCATAACAGCACGTGTCACAAACCTAAAAAAAGAGACCTGTTGACAAAACTAATCAAAATGTATTGCTGTAAAAGTGACATGAATTAGTTTCTGCAAATGAAAATAATAATAATAATCTTGGCACTTACTAAAGTTGCATTGATGAAATGTTGGAATGTTATTTGTTAGTATTAATTTATTTACTGACATTTTCTGTTCAGTTACTGTAAATTATATTCCGCTTAAAATATAGCATATGCACATGATAGAATAAATTGGGTAGCCCATGATGATCATATCATTCTTTTCAAACACAATACAACACCCCAGCCTGCCATAAGTGAAATTGAGGCCTGGAGCAATCAAGGAAATTTTAATATATGAAGCACAATCTTTCTTCAAACATTACCCTTCTGTTCTAGTCAAGCAAAAATGTAACTTATAAATTAATGTTAAGAAGGAATAAACATGTAAATCTGCAGTAGGAAATTGCATATGACCCACATCAGTAATAGGTATAGATAGTAGGACACTACTTGTTTTGAAATACTGTTATGAAGGGGAGCTGGCACATTTTTTTCCTTTTTGTGCTATTTTTTTATTTATAAATGTATTAATATTTCTAGTTTGATTGTTTTAAATGTATATGATTGTATGGTGTTGCTTGTTTCTAATTATTTTAAACTTAACACGAATACACTGATATTTTTAGTGATACAGTATTGTTTTTCATTAGTAAAATAAAATTGTAGAAAAGCTATAGACCCATAATTGCTGTAACTGTTATTTCCAGATACTTATTTGTATGTGTAAAGGAAAAAAATAATGTTGAAAGTTTAAAACCTCTAAAATATTGCTGAGCATGTTTCAGAAGATCAAGTTGTAAGTTGCGGTGATTAAAGTGGTATATTTTTTAAAATTTTCAACAGGATCATCCAGATGCTTGGTCATTAATAGGAAATCTTCATTTAGCAAAACAAGAATGGGGACCAGGACAAAAAAAATTTGAAAGGATACTCAAACAGCCTTCCACCCAGAATGATACATATTCCATGTTAGCTCTTGGAAATGTATGGCTTCAGACCCTTCACCAACCTACAAGGGATCGGGAAAAGGTATTGGGTCCATTGCATGGTTATTTATTTTTTTACGTCTGCCCCATTACTGTCTTAGATTTGAAGATGAATAATCTTGGGTTGTCTCAACACTCCGCACCAGTTTGTCAAGGGAAAATCTTATTACTATGCTGTTTTCTATTTGTAGCCAGATTGAAGAATGAAACAATGTAGCCAACTAAAGTGTATAACTTAAAGGATAAGTTCCTCATAGTATATATTAATTTGCCAAAAAAACTGTTATAAAATGAAATGTTTATCATTTTTAAAATTCAGTAGGGTCATATCCAGCAACATGTCCATACTTAATAGAAAAATTTAAAAACTTGCCAAATATGTCTTTTTTCCATACTAAAAATGTTAAAAGTATTGATTTGCATCTTAATTGTACACACATACATTATTGCAAAATGACGTATCTGTTTTGTTTTTAGGAAGGAAAAAAGCAAAAAGGTAACCAATATTGTAATATTTGGCCATTATAAAAGGAGAACTTATTGTCTTAACTTCTCTGTTCATTTTATTTCATGGAACCCTTAGTCTCTCTGCTCTGTACAAAAACATCCATCCATTTTCTAACCCACTGAATCCGAATACAGGGTCACGGGGGTCTGCTGGAGCCAATCCCAGCCAACACAGGGCACAAGGCAGGAACCAATCCTGGGCAGGGTGCCAACCCACCGCAGTCTACAAAAACAACAACAGGAAAAAAAAAATCGCACTTATGATCGCATATACTTGTATTCTCTGGGAAAATACTGCCTGCTCCAAATGGGTTGATAAAATATACTTGTGCTTCAAATGGAGAATATTGGGTTTGTGTAGCAGACCGTGAAGTGACAAGAATTTAACAGAAAGTGTAGGTATACTTTCAGTGCTTGACCATAAAGATGTTTTGATGTATTGGTGTGCACTGCCCCACTTCAATCACTACATACTGAACATACATCTTCCTAATCTCCTTGTCCAGGGCTGGATTGTGTTCCAGCTGGCGCCTGTCCTAGAAAGCATCACACATAAGGCAGGAACAATCCTTGGAAAGGGAACCATATCCAAACGAAATTACAAGCTGTATAAAATAGTAGTTTTATTTAAACAAAACATACAAGAGTTATTACACATACAAAGATCAAAAGTAAAAACAAAACTTAAGGTTCTCTACTGCGATAGATTGCCTGTCCACCTCCCAAAACCTGGACTATAGTAAACACTCCCACTTGTGTGAGTAGTTCAAGATAAGGGGCCTTACTAAAACACAGAGCTTTATTGACAGTTGTGGTTTTTCCCCTCCCATTAATTTAATACACATAAAAACAAAGGTTATTTGGAGAACAACCTTAGCAATCTTTTTTTAAATGTATGTATCGTTATACCAGGGACGTTCAAAGTTTCTGCTCTTTTATATTTTCTTTGGAAATGGTGAATGCAGGAGGAGTAGTAATTAGTTATGTATGAGAGTGTCATGTAACTAATTTTGTCTGGCAAGCTGGAAGCGCTTGCAGTTTAGTATAAGAGTTTTCATCCTGTGGTGAAGATGGCTGCAAACTTATACATTTCTCCAAAGAGGAACAGCGTTCTGTTGCCCCTTAGTTTTATTAAAAATCAAAAACTGAAATCTCTCTCATTTATGTTAGTATTCAGATGTTTTTCTGTGGCACTCCAAATTGTGGTCTGGTGTCAAAGGTAGGATATAACAAAGATTTCTAGCTTAGTTACTATACTGAAGTAAATTTACTCAGGTACAGATAATTGCCAGTTTTTCACCCAGTACTGTTTACTTTTACTCAGTTCATTAAAAAAATATACATTGTTTTGCTCTTCATTTACCCTTTTTTTAAAAAAAAAAAAAAAAGTTTTTTTTTTTTTTATAACACACCCAACAATTTAAAAGCCCAGGAAGAAACCAAGGCAATCGTGTGCATCAGTGTTTCTTAAACTACGGGTCAGGTCGCGAATACGTCTGTGATGAGTCGCCATAGAACTGTATAGTATAATTAGTTCAGTTTGTCCAAGTGCGAATTCTGTGTCAAATGATATATGCTTCTACCTGCTATTTAGCATAATGCGAAACAACTCATAATTGCTAATCCCCACGTACTATCTACAACCTATTAAACAATCTGACAGACAAAGACATAAGAAACAGGAAATAAGAGACAAATGAACTTGTTAGACTAAGAGACCATGGCACTAGATCGCAATGTCAAAATTAAAATAACAGGTGCAGGCAAAGGGTGCGGCAATTTTCAAGGTGTTATGAAGGCTGCGTGTAGTGTTTGTGTGCAGTGGCAGTGTTTTACACAAAATGCATTTTCGGTGATCATGAACAAAGGGATATCTCTAGCTTTAGCACTTATTAGGGGTTTAGCACCCGGATAATGGTGGTACTTCAAAATAAGTGCTAGATGGAAAAGCAGAGCCCTTTTTTGTAATATATGCACAGTAAACAATCTGGTTGGTCTATGGGGAAAAGAGTTTTCATGCAGTCAACTTGTGTGGGGATGGTAGGGTCTCCCATGGACTTCTTGCTTAGCTTTAGAAAGGGGTTTTCAAAAACAAAAGGGGTGGATGTGTCCCCCTTAGAGTTTTTGTGCAGTTAAATCATGTCAGAATGGGAAGAAAAATGGCTAGACTGGTCTTTCAAAGGTCTGTGCCTAGATGACTGAGATCAGGGACTAAAGTCCCCTCACTAGCCCAAACCAGAATGACACCACTGCATGAACAGCCCCTCTGGACATTCTTACTTGTTTGCCGCTATGGCATACATTGAATCTAACTTTGTAACAGGCTTGCATTAACTTTTAAGTGTCTGGGTGAGAAACAATTATTCTTGTCACACTATTTCAAAGTGAATTGATAAAAGTCTATGGGTATTGGGAAGTGCATGTTTGTTAGACCAGTGAAAACACCAGAAAATTGTGAAAGGTTGAGTCAAGCAGTAGGCAGCCTATAGAGTTAAACATTTCAAACTGGACTGCTCAGCAAGTCTTCAGCAAGGTTTATCAAAAGATATATTATTTATCACGATTTATATGAAATACAAATAGTGTATACATTTTATCAGATTTTTTTTTATTTATTTATTTTTTTAACTTGGAACCTGGGATATATTGTATTTGCAAACTTTTTTGAAAAATCTGTTAATCTTGGAGTTAAAATCAGCATTGATCACTTCATTTTTTTGACTGACACCAGGAGTCGTGTAAGTTAAGTGACATTTCAGAAACCATATCTTCACACCATACCCCAAGAATTTCTTTTTCTTATGTTTGCTAAATCTTACACAAAGCATTTCTAATGCCAGTGATAACCCCTCAGAAATCTATTCCCATTTTGAATGATAATTGTTTTAGCTTCAAACCCCAAGTGCCTCCTGTGTGTTTGCATGTGCTGCCTTGCTCGGGGCAAGCAGGTTTGAAAAATAGATACAGAATGTATTGTTAAGACAACACCACATGTATCAAATTTTTTTCTTTTTGCAATATTCATAAAAGAAACATGCTTGGATAGAAACAAACATTTAGGTTTGTTATTGTTATTACAGTGGTGTGAAACTATTTGCCCCCTTCCTGATTTCTTATTCTTTTGCATGTTTGTCACACAAAATGTTTCTGATCATCAAACACATTTAACCATTAGTCAAATATAACACCAGTAAACACAAAATGCAGTTTTTAAAATGATGGTTTTTATTATTTAGGGAGAAAAATCCAAACCTACATGGCCCTGTGTGAAAAAGTAATTGCCCCCTTGTTAAAAAAATAACCTAACTGTGGTGTATCACACCGGAGTTCAATTTCCGTAGCCACCCCCAGGCCTGATTACTGCCACACCTGTTTCAATCAAGAAATCACTTAAATAGGAGCTGCCTGACACAGAGAAGTAGACCAAAAGCACCTCAAAAGCTAGACATCATGCCAAGATCCAAAGAAATTCAGGAACAAATGAGAACAGAAGTAATTGAGATCTATCAGTCTGGTAAAGGTTATAAAGCCATTTCTAAAGCTTTGGGACTCCAGCGAACCACAGTGAGAGCCATTATCCACAAATGGCAAAAACATGGAACAGTGGTGAACCTTCCCAGGTCGTGGCCGGCCGACCAAAATTACCCCAAGAGCGCAGAGACGACTCATCCAAGAGGTCACAAAAGACCCCAGGACAACGTCAAAAGAACTGCAGGCCTCACTTGCCTCAATTAAGGTCAGTGTTCACGACTCCACCATAAGAGAGAGACTGGGCAAAAACGGCCTGCATGGCAGATTTCCAAGACGCAAACCACTGTTAAGCAAAAGAACATTAGGGCTCGTCTCAATTTTGCTAAGAAACATCTCAATGATTGCCAAGACTTTTGGGAAAATACCTTGTGGACTGATGAGACAAAAGTTGAACTTTTTGAAAGGCAAATGTCCCGTTACATCTGGCGTAAAAGGAACACAGCATTTCAGAAAAAGAACATCATACCAACAGTAAAATATGGTGGTGGTAGTGTGATGGTCTGGGGTTGTTTTGCTGCTTCAAGACCTGGAAGGCTTGCTGTGATAGATGGAACCATGAATTCTACTGTCTACCAAAAAATCCTGAAGGAGAATGTCCGGCCATCTGTTCGTCAACTCAGGCTGAAGTGATCTTGGGTGCTGCAACAGGACAATGACCCAAAACACACCAGCAAATCCACCTCTGAATGGCTGAAGAAAAACAAAATGAAGACTTTGGAGTGGCCTAGTCAAAGTCCTGACCTGAATCCAATTGAGATGCTATGGCATGACCTTAAAAAGGCGGTTCATGCTAGAAAACCCTCAAATAAAGCTGAATTACAACAATTCTGCAAAGATGAGTTGGCCAAAATTCCTCCAGAGCGCTGTAAAAGACTCATTGCAAGTTATCGCAAACGCTTGATTGCAGTTATTGCTGCTAAGGGTGGCCCAACCAGTTATTAGGTTCAGGGGGCAATTACTTTTTCACACAGGGCCATGTAGGTTTGGATTTTTTTTTTCTCCCTAAATAATAAAAACCATCATTTTAAAAACTGCATTTTGTGTTTACTTGTGTTATATTTGACTAATGGTTAAATGTGTGTGTTGATCAGAAACATTTTGTGTGACAAACATGCAAAAGAATAAGAAATCAGGAAGGGGGCAAATAGTTTCACACCACTGTATATAGTCATTCTTATTTGTTTCTTTGTGACTGTTGTCATTATGATAATATACCTCTGCTTGGGTCTCAGTACAGTACAGTATTGATTTTCTAATTTGGGTAGTCCAAGTTTTCTTAAAGTTTTTAATTGGTTGTATTGACTAGAGGAGTGATAAATGAGTTTAGCTGTGGAGTGACTGCAGCACCACTCTAGGCAGCAATATGAATAATTCACGCAGTGCTGAACCAGCCAATGTTCTCAAAGGAATAAGTGCATCGCAGGGTATTCCCCATCCATGGCCAGACCTAAAAGAAATGTTTGTAGTTATAGGTTCCAAAAACAATTCCTAGAAAATGCACCTTTTATGGCTGCCAGAAAATCATCAAGCTACTGGTGTTTAAGAATTAAACCACCAATATGGAAAAACATGGAAGTAAATGATCTAACTTTATATTTTTAACAGAGATGTATCTGTTTTTACCTAGCTAATAGCCAGTTGCATTGTATGGAAACCTATTCATGACACTCTAGAAAATATTGCATTATTTTGCAAAGATGCTACCTGCTATAGTTGGTGACATTATACCTGCATATGTTGTGGCTATCTAGTGAGAGCTATAAAAGAAAAGGTTAAGTATGCACATACCGTACAATCAAGTATTGCAGAACTAATCTTTAATCCTAAAAGAACCCACCGTTGATGTAAAGAATTTTGAGTACTACCTTTTACTATGGTTAAATAGAACATTCTTCTAATGTAGTGTTGTGTCAATACAGATATTGTAGACTTTGGTGTTGATGCTAACTTTTGGAACTTTGTGCTGTTACCAAAATTCAAGCAAATAACAGAACTCAAATACCCCCCACCCATCTTTCCTCCCCCCGTCTTACTCCAAACTCATTGGTGTTGCCTACTATGCCCTGCTTTCCTCTTGATAGCTGAGAAGTCCCATTGTGTTGAAGCATGCAGTTTTGTTTTGTTTAGTCTTTTGAAATATACATTTTTCTAAAACTAAAGTAACAACCGTCAAGGGAAGGAGTGATGGGCTTGAGAGGAAAGCTAATATTTACTTCTTGTAATGAAAATCCCAAAATGCTGGTACAGTTCTTGAAATTTTTTTTTAATGTGGCTTTTTCAGTACTCAAAGCCCTACGTTAAGGCACTTTAAAAAAGGGTTTGTAATACTGGAGCTCGTGATTTTGAAACCATTGTCACTTGATTATACCTAATGTTATCAGAGACTATGCAGAAGCTAGTCTTGTGCACAAAGAGATAATTAGATGTTGCTGTTATAGTCATTTTATTTGCAGATTTGGTATTAGCAGTAAATAAATAACAAGGAAGGTAGTTTTAAATAAGCATTAGAAATGCCCAGTTAGGCATCTTTTACTTTTGTAGATGGAAGTAAATTGTAGCAATGTGTACTTTTTATACTCGTGTACATTATACTGAATGATGCTTACATTTTACCAGAGTGTTTCTTCCAGTGGGTACTTGTACTTTCACTTAAGTAAAGAATTTGAGTACTCCCACCTGTGGCAAACTGAATTGATTGAACATAGTTTAGAAAGGCACACACCTGTGTATATGAGGTCCCACTATACACACTTTGTCAGGATAAAAAACTAAGCTATGAGGTCCAGGGAACTTTCTTTAAACATCAGCGATAAAACTGTGGAGAGCTATGAATGTTCCCAGGAGTACAGTAGCCACATTTCTGAAATAGAAGTTTGGATCCACAAGGACAATTCCTAGAGTAACTGGACAAGAAGGGGCTTCGTATCGGAGATGAGCAAGAACCCAATGATCTCACTTACCAAGCTTTAGAAGTCCTTTGCTGAGGTGGAAGAATTAGTTGGACAACCACCATCTAAGCAGACCTTCATCAATCATGTGTTTATGGTAGAGTGGCTAGACAGAAGCCACTGTTGAGTAAAAGAAATATGACAGCTTGCTTGGTGTTTGCCAAATGGCTTTTAAAAACTGATCAGATGAGACAGAAACTGACATCTTTGGGCAGAACTCCATGTTCCACTATGTCTGGCGATGACCTGGCATTTTTCATCACCTGCCTAAATACAACCCCTGTCACTGAAGCATAATGGTGGCAGCATCATGTTATATGTGTGCTTCTCAAGAGAACGGTCAGAATTGTGTGGAGGAGGAAGAAGAAAACTTGCTCCAGGGTGCTTACAACCTCGGAATGGTAGTGGAAGACCTTTCAGCACGATGATGACCCTAAGCATACACCCAAGACAATGCCAGAATGGCTTCAAAAAACTGTACTTGTCTAAACTCTAGACTTAGACACCAAATAGACTATCTGTGGAAAGAACTGAAGATGAGCAGTTTATAGATGCTTCCCCTCGAATTTAAAAGAGATTGAGAGGATCTGCTGCAAAGAATGGGGTAAATACAGGTGTACAAAGCTTGTACAAATTACTGAATTAAGGGTCTGAATACTTATGTTAATGAAAGATTTGATTCATTAATACATTTGCAAACCTTTCTGAAATGGTACATTTATCAATTTAAAATTAAATCTACAAAACTATGAAGAGTGCAGAAAATAAATGGTCTGAATCCACTGTGTGTGTATGTGTGTATTTGTATACATACATATTATGTATTTATGCTAGCTGTTGAAGACCGGTTGACATCTAAAAAAATCAACTTACACCTCATTGTTAATGTTTACAATGAACCTATTTTCAAATCTATTTTGTATTTGATGCACCATCTGTTGCAGTGATAAATGCAATGCATATGTCTGTTGTTGTATGCCATTTGGTGTGGGATTCTTAAAAGCAATGTTAATGTTTATTTTGCACCATCTGTTCAAATGACGGAGACATAGCACCTGGATGATCACATAGACGTATACTTTTTTTTTTTTTTACTAATGTGTGTGCGTGTGTGTCTGGATATGGATTTCTGCAACCACTGATTGGAGTTTGAGTTGATTACCATGTTAAACTTTAGTCAATAACACAAGGGTATATGTAACCTGAGTTATCTTAAGTCTTTGGGAGCAGAGTTATATAATCCTTAAGGTGAGTGAAACTTTGCATGTAAAGTTCTGAAATGCTTTGTAATAAAGAAAAAAATCATTGTTTTATAAGTGTTTTCCTTATTTTATTAATTTTTTTATTTCTGCCCACTAACTAGGAAAAGCGACACCAAGATCGTGCTCTAGCTATTTATAAGCAAGTACTACGAAATGACCCAAAGAACCTGTATGCTGCCAATGGCATAGGTTTGTATAAACTTTTTCATATGTTGACTTTCTTTATTGAACTTTTATTTAAGTAAGAATGGTTAGGTTTTTATTTTTTTTTTAAAGAAGCACTTTATTAATCCACTAAAGATAAAAACAGTTTTTTTTTTTTATTCTACAAAAGTCAGATCTAGGCTTACAGGGGGTTAAAGAAGCTGGCATGGAAATATAGAAAATTATTGCCAGCTATAAAAACAAAGAACTGAGATTTATTTAAAGAGTGGAGGAAGCTGTGAATATGTGCTGGTAAAGAGAGAAGGTATTTTAGAAGGATTGTCAGAATATTTAGAAAACCTGTATGAAGAATTGATGATAGAGAGAAAACGTTTGGAAATAAAAATGACTGAAATGCTGATGTAAAAAAATTTTGTGCTTCCTGCCAAAAAAAAGTAGCGATAACTAACTCAAAAGAATACTGTACCAGCAAAGGTTCTTCAAAGATGTGACAGAGTTGATTGAAAAGTATTGATATAGTGAATTCATGAAATCCGTAAGTCAGAAAAAGTATCCACTTAATTTTTTTTTCTTGCAATTTTCTATTAGTCTTGAAGGTTAATAATGCAGACGAATGGTAGTCACCAGTGAAGTTGTACAACCCATCCAATCAAATTGTTACATTTTATAAAGAAATCAATAGTACAGAATTGCTCATTAATATAATAATCTACTTTTGAAGGCAATTGGTCTGCTCTCCTGGGAGTTAACCTTTTGAGTCTGTAAAGTGCAAATTTGTAACCCTTTGCAAAAAACGTATGACCTTTGTTGTTACTACAGCGTCTTTGAGAGAGAGTAACAATGTATTAAATAAAACAAAATCAGTTTGCTTTACTTAACTAAAAAAAAAAAAACTGCTGAAATAGACATTTAGGTTTGTGATTTTATGGTTTAAATGTAACTAACCTACATATTTGTCCATCTCATTTGCGCTTTTCTCAGTTTTGCTAATACAGAAAAACAATGTACAAACCATCCCCATCCCTCCCCCCACCTCCTACCCCTTATTGTTTCAGCATGTTACTTTTAGGTCACTTGAGAATTACAGAGATGGGCAGTGAAACAACCTGTGTTTGCTAATAAATAAAATTCTGAAGATGTACTGTAAATTGCATAATTAACACGATTTTCAATTACAGTTTAAGGTCTTATTTTCCGGCCCAAATTTTGTATTGTGATTTTATTGGATTGTGTAGTAAACTGACTCGGGGGAAATTGCTAATGTTAGTTGATGGACCCGCATGCTTTTTTGTTTGTAGTTTGTAATACTGTTGTCCATTTGTTACAATTGAAATGGTGGTTCAACAGCAGAGCATTTGGGGATGCCGCAATGCTGGGCACCTTTTTCACAGATGCATGTCTTATGATGCCAAAGCAGTAATAATCAATTTTAATTTGAGTGAATAAAACCTTTTTTTACTTTTTCCTCCAGGTGCAGTTTTGGCACATAAAGGATACTTTAGAGAGGCACGTGATGTTTTTGCACAGGTCAGGGAAGCCACTGCTGAAATAAGTGATGTTTGGTTAAACCTTGCACACATCTATGTCGAACAAAAGCAGTATATCAGTGCAGTTCAAATGGTATTTATTTTTCTCTCATACACATTTTCTGAACTATTGCTAAGGATATTGTTTGATATTGAACTATAAGCTTTTAATATTTTTAAAAAGGCAATCCTTATTTTTTCCTTTTTTCCAGTATGAAAATTGCCTGAAAAAATTTTATAAGCATCAAAACACAGAAGTTTTACTTTATCTGGCTCGAGCATTGTTCAAGTGTGGAAAGCTAGAGGAATGCAAACAAACCCTGCTAAAGGTATTGTAAGGAACGTATCCAGTTTTCGCCAGTTCCTTACTGAAATAAGTTCAGTGACTGCTAACTTTTTTTTTTTTTCTTTTTCTTTCGTCTTTCCTCCAGGCAAGACATGTGGCACCTAATGATACTGTACTTATGTTTAATGTGGCTTTAGTTCTGCAGAGATTGGCCACATTGGTACTAAAAGATGAAAAGAGTAATCTGAAGGCTGTGCTCAGTGCTGTTAAAGAACTTGAGCTCGCCCATAGGTAAACTGTTCATCTAAGTCTGAATTTTCAATCTTTTAGGAAAGAACATCTAAGAAATGACCCTTTTAGTTGGGTTGTGACATTTTTAAAAAAACATATTCCTAAAACTGCTGATAATTCCCGTCAGCGTACCTGCTATACCACCCCGTCCTACCGCCACCCCACCCACGCCTCCTATTCTCTCGGTCACAATCACGATACAACACCCATGAACAGTGTCCGATCGGGTGTGAATTTATACTGCCGCTGTTAGTTTCAGTGCGATCAGGGTGGGGGCAAGGGAGAGCGGGAACGTGACTTGCAGAATAAAACTGAAAAAAAGCTAAGCTTTTAGAAATACCATACATTTTACAACTGATCTGATGTTCATTTTTAAATAATATTGCATTAGTGTGACAATGTTGTACTATTCAGGTCATCTAATGCTTTCTTCAAAATGTCACATATATTTGTCTCTTTCTTTTTTGCCCGGTGCTCCGTTGACATCATGCACCATAAGGCGTGAGCTTATTCAGTGCGAGCAGAAGCACGAGGGTGGCCGTTTGCTGTGTGCTATAACACGCTTCACTTGGTGGTGTTCAACACACACATGCTGTGCAAGGTATGCACGGGTCCACTGAGAAAATGCCTATAGATAATGCAAAAGAGGATGCAACATCGATAAGCTTCTGTTCCAAGACCGCGGCAAACTCAGTCAGTCAGTGTCAGTCACACCTTCAATGTAATAGGAACCACAACATAGAGAGAAGTGTGTACATTTCAATAGGTACACATGTTGTAAATGTAGAAAGGTTGGTCCTTGGGTGTTAACATTTGAATCTGATGATTGCATATAGCACGCAGAACTGACCTCTCTGTACTATTCTTTCCTCTGCATGTCCTGGAGTACAAAAGAAACGGCACCATGCACCCAAAAGTGGACACTGGCAAGATCGGAAAAAAAAAACAAAAAAAAAAAACATGATCACTGATTACAAGCGCAAGAAGGCGTGCAAATGAATATGAATAATGTTGCAACAGTGCCACGTTTTCCAAAATGTACTATACAGGTCATAAAATGAGTTATTCCAAATCTCATATATGCCTATGTCTCTGTTTTTTTTTGTCAGTGTGGCTTTGACATCATGTACCATAAGGTGCATACTAATTCAGCATGAGCAGGTACACTCAATAAAATTGAATAAAAAAAAATGGAATGGTTGGTGAGATACAAAGAAGGCAGATTCACCAGCCTTTGTGTCTCAGCTTTTATCCCTTCAGATCAGAGAATTTCCAGTTCCATTGTCTCAAAACACCACTCACATGTACAGTTATTCCTAGTTTCAGATAAAAAGTAACCACGTTAGGTCTGGGGCAGGGGGTGTGCGTTGTATCGTGATTGTGACTGAGAGAATAAAAGTGAAAAAAAATGCTTACTTTTACAAGAACTATAAATTTACACCAGCTGTTACAGACACAAATCAAATGTATGTTGTTATTCTATAATATCAATAAGAACAGCTCATTACTCGAAACGGTAAATTTGCTGGGGAGCTGGTTTCAAACTCATGACCTCCGGATTATAAGTTGGCAATTCTAACCACAGCACCATGGAAGCTGTTGCACTGTACTTGCACCTTTTGTGAAAGTGTTTATTTGATATTTGGCCATCAGCCTTCACACATTATACAATACAGTTCATGTCTAAATTTTGCTATTTATTACTAAAACATGAAAAACTTTTCTGTTTTAATGATGTGTTTACATAGATTGTTGTAGACACAAAACACGCATCAAATTATTTCCCCTTACAATTCTGGGTAGCTCACTCCCAGATAACCAATCAAGGCAGGAACTGGGAAAACTTCTTGCCTGTTCTGAGGCAGTGGGGAGATGGTATAGCAGGCTACTCGCTGCTTGGGCTTAGCGACACACTGTTTCCCTTTCTTGGGAAACAGTTTGAATGCTATAGAGTTTATGTGCAAAGGCATATTAAGTGTTGGCAAGACAATTATTAAAGCGGCAAAGAATCAAATGCTAAGGCTAGGTTAGTCTATTGATGATGATTTTTGGAAAGATTGTCATCCAGTGTTCTTATGGTAGTTATAGGTGTGGGGATCAAAAAATAAAAATAAAGTGTTGAACTACAGATCAGTGAGAGGAAACACAGAAAGTAGAATGTTTGTTTTTATTAGGTTCAGATTTATAGAATATCTCCCTAAATATCAAAGTCGGATGCATTTTACAGAAAAGTCTCTAAAGATTTTGAAGATCTGTAACTTTTAGAAGGTCAGTGTTAACTGTAATTACAGTGGACCAAACACTGACCAGCATTAGCTGTTATCATAAATTATATTGTGCTGGTCTTTGAAAATGCAGAATAGGTTTAGTGAGATGAGTAACTGTGTTTATTTATATATCAATTTTAATCAAGGTATTTCAGTTATCTCAGCAAAGCTGGAGACAAGATGAGATTTGACTTGGTCCTTGCGTCTTCTGAAGCCCGGTGAGTATCTTGTTAAATTATTTTAATTTCTTAATAATAATAATCAAAATGAGCATGCCCCTTTTTCCTCTTCCCCATATGTGTGCAAATTTAAATATAGTCATTTTAACATTATAAAAAGAGTTTGATGGATAAAGAAGTGTTTTGCTATAGTCAGTTTTGTGTTGTAACTAATTTTGTTGTAACTTTCATTTTAAGTGGTAATAGGTTACCAGATTTATATTGATTAGATTTTCATGTATTAGAATAACACCTAAAATATTTTTACATTACATTCGATTAGCTAATTTCTGTAATTGCTAATCACAATTCATTGATGGGGATTAGTATTTGTCATGTTGCTAGATGTCAGCTGGGAGCCGCAAGTTGATGACATACATAGTAGTAAGTGTGAAACCCTATCAGAAATCAAATACCTCTTAAACTTTGGCTCCAACTAACTGTACAGTTTTAACAAAATGCTGTATTAAGTCTGTAGGTTAGCTAACAGGGAAACAGAAGGTTAGGCCTCAAGATTAGATTTCAGTGGAGGTAGGAAATGTGCAGTTTAATGGAAAAAATATTAAGCAGACTACCACAGACAAATAGCTTTTCCTTAGACCGGCAAGTGTTTTCTTTGTGTATGCAAAAGTATACACAAAATAGAAACAAAGTTGGGGGGAATAAAAGGAGTGAGGTTTATTGGCAGTAGCAAAAAGTACACATTTTCTGGCAGGGGATTTATAATGGCAGTGCTTTTGGCAGAAAAATGTGATTGCAGTGAAGAGCAGGAGTGAACTTATAGTTTATGGACTGCAGTAATCTAATTTCTAATTGGGAAAACAACAAACCTACAGTTGAAAGAGGTTAATAGCATTTTGTTTATTTTTAATTTTTTTGTCTTTTGTTTAATGAGCTCCATAAACGAGGTAAACAAAACTTTGTGAAAACTAGAATTTGCTTTGTAATACAGCATGGTTTGCCAAAATGGTTTCCTTATTTTTTTAGATTAGTAGAACTTTAATAGGCTTGTGATGGGTTGGCCTACTCTTTCATCCTAAGCTTAAGATAGACAGACACACACACACACACACCAGCTTAATCCACTGAGCTTAATCACTGATAATAGGTTATGCCTGTATAACCTTACTCATCATCGTTCCACAGGGATATCCCCGTCTACACACTTTGGTCACCGAGAATAGCTTAGACATTTGGAGACTGATAAAATTTGGCAAATGCCACTTAAAATCCAGTGATGGATTCCTTTCACTGTATTGTCTGATGTTAGGGGCATCTCAACCAAAGACCCAGTCACAGTCCTAACCCTGTAAGAAAGTGGCAGCTCCTCACATCTGGTGCCCTGCTTCTACTTTATTATTTCAGTCACTCAATATATGTAGACAAAATATAGAAATGTAAATGTTAAGCAGTATATTTTAAATTAGAATACAGTAATAGCAAATGAACTAAATTACATAAATGATAAAATAAAATAGTAACTATAAAATATAGATGTAAAGTCCTGATTAAAAAATACACCATTGTTTCAAAGTCAAAAACCTAAATAATACCTTTTTCTAAAGATAAAGGTGTGTTGATGTTAACGAAGCCTTGTCAAGACAGTTTTAATTTCAGCAGTCATGGTCTTTCTCTCTCACATATATATTACGGATGGTCCATTCTTAATACCATCCCCGTCTTCTCTCTCATTACGGGTGGTCCATTCTTAATGCCAGAATGCCCCATAGAGTTGTTGTCCTGTGTGATGTTACACTCGGATAACTGGCTAGCTGCGATGGTATTGGACAGCTCTAACTTAAAGCTTTGAGCATAAAAATATATGCAAAACTTGTCAAGTGTTCATTTCTGTTATATCTGCAGTTCCTTTTTTCACCACCTAAAATAAATTCAAGTTATACTCTGTCTGGTCATTCTATAGATACCATATAAATGAAATTATATATACTACATAGCTGAAAACATTGTTAATCGTAGCATTGTTCTTTAAAGGCTGTCACAGCCCTCCTTCGTATGCAAAGTTTATTTGTTGGTCACTGCTGTCCATCCGAAAAGTGAATTTTGTGATTTTTTTTTTTTTTTTTCATTTTTCTTTTAATATAATGTGAATTCTGCTTTTGGATGTCTAAATTCCATATTAATTAAAAATGGCTATGTATATTTTTAGTCAAGATATACAGAGAACTTGATATACTGTAAGTGGATAGGGATGTTGAATCTTGTGTTGTAAATTCTGACTGTTGCTGGCTCAGCATGGTTTGCAGGTTCTTCCTGTTTTTTCATGGGTTTTTCTGAATTTTCTTTTACATTCCCAAGGTTGTGCATGTTAACTGATGATTCTAAAGTCACTCTCTGAGTGTGGGTGTGTGCATGAATGGACCCTTTGACGGTCTGATGCTGTGTCTCAGTCTGTTTCCCTCTAATTTTATATATATATATATATATATAATAAAAAACTGAAATATGCAGATATTTCATCAGTAGCAAATCTGTTAGTTCATCAGTTTATTTTAAATGGGTTCTTGCTCCTGTTGCTCCACGTTAATAAAGCAGGTTTGTTTATTTAAGTTAATACATCAAGTAAAATCTTATATACATTCCTCATTTCAGATTTATTCTCAGTGTTTCATTAATATTGATATCCAGTTTCACCATTGAGGATAGAGACTGAATTGTTTTAATGGCAGATTATACCTGACCCTTGATTTCAGATTATGATGCAGTAGTTCATCAGGAGAATTTTTCAGACTTACCATGGGACAAAAACAAAAAATGCTGAATGTTCATTAAATGTCATCTTTGGAACTTGTGCACAAGACACATACGCTCCCATAGATAAATTTCTCATTTTACCACGCTGTATTGCCCCCAAGTTTAAAGCTACTTTTGTCTTTCATTTTGGTTTTATATTTTGATTTATTTTCATAATTCCAAAATGACATCAGTTTGCAGTGATTATATACACTTGTTATCCATACATTGTATTTTTGTGTCGAATAATTATGATGAAATGTAGTTGAGCTGTACTGACCCTAATATTGAGAGTGTATTTTTATTAGGTACAGTATAGAATATTAAATACTTGAAGATAAATACAAAGTGATTTTTTTCTAATTTTTTTTTTTTTTTTACTATATTTGGTTATAAATACAGTATATTTTAGGTTTTATGTTTATATGATATGAAAATAAATAGCTCTTCAACTAAGATTTTTCTTAACAAAAAAGTATTTGCTTGATTTAATGTACTATCTTGTTTTTTTTATACTACTTTTAGTCAGTGCTCAGACTTGCTTAGCCAGGCTCAGTATCATGTTGCACGAGCACGTAAACAGGATGAAGAAGAAAGGGAGCTCCGGGCTAAACAGGAGCAAGAAAGAGAGCTTCTCCGTCAGCAACTCCTTAAGGAGCAGGTCTGTGGTATTACATGACAAATGTATTTAAACGTGTATTTTATACCTTAATTACATATGTAAGAATTAATACTTTATTGCATGTTCTGTCTTTGAAAATCTTAAGTGACTGTTTTCTGTTCATTTTCCTCTCTCCCCTTTTTTGGTGGCTTTTGTATTTTTAAAAGAAAAAAGTTAATATTTTTTTATGATTATAAATTCTAGGAAGACAAGCGACATAGAGAAGAGGAAGAACAGAGGAAACTACTGGAACAGAGAGCACAATATGTGGAGAAGACCAAAAACCTTCTGACATTTGCTGATGGTGGTGGTGGTGGTGGTGGGGCAGGTCCCAAGGAGAAAAAGAAAGGTGGCGGTGGAGGAGGCAGGGTGAGTATATTTGTTTTTAGTATGCTGTTTCAGTTGCACGGCCTAAGTCAATTTTAAGGTAAGTGCCTTCAAGTAAGAGTATGGATTACAGTTAGTGGGACTAGTTTAGTGTTTAATATTGTAATGTTGTAGATGGATAAATAATAAGCACATGGTGGCCTCTTTCTCCTAGACATCATTGCTGAGAGACAAAGGCTATTCTGGCATCCAGTAAAGCAATGCAGTGGTAGTGCCATTGCTCAATGGCACACTCCTTTGTTCATGTGAATTAGGGACTGAAGTTGGCTTGATAACCCAATGAACAGATTTCACTTTGTTTCTTGCCACTATGCTAAGAAATGCTAAACATCAGCCCAATGTTTCTGGAATTCAACATAAATATGTAGTGCTTTGACTGTTAAGCTATTTATGTTTTATTTTGGACAGGATTAAAACCTTCCTCAGTTTAATTTAACAGTAAATGTTTCATCTTTAGAGTGGTCAGTTATACTCCAGCTCAGAGTCTGGATTTTATATCTGTGAGACCCAGGTTTTAATAGGTTTGCTCTTTGTAAAAAGTGAAGTGGATGCATTTTCTTCTGTTCTAGTTATGTGGAAAGTGGTACTGGATAATAGGAACATTTTTCTTTGCTTATATTAAAAACTGTTTATAAATGTTTTTAAATAGCGCTCGAAGAAAGGAGCAGAATTTGATGAGTTTGTTAATGATGACTCTGAGGACTTACCTCTTCCAAAGAAGAAAAAGAAAAGAAAGGCAGGCAGTGGAAGTGAACAAGAAGAAGAGGATGAAGACGGCGAGAAAAAGAAGAAGAAGAAAAGGAGGCGGTATGAGAGATGTGCATTAATAACTTTTTATTATTATAGTAACCTTTTATGTTTTGATCACATGCAATACGTGTTAGTAAAATTGGCATGTATATACAGGTTAGCAGTACCATTACAATAGAAAATTAAGTCTGAACCATTCTAAGCAAATATCGAACACTGGAATCCCTGAAGCCTACGAAAAAAAGTCGTAATCCCGGGCCACCTTAAATTCTTTTGCACCTCTCCATCAGTGTCTTTGTTTTGTAAATGTGTCGATCAGCACAAGTAGAAAGCAGTTTGCTATCCCATCCCCCACTCACAAAGCTGATGTCAGTTGCATAATGCTCAAAGCTAAAGTGTGTTTATCTGGGTGTGAGGTGAGGGATTCATTGACATTTAGTCTAAAAGTGTGAAAACAATTCTGATAGAGGAACTCTTAACACAATAGTGAACAAGGTTTTATTTTCAAGAATTTCTGGTGTTCACTATTTTGGTTTTAAACATTTTTGAACACATTTAACATGAAGCGGTCAGTTGCAGAATTGAACTTTTGTTAATTTTTCTCTTTAGGCCATTGGGACACAACTACAGTATAACGGACTATATTAATAATTGCAGCCTTGCAGACCTCCTCATTGGTACCCATATCAAAACCAGATGTACTTTAAAGAATTAATCAGACAACTTCTGTTTACTTTACACATGCTGAATATTTTTAACGACTTTATGTATTTGTGTGTGGCAGTTTTGTTTTTTTTTTCCTTCTCCCTTGTAATGGTTTAGAGGGCAGTATGTTCAAAGCTAATTTTAGATTAGCTGTAGCTGTGTTCAAAGCTGGGAATTGTAAAGTATTAAAATACATGAGTTACAAAAATGATAGATTATTTTATTATCCATCATTAAGCATTTCTTGCTCAGTGTGTTTAATTGTAGGGTTCCTGCTTCGCAGATCTTCACATGTCCTGGGCTCAAGTCCCATGTCTAGTTGTTGTTGTTGTTTGAGGGAGTTTTTCTTCATTAACGTTTAATTTCACATACCCTCGGATATGTAATTTATGTTGAATTGGCCCTGTTTGAGTATGGATGTTTATGTGAGAGATGGGCTTGTTTCTGTCATACTCATTTAATCAAATTCAAGTCCAGGGGTGCCAGAGTATATCTTAATTGCACTGGCAAAGAAATAGAAAAGATTGCATTGCCCACTCATGCATATCCTTACATTGACACAGAGGCCCATATGGAATGTACCAGTTAACTTAACCGGCATATCTGATGTGATATCAGGAGGACATCAGTGCACACACAGGATAAATGTGCAAAGTCCATTACAAACAACTTCTGGGTAGAGGATTCAGACCCATTCTGTTGGATTCCTGAGGTTTCGGTGCTACTCACTGTGTCACCATGCTTCTAAGTTTAAGAATATTGCTGTATTTTGTTTTTATTTTTTATTTTTAGACCGCAGAAGGATAAAGGTGACTTTGATGGCAGTGACAATGAGGAAGGTACTCCAAGAACTAAAAAACCACGCAAGCCAAGAGAACGCAAGAAGGCAGAAAGGGTAAAACTTAAGTGTAAACTGTCTACTTTTATATGTAATGTATTTCTAACTTCTCATGCTAATGCAGCTGCTTTATAGCACCCCATGTGTACAGATTATTAACCGGTGGACTTCTGCTTTAAGCAAAGAGACATGCCTGGTCTGCTTATGCTGAACTAGCAATTGTCGGCAGACATAAACTATACCAGTGCCAGTCACCAAAGCAGGTGCCCTGTTTTCTTTTTGAAAACAATCACCCACACCAGGTGCTCTTAACCCTCTACCTTGACTTTATTATCACAGAGTTCCTATGTTCGTTATTTTGGTTCACCTTTGGTATAGTTACTGTTAACTGTGTTTACATGAGTATTAGGTATATCTGCTTTACAGTGCCCCCACTTGTGCAGCCGTATCTGCACATGGACTGCTGCTTTAAGACCAGAGACCTTCTAACTCTGCACAAACAGACTGTTGTCTTCAGACATACACTTCACCTTTGCCAATCTTGAAAGCAGATGTCTGCTCTTTACATTGCTTTCTCTTCTCAGCTGCTAACCCAAGTGGGAATATGGTAGTCAACCAAAGGAGGTGCTCTTGAACAATATACATTGACCCAATTAAACAGAAAAAAAAATCAGTATTACTATAACACAAAATTAAAAAAACATACCAAAACCGATGGTAGACAAAGTAAGAATTGTATGTAAAATGACTAGTAGGGGATACATTTTGTATTTTTCAAAGCAGTTATTTTTTCACAGTCATGGTATATATTCATTTTATTTTATTAAAAACTAGCAAAATACCCGCGCTTCGCAGCGGAGAAGTAGTGTGTTAAAAAAGTAATGGAAAAGGAAACATTTTAATAATAGTGTACATATATAATATATACACACACACACACATCCACATACAGTGGGTATGGGTCTGAATACTTTCCCCTTCAATTTTTCACTCTGTTATATTGCAGCCATTTGCTAAAATCATTTAAATTAATTTTTCCCTCATTAATGTACACACAGCACCCCATATTGACAGACAAAAAAAAGAATTTTTGAAATTGTTGCAGATTTATTAAAAAAGAAAAACTGAAATATCACATGGTCCTAAGTATTCAGACCCTTTGCTCAGTATTTAGTAGAAGCACCCTTTGAGCTAATACAGCCATGAGTATTCTTGGGAAAGATGGAACAAGTTTTTCACACCTGGATTTGGGGATCCTCTGCCATTCCTCCTTGCAGATCCTCTCCAGTTCTGTCAGGTTGGATGGTAAACGTTGGTGGAGAGCCATTTTTAGGTCTCTCCAGAGATGCTCAATTGGGTTTAAGTCAGGGCTCTGGCTGGGCCATTTAAGAACAGTCACAGAGTTGTTGTGAAGCCACTCCTTCGTTATTTTAGCTGTGTGCTTAGGGTCATTGTCTTGTTGGAAGGTAAACCTTCGGCCCAGTCTGAGGTCCTTAGCACTCTGGAGAAGGTTTTTGTCCAGGATATGCCTTTACTTTGCCGCATTCATCTTTCCCTCGATTGCAACCAGTCATCCTGTCCCTGCAGCTGAAAAACACCCCCACAGCATGATGCTGCCACCGCCATGCTTCACTGTGGGGACTGTATTGGAGAAGTGATGAGCAGTGCCTGGTTGTCTCCACACATACCGCTTAGAATTAAGGCCAAAAAGTTCTATCTTGGTCTCATCAGACCAGAGAATCTTATTTCTCACCATCTCAGAGTCCTTCAGGTGTCTTTTAGCAAACTCCAAGATAGAACTTTTTGGCCTTAATTCTAAGCGGTATGTGTGGAGACAACCAGACACTGCTCATCACTTGTCCAATACAGTCAAAGTGCTTCAGTGGTATGCAAACTCCTTTTTGCACAGTTTACACAAAACCACGCTTTTATCAAGGCTTCCGTCGGGTAGTCTTTTTGAAATGAAATTTGCCTCCAATCAGTCCTAGCAATGCGCTTTCTTCCAAGACTTACATTTTTGCAGCTCTGATGTGTGCACCAATGTAATCGATGTACCTGGAAATCGTGCATTGACAAAAGTTCCCCTTTGCTTGGAATGCAAAGTGTGATTAAATACGTTATTTTTTTTAACGTGTTATGGAGTACATGCATCAAAGCTTCTCAGCTGTGCTTGTGCTAAGAAAAGGAAACATTTTAAAAATAACGTAACATGATTGTCAATGTAATAGTTTTGTGACCGTTATGAGTGTTGCTGTCATCAAGGATTTCATTATCATCATTTCTTTTAATCAGGTTCATATTTGGAGGATGTGTTGTGTTCAGGTTATATTCCGTGTTTGTCAACCGTTGTAAAGATAACAGGTTTCATTCATCGAAGTGTTCACTACCCAAATCGGTACTCATGAATCTAAGATGTTTAACAGGCGTTCACGGTATTAACTTGTGGGTTTGCCTGTGAATATTTAGCAGTGCGTGTGTATGAACTTAATTTAATCTTTTCCAGTCCTGCAAAGTCAGTTGATGTGAGCCGCTCGGAGTACATGCATCGAAGCTTCTCAGCTGTGCTTGTGCTATCTCGTGATGTCCACGGCTTTAATTTTAGCTAAGAACTGGCACTTAAAAGTTTCTTGCTACAGCAATTTTAACTCCGTTACAAAGTGATCCAAAGTCTCGTTTATACCTCGTGTCTTCTCATTAAACTTGTATCACACAAATAACATATTCGTCGTAGGCATGACAAACGGCAGCGGGAGCGTGTCTATAAACTTAATTTAAACTTACGGTTCACACCGTGCTTTGTTTCCGCAGTAGCTGCACTTATGAATATGCTTGTATGCATCACTCGCTTTATAATCTTTTGCTGCCTTCTTAATTTTGAAATGTGTTTTTTGTTCAGCACTCTTTGGAACCTCTTCCTTGTTCTCTGCGTACTTAAGTAGAAGGCGTGATGATGCGACACGCAACTCTGCCTCCCACGGCCATCGACCTGCAGTCTATTACAGTATATAGACGAAAATAGGTTCCAGTTATGACCATTACGCGTAGAATTTCAAAATGAAACCTGCCCAACTTTTGTAAGTAAGCTGTAAGGAATGACCCTTCCAAATTTCAGCCTTCTACCTACACGGGAAGTTGGAGAATTAAGAGTGAGTGAGTCAGTCAGTCAGTGAGGCTTTTATTAGTATAGATGCATTTTCTATTCTTAAGGTAACCTAGGACCTTGCATGCAAAAAGGTTTAAACTTAGCAAATACATTTTTAAAATGTTATCAGATATTTGTCAGCATCTTCAGATTGCATAAATACTGTAAAACCATGTATCCACACACTTCATAAAGTAATTAAAGTGTACGTATAAGTGAGATTTGGCCATTTTAAAAGAAAACTGACTCTAAACTTCATGTTGGTGAATTTCTTTCCATCCGCAACCTGTAACATAGCTCATGTTATAAATGCTGCACAGGTCACTTTTATTTTGAGAATCTGCTTCTTATGGTTCCATTTTCTTTTAGGTTTTAGATAGAAACTATCGTTTTAAGACCACAAAATGTCTGCCTATGAAATTATCCCTGAACCATATTAGAATATGAATCAGAATATTCTGATGTTGAGATCCAATAAATCAAAGGGGAAAGAACAGAGAGGAATGCAGAATTAGAGAGACAGAGCAAAATCTGCAACTGCAGGGTACGGCGATGCAACAGACAAGTGGTGATTGGTGGGGCATATGTGGAAAATATGAATTTCTGGTTATTCAGGAAGAGTGGCACGTGCAGCTTACACCAAGAGAAAACATAGACATATTGGGGGGATATACTGACATTGTTAAGTGAGGCTGCAAAAAGTTCAACAGATAATGTCGAAATTTTCAGCTTTATCAGTCGTGGAGTTGTAGCAATGCTACCGTGGGAAGAACTTACCATTTCCCAGCAGCACAAGGTGGATTACCCACATAGGATAACTGAAACATAAGGTTGGGCTGCTGGGAACAAAAGGCCAGTAGGAAAGATGAAAAGGGGGGGCCTGGCGGAGCAACTGGAGATAGGTGTTTTTGCGTATCCTGTCCAATGCATCATCTGAAAAGTCAATTGTACCCTAGATTGTTTCACATTAGGATGAATGGTGTCTTGTGCCTGTATGTTGTGTGCGTGTATAGAGGTGGATTAATCGTGTGTCTTCAAAAGGAGTGCTTACGCAAATCTCACCCCTCGCCACTCAGGACTTACCGGTAGGACTGTTTCACTCATTTACTACAGAAGCTGTCCTGGGGATTGTCGTACCAAACCATTTAATCTGCTTTTGCTGTATTATCTATACTAATAAAAGGCAAAGCCCTGACTGACTGACCGACTCACTCACTCACTCAATTTGGCAGGCTTATTCCTTAAAGCTTCCTGACAAAAGTTCGGCAGGTTTCATTTCGAAATTCTACGTGTAATGGTCATAACTGGAAGCTATTTTTCTCCATTTACTGTAATGGAGTTGAGCTCGAAAGCTGGGGGGTGCGGAGTTTCGTGTGACATCATCACGTTATCACGTGAACTGACTGTCAAAGCAGTGCGTAGAAAACCAGGAAGAGATCCAAAAAGCGCTGAAGAAAACATGCATTATACAATTGAGAAGGCAGGGAAACAATAAGAAGCGAGCGAATGACATATACAACCATATTCATGAGTGCTGTTACTTCGGAAACAAAGCAAGGTGTAAACCTAAAGTTTAAATTAAGTTCATAGACAGGCTGACGCTGGCGTTTGTCATGCCCACGAGTAATGTGGGATACAAGTTTAATGAGAGGACACAGGATATAAACGAGAGTTTTGATCACTTTGTAACTAAGTTTAAAATTGCACGTGAAGGGCTGTGCTTATGCAAATTCTGAGAGACTGTGTTTGTGGGGGGGTTGATAGTAAAGGCGGGTGGGGGAGTCACGTCATCATCTCCCCTCCCATTTACCTCATTTCGCTCTGAGCTCCGCAGCTAACGCACGCAGTGTTACGGAAGCGAGTTTATGACGCTGCCACCAAATACTCACAGAAAAATCCACAAGTTAATACACACGCTGTCTCTAGAGTTTCTACACACTGAATCCTCCAGGCACTACTTACAAAAGGTTACATTGACAATCGTGTTACGTTATTTTTAAAATCTTTCCTTTTCTTAGCACAAGCACAGCTGAGAAGCTTCGATGCATGTGCTCCATAACGCATTAAAAAATCACGCATTTAATCACACTTTGCATTCCAAGCAAAGGGGAACTTCTCTCAATGCATGATTTCCTGGTACACCGATTACATTGATCAGCGCTTCCCGATTCATTTTAACCTCTCACCCCCTTGGTTTGAGAAGAAGTATGAAAAAATATGAGGTTAACACAGAAAAACAGATCACCAATTGAAGCTTTATGAATAATCGATTCGCCATCAATAATTGTTTTGGTAAAGCCATACTCAGTGTAATCCTCCTTCCATTTTATAATTTTTCCCCACTAGCCATGATTAAATGAACGGTAAAAAAGAAAGAGCGAAGCGAGGGTGACTTATTCAGGCAGGCAGGCGACAGCTCAATAGCTCGAATTTGGATAGAAGTAGGTTCTATTTAGTCGCCAGAAATATCTTTGTTAGGAATGGAAGTTGAATTTAGTCTTTAAATTTCTATGGTAAAGAAAAAGTTATGCAATAATGACTACATTTAACTATATAAAGTCAAAACTTGATTATATAAAGTCACTGTCGGTATATATAAAGTCAAAACTTGAATACATAAAGTCAGCGTCGGTGTATATATAAAGTCAAAACTTGAATATATAAAGTCAGCGCTGGAATATATCTATATATATCTCTCTATCTATCTATCTATCTCGATCTATCGATAGAGATATCTATCTATATCGATCTATCGATAGAGATATCTATCTAGATCTATCAGTGTTGTGATCTTAAACATTTATTCTTCAAATGGGCATTTTTATCCCCATACATCTGTTGATCGGAAAACTAATCCTAACCATTTCCAACATACCATTATACACCTGCTTAACTGAGAAAGTTTATCTCTTAATAGTTATTGCAATTTTATTATCCATCATTTACTGACGGTTCTAATGAGTATCATGAAATGCAAATCTTTTTTATAATTCTTTGGAAAATTCCATCTCAAATCAATCTCAGACCCACTTCATCCAAGTTAGGGTCTTAGTATTTCCTGGCATCACTGGGCATTAAGCAGCCATGGACAAGGCATCATGCAATCACAGGACCCACTCACCCACACACTTACACTCAATATGGGACAAATATGGAATAGCAAATTTAATCAGCCAGTCTTTAGTTTATGTGGGAAGTACATGGGGAAAATGAGACTTCATGTTAACTATTGTATTTGAACCAGGAAGTTGAAGCTGTCATTCCTTTCTGGCAAATTCTGTTTTTTCTTTTTTTGTGTTTACTTTAATTAAAAAAAAAAAACAAAACAAAAAAAACATACACAGCCAAAGCTCAATATGCAGAAAAACTTAAACTCCATTTGTTTTCTTGTGCTTAATGCCATAAACACCTTTGACTTGTAATCACAATGTTATTTGTTTATTTTGTTTATTGGTGCTCATGTTTTGCGCAGCTAGCAGTAGTTGTCTTCACTTCCTTTTCTTTGTTAGCATAAAGTTTTCTGTTTGTGTTACAGCCAAAGCCAGAACGTATGCCACTTTCTTTAAAAGGAAAGATTAAGTCTAAGGCAATTATTTCATCTTCAGATTCCTCGGATGAGGATGGCCTTAAAATTGCGGAAGACAGGTATGTGTTAAATAGTATGTTGCATTCCTTCAGGAATTTAGTCTCGTGTTTTGGGTTATAAAATAATCTTTCTTCATGTTCACCACAATTTAACAAAAAGTGAACTTTTAATTTATTATTATTTATCTTTTAATTATACCAGATCGGGCTGATTTACCTGTACACACTACTATGGTACAGTGAATGTACCATTAAAAGTGTAATGGATTGCATCTATTTTAATAAGACATTAATAATTTGTTTAAGAACATGTCCCTAACAGGTGGCCAGGTGACCACTGGTGGAAGACAGACAGTATTTTTGGTCACAAAGTAAACACCATAGTCCCATAGCCATATTACCCCTCCCCACATCCCTAAGGTGTCATTATATATATATAATGTCCTTGTTACTCCTTTAGTAGTTCTACCTCAGATAATGAAGCTATTTATTTGGACAAATAAAAACAAAACTCTTGTGACCATAAAACTAGCAGTACGTTTTTAAAAACAGTGATATTATATAGGGGTTGAATAATTGTGGCATGGTTATATTAGCACAATATTCTGTTACGCTGAAATACTACATCATACATTTTTTTTGTTGATTTTATGTATCACACTCCATTGATAAAGAAGTCATCAATTAAAAAAAAAATTAATTAGTAAATTGCAGTCTTTTGAAGGTTGGTTATTTCAAAGTGCAACTAAATATACACCATGCCAAAATAATCACAGAATAAAACATAAAATGTCTTGTAAAAATGTTTTTTAATAACATAGAAATCAATATCACAGTAAAAAACTAATTTTGAGTTTCAGTGCTTTGAAATGCCACAAAAAATGTCAGTGTTGGACTTGTTTAAGTTAGAGAAATGGTCAAGGAATTGAATGCTTTTGTATTTTTGGTCTCTGATGTCTTTTTCCTGGTGTTATTCACAATTCCTTTCTCAAATTGCTTAAATTGACCAACACTGTATAAATCAGACCGTTGCAGATTTTAACTAAACATAAAGTGTTATGACATTGCAAAAATAAAGCATCAGTTTAAAAAAAAAAATCAAGCAGTTGGCATTTATTGAATTTTTTTTTCCTATTTACAGAAATATGAAAGACAGTGGATCAGATGATAATGACAATGACAATGACCAAATGCATAGAAAGCGCATAATGTCAGAGAGTGACTCGGATGCAGGAAACAAATCTGGAAGTGATGCTGGAAGCCCAGCACATTCTGGAAGTCAACGTTCTGACTCTGGCAGTGATCCACCAATGAAAAGGAAGCGACGGCAACAGTCGGATTCTGAACAGTCTGATAATGAATCTGCTCAGTCCAAAGGAAATCGGTCTGGGGATTCTGATGATTCCCGTCCTGCTTCTCCAAATGCAGATTCAGAGCATGAGTCAGATGTGCGTTCTGAAAATGAAGGCTCTGATAGAGCTTCTGGGAATGATTCTGAGGCTGAACGTTCAAATAACGAGGCATCTAATCGTGGCTCCGATGACAGTGACTAAAAATGTAAAATATTTTATACTTTTTACAGGTTTCAATTCTAAAAACATGGACCTTTTCTTGATTGATAGAAAGTATGAATGAAAAGACTGATGGATGATATTTTATTTTGCCTTTTTCCCCATTCTCTTTCCTTGTGGCAGTTATCAGGTGTAAAATTGTAAACAGTTAAGCTGGATTGCATTTTGTATTTACACATCAGTGTTTTTTGCTAAATATTTTGATGTGTATAAACATCAACACAGTTTAAAAGCACCCTTAAAAGGTTCTTAAAAATGGAAAATTTTCATCACTGTAACTGTGTTTACTGTGTTCTTTCTTATTTAAGTGGACTTTTCCGTTAAAAAAAAAACAAAAAAAAACTCTTTGCTTTATACATGATGCAAAACCTAGGTTGCGTGTGAAATGTCTGTTTAATGGAGAATGTCAATAGTCCAATAAATATCCCTGATAAGAGTTTGAAGCATAACGATGATTTGTGTCTTGTAAGTAGCATATTTCTCATTTTCAGTGTGTGTTGAAGAGAGTTTCAGGTTTTGTTATGTACATTACTATAATTTTGTATTATCATGATGATGTACTCTGCATTGATGATTGTGGTTTAAAGGCTGCCATAATAAGTAAAGAAAATGCATGGTTTTGCAGTACTTACTTATGAGCTCCTGAGTTTAAACAGATGTAGCAGTTCTAATATGGCTACTTCTCTCCATGCCTATTAAGGCATAAAATACAAGCTACTTAACTGGAGTAAGTACCGGAATTGTTTTGTTTCAATTGAAAATCCCTTGTTACAGTATGGGTTATGTAAAATTAAATGGAGGTAGTGTGCATCTGCAAAATTAAAAGGTAACGGTTATTCCATGCCAAATAAAGAACAGAAGTCTACACATCTTAACTTTGTGTTTTTAACCCCTAAATGGGAATAACCTTTACCCTTCTTCCCTTACATAAAAATAATGTTTATTGGTTATAGCACATAGAAATACACCACTTAATAAAGTACTTAATTTTGGGTAAAGCGGAGACCTGTATGATAGCATATAGTGTTGTCCACTGCAACACTTTTTTGTAAATATAGTTTAAAACTTTTACAAATTACAGTGATAATTTGTATGGGTGCATTTATAAACTGCTCTTGATATGATACATTTCACCATTATTCACTTTTGCTTCATTTGTTCTCATCATCATCTTTCTGGGTTTATTTAGATTAATTGGCTCCCAGATAATTTTTTTTTCCTCCACTCTCCATGGTCCTGGGCATCCTTTTGGCTTGAAATCCTTTTTATAACGCATGCCATGACCAGGTGGTCTTTGGCCTTATGACCTCTGAATCCATCTTCATGCATCTGTCCACCCAGTCATCCTTTACTTTTTTGCTCCATATGCCCACACCACATTAGTCTTCCTTGTCAGCCCGACACTTCTACACCAAGTCTTTTTCTTAATATTGGATTAATACTTTGACATTCCACACATCTATTTAATCATTCTCAACTACGTTCTTTCCAGGTTTCCTCAAGTTGTATTAGCCATGCCCTACCCCAATAATATGTACTACTACTCCCATAGCTTTTATATCCTTTTCCTTCAATGTGAAGGGATTCCCTTTGGTGTCAGTTTCTTGCATCTCTCAACTCTTGTTGTGCCTGTACCTTTGTCTGCATTCTGTACTTAGCATCATTTATTTCTATAGCGCCTACAAAGGGTGTAGTTCAGAGTGACTTATAAAAACCAAAGGCAAAATTAAAAAAAAAATCCGAAATTGAGCTATGGCCAGACAGAAGACGAAAATGAAAACACCAGCTCGTGTGAATACTGGACATAATACTGCTAGGAGTTCCAAGGCCGAATGACCACCCAGCCCTTCCTGACCATTGTTAATGTCTACATATGAGGATATAGTTCAGCAGGTCTCATTATCAAAAGCTTGTATTGATTTTTCAGCTCCGTGCATAGGTGGCAAAGTACTCATTTTTCTAAAGGAGTTCAGTTTGTTGTGCTGAATATGGTGTGGCTTTCATTACTTCTGCAAGTCATCAGGAGGAGTAAAAGCCACTTATTTTAGGTGTGATGTTTATTTAATGTTGCTTCTAAAGCTTCACAGTTAATCATGGAAGATCTGTCAGTCTATTCCGTGGATGGTGCTGTGTTCAACAAAAGATCAGTAGTTGACAATAGTAATCTTGGATTACCTACACACACTGTTGCTTACAACTTTAGAGATATCCATAAACACCCCTGTTTTAAGGTTCCATTGATCATATGCATAAGAATTGAAATCTGCTGCTATTATTATGAAATTGTCATATTAGTAGTTATGATGAACAGTAAATCTAAAAATTCATTGACAAAGGAGGATTAATTAACTGGACTCCTTAGGTAGAAGATAGAATTCACTGAGAAAAAGAAATTATGTGAATATCATTAATAACAGCTTTTGCACTAAACATCTTGCTAGTTACTGCTTTAAAATTAGGTAAAACCATTTTAAGAGCGTTTGAATAACACTGCTGCTCCGAATCTCAGTACTAAGGATACAAGTTAAGTTGTTTACATTTATACCTTTTTTATTAAAGGTCTAACTTTGGTATTTTTCAACTCAGTTATTTTTTTTACAATCTTGATATATGTTAGTTTGAAACAATGTTCTAAAGTGAAGCATACTTTATAAACTTTAATGCAAGTCCCATTGTGAAGAAAAGCCATAAAACTTACAGAACATGTCCATTTTTCAAACCAAAAATGTTATTGTGCATGTTGAGCCGCGTCTTGACCTTACACTAGAGATGGGAAAATGATACCAGAGCTTTGGAGCTTGTGTCAGTCAATCTGAAGCGTAGTGAGTCAAATTACTGTGTCGGAGCTTGTGTCAATTCACTGCTGTCATGTGGCCCATGACGTTTGAAGGTTCGAATGGCATCTGTGCTTCACACATGCTTTATTGGCTTGATAGCGTTTTGTCGCTTTGGTGCTAAATGAACAGGTAGCTTATATCAAATGCATCATTCTCATTCAACGATGTTCGGGTGTGAGGAGAGAGAGATTTGGAGAGCTTTGGTGACAGATGGTGACTAACTGGAAAATGGCGTTCAAAAGTTAAATAGTATAAATGGACAAGGACCTTAGCAAAATAAAATGAACACAGACTTTTCTGACATTTTACTGGTGACATGAGACATGAAACATGAAACAGTGCTGCTTCATTTGCGCTTGTGAGTGTTTGCCTTGACCGTGGTTAACCACCAGATGTCGCTGTTCATACTGGGGCTGAGGCTTTAACGCATCAAATCTTTTTCGGCACAAATAGAAAGAAAGCCTCAAAGCTTCATGAGGCTTCATTTTCCCATTACTACCTTACATTTCTTCTTTCAGCTGCTCCCGTTAGGGGCCAGCACAGCGGATCATCTTCCACATCTTTCTGTCCTCTGTATCTTGTTTTGTTACACCTATCACCTGCATTTCTTCTCTCACCACATCCACAAACCTTCTCTTAGGCCTTCCTCTTTTCCTCTTCCCTTGCAGCTCTATCCTTAGCATCCTTCTCCCAATATACACAGCATCTCTCCTCTGCACATGTCCAAACCAACGCAATCTCGCCTCTCTGACTTTGTCTCTTAACTGTCCAACTTGAGCTGATCCTCTAATGTACTAATTTCTAATCCTAGCCATCCTCGTGACACCCAATGCAAATCTTACAATCTTTAACTCTGCTACCTCCAGCTCTGTCTCCTGCTTTCTGGTTAGTGCCACCGTCTCCAACCCATATACCATAGCTGATCTCACTACCATCCTGTAGACATTCCCTTTCACTCTTGCTGATATCCGTCTGGCACAAATCACTCCTGACACTCTTCTGCACCCATTCCACCCTGCCTGCACTGTCTTTTTCGCCTCTCTTCCACAATCCCCATTACTCTGTACTGTTGATTCCAAGTATTTAAACTCATCCACCTTTGCCAACTCTACTCCCTGCATCCTGACCATTCCACTGACCTCCCTCTCATTTAGACACATGTATTCTGTCTTGTTCCTACTGACCCTCATTCCTCTTGTCTCTAGAGCATATCTTTGACTCTCCAGGGTCTCCTTAACCTACTCCCTACTATCACTATAGATCACAATGTCATCAGCAAACATCATAATCCATGGGGACTCCTGTCTAATCTCGTCTGTCAACCTGTCCATCACCATTGCAAATAAAAAAAAGGTTCAGAGCCAATCCCTGATATAATCCCACCTCCACCTTGAATGCATCTGTCACTCCTACCACCTCACCACCGTCACACTTCCTTCATACATATCCTGTACAACCCTTACGTACTTCTCTGCCACTCCCGACTTCGTCATACAATAACATAATTCCTCTCGAGGCACCCTGTTATATGCTTTCTCCAGGTCCACAAAGACGCAATGCAACTCCTTCTTGCCTTCTCTATACTTCTCCATCAACACCCTCAGAGGAAACATCTCATCTGTGGTGCTCTTTCTGGACATGAAACCATACTGCTGCTCACTAATCATCACCTCACTTCCTAGCCTAGCTTCCACTACTCTTTCCCATAATTTCATGCTGTGGCTCATCAATTTTATCCCCCTGTAGTTACTACAGTCCTACACACCCCCCTTATTCTTAAATATCGGCACCAGTACACTACTTCTCCACTCTTCAGGCATCTTTTCACTTTCCAAGATTCCATTAAACAATCTGGTTAAAAACCCCACTGCCATCTCTCCTAAACACCTCCATGCTTCCACAGATATGTCATCTGGACCAATGGCTTTTCCATTCTTCATCCTCTTCATAGCTGTCCGTACTTCCTCCTTGCACTTCCTGATTCACTATCTCCACATCATCCAACCTCTTCTCTCTCTCATTCTCTTCATTCATCAGCCTCTCAAAGTACTCTTTCCATCTGCTCAACACACTCTCCTTGCTTGTGAGTATGTTTCCATCTTTATCCTTTATCACCCTAACCTGCTGCACATCTTTCCCAGCTTGGTCCCTCTATCTAGCCAATCAGTACAGGTCCTATTTCTCCCCCTTTGGTGTCCAATCTCTCATACAACTCATGATACACCTTTTCTTTAGCCTTCGCCACCTCTCGCTTCACCTTGTGCCTTATCTCCTTATACTCTTGTCTACTTTCTGCATCTCTCTGACTATCCCCCTTCTTCTTTGACATCCTCTTCCTCTGTATACTCTCTTGTATTTCCCCATTCCACTACCAGGTTTCCTTATCCTCCTTCTTCTGTCCAGATGTCGCGCCAAGCACCCTTCTTGCTGTCACCCTTACTACATCTACTGTAGTTTCCCAGCTGTCTGGTAACTCTTCACTGCCACCCAGTACCTGTCTCACCTCTTCCCTAAACTCAATCTTGCAGTCTTCTTTTTTCAACTCCCACCATTTGATCCTTGGCTCTGCCCTCACTCTCTTCCTCTTCTTCATCTCCAACGTCATCCTGCAGACCACCATCCTATGCTACTTAACTTACACTTTGTCCTGCCACCACTTTGCAGTCTTCAATCTTCTTCAGATTAACTCTTCTGCATAGGATGTAATCTACCTGTGTGCATCTTCCTCCACCCTTGTACATAATCCTATTTTCCTCCCTCTTCTTAAAATACATATTCACCACAGCCATGTCCATCCTTTTGGCAAAATCCACTATCCTCTGACCTTCTTCATTCCTCTCCTTGACACCATACCTACCCATCACCTCCTTGTCTCCTCTGTTCCCTTCACCAACATGTCCATTGAAATCCGCTCCAATCACCACTTTCTATCCCTTGGGTACACTGTTCATCACTTAATCCAACTCACTCCAAAAATATTCTTTCTCGCCCATTGCACACCCAACTTGCGGTGCATATGCACTAACAACATTTATCATCACACCTCCAATTTCCAGCTTCATAATCATTACTCTGCCTGACACTCTTTTCACCTCCAAAACACTCTTGACATACTGTTCCTTCAGAATAACCCCTACTCCATTTCTCCTCCCATCCACACCATGATAGTACAATTTGAATCCACCTCCGATTCACCTGGCCTTACTCCCCTTTCATTTAGTCTCTTGAACACACAATATATCAACCTTCCTTCTCTCCATCATATCTGCTAACTCTCTCCCCTTACCAGTCATACTACCAACATTCAAAGTTCCTACCCTCAGTTCCACTCTCTTTACCTTCCTCCTCTCCTCCTGCCTCCGGACACGTCTCCCCCTTCTTCTCCTTCTTCGGCCAACAGTAGCCCAATTTTCGCCAGCACCCTGTTGGCTAACTGCACTGGTGGCGGTCGTTGTTAACCCGGGGCTCGACCGATCTGGTATGGAAATTTGTATTGTTGTCCACATTATTGATTTGGCTTTTACATTGGATGCCCTTCCTGACGTAACCCTCCCCATTTATTCGGGCTTGGGACCGGCATGAAGAAACAGACTGGTTTGTGCTTCCACTGTGGCTGGGTTCCATCACTAACTTAGAAACACATTGCAAATGACCGTGTCCGTGTTGTTGAAAGAAAGAAAGAAGAAAAAAAAAAGCAGCTTATAGCAGTGGTTCTTAAGTTCAGTCCATGGGGGTGCCTGCAGCTGCTGGTTTTTATTCAAATGAGTTTCTTAATAAGTAAGTCATTGTTGCCTTTAATTGATCTCATTGTTTAATTATGTGACCAGTTTTTCCTTTATTTCCCACTTAATAAAAGTGAAGTCGTGTTAGAGTTGCGCCTGTTAGAAATTAAGAAATATTTGTTTTTCTTATTTTAAATTGCTTACTTTTTAATTCACTTTTTCATGGTATTGCTTTTTAACTGAATCTCAATACTTAGTTAATGATGGGCAGAACAGGCACCAGCACAAAGGACTCTGAAAGGAGCAGCTGCTTTAGTATTAAACCACTTGTGTGGCTATTAGTAAATAATTGTCTAAATAACCAGAACATTAATAAATAAAGAGGAAAAAGGATGAATTCTTACCCATCTAACACACACTCACACACACCTGCTTTATTCAGTAAAAAATAGCATAGATAGTTTGTAATTTGTGCATATATGCCAAAAACATAGAAACTGGGAAATAATGGCTGGCTTAACTGAGGTAGGAATCCAGTTAACAGAAGAAATGGGTTGGGACAAACCTTGCAGCTACATGGGACCCTCAGACTTGAGAACCACTGATTTAAAGCATCTGTGATTAGTTATTAAAATATCAATATTACTCACCTCTTTATTTAGAACTCCTATGGCTGTTTCATACTGTAATTTGTTTGTGGCTTATTTTGTCTGTGACAATCTTGGAATTTTGCCTACTGGAGAATGTGCCATCCCATCAGAAGAGACACAGTTGTCTCTGTAGTTGTTGGTTTTCTGAACAACTGGCTGATATCCTTCAGTGAGTGGAACAGGTTTGACTATTCAGGGTCTGCTGAAGGCTTTGTCCTCATCACCGACAGGTCTCAGACACAATGATCCTTGCAGCAGAGGTCCTCTTTCTGATGACTTGCAGAAGTAATAAAAAAATCCTTCTTCAGTACCTCTGATTGAGGGTGGCAAGTGTCATTAACTACAGCACTACAGTCCCAGCATTCCTGTGCTTCTCAAAGACTGACGGGTCTTTCCTTGCAATGTCCACAACACAAGTGTTTTTGATCAGATGAATTAAAGGTAAGGTTACAGACATCTTGGTCTTCTGACAAAGTAGTAGAACTTCAAACTTGTTCCTACACATCAAGTCACGTTGAGAATAACAGAGTGACTTAGACTTGGGGCTGTCCCTAGTCCAGCCTTATTGTCTGTGCCATCTGCTGACTTCCCGACTCTCTTTGCAGAATTAATGTTGCAGGCTCACATTCAGAGTGGAGGTGAGTCGAAAGTATGCATAGCATCCTGGATTGCCCGAATATGTACCTTCTGTTCTCTCTATTGGGGCATGACACCAGTGTGGCAAAACATTCCAACTTTATCCAAAATGACACATCTTTGTAGTTACATCAGCATTCTGCACCCCTCTCACAAACTTTCATGGAACAACGTTGCCACTTGCAGACTACCGTTCACAACGCTGCATGTTTTTTTTTGGCCTACTTATAACAAGTACACTGGCTGAGTTTCTCCCAGATCCTTAGCCACACTTACAATGTAGACATATACCCATCTCGTCCACACTTCCTACTGCTTTGCCACCAGCCACCACTCTCAGTCTTTCCTGCATTTTACTTTCCACTTTTGCTTGCTGGAAAAACAGCATTGCATTATCTATTTTTTCTTTCAATTCCATATCAGGTTTTGTCATCAAAATGACATCATCAGCATTCAACAGCTCCTATGGCAATCTTGCACTCTTGTCCTTGGTTAATTTTACAACAGCAGAATCAGTTTTCACAACTTTATGCTAACTAGAGATTTTTTTGTGTTTAAAAGATCGTGGCATAAAAGTACAGAAATGTTTTTTTATTTATAAAGTAAGAGTGAGCTTAGTACTGAAGGCATGTAAATGTTAGAGTAATGTTATGTTTGCTCTGACTGTTTGTTTTGCTAGGTGTATTACAGAATGTCATAAGTGTTTAAAATCGAGAAAGTAGACTGTTTACATGGTTCTCTTTTTGTGATCATATTGTTATGAAAAAATAAAGAATGAAATGTCAAATATATCTAAAGGGGCAAAGGGAGTTAAACATAGTACTATAATGTATCATGAGGGACAATGAAGGCCAAATTACCTAAAAGGATTTTGTATTTGAATATACTAAAGAATATTTGAACAGTCAGTAAAAACTAAAAACAGCAGAGCTGCAAAAAACATATACAGTATCTCAGAAGGATTATCATAGTTATTCATCCTGACGTGCTTCAATTTCAACAATAAAAACAAAAGTAGTTTGCCTTTATGAAGTCTTAACTCCAGTAGTTCACCAGGCATGACTCCAGGCCCTTGTGTGACCTTAAACTCAGCCTGTTGAAGCAAAAAGGGAATTTAGTTACAAAGCAGTTTGTGTACATGTGACAGATCCACTGTACTTGACTGTTTTTTTTCCAGGGTTGTTAGTGGAGATTCTAGCTCCAAAATTTTTAAGAGATCTCGAAGCATTACAGGCCACTGGCAAAGCTTATCGTGAAATGAAGGATGTTGCCTTGATGCCCATATCAACAAAGGCTGGATCATTAACTAAGCCAGTGTTAAAAACAGAAGAGATCCTCTAATCTGGAGGATTAGAGATTGAGGAAAAGATATTGTCAAGTTTGGACTGAATCTGATGTTGGAATAAGAAAAATGAAAATTCTTTAGTTAAGGGATTCATCAAAATTAATTGGAATCAAATTTAACTCAGAAGTAAATTCACAGTGTGAATGATTTGCATGAGGATCATGGTGATAGGTAGGGAAGGGAAAATTATATAACCTAAGTGATTGTGGAGTTAAATGTGTCAATAGCAATAATTAATTGAAAAAGCTTGGAAGACTCGGGATCTGATTGGTCAGAAAGAGGAGGAATTAGGAATAAATATCTTTATGCAATAGAGGCCCAGGCAGAACTTGGGGCAAATGTCTTCCCACCAAATTTAACTAATATATAACAAAACTTACAGTCCTCAGATGAAGAGAGCAAAATAAAAGAATAGGCACTCCACATTTATGTTTAGAGGCAGAGGCAGAAATGGACATAAAGTAAAAATGACTAGCTCTTTCACCCTATACAATATCCACAAAATTAGATGCAGCAGATCTCCTGGGCTTATCACATCTGGACTCCAGCAGCTCTCTACTGGGAGGAGTACCAGCATAATTCACCAAACCGCTGCAGATGATTCAAAATCCGGCAGCACGTCTGGTGTGTAACCATCCACCGAGTGCAACAGGAGTAGGAGCGACTTACTGCTCTGGATATCTCCCAGCTGAAGGCTGAAGAACGGTAATGGGAGACGGTTAGCAGGGTTCCTGGAGATCCCAGCTGAATGTCCTGGTTGACGGCAGGAACCAGCAGCACAGACTTGCCGGAGAAAATATCCCTTTGCTGAGCAAACCTTAGAAGGTGAGCAAGGAGAGAGCTTTTAGATGGAAGCACTGATCCTGTTTTTACCTTTGGATAATTGATGTGATTTTAATCTCCACTTCAACACTGGTTTTATTATGGACAATTTATTAACTTATTTATTGAAAGACTGCACTGCACTGCTTGCACTCTGTTATGAATAAAAAACAATCATGATTGTTGATGGTCCCGGGTTCAAGGAGTCATGGCAGCTGCATCTAACCCTAACCATCAATTTCTACTTATGAGAATTATAAAGGTTTCTAGCCCAAAATAAAGTGAATTGTATTCAAAAAAGTTCTCACTGCTTATTATTTTAGCTTATTTTGATTATATGGTTTACATGAATTATCCCTGGTTTTACCAACTTGTCTCACTTATATGTATGAAAATTTCGAGTGGTTGAGTTACAGTGTGCATAAAGTGCCCACCATCTACACTGTGTGATAAAATGATCTGCGTGATATTCGCATGTGAGAAATAACAAACAAAACCATGACACTGAAACTAACAATGTATAGTGAGATCTTCTTTCATCTTAACTAACACAGTAAGTCTGCAAGGCCAAGGTAACTGCAGCCATCTGTTTGTAATGGAATTAGTTTATTACTGAAACAGAATACAAAGAGCTTTAGAGCAATTAGTCAGCCATCTCGACTCAGGTTTCAGCCAGCCTCAAAGGATAGAGTTTCATTTCCTTCAGTGTGGTGTCATGTAATTCATTAAAGATTAACTCATTCAGTTAGATTGTTTATTTTCTTTTTTCTTCTTACTCTATAGAAAAGGCAAGATTCAAGCTGCCACAACAGACCTCTGCTTTGACCCTTCGCTTTTCAGTGTTTATTGGCTGACATGTAGTTTCTGTCCCTTTCACCATGTTGGGTACATCTTCTCAGTCTGATCTTCAGTTCTCTCGTTCCAGTGTAAAGTCACCGGTGTTGGACAATGGGATGTTCTACCGGCCTTTCACACTAAGCATTAGCAATTTAAATGGACATAGCAACCTGTACTCTGGGAACGCTAAGCAGGGTGACAAGGTAAGAGATGTGCGCTTCATCTCCCCATTGCATAGCTCCACACCTACGTCAAGTCAGATGTCCATTCTTCCAGTCCGGCCCATGAGTTCCTTGAACTCAAATTCAGCATTTCTTCAGTTAAGTCGTTTGCAGGGGGAGCTGGTTCGAAAAAGAAAGGTAAGATTTTCACATTTATTGGATTTTTTTTTTCATATATGACTTTGAAGTGTTAGGTGTGAATAGTTTATGTACTTTAATAAAACAAAGTAAAGCAATTCCTGTTGTTTTGAACAAGTGAGAAATCAAAGTGCGTGGAATGAGCGAAACAAAGACTGCAAACATCCAGGGCTCTGCTTTGTCAAATAACCAAAAATGTGAAGTTACATATTTTAAAAGAATTTTTTTTTCAATGAACCACAAGTTCATATCATTTTGGAATAATTTTTTATTACTAGCTAACTATGCCAAAATTTCGACAGATGATGGAGTAGCTGCTTTTCATCCATCCATTTACTAATCCCACTTATCTTGTCACAATTGAAATGTAGAAAGTGGTAGCATGAATCAGAGTGTCCTCTGTGTGTGTGTGTGTATATATATTACTGTGCAAACATGTTAGGCACTTGTAAGGAAAAATGCTGTAAGCTAGAAAATCTTTTAAAGATAATGTCAACGTCAGTTTTTATTAATCGATAAACTTACTAGAAAGTGTAGTAAACGTAAAAAACATCAATGAAATCAATATTTGGTGTGATCACTCTTTGCCTTAAGACCAGCAGCAGTTATCTTTTGTCCACTATCATCTGCACAAGGTCAGGGGTTCCAAACCTCTTGGAGAACTTGTCATTTTTCCACAGCATATTTTGGTGATCTTACTTGCTTCTGTCTCCCAGATTGGCTCCAAGATGTTGAGATCAGGGCTCTGGGGGTGCCATACCACCTGTTGTTGGATTCCTTGTTCCTCTTTTTGCTGTGAATAGTTTCGTTTAATTTATTTTTAACGCACATTTAAAACAATCGATATCGACCAGCATGCTCTACATTAGAATAAATGAAGTAAGAAGAACTACATTCTAAGACAGGATAAGGTTAAATAAAAACATAAAACACACTAAAAATATTAAAGAAACCATCTATTTTCCAACCCGTTGAATCCGAACACAGGGTCACGCTGGAGCCAATCCCAGGGCAGGAAACAATCCTGGGCAGGGTGCCAACCCACCGCAGGACACACACACCCATTAGGGACAATTTAGAATCGCCAATCCACCTAACCTGCATGTCTTTAGACTGTGGGAGGAAACCCACACAGACACGGGGGAGAACATGCAAACTCCACACAGGGAGGACCCGGGAAGCGAACCCAGGTCTCCTAACTGCAAGGCAGCAGCGCAACAACTGCGCCACCCTTAAAGAAACCAATTCTAATTAAAAGGCAAAGAAAAAGATGTTAAGAATGGTCAGAGCTGTAGCAGATCTGACATAAATGAGGTAGTTTGAGCCAAAGCCTAGGAGTGGATGTTACAAAAGTACCCTCATCTTTAAATTTTAGGTGAGCCAATGTCTCTACTAAGAGCGTCTGATCAGATGACCTAAGTTGGTGAGATGGAATATAAAGGTGTAAAAGGTCGGAGAGACGGGACAAGCAACAGCACCTTAAAATCAACCCTGTAAAGAAGCAGAAGCCAATGAAGAGAGGCTAAAACAGGAGACATGCTGAAGTGTGCCTGTCAAAATTCTAGCCACAGTGCTTAGGACCAGTTGTACCTGAGAAGGGGATTACAGGATAACTCCAATGTATTAGGAGTTACAATAGTCGAAGCACAAAAAAAAAAGTATGAGTCGTCTTTTTAAGATCAACAACAGACAAAAATGACTTGATCTTAAGTAACACTCATAGCTGTTACATGATTTTGAACATGTGTAATGATGATACTGCATGATGGATAACAATCTGCCTGTATTTCCCACCAGAGATTTGTCATTCACCAACTCCATTTGCAGAATTGCAGCTCCAAACCTGCCAAAACAGGAAAGATCGAGGATTGGAAATGCTGTGGTTGGCCACAGAATCTGAGTGCAGCAAATGGGAAATACATCATGCTTACTTACTCTTATACTCCATACCATCCTAGCATATACAGATAATACAAACCTCTACGCTAATATTCTGTTCACTGCTTCCTTCTGTCAAACAGACCATTGTAACTGGCACCAGTAGATTCAGGGATAGTTCCTAGCTACATATCAGAAGATTATTGAGCAGCCAGTCATAAGAACAAATACAATGCCTTGTGAAAATATTCATCCCCCTCAGTATTTGTCCTGCTTTGTCACATTTCAACCTGGAATTAAAATGGATTTTTGGGGAGACACAATGAGCCGATAATTAACACAAAAAAAGGTTTTCACCTCCCAAAGCTAATGCTTTGTAGAGTCAGCTCTTGATGCAATTACAGTTACAAGTCTCTTGGGGAATGTCTGTATTAGTTTAGCACATCCTGGCACTGGGATTTTCACCCATTCTTCGAGGCAAAACTGCTCATTTATTGGTGTACATCAATCTTCAAGTCATGCCACAGATTTGTTATTCATCTCTGAGCATTGTGGCCTATTGACATGATGGTATAATTATTGGTAATATGAAGGATTCACATTTATGTAGTATGAAAAGAAATGTGTATTGTTAAGCCACCTTAGAGTGATTTTTTGTCAGTAAGTCACATTGCAGAAATAAATAAATACTTTATAGATGATTTGTAAGAGTTCTGAACATGCAAAGAAGTGTTTCTTAGGTCCTGTTACATAACAGTAAATGAGTACAGTAGTGCATTTTGCAGTACCGAAACTAAAGTGTTGCCAGGGTTTCATAGCAAAGAGGATGAATACATATGCACTCACAACTTTTCAGTTTTTATTTGTTTTTTCACATATATAAAAGGTGTTTTATTTTTAATTGGCACTTCAACATTTTGGACTATATTGTTAAGTCTCTTATATAAAATCCAAAACAAAGATCCATTTTAATTGCAGATTGCAGTGTGACAAAACAAGACAAACACCAAGGGGGGTGAAAACATTTGCAAGGCACTGTATAGCAGCATAAGAAATATCTATAACATATAATTACTGCTATTAAATTTATATTGTATATATAAGTTGAATGCTATGTATAATGTTTTGTGCGTATGTGTTTTTGATAGTATTGTATTATTACAGTATAAGTTGTTCTGAGGAGACATGCAAGTAAGAATCTCCTTGTACTGAGTCCACATAATTATGAACTTGAGCTTGAATTTAAACTTAAACCAAATCCCCATTACACACAAGAGTATACAGACACAGACACAAAATCAAGTCAATCTGAACCCATCTTTTTATTGTGTGCTCATTTTGCCAGGAATGTGAAGATTTAAAGCAGCAAAACAAGGTTTTGTCAAATGAGATCCACATAGAAAAACATGTAATGCGTTCAGAGAGTGAACTGACAATGAGAAAACTTCGAAATTTAAACCAGGATCTGCAAGTCCAAGTGAAGGAGGTGAGTTAGTGATTCGTGAACAAAGTGGTGCATATTTTTGTGGTGTCTTTCTCTTGCACTGCAGAGGGGCATAGTGCTTAAAGCTGTTACTTCTCACTATGGTGACCAGAAAGAAGCAACTTCTGATTTGCAGAGTCTAATGAACTAACACACAATTCTCATTCTCGGAATGCAGCATTCTTGGATTTTAATTTATTATTATACTTTAGCATTCTTTTTGTGGATTCAGATTTATTCAGGCATGTGACGTAACCTGGGGTGTTAAATGACTTTCTTTCACAGCTTACTCATTTCTATCATACAGGGTGGGACAGGGAAACAGGAAATTTTGGAATGAGATGTTGGTGACCCTGGGGTGTCAGCAATTGTTGAGACCAATGCAGCCTCATTTAGAACACCTTGCCATTAGTTATAATGGAGCAAAGGAGTGGTGCGCAATGAACATTTGGTGTGAAAGCCTTTTATAAGAATGGTGATAGTGTGACTGCAGCGCAAAAAGGAACTTCAGAGTCATTACCAGTTAGGACATCATGATTGTGTCCCGTCTACTCAGGTTATTACAACATGACTGTGTTATATGAAGAAACGGGTTCAGCCTTAAAAAATAAGTCTCCAGGTTAGAGCCACTTCACGTACTGCCTGACAATCACTGGCATCCCCTTTGACATGTTACGTTAAGCAATGCAGAATTTCCACAACAGTCTGTCAGAATGTGTGTGGAGAAATGGACAACACCTTCATGGTGTTTTCTCCAAAACGTAATATAAATATTGAATGAATATTGATTACCATCATTAATATATTTCATTATTAAATGTAGTTTGTAATATATTTATTCGTGTATTGAACGACAGTTGAAAATTTCCTATTTCCCTGCGCCACCCTGTATAATTTGTTCTCATTTTGTTTATACACTTTTCCAGATACATCTTTGAAGGGACGCGGTAGTTAGTACTGCTGTCTCACAGCTTAATTCTTGAATTTAAACCAAAGTCTGCTTGCTGCTTCTGTGACATTTGGACACTCTGTCTGCGACTGTTGTTTTTCTCTCAGGAATATTCAGTTTCCTGCAATCTCCTAAAAACATGAAGGTTATGATTAATGGCCACGTTAAACTGGCCTGGTTCCTGTGAGAGGGGGTCATTCCATGGCCTTGCACCCTGTCCAGCGTTGGATAAACCTTTGTGCTCAATACTCACATGAGATACTTTGGTCTTCTCTGACCAGAAAATGTGCAAAACTGACGCAACAACAAATGATGCCATTTTTTATTTTTTTCTATTGTACTATATAAATAACACAAGTATGTCACTGCGCAATGAATTGATGTATCTGAATGAATGCCACCCTCTGTGAACCTTTTACTTTTAAATATTTTAATATTTTGTAAATGTTGTCACATGTTAATGCACTTCATATCCTACAAATATCTCCAATAAGGTATGTACAAACGACAGCACTGGTAAACAGGATGTGAGAGGAGTTTCAAGGTAAACATCAGTTTGAAGTCCAGGATAAAGTAACACTGGAGGGGTTCACAGACAAAAGTGCGATAGACAAATGAGCGCCGACAAATCCGCTAACTGGTTTTCGCCAAATGTACACCGACAAAATCGCGAGAGAGGCCAAGAGAGTGGGACGCCCTTGCTGCAATTCTTCCAACATATGCAGGGCGTGCTGATGCCATGCTGATGGCATGCCGCGTCTCATAATATTGACTTCTAAAATAAACATTATTATATATGCTTTAAACTAGTAATTCATATTTAATGAAATTTTCGCGATTTTGACGGCGCGTTTTAATCGGCGCTATTTTGTCGGCTCGCATATGTCTATCGCACAAATGTCGGGTCACACACTGGAGGTATATACACTTACTGGCCACTTTATTAGGTACACCTGTTCAACTGCTTGTTAATGCAAATATCTAATCAGCCAATCACATGGCAGCAACTTAATGCATTTAGGCATGTAGACATTGTCAAGATGACCTTCTGAAGTTCAAACTGAGCAACAGAATGTAGAAAAAAGGTGATTGAAGTAAACTTTGAATGTGGTATAATTGTTGTTGCCAGAAGGGCTGGTCTGAGTATTTCAGAAACTGATGATCTATTGGGATTTTCACACACAACTATCTTGAAGATTACAGAGAATGGTCCAAAAAAGGGGAAAATATTCAGTGAGCAACAGTTCTCTGGGTGAAAATGCTTTGTTAATGCCGCAGATCAGAGAATGGGCAGACTGGTTTGAACTGATAGAAAGGCAACAGTAAGTCAACTGACTACTTGTTACAACTGAGGTATGCTGAAGAGCATCTCTGAATGCACAACACATCAAAATTTGAAGCAGATGGGCTACCGCAGCAGGAGACAAAAATAAGTGCCACTCCTGCCAGCTGAGAACAGGCAACTAAGGTTACAATTTGCACAGGCTCACCAAAATTAGACAATACAAAATTGGAAAAAAGTTGCCTGGTCTGATGAGTCATGATTTCTGCTACAACATTCAGATGGTAGGGGCAGAATTTGGCATCAATAACGTGAAATCATGGCTCCATCCTGCCTTGTATCAACAGTTCAGGCTGGTGTTAGTGGTGTAATGCTGTAGGCAATATTTTCTTGGCAAACTTTGGGCCCTTTAGTACCAGCTGAACATTATTTAAATGCCACAGCCTACCTGAGTATTGTTGCTAACCACAGTGTACCCATCTTCTGATGGCTAATTCCAGGTTTCTTTAACATGAGAATGAATTTACCTTAACTCAAATGACCTCCACAGTCACCAGATCTCAATCCAATAGAGCACATTTGTAATGCAGTCGAACGGGAGATTTGCATCATGAATTTGCAGCCAACAAATCTGCAGCAACTGCGTAATGCTGTCATGTTAATATGGATCCAAATCCCTGAGGAATGTTTCTAGCACCTTGCTGAATCTATGTCATGATAAATTAAAGCAGTTCTGATAGCAAAATGGGGTCCAACCTGGTACTAGCAAGGTGTTCCTAATAAAGTGGACAGTGATCATAGATCAATTTGGATAGGCTCTCCTGTTCATGTACTACTGGTAAGATATTCTTGTGTAGCTGTAGCTGGTTCTCCTACAAGTAGCAGGCAGTCATGAGATTGGCTTAATTCACATCTTCTTGGATGAGAGACCAGAGTGATTTTAATGGGAAGTACCAACAATCCTACCAAAGCTAGAAATGCAGAGCTTGCCATCACTTAAATTCCTTTAGCAATATTCAAGCAAATTACAATATAGATTGATTGTACAGAATGTAATTAGATTGTTTGTTTCCTCAGAAGGGCCTTTAATAAAAAACCTTCTCCACTAGAGCTTCCAAGTTCCTTACATTTTCAGTGTCAAAGTTTTAGAATTTCATATTCACTGGACTAAGGTTTGTAGAAGACTGATTCCTTCTTTGGTGTTCAATGCTGTTACCATAGGCCTCAACTTCCTGCTTATGTGTAATGGACTTTGAAGGTTCAACAGGGAATTAATAACTCTGGTATCCCATTTCAAATCTGAGGGGAGGAGAAAAGGAACATGGAATTAGTTAACGTTATGAGACAATGTCCCCAGGGATTATTTCAAATAAAAGAATGGTACCAGGAGATAATAACATAAAATGAGAATCACAGTCAGGCAAGGCAGGGTCAGAACTAGAAGATCAAAAAGATACATCAGGGAACAAAGTACTGGGGCAAACCAAAAATCAAAGTCAAACGTCAAAGAGACGTCAAAACCCTGTAATTAAACCTAGCACTTGAGGTTCTTGATAAACAAACTAACTACCAGTGAAGAATTTGAGATTTATCCAACTGAAGGATAATGTTACATGGAGTCTTCAACATATTTATAGCCAACTTTCTGCAAATGTCACCCATGCGCTTATCATGGTAACATGACATGACTGGGAGGCACATAAACAAATGGCATGAAAATAAGATAAATAATAAAAATCAATCCTAAGACGTCCCTAAAGAGAATGTGTAATACTACAGTTAAAGCTTGTTTTGAATGTCTTTGTACCATCAAAAGACAACCTAGAAATACCCATTCATTGGGAGTTTACAGTAGATAATTAGAACATTAGAATGTTAGAACAACCTAGATGAGAACAGGCCATTCAGCCCAATAAAGTGCACCAGACTTAATTAATTTCTCCCAAAAATAATCAAGTTGAGATTTGAAAGTCCCTAAAGTCCTATTGTCTACCACACTACTTGGTAGCTTATTCCAAGTGTCTATCGTTCTTTGTGTAAAGAAAAACTTCCTAATGTTTGTACGAAATTTACCCTTAATAAGTTTCCAACTGTGTACCCGTGTTCTTGATGAACTCATTTTAAACTAACAGTCTCGATCCACTGTACTAATTCCCTTCATAATTTTAAACACTTCAATCATGTCTTCTCTTAATCTTCTTTTGCTTAAACTGCATATTCTCAGCTCTTTTCATCTTTCCTCTTAATTCAACCCCTGTAGCCTTGGAATCAGCCTTGTCACTCTTCTCTGGACATTTTCTAGCGCTGCTATATCCTTTTTGTAGCCTGGTGACCAAAACTGCACACAGTACTCAAGATGAGGCCTCACCAGTGCATTATAAAGGTTGAGCATAACCTCCTTGGACTTGTACTCCATACATCGTGCTATATATCCTAACATTCTATTAGCTTTCTTCATGGCTTCTGAACACTGTCGGGAAGTTGATAGCTTAAAGTCCACTATGACTCCCAAATCCTTCTCATAAGGTGTGCTCTCAATTTTCAGACTTCCCACCTATCTTGGCATCATCTGCAAACTTAACCAGCTTGTTACTTATATTCCTATATAAATCATTTATATATATTAACAATAGCAGCGGCCCTAGCACTGACCCCTGTGGAACACCACTCTTAACCTCAGCCAGTTCTGATGAGGTTCCTCACACCATCACCCTCTGCTTCCTGTGTCTGTGCCAATTCTGCACCTATCTAAAAACATCAACCTGAACTCCCACTTCTTTTAACTTGATGCCCAACCTCTCATTTGGCACCTTATCAAATGCTTTCTGAAAGTCAAGATAAAAATATCACAACCTCCACTTTGATCGTGTCCTTTTGTTGCCTCCTCGTAGAATTCCAGCATGTAAGTAAAACATGACCTCCATCTTCTGAACCCATGCTGACTGAGAAAAACTCCTGTTCTTGCTAAGTGTTGCTCTATCTTATCCTTAATAATTTCTTCCATTAATTTTCCTGTGATGGATGTTAAGCTTACTGGCCTATAGTTGCTTGGATCTGCACTGTCACCCTTTTTATATAATGGGATGATATTTGCCATTTTCCAGGCCTTCGGAATTTCTCCAGTGCACAGGGACCTAAAAATATGTGTTAAGGGCTTACATATGTACTCGATAGCTTCCTTAAGAACTTGAGGATAAATATTATCTGGTCCTGGTGATTTGATTTATTTCAGCCTATTTAATTTGAGCAGCACTTCTTCCTCTACAATTTCCAGATCCCTCAGTACATACTTAGTAGTTCCTGTTACCTCTGGGAGGTTATCCACTTCCTCACTTGTGAAGACCTCAGAAAAATGTAAGTTTAGGGCATCTGCCATTTCATTGTCTGTATCTTTGAATTCCTCTTTACTATTTCTGATGTACTTCACATCCTCCTTGACTGTTCTTTGGCTACTAAAATACTGAAAGAATCTCTTAGGGTCTGCTTTGACCTTATCTGCTATATTCCACTCCAACTGCCTTTTAGCCTCCGTGATATCCTTCTTAATGGTTGCTCTCATGTTCTCATAAGCTCTACAATTCACTTGGTAGTCATTAATCTTGTATGCTTTATAAAGCGTTTTTTTCCTTTGCAGCTTCTTTTTTTAAATCTTTATTAATCCACTGTGAAGTTTTTTAAAAATTTTCTGTTAATTCCAAATTTAGTTATATACCTATCCTGCATTAATATGTAAAACATTTTTAAACCTGTTCTACTGCTCCTCGACTGTCTCCACACTTAAAAGCTTATCCCAGTTCATCCTCCTTAGACTTTATCGTATCTACCTACCAAAGTTCAACTTAACAATTTTAGTCTTTGAATCTACACTCTTACAAAATATTGAGAATTGTATTATATTCTGGTCACTTGACCCTAGTGGTTCAATCACTTCTACACCCTCAATTCTATCCTGATTATTACAGAATACTAAATCCAGATAGGCTTCACCCCGTGTTGGTGCTTTAACATGCTGTGTTAAAAAACAGTCGCTGATTACTTCTAAAAACTCTTGCTCTTGTGCTCCTCCATTTGCAAGGTTATCCCAGTTAATATTTGGATAATTAAAGTCCTCCATGACTATAATATCTCCCTGTAAACTCGTCTATTTGATATTACTAAAAAGATGTGTGTTGAAATTACTGTCTGAATTGGGTGGTCTATAACACACTCCTAAAATAAGACCTCTTTCCCTAATGTTTTCCAGGTGTAGCCACATGTCCTCACTAAGATGGGGCTCATTGACCAACTGAAGAGGACTTCTGTTTGACATAAGCAGCAACCCAACTTCATTTTCTGTTCTGTCTATCCCTCTATGTTACACTCATCCCCATCTTTGTTATTTAGCCAGGATTCTGTTATTGCTATAACATCAAAATTACGCTCTGCTACATACAACTCCAACTCACTTACCTTATTTTTGATTTTTCTAGCATTACGGCAAGCTATTTTTGATGAGTTACTCCTTCTAAATTTAAACGTTGGGTTAATCATGTTCCCACAAAGAGGAATTGAGTTTCTTGTTCATTTCTGTAGGGGAAACATTTGAATTGAAGACAGGACTCTTGACTAATGAATGTGGTGTACCAGCGGGTTTTCAATTCAAAAGTGCAATTCCATGTGCATTTTTCAGATGTATTTATTTAACAATATTTTAGCAAAAAATGGATGAGTTTTGTACACTGTGAGCATACAGGTGAATTTGGAGTAATATGAGATTTCTTCATGGACATTTTTAATATTGTTTGCTGTTGTCCAGCATTGGTCACCATAGGTTCCCATTTTGCCAAAAATGTGTTATGCATGAAAACGTGATTTTACTCGGACCACCACTATAAACCACACAGGGTAACATATTTTTAAAAATCATTTTTGGATGGAGTATTCCTTGAAGTATTTTCAGTGCTTACTTGAAAATTGAGTTCACCTTAAAAGCCTGTGATCCCTAGAAAGATATGCCTTGTAGCAGCTCCTGTTTTCTTGCAAACCATACACCCCATGCAGCAGGTCAGCAGTTTCCCATAGCAAAGAATTATCTTGCTTTTGTCTAAACACAAAAGGAAAGTATTTGGGCATTTTACCCAGAGTTACCATGCTTTACTAATACACTTCTTTTTCATTTGTTGAGATAATTCTGCCATTTATTCCCCTCTTTCTCCTCAGCTAAAACAGAAATTGCTTGTTGCTCAGCAGAAGGTAGTCACATCTAACAGAATTGCAGAAGAAGCAGAAGCTGCCAAATGTGAAGCTGAGAGAGATCGCCTTCTGGCTGAAACGCAGGCAAAGGACTACTGTGAAGAAAGAAACCTGGTTATGACTGAAAAGGAAAAGCTGAAGGACAAAGTGTTTAATCTGGACGCTAGGGTAAGACAAAAGTCAGAAGACAGTAAATCCTATCAAAAACCTAAAGAATATGTAAGGGATGCTTGATCATGAAACTGGAAGGAACCTAACATGTCTATCCTAAAGTGCTACAAATGTCTACCACTGTGATTGCAGAGATCTCACTTACATGTATTCTCTAAGCACCTTCTGACTAAAATATAGCTTTCTAGTAGATGCCAATATGGTACTTGGGTAAAAATATTTTTGGGCTTGTTTTCTGGGCCTTCAATGCAACTAATATGTATGGCAACCTATGTTAACTGTTGTACTGTATGTAATTAGATGAAATGACTCCTTTTTATTTCTTTTAAGCATTGCTCTCTGGTATATGCGTATCAGAGTATCCAAATTGGTGCCAAAAACATTGCCTACCTGTATGGCAACCTGCTGGAGCCACATATAATAAAGGACTGTATTACGTGGTGATCAAAGGACAGTGTCGCTTTCAAGGAATCGCTCAGGATCTCAGGCCTCTCCATTCATATCCTCCCATGTACAGGCTATCCATGATCTCATGGCCACCAAGTCAGAAGTGAATACTTATCCAGTTTCACTAAAGAGAATTTTCCATTCTCAGTGGTGTAAAGAGGCCTTTACTGTAATGAGCAGGTTTTCATATTAAACAGCACAGGCTTTCTCTCTCAAAGCTACCCTTTCTTTACACAGTATAATAATTCGGTTTCCTATAAAAAAATTGTTGTTAGCAAAGAAATAAGCAGTTTTGCATGTAGAGTAGATGCTTGTTTTACTATTATTCCAACTATGATTATTATTAATGTGGGTTTCCAGATGTTTTATTCAATCACTGTTCCTCTCTCGTCTCACAGAACTAATAAAGAGAGAAACGATTCATGCAATATAGAATTGACAGTAAGGCTCAGCGCTCCACTTAAAAAAAAACAAAATTGCAAAATAAATGGTGTTTTGTTTCTAATGAAATTCATGCCATTCACAAAAAAAACAAAGATGTTCAGTTCCTGTCTGGGAGTGTTTTCATACACTAATTCTACATATTTCTGCCTGTCAGTTAGTATTTAAATAAAAATCTCTAATGAAAAAAAAATCACCAGAAATGTACTTAGGATAAGGTTGTACAGGGATTTGGCAATAGTGACTTTCTTCCAATGACCAGTACCTCCCAGACCATCCCTACTACTTTAACAATTCCCACCAGTATGAGTTGTCTACAAGCCAGGAAATCAAATAGAGTCAGTCCTCGAGTTCTTTAGGGCTTGTGTTTACCATCTTTGTGTTGTCCTCTATCACTTGTTCAGTCCTGCATTGTTCCTGTTCTAATGGAGTCAGGCACTTCTTTGCCTAATAACTACAGATCAGTGGCAACACTGGAGCACCATAAAGATCACTTCTGCCGATTTTTCTTTTTATTATGCACACCTCAAACTATAAATATAACACCATGTTGAGTCACTTGCAGAAATTCTCTGATCAGATACAGTTATGGGCCGTATTGATAAGGGAGACTATTTATAGTCTAACTATTTAGAGTATAGGAGCCAAGTGGAGAAGTTTGTTTCTTGGTGCAGAAAGAATTCTCTGCATCTTAACATCAACAAAACCAAGAAACTGATCATTGATTTTCTCTCTGGACACTATTCAGGGAGTGGATGTCGAGGTGGTGCATTCCTACAAGTGCTTAGGGGTTTACATCAATGACACTTATAACACAGAGGAACTATAAGAGGAAGGGCAAGCGGGTCCTTCCTCTGCACTCCTTGGAAGAAGTAGCAAAGGAGAGTGCGATTCAGAACAATGCTGCACATCCTCTCTCTGACACACTAACACTGAGTACTTTCAGACAATGAATCATTCAGCAGAAGTGTGTCATGAAACGCTACAGGGGCTCCTTTATACCAATAGCGACTGTGACTGTGAGTGCCAAGTCATAAATTTTCCTCTTTGGTTATTGTGGTGTGTGCTCAGAACATAGTTTGTCCGTATATATAGTATATTTATTTTTCTGCTTATGTATTTATTTATTTAAAGGGTATCTATCTATCTATCTATCTATCTATCTATCTATCTATCTATCTATCTATCTATCTATCTATCTATCTATCTATCTATCTAACAGAGCAATGTGCACAAATGGTGCAATTTGGTGTGTCTTTGTGTGGAAAATATGTTAAGTGTCATGTGTTTTATCTTGGTACAGTAATATATGTATTGCTCTACTTTCCCCTATTGTATTATTAGTATGCAGCCTTAGAATGCCTAATCTCACAGACTTACCACTGTTTATAAGATATTATTTTATATAACTTATCCCCACCTTCCCTTCTATATCTATAACCTCAGGCAACTAGATGTAGTAAAAAGACAAGCAGGAGTTAAGTCACACATAAAAAAATGTATTACTGATAATATTCATAAATAATAACAAAATGCAAAGTACATTTGAATATTGGCAACCATACAACCTGATAAAATGGTGGTGTGTAATTCAGGTGGCACACAGACTTGTGGTTACTTAATGTCTCTAGTTAAGGCATCATTGGTACTCAGCTTTCAGCCACATGTCTGTTCAAAATGGCTGAAGCTGTGATCTTCATTGTGTTGTCTTCAGTTCATGGTGTGATGGTCTTCTTCAGTTGTTAGCAAATATACTTCTACATCATCACAGGTTAGCAAGAGAGATGCTTCTTCATCATATGTTGGTTAGAGAGAATGTGGTTGAGCAAGCAAATTTATAGGTTTTCTGTCCAACCCCTTCAGCCAATCCAGACAGCCATATCTCAGACCAATGGGTGAAATAGAACATCTTAACACCTGCAACCCCCAAGACCATATGTTAAGCTAACCTGGCTTTGTATGGGGAATGAGAGAAAGACTTTAGCAAAGAAATACTCCTCAAACTGGTTTAAGACACATCCCCCAAATCCTGTCGTAAAAGTACAAAGAAAAGTCGTAAACAAGGGGGTTCAGCAAACACAAATTCCTCTCACCAAAGTAACACTAAATTACATTGTTTTGTCTACATTACAAATGAAGACAAACAAAACATTTATCAAGTTATATGCAAAATCTCACATCGCAACAGTCATGTTTTTAAAAACACGTACTGCACTCCTCCACTGTGTTTTGTGAACAAGAGGCACAAATGCAGTTGATTTAACTGGGGTGGTGTGGATCACATGCTTTAAGCAGGTGCAGAAAAGAAGAGAGATAAACACAAAAGTGTGAATTAGGCTTAGGAAGCAGTATGTCCTGTATGCAGTGTTAAACTTGCCTGTTTCACTCCTCAGTATTTAGAACCCAAGCAACAAACACATAAAGTTTTACTTCAGAAAATCACATACCATTTCTGTAAGGTTTAATATTTGGCTCCTCAAAGCACTGGCACTGTTCTACTTTTTATGTTTTTTCGGTAAACTTGCTTGATGCTGCTGAGGCTCCAGTCCTTGAGAGTCTTAGTTGAATTCAGTAGCTGTGATAATGGACGGATGTGATAACCGGTAGCATGTTTAATAAGTATTGTGTTGTAACATATATCATGCTTAATTGTATCATATCATTATATAATACTATATCATATCATGTTTTACGTGTTGTTGCAGGTAACAGATGTACAGAAGGCTTTAGCTGAAGCAGAAAAAAAATACTTTGAAACCAAAATAAAAAATGACAGGATTACTGTGGAAAAAGAAGTGATAATAGAAGAAAATCGCTGTTTAGAACACGAAATAACAAATCTAAAACATAACCTCAACAAATTAGCTGAAGAGACTGGTAAATTGAGAGAAAGGTCAGACATTCAACTCGTCTGTGTGATCTGGGTGGTCTTCCTTTTTATCAAATGTCGTATTAGTGCATGACCTCACTAAAATGTAATAACAGCATTGGCTAATTGCCCAGCTTTCTGCAGTGTACTACAGAAATGTAAAGCATTTTTTTCTCTATTTTAAAATGTTACATTTTGTGATAGATAAAGTGCATTGCACTCAGACATACAGTATAGGGTAACACAAGAACTTGAATGCAGGTTCTAGTCTTGACATTTCCTGACCAGGTTTGGGTAACAGTACACTATTTTTAAAAGAAACTTAGTTTCAATACTCATTACTTACAAATAAAAGTACCCCAATATGTTATACAATTATAAAATGTGATCCGTTCCAAGCGATGCATTACTTTTTCTTCTTTTGCATGAAAAACTTCATATTTTACTGTCTAGCATTGTTATTAATCCTAAACCCACATATAAACCTTCATGAAACTGACCAGAAACACATCAAAATGTATTAATTTTCTTGTATTTTATAACTACATTTAGACCTTCCTGTACTGTGAAATAAATAACATCCATCCCCTTTGACCATCCCCAATATGGTTTGAAAACTGACTGCTGTGCCACCAGATCACACCTTTTCAACATGTTTAATAGCAAATGCTGGATTAAAACTCAGCCAACACTTCATTCATAGGTGTCTGCTACTGGATTGTACACAGCATAATTCTTTCGGATTGGCTGTGTGACTGGCCCCTGCAAAGGACCCCACAATTTGCTTCTTGCCTTCCGCCCAGTGCTACTGTGATAATCACTGGCTCCCTTTAACCCTAAACTGGGCTGATTAAATTTACTCCTCAGCACATGGAAGATTAAATATATACTTACAACTCTGATCAGTTCTTTTCACTTGATTGCCTACTTTGCATGTGATTATCTTTTTCCTCAGCTGTCAACAGGCAGCCACAGCACACACATGCACTATGTTACCGACCCCAGCAGGCAACACCTTTGCAAAACAACAAAATTACTTCTGTGAAATAACAGAGTAATTTTTATCAGGAGTTAATTTTGGTAGTAATGCAGCAGTGCATATCTGCTTATTTTAAGCAATATATGTTTATTTAAAATCAATAAAATAAGTAGTGTGCTGGGTTACTCATTACTGTAAAAAGTAATCTGACCATGTAATGCACTTTATTTTTAGTGTGCTACCCCAACACAGCTTCTGACATGCAACATTATTCTTATCAAAACTCCAGCATTTTCTAGTTAAACACTAGTTTTGTCTGTCTCGTTTTACTAATTGGTAGAGGTATGGTCAGCCTTTGCCCTCACAGTACTTCTAGACAGTCCTCCACTTCAATGGGACACTGTTGGTTTTACTGCATTTATTCCAAGTTCTGCTGCTCGTGTATCTACCTGCTCAAATCATAAAGTGATAAGCCTCAGCAATGTTGTCACAGTATATCAGAGATGCACTTTAACAGCCATCACCCTTGTCAATCTGATAGTGAATACAATGCAAGACAAAATGCCTTGGCAGCTGAAGAAGCCAGAGGCAAAGCCATCAAGATGAGGGATGAAATAGAGCGAGAGAAGCAGCAAGCTGAACAAGAGAAGGAGAAAAAAGCTAAAGAATGTGACATATGGCAGCAAAAACACAGCCACCTGTCTGACCTTCTCCGACTGCAAGAAGAGGAGAAATCTAAAAGGCAAAACAAAGCAGTAAGGAAACAAAATATCATGTATTTGAATGTTAGAAAATTGCTTTTTAGATGCTCTGCAGTATCCATGTGATTTCAGAGATTGACATCAGGGTCAGAGTTAATGGCAGTTTGCTTTATAGTAAAATAGTAGAAAGAAAGTATTTTTAAAACCTTTTCAAGTATTTAATACTTTGTTTTCTATGAGCACACCAAACAAAAGGAGTGAGAAGGTGAGAGTAAAAGGATGTCGGAGACAACAGCAGAGGGGACACCGGCACCCACAACAGGGCCTCAAGAGACAAGAGGAAAGGACAGGAGTTAGCACACTGGGGTCCAGTCCTGAACCAGTTGGTCCAATAAGAGCCATTTTCCATGGACCTGGTAATCCACAAAGCAGAGTAGACAGGAAAGGTTATCTTAAGGAGACAGAGTTTACAAACACTAAATGAAACAAAGTCCAGAAATTTCCAGTATGAGGTTATGAAAGCATTTTCATGGGAATTAAGAAAGAGAAGATAAGTCTGGGTTTAATATGGTGACCTTCAGGTGACCCCTCCTGGGTGCTTACAGCAGATATAAAAAGTCTACAGACCCCTGGTAAAATTGCAGATTTAAAACAATGAAACCAAGATAAATCCTGTCAGAACTTATTCCACCTTTACTGCAACATTGCAATTTATACTAATAAGGTGAAAACAAATCAGGAAGTGTTTAGTGAAAAAAGGAAAAAAAAAATCATATAAAAACCTGGTTGCATGAGTGTGCCCACCACTAAACTCATACTTAGCTGAAGTACCTTTTGGATTTATTACAGCACTCAGTCTTTTTGGAGATGAGTCTATCAGTCTATCAGGATTTTTGCCCAGTCCTTCATGCAAAACAAATTCCAGATCTATCAAATTATGTGGGCATCTCCCATGCACAGCTCTCTTCAGGTCACCATACAGAATTTCAGTTGGATTAACGTTTGATGTCTGGCTAGGCCATTCTAGAGCATTGATCCTCCATTCATGAAGCCATTGCTTTGACGACTTTGATCTGTGGTTTGGTTTGCTGTCATGATGAAAGGTGAAATTACTCGTCATCTTCAACTTCCTAGCAGATGTTTTGTGCCCAAATAGACTGATACTTAGAGCTATTCATGATTCCATTCCATCCTTGATTAAAGTCCCAGTTCCATCTGAAGAAGAGCAGCCCCAAAATATGATACTGCCTCCATCTTGTTTCACAGTGGATATGGCTGATGATGTGCTGTGTTTTTTTTTTTTGTTTGTGCCAATCACATCTTTTGGAACTGCGGTAGGCTGGCACCCTGCCTGGGGTTTGTTTCCTGCCTTGCGCCTTGTGTTGGCTGGGATTGGCTCCAGCGGACCCCCTTGACCATTACGATATAACGGGTTGCATAATGGATAGATGGATATCTTTTGGAATTATGGCCAAAACATTCAACCTTGCTCTCAACGGACCACACATTCTTCCACATGGTTGTGAGAGACTGGTTAAAACTTTTTACTAAAGTTTGGATGCTTTTCTTTTTGAGAAAAGGCTTTCGTCTTACTTCCATAACCCATAATCCAGACATATGAAGAATATGACTGAGCAGTGTTGTGCAAGTTCACACCTCACAAGAACTAGCTCAAAGTTCAGTTCACACAGATTAAAATAAATAAATTCACGTTCATAGTTCACCATTTTAGTTTTGAACTAGTTCATATTCAGCTCAGGGCGGCACGGTGGCGCAGTGGGTGGCGCAATTAGGAGACCCGGGTTCACTTCCCAGGTCTTCCCTGTGTGGAGTTTGCATGTTCTCTCCATGTCTGCGTGGGTTTCCTCCCACAGTCCAAAGACATGCAGGTTAGGTGCATTGGCGATTCTAAATTGTCCCTTGTGTGTGTGTGTGTGTGTGTGTGCCCTGCGCTGGGCTGGCACCCTGCCCGGGGTTTGTTCCTGCCTTGCGCCCTGTGTTGGCTGGGACTGACTCCAGCAGACCCCCATGACCCTGTAGTTAAGATATAGCGGGTTGGATAATGGATGGCTGGATGGATATTCAGTTCATTTTGTATTTTTTAAGGAGTGAGAATAAATGACCCATGAGTTTACTTTTTTCAGTTTTGCATGCCTTCTATTAGGACATTACAGCGTTGTTGAATAAAATACAATAATTACAATATGAAGACTTTTAAACTTTATTGAGTTATACCCAGCAACAAACATGTATAACTGTATATACTAATATACTCCCGGTCAAAAAAGAAATTAAATAGATGCAAGTATACATATAAATTACCACTCTATTTCCAAACGTGAGACACAAATGGTGACTGTGGAACCAGCATGTAGGTGAACTAACCTATTATGCTGCCGATCAAAATTCTTGTCACATATTGCATGTCCAACGGTGAAAAATATAAAGTGGCCTTGTGAAGTAGAACGTTTTCCTAAAAGTGAAAGCAGAGCTTCACCACATGCTTGTGTTAGTGGAGGTGCAGCTTCAGCTCAAGCAGGCAGACACAGACAGTGCCTATTTGATTTTACATTATTTTTCTGAATACAAATAAATGGCAAAAACATTGTACAAAATAAGTATACGTTAAAAAATCCACTTTTGTTGCCGTATTCCTATTTGGCACCACCCCTACATTACAGGGTAAGGCAAAACGTTTAATCTGGACCAAAACCAGATCCAGATTGTCACATAAAACTGAACTAGCTCATGTTCAAGTTCTTCACTTGCAAATACTGTATGTTACGTTAAAGTCACTGTTCTTAGAAAAACGAGTTTGTTCAATAAACACGCTCTTTTGAACTAGTTCATGCACAACACTGAGACTGATCATTGTCACATGCAGGTGAACAGCTAGTACTTGCCAAGAAATCCTGCAGCTCCTTTAATGTTGCTATAGGCCTCTTGGTGGCCTTCCATGTCCAATTTTCTCCTTGTGTTCTCATTAAGAACATTATTCTCATCTTGGAAGGATGTCCAGATATTTGTCGAGTCACTGTTGAGCTATATTTTCTTCAGTTGTTGATGCCTGTCTTTACTGTGCTCTATGGGATGTTCAGTGCTTTGGATACTTTTTTTTTTATCCCTGTCCTGATTGTACCTTTCAATGATGAGATCTCATTCATGTTTTAAAAGTGGACCATAGGTTTTGGAGTATGTTGCAACCAAGAGAATATCAGAACAATTCTACAGGAACAGCAACACTTTATCTGAGCTCACTCAGAGCCACTTTACTTGATTTCAGGTGTATACTAACTACTATAAGAGATAAAATGTATTGTGATTGGTTGATACTGTACACAGTCTTATTTATTAAAGATTGTGCACACTAACGCCACCAAGTTTTTGTATGATTTCTTTTGTTCCTTTTTTCACTAAACCATTGCTGATTTGCTTTCACCTTCTTTGTATATAGTAGATTGCAATTTATCAATAAAGGCGGAATAAGTTTTGACAGGATTTATCGTGCTTTCATTTTTTATGCGATTTTGTCAGGAGTCTGTAGACTTTTTATATCAACTGTATATGTGCTACGTGGAACGCCTAACTTTGTTCCCTCTACCCACCTTGAATGCACTTAAAAAATGTTTCTTCTTGGCAGATTTCCCACATTTCACCGTAAGAATGTGCTTTTCATTAATGGCCAATGTAAATTTGATTTATTTCCTTCATTTCTCATCATCTCCTATCCTGTTTCCTGAAAACATAGCTATGTGTGAATGAGTTACAGTTTGTACAATGCCACACCATCTCATGTTTATTGTTTCATTCGCCAATACTATAAAAAACAAAGTGTGCGTGATAGCAGGCTTTTACCCCTTAATCATATTCCGACAGAAGTAAACTGGCAAGACAGTCATCTAGAAAAAAAGAAAGGATAGCAAGAAAGTATGCAGGTCCATACCAGTATAGACACTAAACCTAGAAAGGGAAATCTAAATTTTTCAATAATGGAATAGCTGCTTTCATTTCGGTGGTTTATCCTTCACTTTCATAGGGTGATTGAAAGCATAGATTTCATGAGATACTGGATGTAAGTAAGTAGAGCCCTGCACTTAATTTATTAACCACAACTAGAAAATTCGATAACATGATATTTGTCTTCTCAGTGCCAAACAGGTATGAAGAAATATTACTTGTGTGTTGCTGAAAACAACCAAAGACTGAAAGTTCTGAAAACAATGGCAGCAACTCCCCAAGTGTTTATGGTAAGAAATATAAGGATTCTGAAAATGCTGAAAATATTAGTTTGTGCTTTAACAAATGAAAATGAGAGCTTAATTAAAAACCTAGCATATTTATGTTTTTTTTAATAGCTTGGAATGTATTCAGCTTCATCAAGCAAATCACAATTGATTGTTTAAAAGCTTGTACTCTGCATACCTTTGCATTTTGCATGCTTCATTAGACCCCCGTGACCCTGTAGTTAGGATATAGCAGGTTGGATAATGGATGGATGGATGGATATTAACAACCTCATTCTCATATAGACAATTTTAATGTGATCCAGAAGCAAATAATTTAGGGTATTTTTTAACAATTGGAGCCCACACATAGTAAATAATACACTGAATGCACATTATTAGGTAAAAACAAAACAATAAAGAACTGAAATGAAATTTCTTAAATTATAAAATGAAACTTTACAGAAAAAAACAGTTGCTGAAAGGATTTAATTTTCATTCACTCATTATCTTCACTGTAGGGCCTTAAGTCGCCGTAATCTATCTCAGGAGTAAACAGCCCAAACAAAGAATCTGCCTCAGATGGGATGTCAGTCCAACCCATGGTACAAACTCACACTCAAATGTATGCTGTAACCTAATATGTAGGGTTAGGAAATGCACCAGATTACCTGGTACAAAACTCCCATTTAGAAAGAGTGAAAAGTGAAAAGAACTCAATGTAATCTTCTGTGAAAATCAGAGTAAGAAGAATTAGTGCTCTGCACAAATTCTAACATTCAAGGCAATTCTGGCATTGACCATTAACATAAAACAATGATGCCCAATGCTAGTGTTAATAATTTATCTTAGTGAAGAGAATTTCCCATTCACAAATGAATAACATTTGCATTTTATACTATCTATCTATCTATCTATCTATCTATCTATCTATCTATCTATCTATCTATCTATCTATCTATCTATCTATCTATTGTCACAAAAATGACAAAAACACGCGTGTGTGACAGGGCCCACCCCTCAGCCCAGACTTGTTGGGTCAGGTGATCTGCACCGAGAGGTCGTGAACGCAAGAGAGGGCATCAGCGTTGGTATGGAGTGAGCCCTTCTGATGAACGAGCATTGACTTATAAGATTGCCGATCAAGGAACCACTTAGTGACTCGAGGGTTAGACTCCTTGTGCAGGGCCATCCACTGTAAAGGTGCTTGGTCCGTGACAAGTGTAAACTCCCGACCCAGGAGGTAGTACCTCAACTGTTTAATTGCAAACTTAATTGCAAGAGCCCCTCTCTCCACCGCCGAATACCTGGTCTCCCGATCCAGCAATTTCCGGCTCAAGAACATGACAGGGTGTTCATCGACCATCACCATCGACACTTTGGCTCAATACTGCTCCTAGGCCTGTGTCCGAAGCGTCCATCTGGAGGATAAAAGGAAGCGAAAAGTCAGGTGCTTTCAAAGCAGGTGCCGACATCAGGGTCCTTTTCAAGTCATTGAATGCAGCTTCTGTTGTATCGGTCCATACTACAATGTTGGGAGCCCTCTTCTTTGTTAAATCACTCAAGGGTGCAGCTCTCTCCGAAAACCGTGGTACAAACTGGCAGTAGTAACTGGTTAAATCAAGAAATGCTAGGACATGCTGCTTGGTTCACAGACAGGGCCATTTCAAAATGGCATTTATTTTAGAACACTGTGGCTTCACAGTACCATGACACACTAGGTAGCCCAAATATTTGGTTTCTTCCAACCTAAAAAAATATTTTTTTGGATTGATCCGAAGACCGGCCTCACCTAGCATCCATAATATTGCTCGGACATGCCGTAGGCGTTCCTTCCAGGTGCTGGAATAGATGACGACGTCATCTAGGTAGGCAGCGGCATATGTGTTATGGGCGCAGAGCATTTTGTCCAGGATCCCCATGTAACCTGAATGGAAGGACATGATACTGCCAGTGCCCACTAGGGGTGCTAAATGCAGTCTTAGTGTTTGCGGAGTCCGTTAAAGGAACCTGCCAGCACCCCTTGGTCATGTCAAGTGTGGTCAAATATTTTGCCTGTCCAAGCCTCTCAAGGAGGTCGTCCACTCGAGGCATTGGATAAACATCAAATTGGGAGACCTGATTAAGTCGACGGAAGTCATTGCAAAACCTCCAACTTCCATCGGGCTAACTAACCAAGACTATTGGCCTGGACCAGGGACTATAACTTTCCTCTATGACTCCTAAGTCCAGCATGCGCTTGATTTCAAGCTCCACTTCAGCCTTCTTTGCCTCTGGAAGATGATAGGGGTGCTCTCTGACTATAACCCCGGGTTTAAACACAATGTCATGGGCAATCAGAGAGGCCCTTCTTGGTTTTTTGTCTACCACCTCCGGGACAGACAAGATAATTGCTTTGAGCTCTGGACTCTGTCAGGGATTCAAGATAGAGCCAAAGTTAAGTGTGTTGGTCTGAGCAAAGAATGAGCGGGGCTATCCGGGGGAGGGTTCAGGATCCCTTTCTTTCCACGGTTTCAGCAGATTCACGATCAGCCGACAACTGGGTTGTTTCAACAAATAGTCAATGAGCCCTTTCCTCTCTTTAACTTATGGTCCTTGCCAATGGGCAAATAGTTTAGAATGGGAGGTAGGAAACAACACCATGACCAGATCCCCTGGTTGGAACTCCCGAAGCATTGTGCCATGGTCATAATAGCAGGCCTGTGCTGCTTGCATCTTCTCCATGTGACTTTTTAGTATAGGTTGAATTTTCTCAAATCTATCGCATAACTGCGCGATATACTTAAAAATATTAGTCGAGGGAAAAGCCTCTTCTTCCCAATCTTCTTTCAAGATGTCCAATATACCCCAGGGTTGTCGTCCATATAACAATTAAAATGGTGAGAACCCCGTTGAGACTTGAGGGACTTCCCTGTAGGCAAAGTGTACAAGGGGGAGGAGTTGATCCCAATTCCTTCCGTCCCTGCTGACCACCTTGCGAAGCATCTGTTTGAGAGTCTGGTTAAACCTCTCCACTAGACTGTTGGTTTGAGGATGATATACTGCGGTCCTCAAGTGCTTTATCTTGAGTAACTTGGCTGTTTCCCTGAACATCTCCAAGGTAAACGACATCCCCTGGTCCATAAGGACTTCTTTGGGGATGCTGATCGCACAAAGACTCCTACCAGTTCCCGTGCAATGGCTTTGGAAGTGGATGAGTGCAACAGAACAGCTTCTGGATATCGGGTCGCATAATCCACGAGAACTAATATTTACTTAAGTCCTCGGGCTCAAGGCTTTAGGGGTCCCAGTATATCGAACCTTATTCTTTCGAATGGGAAATCAATCAAGGGAAGGGGAACAAGAGGAGCACAGTCCCTCCCAGGAATTTTCCGCAGCTGACACTCTGGACAAGAGATACAGAAGCGGTGAACCTCCTTGTTAATTCCCGGCAAGTAAAATCGGAGCTTGATACGCTCCAATGTTTTCTTGGCGCCCAGGTGGCCTCCTAGGAGGTGGGTGTGAGCTAACTCACAAACCTGATGCCAGAAGGTTCGTGGAATCAGCAACAACTTCCGTCCATCCCCCTTGTGTTCACTGACCTGATATAATAAATCATTCTCAATAACAAAATGGGGGCCCTGTGGCATGGGCTGATGGGTGTCTTGACTGTTGACTGGAATGACTGCATTCTTTGCAAATTTAAGGGAATCGTCATTCCATTGTTCCCTTGTAAACAAGGCCAGCATTTGTCTAAGATGCAAACTTAGATCTGTGAGAGAGTGTGGTCTGACCTCAAGGTGCAGGTAGTCATCCCACTCCACCGAGACGCGGATTGATGATGTAACTGTCTACGAGGGCCCGGGAACTTCCCCCTCCTCATTTTGGCCTCCCATATCTCTCCCTGCCGGCTGGGTACACGGTGGGGAGACAACCTGCGACAGATTATTTCCATCTGTTACTAGGCTTAAATTAGGTTTGGGGTTGGCCAGCACTTCACCGCTTTTACTATAAGTCCAGTCCTGCCCGAGAATCACAGCGAAAGATAGATTTGGGAGGACCTCAACGGTGAGTTTTTTAACTGATCCTTCTGGGTAGAACACAGTACACAGGTTAAACTGGTCTTTACTTTCAACCACTGTCATGGCAGTACATACTGGCGATCAACAATGGCGAGGTTGCTACCGGAATCGAAGAGGGCTTCAACCTTAAATACATTTACAATGACCACTCCCATATGGGGCAATGGGGAGTTTGAAAGTGCAAACAATCCTCCCCCCCCACCTGCATGCTGCCTCGCTCCCAGGTAAGGGCCACGCTCGTGGTGCAAACTCCAGTTTACAGTATGCCAAGGGGGCAGATTACGAGGGACATAATCTCTGTAACGTCTGCTAAAGGACAGTTCTGCTCTCCTAAATTGTGAGGCTGTCCTAGCTGTTTCCACGAGCTTGATGAACTCGTCCATAGAGGTAAATTCTCCCAAGACCAGCTGGGTGAAATGGATGGGAAGGTTGCTCATTAATAGGAAGCAGGCTACCTTTTTTCCTAACTGGAAGGTGGAGCACTCGGTGGGCCTTAACCATCCCGCCACCATTTCCCAAAGATCATCAGCCTGTTTTTGGGTGGATCGCTCAGGATCCAGCTTCCATGCCTGCTGGTCTGGGGAAGCCGTGTTTTGTTCCGGGGCCTTGGCCCCCACGGGTAGGACAGCTCTCTCCTCCAAGAGAGCATAATAATTCCCTGTCACTTAGATAGATAGATAGATAGATAGATAGATAGATGCTTAAGCAAGCCAGGTGAAAGTGAAAGATGGCGCCTGTGTCGGCATGCTGTCTACTGCTCTCCTGCCTGATAGTTTGGTTGAGTGCACTGTATTCAAACTGTAGTGCCCTTATAGTCTATGATCGTCAGTGTCTCTTGGATATTCGATCAACTCTTTTTAATTTTCACAAGTCGGAGATGGAGTGTGTTCTTAACAAACAACATGAGAATTTCAAAATTGTCATTCCGGACTGTATTCGCCGCTGGCCTTTAAACATTCTTTGGAGAAAACGCAGGAGGAAACGTAGATGCAGGGGAGGATTCGCGATCAAGTTGAAAGCCCGCCTGCATGCGGGCTGTATTACAAGTCCGTTTTCCGAGCCGCTACAAGGTGGCTCTGTGATTTGGCGTCTTGTGGACCAGGCGCACTGGTGGCTTCGACCTGCTCTTCCCCTGTCCTCACCCTCTACCCCCCGGCTTGGACTCCCTCGGATCGGCCACCATCTCCGCAGATCTGGAGTTGACTCAGGTACGCTACGGCCGCTGTGTAGAGTCTCTCTCTTACCCGACGCTGTTCCTTCACCTAAAATGGTTTTAATTAATGCTCGCTCAGCAGTAAACAAGACATTTCTGTTGAATGACTTTTTCTCCTCGCAAAATCTGGATTTTATGTTCATTACTGAGTCATGGATTAAATGTGGTGATCTTACCCCCTTCGCTGAGTTGGTCCCGGTAGACTGTACATTTTTTAATTCCTCCCGCCAAAACGGACGTGGGGGTGGGATAGCGACTGTTTTGAAAAACTCTCACCGTGCGCAGTGTTCCTCGATCTCTCCAGATATTTATACCAGCTTTGAAGCTCAACTTATTCACCTCGACTGGAACGGTCATATCTGCCTAGGGCTGATTTACCGTCCTCCTCACTCAGATAAGGACTTTCTTCAGCAATTCACTGACTTTATTGGTAATATTGTTACTAAATTTGATCGCTTTTTATTGATGGCCGATTTTAACGTTCATGTTTGTTGTCAGTTAAACCCTCTCTCGAGGGAATTTCTTAATCTAATCGAGGCTTTTAACCTGACACAGTGGGTTAAAAGTCCCACTCACATTCATGGACATACTCTTGACCTCATCCTCTCTTATGGAGTTGATATTACTGATGTCACTGTCTCTGACTTTATGCTCTCTGATCACAAGCCTGTTTTATTTTCCATGTGCCTTCCTAGCCTTCCTTATGTTTCTTCTAAAGTGACATCTCTGACTAGGGTATACTCACCTCAGTTTGTTAGTGTTAATTTTAGTCAGTGTTTTACAAAGCTTTGTTCTCATCTACTGTTGGACTCTCCATTATCAGACTTGGATGCAGACGAACATCTCAGTCTGTTACAAAATGCCTGGCTTGATGTAATGAATGAAACTGCTCCTTTTAAACCTCTTAAGCTCAAACCTAAATCTGAAGTGTGGCATTCTGCAGAGACTCGGCTACTAAGGCAGATTTGTAGAAAGGCTGAGCGTAAGTGGAAAAAGGACAGGTTACACATTTCTCTACAGCTGTTCAAAGATAGTCTATCGGCTTATCAGAGAGCTGCCAAATCAGCTAAGGCAACCTATTTTTCTAATTTAATTTTGCATAATCAGTCTAGACCTAAGGTCATGTTTTCTGTTATTAATTCTTTTGTCAATCCCCCAGTACACACTGGGTCAGTTGCTTCTGTTGCCCTTTGTGAAAGCTTCTCGAGATTTTTTAAAGACAAAGTAAGTAAACCTGGTCTGGGAGCCCATATCTTCTCTACCAAGCAGCCTGCTCCTCTGCCGTTGTCTATGTCTTGGGATACTTTTGAACCAGTCTCTATACAGTCACTCAAAGATACTATTGTTAAACTGAAGCCATCCTCCTCTCCATATGACGCTATCCATCCTAGATTTTTAATACAAATCATTGATTTGATCGGACCGGGCCTAGCGTCCTTTTTAATAAGTGCCTCTCAACAGGCGTGGTTCCTTCTAATTTGAAAGTGGCTACTATTACTCCCCTCCTCAAGAAGCCTTCACTCGATTTGTCAGTTTTAAAAAACTATCGCCCTATCTCGGTCCTACCGTTTCTTTCTAAGGTTTTGGAAAAGATTGTGTTTTCCAACTTCAATCTTTTCTTGCTTTAAACAATTTGTTTGAGCATTTTCAATCTGGTTTCAAGGCGGCCCACAGTACCGAATCAGCCCTCTTGAGAGTGTTAAATGACATCTTTTTAGCCACTGATACAGGGAATTCTGTGGTCCTTGTTCTATTAGATTTATCAGCTGCTTTCGACACTATTAATCATTCGATATTACTAAATAGACTAGAGTCCTGGGTGGGTCTTTCTGGCACAGTTTTAAAATGGTTTCAGTCATTTTTATCTGATAGAAAATACATGGTTAGGCTAGGAGACTTCTCCTCCTCGACGTCCTCTCTCTCCTGTGGTCTTCCTCAAGGCTCTGTGTTGTCTCCCACTTTATTTTCTCTGTATATGCTACCTCTAGGCTCTATTTTTAGAAAACATGGGGTATCATTTCACCTTTATGCTGATGACACTCAAATTTATTTACCTTTTAAGAAAAATGATCCCTGGCTATGAATGCCTTGTTATCTTGTTTAGATGAAGTTAAATCTTGGCTATCCCAAAACTTCTTATCTTTAAATGAAGAGAAGACTGAGGTAATAGTCTTTGGCCCTTCTGAACATATGAAGGCCCCGGAATTTGACCTGGGACCTTTATCAGCTTTCAGGTCTTCACAGGTTCGGAATCTGGGTGTCCTGTTAGATGACTCATTAAAACTTGACAAACAAGTCTCTGCCGTGATCGGATCGAGCTTTTATCAGCTTGCACGCTTGCAAAAATTAAACCTTATCTCACTGACAAGACCCTGGAGTTGGCCATACATGCTTTTATTACATCTCGCCTCGACTATTGCAACTCTCTTTATTATGGCATCTCCAAATCCCAAATTGCCCGTCTTCAATTGGTCCAGAACGCAGCAGCTAAATTTCTTTTAAAAAATAAAAAAATGGATCATGTGACTCGCTTCTGAAGTCCCTTCATTGGTTGCCTGTTCAATTTAGAATACATTTTAAAATCTTATTATTTGTTTTTAAAACACTACACCAACAAGCACCCATCTATTTATCTGAATTGCTTCACCAATATACCCCCCTGAGAAGTTTGAGATCTGGTGATCAGAACCTTCTTTTAATTCCACACTCCAGACTCAAGCGTAGAGGTGACCGTGCTTTCTCGGTAATTGGGCCTCGTCTTTGGAATGATCTGCCTATTGAAATCGAATGGCTCCTAGTCTGACTATTTTTAAATCTATTTTAAAAACACATCTGTTCTCTCTGGCTTACTAGGCTTTATTTTGCCTACCTAGATGTGTGTAAGTGTAGATATATGTATATGTATAGATATATTTATACAAATTATTTTTATGTGTTTCTGCTGTGCTTCTTTTGGCTAAATCGTATATTTCTATTTTATGTTGATGTTTCTAAATGTACAGCACTTTGGTCAGTCGTGTGGCTGTTGTAAATGTGCTATATAAATAAACTAAACCTAAACCTAAACCTAAACCTAGATAGATAGATAGATAGATAGATAGATAGATAGATAGATAGATAGATAGATAGATAGATAGATAGATAGATAGATAGATAGATAGATAGATACTTTATTAATCCCAAGGGGAAATTCACATAATCCAGCAGCAGTATACTGATACAAAGAAACAATATTAAATTAAATAGTAATAAAAATGAAAAAAATTAAAATAAAATTAATGTTAGCATTTACTCCCCCGGGTGGAATTGAAGAGTCGCATAGTGTGGGGGAGGAACGATCTCCTCAGTCTGTCAGTGGAGCAGGACAGTGACAAAAGTCTGTCACTGAAGCTACTCCTCTGCCTGGAGATGACACTGTTCAGTGGATGCAGTGGATTATTCATGATTGACAGGAGTTTGCTTAGTGCCCGTCGCTCTGCCACAGATGTTAAACTGTCCAACTTTAATCCTACAATAGAGCCTGCCTTCTTAACAAGTTTGTCCAGGCGTGAGGCGTCTTTCATCTTTATGCTGCCACCCCAGCACACCACCGCGTAGAAGAGGGCACTTGCCACAACCGTCTGGTAGAACATCTGCAGCATCTTACTGCAGATGTTGAAGGATGCCAACCTTCTCAGAAAGTATAGTCTGCTCTGACCTTTCTTACATAGAGCATCAGTATTGGCAGTCCAGTCCAATTTGTCATCCAGCTGCACTCCCAGATATTTAAAGGTCTGCACCCTCTGCACACAGTCACCTCTGATGATCACAGGGTCCATGAGGGGCCTAGGCCTCCTAAAATCCACCACCAGCTCCTTGGTCTTGCTGGTGTTAAGGTGTAAGTGGTTTGAGTCGCACCATTTAACAAAGTCTTTGATTAACTTTCTGTACTCCTCCTCCTGCCCACTCCTGATGCAGCCCACAATAGCAGTGTCATCAGCGAACTTTTGCACGTGGCAGGACTCGAGTCATATTGGAAGTCTGATGTATATAGATTGAACAGGACCGGAGAAAGTACAGTCCCCTCGCCCTGTATTGCTGAACACAATGTCAGACCTGCAGTTCCCAAGACGCACATATTGAGGTCTGTCTGTAAGATAGTCCACAATCCATGCCACCAGGTGTGAGTCTACTCCCATCTCAGTCAGCTTGTCTCTAAGGAGCAGAGGTTGGATGGTGTTGAAGGCGCTAGAGAAGTCCAAAAACATAATTCTTACAGCACCACTGCCTCTGTCCAGGTGGGAGAGGGATCGGTGAAGCATATAGATGATGGCATCCTCTGCTCCCACCTTCTCCTGGTATGCGAACTGCAGAGGGTCGAGGGCGTCGGACCTGTGGCCTCAGGTGGTGAAGCAGCAGCCGCTCCATGGTCTTCATCAGATGTGACATCAGAGCAACAGGCCGGAAGTCATTCAGCTCACTAGGACGTGATACCTTTAGGACAAGATATTTTCCAAAGCCTTGGGACTCTCCCTGTTCCAGGCTCAGGTTGAAGATGCGCTGTAGAGGACTCCACAGTTCCAACGCACAGGCCTTCAGCAATCGTGACGATACACCATCTGGACCCGCTGCTTTGCTGGCACAAAGTCTTTTCAGCTCTCTGCTCACCTGGGCTGCTGTAATTGTGGGTGGGGATGTCTCACCTATGCTGGTATCAGCAGAAGGATGGTTGGAGGATGCAGTACTCCGAGGTGAGAGTGGGTTACTGTGATCAAACCTATTAAAGAAGTTGTTCATTTGGTTTGCTCTCTCCACGTCTGTCTCGATGGCGGCACCCCGCTTCGAGCTGCAGCCAGTGATAATCTTCATCCCATCCCACACTTCCTTCATGCTGTTGTTCTGCAACTTCTGCTCCAGCTTTCTCCTGTACTGCTCTTTTGCCACCCTGAGCTGGACTCGGAGTTCCTTCTGCACGCACTTGAGCTCATGCTTATCACCACCTTTAAAAGCCCTTTTCTTCTGGTTCAAAAGGCCCTTGATGTCACTTGTAACCCATGGCTTGTTGTTAGCATAGCAGCATACTGTTCTTACTGGAACTACAATGTCCATACAGAAGTTGATGTAATCAGTTGTGCATTCAACAGCCTCTTCAATGTTCTCACTATGTGACCCAAGCAATATATCCCAGTCTGTAGTTCCAAAGCAGTCTCTCAGAGCCTGCTCTGCCTCAGTGGACCACTTCCTGAATGAGCGTGTAGTTGTAAGTAGTGCCCTCACTCTTGGTTTTTATTGAGGCTGAAGCAGAACCAGGTTATGATCTGCTTTCCCAAGCGCAGGCAGCGGGGTGGCGCTGTATGCGTCTTTAACGTTTGCATACAGTAGGTCGATAGTCCTGTTTCCCCGAGTGTTACAATCCACATACTGGGAGAAGGCAGGTAATGCCTTCCCCCATAGAGACCAGCTCACTTATGTATGTCCCATCGACACTCTCTCTACTTGTATTAGGTGGCCCGGAACTAGACAAAGGGAGCGAAGTCTGCATCGGTTCTTTCCGAAATCCAGGACGAACCCCCCACCTGGAAACTCGGCCCTGGTACTATCCCACTTGGTCATGATTCAGGTCTGGTTCTGTTCTCTTCAGGGTTTCTTTCATCCTGCCGGCTATGCCACTGTCACAAGAACGACACAAAGACATTGCGAAGGTTTGGGGCAGCCACCCATATAATATTTCCTGGCTGCGAAAATGCTTATCACGAACAGACATGTTCACACAACTGAATCCAAAACAGAACTGATATACTGAATGCAAGATGACAGTTTTATAGGCCAGTAAGGGAAGTGATGTCATCAGGTCTGGAACCGGAAGTGACGTCGCTGGCTGCCCCAGAAACAGGCCGGATTTCCCGAGAATTAGTACACATTGCCACACCTTGTCAGGTGTAGAATTACATTCATTCAAGCCCTTTAGTTGTCTCCTAAACACGCATGTGTGACACTATCTATCTATCTATTGTGGCAGATTAGGGTTTTCTTGACCCCTTGAACCCTCAGACCACATGTCAGACACCAGGTAAAAGTCCAAAGATGAATATTTATTATAATAATAAAGTGCACAAAGCACCCTCCTCTCCACAATACTCCAATAACAATCACAATGATCAAATAAACAATAACCAATCCTCCACTCTCCCAGACGCGTTGCCACCCTTCCACCCAGCTCAGCTCAATCTTCTGGGGTTTCCCATAACCATTTTATAGTCCATGACCTGGAAGTGTTTCTGTCCCTCAGTCCATGTGACTTTCTATCACTTCCGGGTCAGGTAAAAACTTCTCCTTTTCTTCATCAGCCTGGAAGCACTTTATTTCTTCCAACCATGTGACTGGGATTTATTTCCGGGCTGTATGGAAAATAAACGTCTCTGTATCTCCCTGCAGCGTTCCCTGGTGACTCCGACGTTATCCAGCAGGGCTGTGTATTAAAACTCCATAGTCCATGATGCCCTGCTGGAATTCGTGGGCATATCCACGTTGCAAGGAGGGCTCCACCTAGCAGCCTGGGGGTATTGGCCGGGATGAATGGCCGGCCATATTCCACACTATCTATCTATCTATCTATCTATCTATCTATCTATCTATCTATCTATCTATCTATCTATCTATCTATCTATCTATCTATCTATCTATCTATCTATCTATCTATCTATCTATTCCTCTCTGCTTAATGCATATGCTTAAAGCATAGCCGTAGCATTGGGCACAAGGCAGAAACAGACCTTGGATGGATTAATAATAATAATAATAACTAGGGGGCTCTGCCCCCCTGCTCGCTTCGCTTGCCCACCCCGGGTTTGATTTACCAGATATACAATTTAAAGACATTGTTATTTTCATGGGAATTGTTACATATGCATTATTTTCAGTTTTACTTTAAAACTTTGGTAAAAACAATACTTGTCCTTTATTTCCGGCCCCAGGCGTGGTTCCATCTCTTTCTTGCAGGATGTATAACGCTGCTCGCATTGTGAAGTGGGTGCGGCTGAACGCACGCTAAGGAGATGCTGTTGGATCATCTGCTGCCTTTCTGCTGCTGGCGAGTTGCCTGTTCTGCTTGTCTCGCTGCCCAATCATTTCAAAGCATGTACAGCAGCTGTCCTTTTGCCACTTGCATTGTGAAGGGGGGATGGGATAGGGTGGCTGAATGCATGCTAAAGAAAAGCGCTCGGATCATCTGCTGACTTTCTGCTGCTGGTGAGTTGCCTGTTCTGCGTTGTTGCTTGTCATTGTTTTGAGAGCTGGGAGCACATGAATACTGATGCTCTGTGCAATAGAGGACAGAGATGACTATACTTCCTTAGAAGACTGGCGTCCTTCAACATCTGCAATAAGATGCTGCAGATGTTCTATCATATGGTTGATGTTGAGTGCCCTCTTCTATGCGGTGGTGTGCTGGGGTGGCAGCATAAAGAAAAAGGATGCCTCACGCCTGGACAAACTGGTGAGGAAGGCAGGCCCTATTGTCAGCATGGAGCTGGACAGTTTGACATAAGTGGTGGAGCGATGGGCGCTGAGCAGGCTCCTATCAATCATGGAGAATCCACTGCATCCACTGTACAGGATCATCTCCAGACAGAGGAGCAGCTTCAGCGACAGACTGCTGTCACTGTCCCTGCTCCACTGACAGACTGAGGAGATCGTTCCTCCCCCCAACTATGCGACTCTTCAATTCCACCCTGGGGGGTAAATTTTAACATTATACAAAGTTATTGTCTGTTTTACCTGCATTTTTATCACTCTTTAATTTAATATTGTTTGCTATCAGTATGCTGCTGCTGGAGTATCTATCTATCTATCTATTAAGCATGTCTGCCAACAGCAATCCAACAACTGCTAGGTTAGATGTCCGTGGACTTGTTTTAAATGATGTCTTACTGCCTTGTCTCACATGACAGTGTAAAAACAATACTAGTCCTTTATCTCCAGCCCCGGGCATGGTTAAATCTCTTTCTCGCAGAACGTATAATGCTGCGCGCATTGTGAAATTGGGAGGGGGTTTGGGGATTTGTTCCGCTGAATGCATGCGAAGGAGATGCTGTCAGATCATCTGCTGTCTTTCTGCTGCTTCTGTCATGCTGCCCATTTATCATTTTAAAATCTGTACAGCAGCTGTCCTTTTGCCACTTTGAGTCTCTGCAGCTTGCATTGTGAAGGGGGGTTAGGGTGGCTGCTGGCTTTCTGCTGCTGGTGAGCTGTATGTTTTGCTTGTCGCTTGTTGTTGTTTTAAGAGCTTCATGTTTTGTGTATTAGGTATGTTTTAGTTTAATCCTATTATCATTTGCATTTATCTAATATTTGTCCAATATTTGTTTACAGTCAGCATCATTACTGGGACAGTACAGAGGTGCAGTCATTAGGGATGTTCCCTGAGAACTTCAGGTGACAAAAATCAAATTGTGGTCTTTTCACTGTCCGTGTGAAAGTTAGAATGTTCTCCTTGTGCCTACTTGTTTTTTCCCCCATATCTCAAAGATGTGCAGGTTAGGCTGACTGGTAACAATATATTGGCCTGGCACAAGTGATTATGTCTGTGTCTTTTCATGGAGAGCATCCCTATTCAGAGTTATCTTTACAGAATAGGCTCCAGGCCCCATGACTTTGATTTGTAATGAGGTACATATTTCTAAATTCTGTCTACTTCACTCTGTTTGTGTTTTTACCACATTCTAGAGTATGTGATAATTGGGGTTGGCCAATTTAGAATTAGAATAATAATAATGTTAAAGTTGTGGTCACGTACTCAGGATGGTGACAGAGTGACTAAAATATTTAGAGAAGTTGTGCTTTTATGGGGTCATTTGTAAAAGGGTGTGCTTATTTTTTAACCTTCATTTTACATTTACATGTACAAAATGTGAAATCACTTAAAATGGCAAATATTTAACCTAAATGGTAAATGTACGTAATCAGCAGGGCTGACACCGGACCACAACTATTGTAGTTGCTGGTGAGAAAGGCCAGATCAAGCATGAGACAAACTCGTACCAGAAGAAATCTCTCAGTCCAAAAAGGTCTGGTTTAAATAGGTTTGGTGACATTTCTAAGTAAACAGTCTACACAGGAATAGAGAAGAGTTGTTACACACATGTAGAATAAAACGCAAAAAAAAAAGTTTCTTCTTGGTAAACTTCAATTGTTTCTACAATTAAGTTGTTGAGTTATTTCTCTATGCTTTACTTCACATTCAGTATGTGCTGCACATACCACTTGTACCAATGATGCCCACCATGCTTTACACACGGTAAGGCAGCATGCTAACTCAAAATAATCTGTAATCAGAGTGACAAGAAATTCTGTAATTAGAATATTCCTTTTCAATTCAGCTTGTTGGGGTTATAAGAGCCTTCCATATGCTGTATTCTAATTTATAGGCAAACATTTAACATAACTAAGAAAATGCTTGCATCAACTTAACATGACATAAATAACTGGCAAACGGCTCTTACAACTATTAACTGCCTGTTTAGTGCTTATTTAATCAGAGCTCTTACTACCTACAGTTTTAACCTATAGATCACGCACACTAACTAACTGCCAAGCTCATTTGCTATAAAACCAGAGGCACTTAAAACAAAAAGAATAAAAAAAAGAGAAAACCTTCACCAGCCATGGTTTGGCATTAATAAAACTGGTGCCAATGGTAAAAGTGGATGTGGTGCCAGCCTGCCCACACACACAACCTCTCTGACTTTTCCACAACAGCTTGATGAATGACTCAACTGTAGAGCTTAGAATGAGGATCTTCTAACAAGATGTATTTTAAAGTGAGGCTTAATATGTGAAATATGCTCAGTGCTCATTTAATCCGTTCTGCGCTGTCTGTGCCAACTGCCAATTGAAATTCAGTGAGATGGAGAGAAAGAGACAGGATAAAAGGTTTGAAAAATTCATTTGACACTTTGATGGTATTGAGAAAATATCACATTGTGCTGTTTACAAGTGGATGTAGTCCAGCATCATCTTGAGTTTTCAGGGCATCTCACAGTTTGGTTGGTACTGCAAGCCCAATGACTTCTTCTCATTACCCCTATGTCTGTCATGATACCTCTGAATGTTGTGTACTTTGCTTAGATTTTATTTATTTATTGGCATACCTTGCCTAAGTAGATATGCAGATGTAGAAAGAAGTGGGTGTAACCAATTTGCATATAGTGTAATACTCAGCTTCAGATTTTGTCATTGAATATTTAAGCATTTCTTATTTACATCTGATGTCTCTCTATTATATAAAAAAAACCTGGGGTTGAGACGTGCCCTTCTTGGAAAGACACTTTGACGTCCTGCAAGAACAACCAATTTAAAACAAGATCACGGACATCTAACCTCTCAGTTGTTGGAATGCTTTTGGCAGACACACATGTGCTCTCAGCTCTTAAAAAATTCCATACGTTCAAGATGGCACGTCAACGGCTAAGCGAAGAAGAAAGAGCAGCGCACCGAAAAGAGACCCAAAAGCGTTAGAGAGAAAAGAAGGCAAAAAAGAATGCAAAAAAGAACAATAATAATCTATGTGCAAATTCTGAAAATAAGGAAAGTAATAATCAGCCCGGACCAAGTGGGACTGAAAGCCTTGTAGGTCCAACCAGGGACAGAAATAAAAGACTTCATAAAGACGTTCAAAAATGTTGGCGCAATACACATGCAGAGCAAGTTAAAGAATATGAAAGTAGTAAAATTCGAAAGTATCAAAAAATAGAAAGTAAAGATCGCATTAGCACAAACAAACGGAAATTATTACTTGCTGAAATAACAGAACAGCAAAAACAGATCAAATATATGGACATAGGTGATATGTCAGAAGTATGTAGATATTGCAAGACTTTAAAGTTTAAGTTGGAGACTTGTAGATCTTCTAATTCAAAGTGGTGTTTCTTCCCAATGAAGAGGTGTATCTGCGAGAATTAAAAGATTTGTTGTTTAGTGAAAGTGAAATCCACAAACACTCCAGGCAAAATATCAGAGTCTACAATAATCTTTCCACGTTCGCCATACGTTATCTGTGGTCCCGCAACAATTAAAGCTACAAGTTTAATTTAGAAGAAACCACAATTCGGTCAGGTATATATTTATGATCACGGAGAAGCACTGCAACATAGAACTGAAAGAGTATGTAACAATTCCCATGAAAATAACAATCTCTTTAAATTGTATATCCGGTTAACAAAACCCGGGGGCGAGCAAAACGAGCAGGGGGCGGAGCTCCCTAGTTTTAAATAAGATAATTTTGCCATTTAGACTTTATTTTCAAGTTTCTGGTTTGAGTATGAAGATTAAGAAAACATCTTTATGTACTACATGCAATGTGAGCACAATAAATTAGATAGATAGATAGACAGATAGATAGATAGATAGATAGATAGATAGATAGATAGATAGATAGATAGATAGATAGATAGATAGATAGACAGACAGACACAGACACATGTGAGAGAGAGACAGACACACAGACACACAGACACACAGACACACACACACACACACACAGATAGACACACGCACGAGAGAGAGAGAGAGAGAGAGAGAGAGAGAGAGAGACGGCTGGACGCATAAGGCAGAGAAGGCAGTTAAAAAATGCACCAGGCTTATTTTTAAAGAGACAGATCTGAGCATTGTTTTAACCTCATTGTATTTAATGAAGTCTTTTTTCTATTGGATTTTAACCTCCACTTCACTTCTGTTTACAGCGATCGGTTTGTAGCATGCATTGTTGCAATGTTTACTTTTCTTGACGGATTTTTCAAATGTTCATTTTTTTCCCTGTGCTTAAAACTCATTAAAAAAAAGTGTTTTTAGGGAGAGGTTCATAGCGCTATAGCGCAAACTCTTGCAGTGTTAGTTTTCTCTGTTTTTCAAGGTTTTCTCAGCATTATTCAATGTTTTTACATTTAGTTTACTATTACGCTGTGCTTTCTATGGTATGATTAACTATATTTGTACTTAAAAATCTTTAAAAAAATATATTTACATACTGTTTGTTCGGTCTGGAATGGATTCATTGTATTTACATACAATTCTATGGAGGAAATTACTTCGGTTCACAACCAAATTGGTTTACGACCAGACTTTTGGAACGAATTATGGTCGTGAACCGATGATCCACTGTACTTTATTAATCCCAAAGGGAAATTCAAAATACCCAATTAGATATAAAATTAACAAGGAAATACAGTGGTACCTTGGTATACGTCTGCTTTGGAATAAGTCCAACTTGGTATACGTCCTGTTTGGACACGAAAAATTTTGCTTGATATACGACCTTTGTTTGGAATATGACTCGCGTGCTAACCCTGTTTACCTCTCTCGAGTCAAAGCCACGACTGCCCACGAGCGTTAGTGCGCCAGTTGCTAGCATTCAGTGAACAACCCTCGCTATAACTCTCTGTGAACTTTCACGTGTGTGATATAGCGGGTCCACAGCTCCTGTCAAAGTCCAGCTTTAAAATAAATAATCACCGCACTCGCAGCTTGGTGAGGGGGCGTGGTGGTTATGTGGCTGAAGGTTGTCAGGGCGATTAGCGATGTGGGCGTTTCTCACCAAAGTGCACTTGTGAGGGACTGTCCGCATTCATGATTGTTCCTGGGGCTACTTATCTTGATAAACAGAAGCGTGAGTTGGCTTGAAGGGGAGTAAAAATAAAGAAGCGGGGGGCCGCCAGGTAAAAAGGAACTGGGCTACTTCTTGTTTTTTATTTTTAAAGAATGCTTCCTGCTGTATTTTAACTTCGTTGTTTTTAAGAAGAACACCTTGTTTTGTTAATTGTTTTAATAAAAGCACTTTGCACTTTTTCACCATCCCCTTGCTTTGTTGTTACCGATGAGGTTAGCAGCGAGGCACATTACCGATGGTGTAGGATTCAAGGGCTCCCCAGCAGCAAATGGAAGCATACAGCAAACCTGCATCGTCACAACGTGATTGTGTTTTTTTCATGTAAATTTGAATTGATTGTTGAAAAGTATGAAGGTGGCATGCGTATCCGGGACATGGCTGTTGCATACCGTTTGCCTAGAACGACGGTATCTACGATTGTGAAAAGCAAAGATGTTATTAAAAAGTAAAGTGAGGTAAAATTTTCATTTATTTCATCTAATTGCTTTTGTATTTATGTATTTTAGTATTAAGCAGTGTTTAAATTATTTTATACAACCCCATCAATGTATAATATGCCAATAGCAATAGGATTTTTTTTTCATGGAAACGGATTAATCATTTTCCCATTTTCTTATGGGAAAAATTTGTTTGGTAAACGTTCTGTTTGGTATAAGTCAAAGGGTCTGGAACGGATTAAGGACGTATACCGAGGTTCCACTGTACTCATTTTGACATTTATATTTAGCATTTAAGTGAGACATTAAGCCAAATAGGCTGTGTGCATGGTTGAGGCAGCATGTGCTATAAATATTCTCCAGGGTAGAAGCTGTATCCCAATAATCGTCTGCACTCACAACCCACTGTAGAACTTTACGATCAGCTGCTGTACAGCTGTGATTCCACACTCAGATACAGTGGGTTATAATACTGTGAGTGGTGCACTGAGAGTAACAACACTAAAGCAGCTGTGGTGTTTGGAATAGTTTGGCCATTCCGTGGACCATTATATTGTTACAGGTTGATTACAATCAGATGTCTTCAATTTATAAAAGATATGTTGTTAATTTCAGTGTATTTCATAAAGCCGTTTCAGGGATGTGAATCTAAAAAACAAAAGGGAAACCGCACAGGAACAGTAGCACTGCAAGCAGAAAATGTGCATATACAAGGCAGGGGCTGGTGTGATGGCAAATTTAGTTTTTATACATTGAAATGTGAGCTTGGAAATGGGCATACAACATTTTTGTATGTACGCACCATTTATACCTGAGGCCCCAGCTCTGTATTTGCAACAGAGACACCAGGCTAGTGTTCTCCAGTGGCCAATCATGTTCTAACACCTTTAAGGATTTCATGCCCAATCATTAACCCATAATGATAAAGTGAAGATATATTTTAAGAAAGGTTTGAAAATTTGCTTAGTAAAGATCAAAAATTGAAGTATTTCATTCACATATAGTAAGTATATAACCTCTTAATTCAGTACTTTGTAGAAGCCCATTTGGAAGTAATGACACTCTTCATGGGTAAATCTTTCCAAACTTTGGATTTTGGCAGTTTATCCTATTCTTCCTAGCTGATTCTCTCATGCTTCGTTACATAGGATAGGAAGCATCTGTAAATTGCCATCTTCAGATCTCTCTGGAGAACTTTTAGGGGGTGTAAGTCTGGGATTTGGCTAAGTCACACAAGGATAGTCAGTAGCTTGTCTTAAAGAAATTCCGGCATTGTCTTGGCTGTATGCTTCAGGTCATTGTTGTGTTGACAGTGAACCATTGCACTCCAGAGAAGATTTTTTTTCAGGGTTCCCTCAGTTCTAACCTGTCTTCCTGCCCCTGCCACAGAGAAGAATGTCCATAGTATGCTTCAGTATAGAACTGGTTTTAAGCAGGTGATAAAGAGAACCTGGACTTCACCCAACACAGTTCTTGGAGTTCTGTCCACAGAGTTACATCTTTTCCCTCATGCTGTCATAGTCTTTTAAACTGTCATATGCCTTTTACTCACGAGTGGTCTCTGTCTAGCCACTCTACCATAAATGCCTGGTTGATAGAGTGTTGCTGAGATGGTCATTCTTCTTACAGGTTGTACCATCTCAGTAGAGAACTCCTTAATCTCTGTTATAGTGACCATTAAGTTCTTTAACACTTTCCTGATCAAGACCCTTCTTACCCAGTTACTCAGTTTGGCTGGCTGACCAGCTCTAGAAAGAGTCCTGGTGGTTCTAAACTTCTTCTGTTTCATAATGTTTGAGTATTTTGCTCCTTTCATTTAACCCTAACAGTGACAATTAACAAGTAGCAGAGCAGACACCCAAGATGAAGAAAGCTTCAACTATTTCAGAGTCAGACTCGCTAATTAGCAAATAATCAATTAAATAACCAGGACACCTGGAAAAACATTGTGAAAATAAATATGAAAATACTGTTAACAGCTTAAAAAAAAAAAAAACTAACTACGTATTCCCAATATGAATATATTAGTACATTTTAGTAAAAATCTACCAAACTTAATTTTGTAATTTCTACATTGACTCCAAAATATAGAAACTGGGAAATAATGACTCATTAATTAGGCTAGGAGTCCAATGAAAAACTGAGGTTGGTTGGAAAAAAAACCTGCAGCCACAGGGGGTCCCCAGAACCAAAACTGAGAACCACTGCTCTAGGCCCAAAATGACCTTAATTTTAGGTCATTATAGGACAATATTTTGTGCAAGAAATGACACCAGTGATAAAGAGTAAACTAACAGGTGTCTTCAGCAAAAATGGTCAGAAGTACTTGCATGACACATCAAGTGACCCAGAGGTTCACCCCCTAATGGGATATGAGGGGTCAAAGTTAGTCTTTTTCACAAAACTTTACAAAAATGGGAATTGGTAATACAGGCATGTAGGGGGTTATTTTATGCTATGTCGAGATTGCTGATCATGAATATGATATTTGGTGGTCCTAGACCTGTAAGAGCCCTTCCAGAAGGTTAAAAGTGACAAAATACAAGTACATGCATCTAGTATCATTTTAGGCTATTTCAAGGCCAATGACTATGACTATGATATTATTTTTGATATCTGATCCTTTACTAGAGAGCTAAACCACTTTGGACCTCTGTCAAAGGAGGAAAAATGACAAATGTCTATTACAACTGAGAATACGTAGACTTTAAATATTTACATTGAAGTACACATTTTAATATTTCAAATATCTGATGCAACTATGGTACTCCGGTGTCTTCCCACAGTCCAAAGACATGCAGGTTAAGTGCATTGGCGCTTCTAAATTGTCCCTAGTGTGTGCTTGGAATGTGGGTGGGTGTGTGTGTGTGTGCGACCTGTGGTGGGCTGGCACCCTGCCCAGGGTTTGTTTCCTGCCTTGTGCCCTGTGTTGGCTGAGATTGGCTCCAGCTGACCTCCGTGACCCTGTAGTTAGGATATAGCGGGTTGGATAATAGATGGATGGATGGATGGATGGATGGAGGTGATGCAGCTATTCTTGTTTATTATTTACTTCTGCCTCATGAAGCAATTCATTACGTTTCTTAGGAATACTATTATTATATAAATTATATTAATTTCTCTCTATTATAAAAAAAAAATCCTGGAAAGGAAAAGCAGGGCGACAAGACATGATCTTCTCGGAAGTTCTCGGAAGACACTTAAAAGACCCGCGAGACGCAAACAATATAAAATAAAAGCACGGCCAGCAAACACTCAGTCGTGTAAAGGCACATAGCGCACACACAGATCCTGTGCTCTCAGCACATATAAAGCGTATAAGGGCAATACGTTCTAGATGAAACATCAACGACTAAGCAAAGAAGAAAGAGCAGCATGGAGAAAAGAGACCCAAAAGCGTTGGAGAGAAAAAAAGGCAGATATGAAAACAGTGGAATTCAAAAGGCTCAAACAAACGATGTCACGATACACATGCAGAGAAAGGTACAGAATATAAAAGCAATACAATTCGAAAGTATTGTAGCGTCCCAGCCAGGTTGGAGCCTTTTTTGTTTTATGTGACTGTTAGGTCCGATTGAGGGAGGGCGGAGTACAGCACGGAAGACTGATAGCAGGGTATTGATTGATGCCGGTAAATCGAGACCTGGGGGATGAGGAGTTGGAGAAGGTGCTAGAAAGTTGTGTTTGGGGTTACGAAGTCGGCGATTGTTCAAGTAAAACTTTTGTGACACTTTATCATGTCAGTCGCTACAGTATCAAAGAAAAGAAAGAAAATTAGCGCAAACAAAAGGAAATTAATCATCAGGACCAGGTGTAATTGAAAAAATAACAGGACAAAGCAAGGTCAGAAATAAAAGGAAAAGAGCAGAAAACAAAGTCTTTTCGCATTCAAATCATTCAATGCACAAAACATAGATTTACACAATAATGGACCATACGCTATGAGAATCTGTGGTCTCACAACAGTTAAAGCAACAGCAAGTTGAATTTCAAAGAAAACACAATTCGATCAGGTGTCTATTTATGATCAGAGAGAAGCGATGCAAATTTTAACAGGTGACAAGAAAGTTAATGTATATATTCTGCGAATAACATTAGACACCAAAGGAGATCTTGATATGCCATTCGTATTAAAATGTTCACAGTTTCCCGTGAGAATAGCATTTGCTATGACAATTAACAAATCATAGGGACAAACATTAGAAAAAGTCGGATTATTTATTAGAGAAACAGAAACAATAGTCACTCACAGGCAGTTATACGTTGCACTGTCCCCATGTGTCTCCAAAAACAGAATCAAAATTCAATGCGATCTTGAAGAAAAGGTAATTCCAAATATTGTTTTTAATGAAGTTTTCAAGTAAAAATGCAAATAATGAAATTGAAACAATTCCAAAGAAAAAAAAAAGCTTTTAAAATTGTTTATCCGATTAACCAAACACAGGGGTTGGCGAGCGAAGCGAGCAGGGGGCAGAGCCCCCTAGTATTAATATAAATTAGGCTTAAGAAAACCTGTCCATTAACATAGCTGTTAAACTAAGACAATGGGGAAGAGTAAGATAAAAACTCCAGACAGTTGGATCCCTGGAGAAAATAAAATTCTGGGGAGTCCACGCTCAGTTATAAAGGACAAAGTCAGACAGTCCTGGTGACCACAGTCAGCTGGCTGCCCACCCACTTATGGACATTCCATAGCTGAGTTTGCAACTATCAAATGAATCTTCCCAAGGCTCCCAGTATCTTAGATATCTTTCTGTGGGCAGGAAAAAGGCTTGGAATTAGAGCAGTGGCACTACAATATGGCTGTTAAAGACCATAGAATAGGAGGCACATTGCCAGTCAGAAAATGTGACCTATGTCAACTGGGCAAGTGGGTAACAATGTGTTTTTTTCCTCACCATTAACATTTTATTCATTCTGTCTTGATCAGGAAGAAGAGCCCATGTGCTTTTCTGTGCTCGATGATGACACTGAAGAGCCTCCAAAACCCTCAGACAGGTAATTTACAGAAAATCTGTCTATTTGACATCCAGATTAGTGCCTCAAACTGGGCACAGGTGGTAGTGTGGCAAAATTCAAAAGATTTTGTGAATATTGTAATTTTAAATACATAAGCAGTGGCTATAAAAAAAAGTACTTTCTTTGTAAGTACTTGTCTTACAAGGCGGCAGTGTGTTGTATGCAACTGACATTTTTGGAATGGGAGCAGCACTCTTTTGCCTGAGTATTCATTGTCTCTCCTCATCACCTGTTCATGCCAGTTCAATGTACATTCTTTGACATCTCTACCACTTTTGTTGTTCCTTAGATCATCTCATTCCTGATTCTATCCTTTGTTGGAACTCCGCACATCCAACTCAACATTCTAATTCCTGCCATATCAAACTTCTTTTCCTGAAGTATACAGCATGTACTAATTGCCTATCCTCTGGAAGCACCATCACCTCAACAGCTGTGTTGGGGGTTTCATGAAATGGGAACTGCTTTAATCCTTTCTTAAAATTCATCCCCTGTAGCCCTGGAATCAGCCTAGTCGCTCTTCTCTGGACCTTTTCTAGCGCTGCTATGTCCTTTTTGTAGTCTGGAGACCAAAACTGCACACAGTAGTCAAGATGAGGCCTCACCAGTGCATTATAAAGCTTGAGCATGACCTCCTTGGACTTCACATCGTGCTATATATCCTAACATTCTGTTAGCCTTCTTAATGGCTAGCTTAATGGATAGCCTAGAGTCCACTATGACTCCTAAATCCTTCTCATAAGGTGTACTCTCGATTTTCCAACCATTCATTGTGTATTCAAACCTAACATTTTTACTTTCTATGTGTAATACTTTACATTTGCTGACATTAAATTTCATCTGCCACAAATCTGCCCAAGCCTGTATTGTGTTCAAGTCCTTCTGCAATTATATAACGGATTCCAAATTATTAGCTAATCCACCCAGCTTGTTACTTATATTCCTATCTAAATCATTTATTTATATTAAAAATAGCAGCGAACACCACTCATAACATCGGCCAGTTCTGATGAGGTTCCTCGCACCATCACCCTCTGCTTCCTGTGTCTGAGCCAATTCTGCACCCAACTAAAAACATCATCTTGAATTTCAAATTCTTTTAGTTTGATACCCAACCTCTCATGAAGCACCATATCAAATGCAATCTGAAAGGCAAGATAAATTATATCATACGCTCCACTTTGATCATATCCTTTTGTTGCTGCCCCATAGAAATCCTGCATGTTGGAAAAACATGACTTCCCTCTTATGAATCTTAACCTTGACCGCTCAGTACAGCTCCTGTTCTTGCCATGTGTTGCTCAATCTTATCCTTATTAATTCTTTACATTGAATTTTCCTGTGATGCATGTCAAGCTTACTGGTCTATAGTTGCTTGATCTGCCCAGTCACCCTTCTTATACAATGGCATGGTAAGAGCCATTTTCCAGTTCTTTGGTATTTCCCCAGTGCTCAGTGACATCCTAAAAATACATGTCAAGGGTTTATATATGTACTCGATAACCTACTTGAGGGCAAATATCATCTGGTCCTGGACGAGACGCAAATGTTCTTCAAAATTAATCTCCAGGAAAGAGGGGTTCCTGGAAGGAGGAAGCAATGGCAGACACATTGAACAGCAAGGCTCCATAGGATGCCTATTGTACATTGCTGCCACTGACATTGAGGAGAGGGTACAGTGACTTGGCAAAGCTATTGAGAGGATGGGATGGAGGTTAAGAGGATAAAGAAAAATTAGAAGTTTTAAACCACGATGGGGAATTTATAGAGGAATAAGGCAGCATCAAATCAGGAGCAGAACATAACACCATTAGTATATCTTCAGGTCTAGTACGGACATTGTTTGTTCCAGTGACTGAGTAAAATGCCTAATTGGAGGCCATTTATTGTTCCAGAGAAACCTTACTATTAAGAATCTTCATTTAGTCCAGTGTTTAATGGTAGGGGATAAAGGAAACCAGGCACTTACTGTATACAGCTAATCCAAGAACTACATACGTTCATCATTCATTTGAATTAATTCCTAATCTGGTACAGAATTTCTAGGGAAGTGATTTCTAAGATGATCAAGATGCCTTAATGCTGCTAAAACTGTGATAGTAGTTGGAGGATTTAAGGCTTTAAAAAAGGGTCAAATAAATACCCAAACAGTAAATGAAGAAGCCAAAAGAGCAGAGGGAAAAAATACACAATGTGTGCAGATGTCTAAAACTGGAAGGTCAGGTTTTGTCCAGTTGATCTTTTGACAAGGTAAGGTTTCCATTGATTTAAGTGCAGTATACAAGGTACTTTCGGGTGGGGCATTAACCACAAAGCAAGATGTCACTTGTGTACTGATTTTTTTTTACAGTGGAAAGCATCAGCAGAGTTTCCTGCCTGGCACCTTCAAAGATCTGAAAAGGGCAGAAAACATTAAGAGTTGGTTAGGAAGGCTACCACGGTAGAGGAATTTAATGCTTTCATCTTATAGGCCAGTGTTTCCCAAGTACAGTCCTGCAGGACCATCGCGGATGCAGGTTGTTATCCCAACCAGCTTTAAATTGCAGTCCTGACTTCATTAAACAAGCTGTTATTTTCTCCTTTGTGTTTACAAAAACAAACATTTATTCTTAGTAGGCATGGACCAGTAGTAGTGTATGTTACGTGGAGATACTTTGATATTTTTATCATCTCGATGTTCATTCCAGTTTACCTGGCCATTACCTACTAAAGGCACGCTAGTGGGTCTGGCACTCAAATAGCTGCCACCTTTCACCAATCGGTGTTGTCTGTCCTGGTGTCTTTCTTCAAAGCTAACACAGAGGAAAATGATGGAAGAGGAGGTGCTAAGGCAAAACTTTAGATATTTCTAAATGTACTTTAAATGTAAATCTCACTACAGTTTTGAATACAGAATAGGAGAAGGAAAAACTAAAACACCAGCTAATTAAACAAGGAGATCAGTTCAAGGTGAAATGGCTGACCGATTTTCAGAGGTCCTTAAGAACTTGGGAACCAAGAGGCATTGTACAAATGCCTCTTCAAATCTAATGGGAATAAAAATTGCCAGAGGACACACCAGCACACACGCAGCAGAGCAAATAAATGGGCCAGTGTTGGAAGCACATCTGTATGCAGATGTCAGATCTTGACTGGGATAAAAAGAAAAATACAAAACATAAGCAAACTCCAGGATCAAAGTCTGCCGCAGAGAGCACAAGATGAACTCAGGCTTAGCTGACAAAGCTTGTGAGCTACTGTGAGCAAGATAGCTAATAAACTGGAATTAGAAATCATGCAAGCCTAAAGATCACTTCTGCAACACGGCTCTCTCTAAATGGGGAAAGGAAGAGGAGAGGGGTAACTGGTTTAGTGCTATCTGGTTTTATTCAAATGCTTGCTATTAAACTGTGCATTTCTATCGAATATCCTGGTAGTTGTTAGCAAAGCAGATCAATTAAAATAAATAAAACACACCTCCATTAAAGTTCTTGAACTGAAAAATGTCAGCAGTCATGCTGGTCATTTTTGTTCAATTTATGTAACTAAAACACATTAAATTGTAAGTAACTTCCATTGAGAATAGAACAAAGCGATTGATTTATTCAATTGGCTATCACCTAAATACCTGACAAAATGAAAAGGGGTCCACCACAAAAGCTGGAAATGTCTCAAATTGTGTCTGCCAAACTGGTAATGTCTGCGAGATTTGATTAATGCCAAGCAAGTTCTCTTTAAACTAGTCACCCATCTACTTTGTCCGCAGGTTCTACATAATTTCTTCAGCATCAACAATCATGCATGAATGCAAATGTCCTGCCCTGCTGCAAAGATATGAAATCTCACCCGACGTGTTCTGAAACACCAGCCTGCCATGAAAAAGCAGAAGGGGCTGAAAGGACTTCCTGCTGAAGAGTGAATGGACTTTATAAGAATTTTAATTGTCAATTTTCTGCATATCTGTACAAAAGGCAACTTTCAAAAGCTGAATTTTGTATTGTACCAATATTTGGAGAAAAATCAGCTGTACTTTAAATTTGTGTGTGATTAAAAGTAAATAACATTTGAGAAATTGACTAGCATCAGGCAACTTGAGATAACTACTTACCTGTATTAGGCCCATAGAGAATCCACTTTAATTGCACCATTTACGTCAAGCTTTTTGACATTCAACATTTCCAATATAAACTCGTTTTTCTCTAGTTTAACATTGCCATGTCGTAAACTTCATCTTAAAATCAATGTTTAATTTACTAGATTTTATCAAACCCCTTCATAAGCTAATGTAGTACATTAAATGCTTTGTATTGTGTTCCTCGACCCAGTTGTTAATCGCTACGCGCTTCTTAAACCGACTTCCTCTCTTGCACTGAGAGTGATTGCCACACCGAATACATTCACTTTAAGATATTTCTGCTCTCTGAACATTTGGAATGCTACTTGGTATTTTCATGATGAAAAGCATTCAAGTATGTATTAAACATGTGGGAGCAAGGAGTCCCCAGGTGTATGTTCAGTGTAGAGAACCTTTATGGCAGGTGTGACAAGGCTCCAAAAAGCTGGATGTATGAATGGGTATAGCACAGGTTTAACTGAAATATTGTGTAAATGCAGGGTTAGTGATCTGGTGGTCAGAGACACAAACACAGAATTCAATGGATGATCTTCTGAGAGGCCTTTCTTTACTGCAGGAGTGCTGTCTCAGGCAAATGAACCAAACCCCCAGTTCCTAACCTTCCTTTTTCTTTCTTCACATAACCAATCACCACATGATTAACATTTTTGTGAAAGTAAAACTAGCTATAAACTTAAGACACAGAATATTCGAAACTTTGGAAAAATCTTCATTATACATGTTTAATTATGCCATCCATTCAGGGTAGATCCCAAATACCAGCAGGCATTGTGTGCGAGGCAGGGACAATTCCTGAGTGGGGCACCATACATACGGTAGGGTCAACTTAGCATAACAATACCCTACATCCCACAGGACTTTGTGATGCTGCCTTAAGTTTCCTGAACTTGAAAGGGATCCATGAAAGGGATATCAAGTATAAATCTAAGAATTGTAAATGTCCAGAGAGCTAGGATGTCAAACAATGTTTTGTGTGTGGCAATTGCTGCCTGCCACTGCTGTCAGCACAGCGCAGGAGGAAGCCCCAGAAGCACATAGCGATTAACAAAAGAGGTTTACAACTGTCTGACAAACTAAAGTGGAAATTTCAAGATCAATGTTGGAATTTCCACTTTAACAATAGACTTTTTTCCTTCAGTGTCCCAAAAAATTGTTGCTATTGTGGAAAAAAGCACAGAAGATGGTATCCGAGTCCTTTAAATTGTATCAAGTCATTACAATGGGGAAAATAATGCTTGTATTGCTAACACATTTATATGTCAGTATTTAATTTGCTATTTGCTGTACCTCAAACAATGCACAAACATCAGCTCTGAAAGATCTGCAAAGTGGCTTGCTGTCACATGTTGATAGTAAACAGACTCTGACATTAATGTTCCAACTTAAACACACTGCGCCCCCGATGTGTTTGCAGGTACTGCTAGCCGTGCATGCATTGTGTTAATCGGAGGATGTGCTCAGAGGACGTGTCAAATGAACGTCAGGAACACGCAGTGTGTAAGCATTTCGAGTGAATTATAAACCAGCCCTAACACTCCACTACATTATCTTGCCACCCTTTCATTTGAATATTTAAAACTGTCAAGCCTCAAATCAAAACTTCCAGCAAAAACTGGACATACCATTTAATTCTGAGTGTCCAAACAGATGTTGGCACAACAGCAGAAGTGAGGAGGCCTTCTTACATGTAGGAAATGACCTACCTTGAAATGCTGATGCTTGGCCTCACATAGTTGAAGCCATGCCTGTGGGCGATCAAACCAAGGGAAAACCTTGGAAGCTTCACAGTAAGGAGTAGTAGTTTTTTGGCCAGGCATTTTTACACTGTGTAGACTAGATTTTTAAAATGCAATTTATATAACTTGTCAAAACGCACAGAAATCAACCCTAACCCAACGATCACCACTACATTATGACAGTAAGTAGAAGTCGACCATTTTACAACTGCTCAGATACTTCAGCTTACCCAAAGGAAGCTGAACACACATACAGTACTAGCCAGATGAAGTGTCCACTTAATGCCTCAAGTATTAAAGTTTCCTGTATAAATGGGATTTTCACAGTACAGGTCTGGGAATTGTAATATTCAGATCCTACTGGCAGAAACCCACATAAGCTTTACCAGAGAAACAATTAGATTATACTTGTATGCACCATAAAGATGTTTTCAACACCTGACATTTTTTAAATAAAGACCACAAACACTAATGTTCAATTTTAAGGGTCAGCATCCCAGAGCCTATATACTGTAACAGATTTCTCCTAGGTGCTCAGAATTGTGCTTTAGTAACTTTACTGTTTTCTCTTTAAAATAATGTTGTCAAGAATAAAGGACTAAAATCAAGAGCTACTGACTTTGGTCAGGGCCTACTTTAGCATGAGCCTGACACTTAATCAACTTGGGACTAATACCTCTAGAAAAGCCAACGTCGGGCTTAAAAAGCCATTACAGGAGTAGAAGTAATAACTCAAGTTTTCTCAAAGGCCAAACATATACAAAACACTTTATTGGTATATGCAAAACTCATTACATTTGTTGGAGATTTGAAGTCAATGTTTTAGTTAAAAAAGGGTTTCCTAGCATTTTTTGCATACCAAAATACATTCAATACACAGGCTTTTAATAGAGCAAAAAATAAATACTCAGAAGTGTTTGTTAATTTTTTTTATTCACCATTTAAAAGACAAGTTTAAAAAAAAACATTCTGATACACATCTTCCTAGGCTGACAAGCTGTACATCAGACTGTATGGGCAGAGATGTCATTAGAGTCCCTGAACATGCAGCATGGAATATACTGTATAATATATATGTTCAAGTATCACAACGTTTTAGTTACAGATAAGGGGTACTTGGGAATAAGGTGGGTTAATGTGAACTAAACTTGATCAATTCAAATACTAGAAAGGGCTCAACACAAAATAAGATGGCAGGGGGCAGGTTTCCATATATCCACCACAACCACTTGGAAGATCTTTTTGCTAACCACACAATCTGACCTTTTGTGCTAGTAAATCAAGTTACACCAACTTGTCCGCTGGCCCAGGGAGTTTAAGATGCCATTAAATTTTATTACTTTAGGATATTCAACCCAAACACTTAACAAAGCCCATTACTAGGAGGTAGAAATAAAGGCAAATTACTATAATGTTACGGCAAAAACCGATGATTACAGTTGAGGATTCTTTGTAACAATCAAGGGATATTTAGAATATTGCAACGACTCAAGTATTACACTGAGCAAAGTGCATTTCTACAGTGTTGCTTTTCAGTTTAAAACAAGCCTACATGGCAGCAAAAAGAATATATATAGAAAGATTTATATATATATATTTATATATTTTCGGTCCTTGCAATCTACTGCCACTATATAGAACAGAAGATGTATTTTATTGCATGCTGCTAAATACATTATAAAGTCTCCTAAACATTAAGGGGGGGTTCTAAACATCTGATGGTAGACTATGCTTAAGACACTGTATTCTAATTCAGACAGAATTGGCCAAATCTACCTTAAACATAGCAGGGACCTTTAAAAAAGACCAAAAAGGTCCCACAGTGGTTTTCTGGGTCAAGAAAAATTAAGTCTCGGCAATACTAGTGCTGTTTAAGGCTTTCCAATTTTTTTTTTTAATCCAAATCATCTTCTGATTCCTCCTCTTCTGCTGTCTCCAACCATGTTAACCACTGATTTACCTAAAGACAGACCAAAAAAAAAAAAATTCCATTTCTTTAGATTGCACTATATTTCATGCAGATGTCACTTCTATTTAACTCATTAAATGGAACGAGAATACAATTTTATAAGCACCCACCAAAGCTTCAAATAAGGTAGCTGAACTCTACTTCCAACTTAAACCTGCAGCAATACAGGTACTTTGCCTAGTTTAATAAAATGCTAATCAAGTTACTTTACTGGACACTGCAAAGACTGATTGTGAAGTTGTAGAAACTTGGCATCTTACATAAGCTATTGAAAAGATGTGAGCCTGATGTTGCCCTGCCCCGGATAAACAATCTTCCACGACACAGCAATCGTACTTTGGGGCGCACTTCAGTACGTCGTTCCTGTTGTGTGGGGAGTATCCCAGAAGAGTTCAGAAACCTCACAATATGAAGGATGATTCGACTTCTGATTGATAACTGTGCTGCCCTCACCATGCTTCCACATTTAGGGAATATTTGCGTTGAATTCCTCCCACCCAATTGCACAGCAGTGCTTCAGCCATCAGATTTAGGCATCATTCGCACCCTTAAAGTGTATCATCACAAGGAAATGCTGAGAAAAAAATCTCAGCATAACTTGTAGACAGAAGGAATTGAAAATTAAACGCAAAAGCAGCACTATAGTAAATACAGAATCTCATTACTACAAAATTTTCATTATGAAATTTTTTAGGTCCCTGGCAATTCGTTGTAATAGAATTTTACCTGTATTCCCATTTTTTTGCTTTGCAGCCTTAAATGAAAACACACAAACCAATATTTTTTCCAGCTTTACTTAACGTAATCTATAATATCCAAGTTAAAGATATCACAGCTACAGTTCAGAAAAATTAAAATAAAAAACAAATACGGAGATTAATAAAGGATCACCCCCTCCTAAACATTTGTAAACTCAACCAGGTGTAAGAAACCACCATTTCCATTGCAGACCATAGTTACTGGCTTCTACCTGTGATCAATTATAATCAGTGTGATTAGTGAAACATAAAAACAGCTGTTCCTGGAGGATCCCTTGCTTGGTAGTGCAACTGACAGCAAACAACCGACTATGGGTGGCAAGCCACTTTCAAAAGATCTCAGGGACAGAGTTGTGGACAGACATAAGGCAGGAGATGGATACAAAAAAAAAAAACCCTCAAAGGTTTTAATCAATCTCAAGGAGCACAGTAAAGTCCAAAATAAATAAGTGGCAAGTGTTTGGTACTACTAGGACCCTCCCTCCAAACTGGGTGGAAGAGCAAGGAGGAAACTGGTAAAGAGGATACCAAGAGGTCAATGGCCACTTTGAAGGTGATTTTACGGCAGAGTGGTCACTGTGTGCAAGTGACAATTTCACAAGTGCTCCACAATTGTGCATTGTTTGGGAGGGTTGCAAGGAAAAAGCTACTTCTCAAGAAAGGCCATGTTAAGGCTCCTTTGAGCTTTGCCAGAATGCACCTTGAAGATTCTGATGCCAAGTGGAGAAAGGTCTTATAGTCAGAGGAGACCAAAAAAAATCAAACTATTTGGCCTTAATACCAAATGGCATACCAGGCAGAAATCCAAAGCAGCTCACCATCCACAATACACCATACCTACAATAAATCATGGAGGTGGCAGTCTCCTGTGTGAGGGGTGTTTCTCTGCCGCAGGGCCTGGGGCTCTCATTAGGATAGAAGGAAAAATGGATGGGGCAAAATACTGTCAAATTGAGGAAAACCTACTACCCCCCCCCCGCCAGAAAGTTAATGGGCAGAATGGTTTACCTTTCAACACGACAACGAACCAAAGCACTCTCATAAGTGCCATCAAAATGGATGAATGACATCCCCCAATAAAGGATTCGCGAGAATTGATTAAATAGAATTCCACTTTTAAGAATGGACAATCCAAATTCTGACCTAAACACTACTAATTAAAGGAGATCATGTACTACATTACAAATATATAAAATGGACCGAGATACTCTTTGAGGAATAGGCCTAAACTCTTAAATCTAATGCAGTTCTGATCAACAGTCAAAGGAAACATTTGTTTAGGGTTAATGCTGCTAAAGGTGGTTCCCTAAATACCAAATTGACGGCTCCACTCCCACAGCCCATGTCCTTAAGACTTAAACGTGCTCTACTATGAAATAAATCTTTTGAGCAATTTATATAAACATTAGTTTTAACTCTGACTTGTAAAAAGAACAAATCCATTTAAGGATGCAAAGCAGAAACCCAGGAAACTATAGAGGATTCAAAAGGCTGGATGCACACAAATAAAGATCTAAAAAGCTGTCCTACAGGCAAAATGCTAAAGTCCTAGTTTTTAAAAACAGGCTATTTTAAAAGATGAAAGATACTACACCACTCCATTTTATATGCCATTTAAGATACTGAACATTACCCATGTTTCAAACCTTTAAAAGAAGATTCCCTAAAAGGTTAGCCATATTACCTGAAATAACGCTTTGCCTTTTCCAGGGAACTCTTGAGTGATATCTTCTTTCCATGCAAGGAAGGCTTCCTCTTCAATTATTTCCATATCATAAAAATTGACAAAAAACCGCAGTAACATGCCTAAAATTACATTTTACAAAAATATGAATTCCTCTAATGACATACAAATTAAAGCAGGACTCAACATCTTCACAAAGAGGAAAACAGCTAGACTTAATATATCTTGTACTGAAATTTACACTTACCTTTTGGAAAACTACTGTTGTTGCAGTGAACCTGCAGTGCATACAATGCACTGACCTGCAAGTCAACATGATCGTGCAGAAACTTCTGCATTACGGGCTTGAAGGCAAGTAGCAGCTGCTTCTCCTGGTCTAGCTGTTCCTTTGCAGGAGCAGTTAACTGGTCATCCCCCTCCGGCAGACTCATTTCATGAGAAATGTACTGCAAGAAGCTGTCAAAACAAAATATGGAATGCGAAAACAAATCATTTACGAAATTTAACTCTGTATAAATCTATTTTCTTCATATATACCTTTGTAACTTATTTGCAAGACTAAAATTTTAAAATACATTATACTGGACCAATTTATAGTTGCTTATTTCTGGTGTATTTAAAGTACTACCAAAGAGAAATGAGTTATTTTTCTTTGTGGCAGGTTTACAAAAAATGAAGTACAATGAACTCTGCAGATTCAGGGAACCAATACATTGATAACATGATAGAGATTGGAACCCTGAAGAAGATAGTTTCAATATTTTCCTAAAGAACCAGGAATTGATAACAAGGTCAAAACAGCAAATTAAAAAACTAGTGATTAAGCAAATCAACCAGACTTGTACCAGCTAATTTTTTGTTCAAAAGTGGCCATTTGCAGACTTGATTTGAGACAAATTATGCATGTTCCATGTCCTTGGGCACCACTGATTTTATTTGATGGTCTGTATTTAAAAATGTAAATGACCTTGACCTATGCACACTTGCTGGTCTTGCTTTGCTTACAATCAAGATCGAAACAGAAAAAAAAATTAACATCTGAGGAACAAGGATTCATAAATGCTCATTCAGAGCCTGACACCCACATACATTAATAGCTTGGATGTGCAACAGAAGACTTAAAAATCGATTGAACTACCCAAGGAGTACAAGTGGACCTTTTTGCTAACAAAGAACCAAGAATGAGGCAGGCAAGTACTTTTGCTACAATTCATTTAGTCAACTTGCGAATAGCACATTACTAGATCAATAATGAATATAGCATATCTCCGATATACAATATTCAGTGTTAGTTTGCATTTTCTTTGAAGTGTATACAGAATATTTCTATAGAAAAGTAGTGTTTTATTTGTGAAAATAGTACACTTAAGACTCCAAAACAGTAGGGATTCTAGAACTAGTAGATGTTAAACCAAAAAGGTCTTATGATCAATCTACAGAGTGCATCAGTGTCTTACACAATTGGCTTTTCTAATATATGCATTAGAAGACAAAGGTTTTCAGCATGAACTTGTCTAAGCAACAATGTACACAAAAATGCAGATTTCAGAGATAAATCTCAACCTTTTTTTTTTTAAATTATTAATGTCCAACAGGAATCTATTTCTTCACATTGCTAACAGACTTGACACTGAAGGGCTAAGGTTTTGTCAGATCAACTTAAGTTTACCAAATTCTAGTTACAATTTGGAATGAAAAATAAATCTTTGTTTATACTGGTTTTAAAAGATCTAATGAGGAACTAAAAAAGGGCGGCTATAAGGAAACTAATGACCAAAGTAGCCCATTTTCAGTGTAGTAAGCCTTCTATATTACATTCCCAACGGGAAGGAGCACAGCTGGCTACAAGCCTATAACCTTGTACTTCACAGCTTGGAAGCATTTTCTGTTAAAGCAACACTCAGTGCTCACTGTACTTTGCTCAAGGGATAGAGGATTTAAATTTCCAACCACAGTTGCAGTATACTAGAATCTGTTTGAAATCCGAAAGCTATAGCTTATTTTGTACTTAGGCTGACCATGTGGTCTTGGGTATCATTCATAATTTAAATATCCACATTCAAAGTCTTGAAATTTAGATGCAGTTAAAATTTAAACACAGCACTTGCTTAACCTACCAACCACTTAAAAAAAGTTGTCTCCTCCCCCCCACCCATTATTCATCAGTGAGTAAAAAGTGGACTGCAAGGAAACCAAGCTAACTACTAAAGGAGCCAAAGTACAAAGGGCACAATTATATCAAAATGGACTTTGTTAAAATAAACTTAGAGGTCCAACACATTTATCATATGCCACGGTTTTCAAAAGGCACCCTTGTTCAATCTCTAGTTAGAACATTTAAAAAAAATAAATTTACTCCTTACTGACCTGGTCATAAGAATATTGACAAATCCCTTGTCTGTATGAAGCTTTGGTGAAATGTTATCTTTGATCCACTTATAGATTGCCTGAGGAGAAGGGTCTGCCTCAATCTGTTTTAGTAGCTCTTTCTCCAGCTTTAAAAGTGGAAACAGAAAACTAAGTCCTTTTCCTTCCAAGATTTCTAACATACGATCTTTGTTCTGGTCGATCTCTAAAATTGAAAAGATGCCACCCAAAAATTAGTACAGATTAAACATCTTTAATTTGTAATGTTACATTTTAACAAAGCATATTCACCTGGCAACATCTTCTGCATGTTGACCTTACTTAGCTGAAAAAGTTCAGTGAGCCACTCTCGATCCCTTAATTTTGCAGTTTGCTGAAGACACAGTAAGAACAAGGGAAAATGGGTACCATTCTCCAGAGGCTGTGCCAACTCCGCTATTGTTATAAGCTCTGCAATAACAGCACGGGCTGCAAACTGGGCCAGATAGGATTTAACAAGTGGGATATCCACCTCCAACTTTGGACACTGGTCCAGAACATTTAAGAAAGCCTAAACCACAAAAAGAAAAAATATGTTGAATGTATATAGTTTTAGAGATGACACACATTAAAATTAACAAAAATTAAATATCCTTGAGACAATGTGAAGTATAGAGAAAACAAATTGACACCCACCCCACCAATTGTGTTCTCACCATCAGTCATTTAAACATCATATTATACCTGCATGAAGTTTTCACCAGAGATTAATCCTTCTTGTCGAAGAGAATGAATGAGTGTACTGGCATGTTCTTTATCATCATCAGTGCGATCCAACGAACACAGAATTATTTTGCTCAACATCTCAGGTAGAAAATGTTTAGGAGCTTTCATCTCTCGGAGACCAGCAACAGCATCATTTATTGTTTTGTTATTCATGAATTCTGTAACAATTGCTTCCTAAAATTGAAAAGAAAAATGTTGACAACCCTCTCAACCACACCAGAAATGCAAGGCAGAGGTTTGAAATTAACATACAGTCATTTTAAGTAGTTCCTCTTTAGCTGGAGCCGGTCTCTTGCTGTTTTTGGCAGGCTTCTCCTGAATTGGAGGTGGATTGGTTTTTAGACCAAGCTGAGGTGGCTGCATGGGAAGAACAGGTTTGCAGGATAAAACAAAGCTTAATGTTCACATTTGACAAAAACTTAAATGTGTAGCCAATTTCAATAAAAAAACTTTAGAGCAAGAATACAATTAAGAGTAATTTTAAAAACTGGAGACTTCAAATTGTACACACCTTTACCTTAATTTTTGAGAAAGTAACAAGAAAGCAGGTTAACCTCAGACCAGTTCTCTATTATACAGTGCTCTCTAGCAATTCAAAATAACAGATAACTACAATATATACACATTATATACACAATGTATAACATACCGCTACACATCAGTCTGTAACTACAACATTGCCATCCACAGGGGCAGGTGAATTGGCAACTACAAAGCTTCAGACGTTATAATTACATTTTCAGGGAAACAGGAACCTCTTAGACAAACCATTAACATCCTTGCCAACTGTATTATCACAAGTTTCACCTGTAATACAACTTTGTCAGGCAAGTCCAAAAGTCAGTTGTAAGTGTGAGCTTCAACTTAAAACTAGCCAGGTTTTCAGCTCTTCAAGTTTCCCCTGGCTTGTAGTGCCGATATATTATATCAACATGGGATCACTGGATACATCTGCAGTGATGTGGACAAAAAAAAATTCCCAGTGCAAGTTGAAACTGCACAATCAAAGGGAGACCCTACATCATCTAAAGCAGATGGTGGCATGGCACCACCTTTCATTTTTATTACTAGGTGGCAAAATATACAAGCTACAAAAACCGGGACACTGAAACAATTAGATGAACACACAAGCTTGGTCCACAATAGAAAAAATCCTGTAAGTATCTCTTTATATTCCATGCATCGTATCCCAGTAAAAACAAGCTATCAATATGCTAACAACCTAATTGTTCTTCACTCACTCAGAACATGGAACCAATACAGTAAGAACTTCAAGATAGAGAAGATTGTCTATTGCACATCAACATAACCGCCTTTTTCTACCCTCTCAAGCTTAATGTTTGGAAAACTGATTGGATTAAATCATTTTCAGAACTGTATACACATACAGTTACACTTCAAATTTAAACTTCTCATCAACACAATTTTTCCACTACTTCCAAATTACAAACTCTGCTAAACGCAATCAGCCCAATTTTCCTCACCTCTTACCTATTTCTATACAAGAATACTGATACAATATATAAAAATCATTTTAAAGTCCCGCCTTTCAAAGATCCCACAGTACAGTGGGAAAATGATCGCTTACTCAATTTCAGAAAAAGGAGTGGAAGGCAGCTAGGCACAGAATTTACTCCAGTACCCTATGCACAAATCATACAATCAGTCAATTTTAAATCTTTTAATTGAGCACATTTATCTTATTTTAAAATTGTCCAGCAAACACTGCAATCAAGCTCCAGCCTCACTGGGCCAAATCTATTGGCCATGCACCAAAAAACAAAACATTCTGGACCAAATTCTTTAAATGCCTATCAGACAGCCTTGGTGCCACTATCACTAATCCTTTAACAGCTGCTAATAGTGCATTTCCAGATGGGTTTAAAATGAAGGCCAAAAACTAAACTGCCTAATTGCTAATGCTATTCTTAAAGTTTTACTCTGGCTGCTGGCCGAATTTAGTTTTGTTAAGCTTGACTTGATTGCTTGGAATAATTATTACTTGCTTTAAAAAAAAACAAAAAAAAAAACTGCATAATTTAAACAACTTAAAGGTTTAGTCATTAATAAACCTATAATATACTTGGCCCCATGACTTGATTGTATGAACGTTGCTTGCTTTTAATAAAAATTATGCAGTTTCTTTAAATCAATAAATTGCTCTATTATGGATTTAAAGAAACTGCATAATTTTTATTAAAAGCAAGCAACGTTCATACAATCAAGTCACAGGGCCAAGTATATTATAGGTATATTAATGACTAAATCATTTAACTTGCGTTCAATAATAAACTGCACAATTTAAACGCAAGTTAAATGGTTTAGTCCTTAATATACCTGTAATGTACTTGGCCCCGTGTGAACAGTACTGCTTCTTAGATGGTTGTCAAATTGTGGAAACGGATTAAACTGATTCACCAAAAAATGAATTTGGTTCTTTAAACCATAGGTCCTGCACACATGATTTTGCAATTCACATTAAAAATCTTAAATATCAATGAAAGTTATTCTTCAATTAGCTAATACACAAATGATACCTCAGCCTAGTATCTGTTCAAATGTATGATCTTAGAGCACAAAACTAACTTGCTATAAAAAAACAAAAAAAAACTAAATGCACGAGAGAGATTTTAAACAAGCAGTGTGAAAAAAATGTAAAGATCAAATTAACTAGGAGTAATTGTTACATACATTTTAGTTTTTTTATATATATTTTTTTTTTTTTTACTTGGTCCAGTTTTCCAGACAAACATGGCACAGTAAAGATTTTTAATGTGAACAATAATCTTAATTGAAAGACCCAGCTCTTCAATCTCAGGAAACCAAACTAATTTTCACTCGCAATCACTAGCTCCTGTCAAATCTATACATTTAAATGGATAGGCTGCCAACAAATGACTGCTAACTAGATATACCCTACTGGTCAAACAACTAATTATGCCCTACCTAAACAAAATGTGCTTACAATTTATAAATATATTACTAGTAGAAAACAAAATGACAAAACACGCTTGAAGTTTTGCTTCATGAAAGAAAAGCTGCTTTGTGCCTTGAGTTTTTCTGAGCAGTCAACAAACTTGTTACCTGGCCCAGTGGTGGCGTATTTGTTCGAGGTGGTTGCGCACTTGGAGGAATCATAGTTGGGATCTGTGGTTGCAACTTTGGCACTTGATTTTTGTTCATTAGGAATGACTGAGCAGGTCTCAAACTGATCTGCAAGTCAAAGTTAAAAAGTAAATCCAAAATTATGCTTCAGAAGACAGAGAAAAAACGCAGCATATGCCCTCATAAACTTGGTTTGTTCAAAGGATACTAGCATCCAGTTGGGAGAGATGAAAATATGGGGGTGGTTTAGGAGAGGGGGAGTGATGATTGGGGGGAGAGAGAAGAGAGAGAAGAGGGGGATACAAAAAAAGTGTGCAACTGGTTCTAGTATTGACCCTCACAATAACGCGTCTTTTTATAATCATTGGGCAATGCTGGATGCAATTTCAACTTTCTCTTACCTCATCTGCATTCAGCTGTCCTTTCTTAATGAACCGAGGCGGCATATCTTTCGACTGAGCTGGCTGCTGAGACGAATGTCCCTGGTTCTGATTATGATAATGCTGGTTTTGCCCCTTAACAACAATAAAGATTTATTTTGAAAACATTTAAGACCATAAAAAGGATTAATAAGACTTTACACTCCATTTGTTTGAGACTAACAGCTGCCTTTAAGTAGATTACAAGATTCAACTTCCTTTCCTTATTTTGAAAACTGATTTAACAGTTGGTTGTCAAATGAAAAATATTTTGCTTATAACTAATGACAAAATATCCATCTGCAGCATATTTGAAATTAGGGTTTTTTGAAACTTTGGGGTGCAACAATCCAGTTTTTCCACATGCCAGTGTGTTCAAGACCCACAGGGGATGGAGAGTTGGCACCGCCTTCCTTAATTTACAACAATCATCCGAGTGGAGGGAATTTGTGGATGGGACGGAGTTTGGCGGTCATCCTCTGAACGGTGTGCAACTGCCAAAATGGGTTTTGGGTCCAGATTCCACATGCGATCACCAGAGCATTAGATAAATCAAGCATAATTGTCAATACTTTTTCTACTTGATGAATTGATTAGAGTGGGGGGGGTGGGATGGGGTTTAATCTGGAGTCTGCCATGGCTGACAAGGTGGGAAAGACTAGAATAGGAACCAAGATTATGCTAAACAAAAACAAAAAACCACACCCAACTACATTATCCTAACATTCAAAGTCAATTACAACCCATCATTTTCAAGAACGCTGAATAGACAATCTACTTTAAGTCTTTCATTTCTAGACAAATTAAGATAAGAGGATCAGACCATGGTGTTTGGGTGCATTTTGTTCTTACAATAGTATAAAGGTTATATCCAAGAAGAGGAGAAAATGCTTTTTGGGTTCAAGGAAAGAAAGCCAGTACGTATGCAATAGATTAAGTCTGAATGAGAAATACTAAATCCTGATGACCAAAAGAAAAATTTAAATTTGTGCTGGGATGGCAGCATAAAGATGAAAGACGCCTCACACCTGGACAAACTTGTTAAGGCGGCAGGCTCTATTGTAGGAGTAAAGTTGGACAGTTTAACATCTGTGGCAGAGCGACGGGCATTAAGCAAACTCCTGTCAATCATGAATAATCCACTGAATAGTGTCATCTCCAGGCAGAGTAGCAGCTTCAGCGACAGACTTTGGTCACTGCCCTGCTCCACTGACAGACTGAGGAGATCGCTCCTCCCCCACACTATGCGACTCTTCAATTCCACCCGGGGGAGTAAATGCTAACATTACTCAAAGTTAGTCTGCTTTTTTTTTTCATTTTTATTACCATTTAATTTAGTATTGTTTCTTTGTATCAGTATACAGCTGCTGGATTATGTGAATATCCCCTTGGGATTAATAAAGTATCTAATCAAACCAGTTTAATTTGTTTGGCTTTAACCTACACAGAACTATTACAAGAGGCAGTACACATGAATGTGTCACTGCATAACTCAAAAAGATTAACTCACAAATTAGCTTTACTGATATTTTATATCGCCATAAAAACTAGAACTTTCAGTTGGAGAACAGAAAGAAAATCATTTAAAAACTCAGCATGTACAATTCAGGCAGGCTTAAATACCTGGTTTGATTTCATAAAAGCTTTGCCTCCAATTTCAAACTGGGACTGAGGAGTAGGCACGATATGTCCACCATGGCCATTAAAGAGTGGATTTGAACGATGGCGCCCCATTGTGGGTGAAAATCTATCCTGAATAACTCCGGGACCAGTGCCAATCCCACTACCTGAAATTGAAATAGCACAATCACATTTTTACACTCCTTTATATAAAAAAAAAACAAAAAAAAACACCTAAACAATATGATGTAAATTGAAGAGAGTAGAAAATATCTATAGACCTGGCATCTGTCCAAACATATCAGCAAGTCCCCCGACAGCTTCTCGATCTAGTTTCATCCTGGGTGCCATAAAAGGTCCCTCAAGAAAAAAATCTGGCCTCAACCCTTGAGACATGTGTGCAGGAATAAAAACACCTAAATCCTAAAAAAATATGGAAAGAAATCAATCGGTAATTCAGAATAATCCGTGGCAGGTTGCAGTGAGAAAGAACACCAACACACCCATCACAAGTCAATTTACCTTTACTGCCTCCTGACGAATCTGGTTAATCGTCTTTGGTCCATTATCAATGAAAGCTTTGCGAGGAACCCAGTTGTTTTCTCGCAACTCCACGGTATCCTACAATAGTAAATGCACAAATAAGGCAATGTGCAACTTGATCGCCATTAAAATTTAAGTTTAAAAGTAAGTTACCTGCAGCAGAAAACGAATCCTTGCTGGCAATTCCTTGTTTGTCATTAAGGATCGCATACGGGCAAAGTACTGATCCATTAAAGACTAAAACAAAAACACACATTTAGAACAAACTTTACATTCTAAAACATTTACCCTGTATTGCTATCAGATTTTAAATAAGGAAAACACCAACTTAGAGGAAAAAAAAAATGTAAAGAGTTTTTTTTTTTTTTAAACTGAACAAAAATGTATGCTACTGAAGCTAAAATGGAATAACTACTCATATCAGCATACACATACATTATAGAATAAGCCTGCTGTAGCCATGTGTGCAACCTGTAACGAATGGGACAAAAACCAAACTACTAAATATCTTAGAATTTAAAATTCTCCTTTTATAACCTGTGATATAGCTATAAGAAAATATGTTAATATAGAGCTCCATATATAATAAGTTTGTGTGCACTGACCACAAAATGCTATATCTTAGTCTTAAATATCCGAGTGTGATGCTTTTGTGCCAGTCATCAATCAGATGCAATATTTAACATACAGTGCAGATTCCATTCTCTGGACACCTTGTACCCACAGACTGATTTTATATATACTCGCGTTTCTCTCACGTATTAAGTCTTGAGATATAATTAGTCTACTTGTAGTCATGCATGACATTCGCTCAGTACTGCAGGCTGTGTTTTAAAAAAAGCCAAAACCACTAGGTTTTAAGAAATTAGGCACAGAGTTTACACCAAAGTATCTTAAGACCTACCTACTGTAGTCAACAACTGCACGACTTTGCTACAAAGACTTTGCAGAGATTGGAAACATTGTTAACTACAAAAAAAAAAACAAAAAAAAAAAAAAAAACACCCCATACCAAACACTTTTGCCTGTTTTCATATTGGGTCAAAGAAAAGTGTGTAACAACCAACCAATCTTTATTCATATTTAATTGGGACATTAAATTCAGACAACAGACCATTCAGCCCAACAAAGCTTTCCAGTCCTATCAACTTAATTCTTTAAAAAAAAAAAAATTTTTAAAAATCAAGTCTTCTTTAAGTCCTACCGTCTAACACACTACTCTCGTTAGCTTATTCAATGAGTCTATGGTTATCCGTGTAAAATTCTCAAGTTTCCAGCTGTGTCCCAGAAAAACTCATTTTAAAATATGTATTAATGCACTGTACTAATTCCCTTCATAATGTTAAACACTTCAATCAGGTCTCCTCAATCTTTTGCCTAAACTGAAAAGGCTCAGCTCTTTTTAATCTTTTTTTATAGCACTGTTGTCCTTTTTGTAGCCTGGAGACCAGAACTGTACACAATACTCCACATGAGGCCCCAACATTGTATTCTAAAGCTTGAGCATAACCTCCTTTGTCTTACACTCTACACATCCTGCTATATAACCTAACATTGTTAGGTCGTCTTAATGGCTTCTGAACTTTGTCTGGCAGTTGATAGTGTGGAGTCCATGTCAACTCCAAAATCCTTCCCATAAAGGTGTACTCAATTTTCAGACCTCTCTTTGTATATTTATGTCCAACTATTTCCCATATGAAATTTTAGTAAATGTAAAGTATTACATCTGCACAAGCCAATATGCTAATCATGCCCTACTATAGTTTTATCCAATGCCGATTCCCCTATCTTGGCATCGTCTGCAAACTTTATACTAGCTTATTTATATTCCTATCCAAATTTATATACATTAAAAATAGCAGCAGCCCTAGCACTGACCCTTGTGGAACACCACTTTTCGAGTCAGCCAATTCTGACAGGGTTCCTTGCTCCATAACCCTTGGCTTCCTTTCTCTAAGCCAACTTTGCATCCATTTACAAACGCCACACTACAAACAACCACTTTTTAGTCTGATGTCCAACCTTTCATGTGGCACCTTGTCAAATGCTTTCTGAGAGGCAAGATAAACAGATGTTCCAATTTGATTACATTCTTTTGTTGCCTCCTCATAGAATTCCAGCATGCTGGTAAAACAACCTCCATCTTCTGAACCTATGCTGCTGAGCAACATGTGGCAAAAATAGGAGTTTTATAGAACAATCTTATGTTTAATAATTCCTTCCATTAATTTTCCTGTGTCGCACGTTAAGTTTATTGGCCTATATAGTTGCTTGGATCTGCCCGGTCACCATTTTATATAAAAAGGGATAATTTGCTATTTTCCCATCCTTCAGATTTTCTGGAGTTTGCAACAACTTGCTAAAAATGTGCATCAAGGGTTTATGTACGTATTGACTGACTAAACTCCTTAAAAACTCAAGGTTAAATATCTGGGGCCTTGTGTATAAACGGTGCGTATGCACAAAAATGTTGGGTACGCCCGTTTCCATGCTCACATTGAAATATATAAAAATTAAACTTGGCATAAAGCCACACACATTTTCACGCTCGCTCAATCCCTGGCGTATGCAAATTCTCAGCTTGGTTTTGCAAACTGGCGGCACCCAGCACCAAAGCAGTTTTTGTTCCAGTGTGGTTTTTTCCCTTTCATTTTTAGATCCTCATCCCTGACGTGGCTTTATCAAATACACTGAAATTAACCGCATATCCCTTTTTAGTTTAAAGGCATCGGATTGTAATTAACCGGTTATAGAGGCCCACAGAATGGCCAAAATATTTAAAAATGCCATAGCTGCTTTCGCTGTTACGCTCAATGCACCACTCGGGGTATTTATCCCACTGTATCCGAGTGTGGAATCACAGCTCTACAGCAGCTGATCGGAAAGAGAATTATCGGTATATAGCATCAAGCACATGCAGCCTTAGCCATGCACACATTCTACTGAACTGCTCTCATACGACAAAACTGTTCAGAGCCTTTCCTGTAGGGTGATAGCGGGTGAAAAACAGTTTTATTCCAAGAACTATAAAACACAATCAGTCCATCAAGTGGCATGTTGGGGCTCCTCATGCCAGCCTACAACCTCAATCTTTTAGAAATACCATCCATCTCTGCCAGGACCTAAAAATGGTTTGACACTTCCAGTTCTGGGATTGATATCCCCAGATAATGTACACCCTTTACCTTGTGAACATGACCCACCTCTGTTCCTGAGCCCTTATGCTGTCACCCTCTTAACTGCTCTACTTTCCTGAACATTAAGCACTACTTAAATCTACGAAAATTCACTTACTGAATATCTACTGCTAGTTAATTTCTAACTGTCTTGTCATCTCCTATAGCCACGTTATGCCTAATCATTGTCTTAAAGCTAGATACCTGCCTAAGTGCCACCAATCCCTTCTCTTTACCACTTTGAAGTCAGCTGATGCCTTTTTTAACCACTAAGAAATTTACATGTTAGACACAACAATGTTGGTTATTTACTTTGAGAGATACCAGTGTCCGCTACTGCTACTTACTGCCCTACCTCGCCAACACTAGTTTGATTACAACAAATAAGATCAAGTAACTTTTCCAAATGCTCCCACAAACACTCTGCTGCTTTTTCTCCTGTGTAGGGAAAAATAAGCCAAAATCCTTCTAAAAAAAAAAAAAAAAAAAAAAAAAACCCCACCACTTCAAACTCCTACTTAGCTCCTTAGTGGCAACTGAAGTTTTTAGAAGCAAAATGTTTTTTTAAAATTAACTCACACCAGTAAAAACACAAAAGTTCTGTTCACTAAAATGTTACGTGAATGGAATCCCTATATATATATATAAAATATATATATATATATATATATATAATAATATATATATATATATATATATATATATATATATATATATATATATAAAAATATATATATATATAAATAAAACAAGGGGCATACAAAAGTGTACAACAGAACCTCATTTAGATGAATTCTGCTTTTACTCACGATAGGGAGGTATTCAATTACTGACAATATTTCTGTGTTGTAGATGCCTTTATTTTTGACAATACTATTTTGTTCTGGGACTGAAGGCAAAAAAATCTAATCTAAACCTTGAGGGTTGGGAAGGTTAAAGCCTACCTTGGCCTTTTCATGGTCTAATCTGGGTCCCACTGTCCTCATTATCTGACAGAGGCACTCCAAGTCCTCTCCCATATCCTTAAGCTGAACTCTCTTCTTCTTTTCCAAAAGCTACAGAAGGGAGAGAAAAAAAGATGAAGGTTAAATGTGACGTTTAACCAAAAAACAAACTAGTTGCAGCCATGTCATTTTTGTTTTCAGCTGTAAACAGACTTGTTTCATAAAGCTAGAGTTTCACTTTCATATTTTTAACATCACAAGCGTAATCAGAAAGAAAGTAATATTAATTGCTTAATATTCAAACTCTCGAGCAATTCCATGTTCCATTTATGCTCATTTTAAAATTCTGCAAAAGCACTATCGTAATTATGCCAAAAATTAAATGTTCACATTAGATGCACTGGCAATCTAAAAGCATTAAGCTATGTAAAACAAACATTATTCCATCTGGATCAAGCTTATTTAACCTATTACTTCTCAAACAATTTTACCTAGAGCATAGACTTACACTTTTATCACATTTCCCCCCCAATATGCATTATGCTACTCTAACCCAGGCACTGGGGATCCACAAACCAGTGCATTTCTTCATGCCGGTCCCAAGCTTGAATAAATGGAAAGGGTTACACATTAGGAAGGGCATCCAGTCTAAAATTTTGCCTATCAATATGCAGACAATACAATTTTCCATATAATTATTGGTCAAAGCCCAGGTTAACAACAGCTGCCAACAGCACTATTAGCCAACAAGGTGCTGGAGAGAAACGGAGTTACTGTTGGCGGAGTAAGAAGAAGAGTGGAAGTGAAGGTGGGAACTTTGAAGGCTGGCAGTATTACTTGTAAAATGCACAGTGTTAGCCAACATGAGGGTGAGAAGGAAGGTTGATATCTTGAGTGCAAGAGACCATAGGGAAGGGCAGTAAGGCCAGATGTATTGGAGGCAGGTTCAAATTGTTCTACTATGATATGGATAGGAGAAACTGGGTAGGGATTATCTTAAAGGAACAGTATGTGAAGAGTGTCGGGACAGTGTTGATTATGAAACTGGAAAGTGAAGGTGCATTTATGAATGTTTTTACTGCATATGCTCCACAAGTTGGGTGTGCAAAAGATGAGAAAGAAGATTTCTGGAGTGAGTAGGATGAAGTTGTAGAGAGTGTGGGGGAGGGGGAAAGACTGGCAATTTGAGCAGATTTTAAGGGACATGTTGGTGACTGGAACAGAGGGGATGAGGAGGTGATGGGTAGGTATGATGTCAAGTAGAGGAATAACAAAGGTGATAAGGTGGATTGGGTAGGTATGATGTCAAGTAGAGGAATAACAAAGGTGATAAGGTGGATTTTGAAAAAAAAAGGGTGGACACTGCTGTGGCGAACAAACATTTTAAGAGGGAGGAACACAGTGATGTACAAGAGTGGAGAAAGATGCACACAAGCGGATTATGTTCATTGCAGGGTGGTCAGTCTAAAGGAGAATGGAGTCTGCAAAGTGACAGTTAGGCAGCATAGGATGGTGCTCTATAGGATGACTGAGATCAAGAGGAGAAGAGTGAGGGCAGAGCCAAAGATCAAAGGGTGGAAGAAGGAAAAAAAAAACCCAGACTAAGGTGGAGTTCAGGGAAGATGTAAGACAGGTACTAGGTGGCAGTGAAGAGTTACCAGATAGCTGGGCAAGTAACAACAGAAGTGGTATGGGAGATGGCTAAAGGGTGCGACATCTGGACAGAGATGTGGTGGAATGGGGAAGTGCAGGATAGTATACAGAGGAAGACATTAGCAAAGAAGTGGGATAGTCAAAAAGATGAAGAAAATATACAGGAGTGCAAGGAGAGAAGATGTAATTTGAAGACAGATAGCAAAAAGTAAAGACAAGGCATATGATAAATTGTATGATAGGCTGGACAGTAAGGTGGGAGAAATGGATCTGTACCGACTGGCAAGACAGAGGGAACAAGCTGGTAAAGGTGAGCAGCAGGTTAAAGGTGATAAGGATAAATGATGAAAATGTACTCAAACTAGGAGAGCATGTTGAGCAGATGGAAAAAGTAAGCTGATGAATGAAGAGAATGAGAGAGAAGTTCAGATGATGTGGAGATAGTGAACCAGGTTAATGGATTAGCAAGAATGAAGTAGGTAGGTATTTGGGAGAGATGTTTTCCAAAATTGCATTAAACAGACTGGTTAAATAAACCAAGAATTTGGAAAACGAGCCTGAGGATTTGAGACCATGTGTACTGGTACCGATTTAGGGGGAGGAGTGCTGAGCAGAATTGTAGTAATCAGCCACAGCATAAAGTCATGCGAAAGGATAGTGTAAAACAGATTAAGCTAGGTTAAGAAGAGAGGAGATAATGTGCAACAGTATAGTTTCATGTCTGCAAAGAGCAACAGAGATGTGATGTTTGCTCTGTGGGTGTTGATTGAGAAGGCCAGGAGTTGTTGCATTTCGTCTTTGTGGACCTAAAGAAAGCATACGACAGGATGTCTGGAGAGGAGTTGTGGTATAGTACAAGAAAGTCAGGAGTGGCACAGGACAGGTATGAAGGAAGCGTGACAGTGGGTAGGGTCTGTGGTAGGAGTGACGGATACGTTTAAGGAGGATATGGGATTACATCAAGGATTAGCCCTAAAACATTTCTTATATGTAATGCAATGGTGATGGACAGGTTGACAGAGGAGATTAGACAGAACTCCCCATGGACTATGATGTTTGCTGACCACATTGTGATCCGTAAAGAGAGTAGGAAGCAAGTTGAAGATACTCTGGAGAGGTCAAGATATACTCTAGAGAGGAAAGGAATGAAGGTCAGAAGGACTAAGACTAGAATATATGGGTGTGAATGAGGAAATGGCCATGACACCTAACCCTCATATTTAAAGGGGGAAGTGACTGCTGTGTGGAACCATCACCTCTAGGATCATATCCCTTTGATCATCATGTTATGCATGCACCCATTTTCTTTAATTGAGGGAAAAAAAATAAAAAACCACACAACATAATTTAGTCAAAGAAACGCCCACATAAGCAATACCATACAGCTTTCTCCCCTGACAACTTCATTAGATTACGTGGAACACTGCATTAAAATAGTAAACATCTGGGGGTGGAGAGAAAACTAATAGGTTCGTGTCCAACGATAAATTATATAACACACACGGAAAGAATTTCATTCACCAACATCAATATTTCCAAAGCTTCCAAATAAGCAAAATGGATCCTCATGCAACTGTAGCATCGGATGCCATAATTGATTTCCCTTAAATAATGAACTCATCTTGTGCAACACCAAAATATTGCTGTTAAGAAATTAAGTGATTTTAGAACTGAGACAAGATATGCAAAATAAATTAGCACAAAAGGGTCAAATCGCAGAACACCCGTTAATATTCGGAATTTGGATCTCGTCATGGACATATTTTAGACGTTTTTAATGTTATACGCTGGATGGGGATGGTTTTAACCCTTAAACCACTGGAACCGGCTATAGTCAGTTCCCAGTGAAATTTGTCAGCACGCAGGAGCCGAGTCTATTCAGCGACAAACATTTATTGAACGTCGCAACCGGCTATAGTCAGTTCCCAGTGCAATTTGCCGGCATGCTGGAGCTGGTCAGTCAGGGATGTACATTCCTTGAACATGCAGCTTATGACCACTGCCGCCCCCTTCAGCATCACTGTCCCAGGGGGACAACCGTTGCACTAGACTAACCTGCAAGCATCAGGGTTTGCCTCTGTGTGCTTGTGTTTAGCCAGTTCAAGCACAGTTGGCTCAGTGATTTACTGAATTTCAGGGCGTTAGTTGCAACTTGTATAGTACATATAATAGATTGTTGCAGTATTTTTTTTTCTTTTTTAATAAGCTTACAGTTCATTGGCAGTGTGTAAAATGATCAGTGTTGCAGTAATCTGGATGCTCTTTGCAGGGGGAAAAAAAAAAAAAAAAGTGTTCCATTAAAATTTCACTTTTTCTTGGTGAATTGTGAGATTTCCTTAAGTGTAGCAAAAAAAAAAATTCTGGCGTCCAGGGGTGCATTAATTGAATGTTATTACTCAGAGGTACAATTCTTCACCTTACCACGGATGTCTGCCAACATAAAAACCAATTTCTTTAATACACATCAGTATGATTCTGGTTAAAATTATTAAAAATCACCTGCAAGTATTACACTTACTGTTTTGATGCACTTATGAAGGATAGATTCGTGGATAAGATCAAGCTTTCCAAGTTCTCCAATGAATTTGATGTTGCCCAGCATTTTGATCTTGGCAATGGCACGCTGTTCCTCTTCATCAGGTGTAAGAGGGTTGTCATGTTTGTCATAGACTGCATAAGGAACAATTGAAAAATGTAGATTGGAGTAGGGATGTTGCAATAACAGAGGTTTTGCATTCAATACCAGTACTGGTGAAATTTCACAATACTCTATACCTATTCGATACCACAGTAAAACCAGAAGTTACATTTCAGCATTTTTTTTTTTTTTTATTAAAAATACCTACATTATTTAAGTAAACAATGTAGGTCTCTATAATATAAATACAAATAGTAACAGCAGCTTTAAAAACAGAGATGGGTCAAGTATTAACCCAACTATCACTTAAGCAAACTAGTATATTCATAAATATCAAAACAAACACATTGTAGGACTTGAATTTTAATGTACAACAGACATGGAGATTCCCAGGTTTCAACAAGAGGGGATTATTGGGAGTTGGGATTTCACCAAATTGTTTATAAAAAATGACATTATGAACTTCCCAATTTATCTTAAGACTATTATATCTGTACTGTTGAATCAGTGAATTCCTAGAAAATTCAGAATTTGATTTAAACCAACAGGCTTTTAAAATCTAGTTTGTCATTGGAATCAATTAGGTGTGCAATATATGCTACTGAATGATTTTAATTTGCATCATTACAGGAATAAAAAAGTTAATCAAATTGATTCAAAATTTCCAATACCACAAACCCCTGGTTCTTTAATTTTCCAAATATGCCATTTCTTGCATTTGTCCCAACTTTAAGGCTTTTTGTGTAAAAATCAAACTTGTCCATTTTAGATTAATACATTAAGAACTCCTGTAAAACAGCCTTGTTTTGTTTTTGGTTTAAAGGGGTCTTGCATGTGTGATAAGGCTGTTATTGCTTAGCCAGAGTATAAAGCCAGACTTTAAAAATGTAAAGTTTACCTGTAATCAATTAATTGCAACTGAGAGCCTTCACTACATTTGCCAACATACCACTCAAATATGACACGTCTGCTTTTACCAAGTTGGTCACATTTTTGGGGTTACTCATATGAACATTAGTTTCTCTTTAAAAATCTAAATGCATACCACAAATTTTTCAGAAAGCAATGAATCATGTCATTCTGTCGATATTGCAACCTGTGCATGCATTTCTATTAAGAGAGTACATGTTTTAAGGAGATGTATTTTGCAATTCAAAGCACTGAAAAACTCTTGCCATGTTTTGGGTAAGGGGAGAAAAAAAAAATCCTTACTCTCAACATTTCTGGTACGATTTTCAAATTCATCTTGAAGTTTAGTAATTAGAAGTCTCCTGAATGTCTGTGAAGGAAAGAAAAACAATTATACCAAGGGCTGACAAACTATTTTGTACACCATTTTATCAAAAAATTCAAATGGGCGCAGAAATGTGAGCTTTATTTGAATATTTATTGAATAATTTCAAATACTAAATTTGAAAATATCAAGTTTTGAAAAAAACTAAAATAATGCTATTGATTAGGTGTTAAGTAAAAATGTGATTAATAATAGACTTGACTAACTTGAAAAAAAAATCGGACTAAATTAGGTTTTGGGTTCCTTTCATCCTCAGTATTACAATGCAATATGAAGTGCAAAACCAGCATGAATTTTACATGGTGAGGGGAGAACATGCAAAGTGGCACACAGTAGATGGAGCAATCATGCTACAAGTCTGCCATGTCTATGAAAACGTCCAAGAGAACTGCATTATTTCGCAGATTGCTAAATCCACAGTCTCATTAAAAACAGATGCTGCCCGAGCCCTTTGTATATTAACAGCATAGCGGCAGTATCAGACACTTACTGTCTGCCCTGAGGGTGCACAAAATTTTTTTTTTTTTATTTTTTAATACAAACATATGCTAACATTTAACGTGAAATTATACACACACACTCATTCACTACAGATTACTGGCAAATACCAAGAAATAAAAGAAAATAATCTTTTTAAAATTGTATATCCGGTAAAACAAACCCGTTTGGGATGGGTTGGTGGTGTGGTTCAAGTGAAGCCCCCTAGTATACATATACATCCACTCACTCACTATATGTGACAAGAAATGAGTTTTGTTCACACAAGATGTATTAGCCTTTCCGTAGCTTTTGGGCATAGGGTAGCATTAATGGTCCGATAGTCCATTAGTGTGAAAGAATTCAGATACCACCTGGTGTGTCTTGGTGGTTTAGTACTGAAGTGTAGTGGATCTAACAATACATCGGCAGATTACCATTTAAGCACACAATAATAATGAATCAAATATCCAGTGTAAAAGATTGTGTCATATTACCGAGTCAGTCCAATAGTTTACTGAATGTGATTTACCTACACTTTAATGACTGGAGAAACTACCTAAAAATGTATATAGCTGACCTACAGGTGCCGGTCATAAAATTAGAATATCATGACAAAGTTGATTTATTTCAGTAATTCCATGCAAAAAGTGAAACTTGTTAATTAGAATTATTCATTACACACAGACTGATGTATTTCAGATGTTTATTTCTTTTAATTTTGATGATTATAACTGACAACTAATGAAAGTCCCAAATTCAGTATCTTGGAAAATTAGAATATCAATTAAGACCAATGCAAAAAAAGGATTTTTAGAAATGTTGGCCAACTGAAAGGTATGAAAATGAAAAGTACGAGCACATACAGCACTCAATATTTAGTTGGGGCACCTTTGGCCTGGATTTTTGTAGCAATGCAGTGTGGCATGAAGTCGATCAGTCTGTGGCACTGCTCAGGTGTTATGAGAGCCTATGCTGCTCTGATAGTGGCCTTCAGCTCTTCTGAATTGTTGGGTCTGGCGTATTGCATCTTCCTCTTCACAATACCCCATAGATTTTCTATGGGGTTAAGGTCAGGCAAATTTGCCGGCTAATCAAGAACAGGGATACCATGGTCCTTAAACCAGGTACTGGTAGCTTTGGCACTGTGTGTGAAGTTGCCAGGTCCTGTTGGAAAATGAAATCTGCAACTCCATAAAGTTAAGTCAGCAGCAGGAAGTGCTCTACAACTTCCAGGTAGACGGCTGCGTTGACCTTGGACCTCAGAAAACACCCCAACCCATCACCGACTGTGGAAACGTTACACTGGACCTCAAGCAACGTGGATTCTGTGCCTCTCCTCTCTTCCTCCAGACTCTGGGACCTTGATTTCCAAAGGAAATGCAAAATTTACTTTCAGAGAACATAACTTTGGACCACTCGGCAGCAGTCTAGTCCTTTTTGTCTTTAGCCCAAGCGAGACGCTGTCTCTTGTTCAAGAGTGGCTTGACAAGGAATGCGACAGATGAAACCCATGTCTTGCACACGTCTGTGCGTGGTGGTTCTTGAAGCAATGACTCCAGCTGCAGTTCACTCTTTGTGAATCTCCCCCACAGTTTGGAATGGGCGTTTCATAATCCTCTCTAGGGTGCGGTTATCCCTATTGCTTGTACACTTTTTCTACCACATCTTGTCTATCTCTATTAATGTGCTTGGACACAGAGCTCTGTGAACAGCCAGCCTCTTTAGTAATGACCCTTTGCGTCTTGCCCTCCTTGTACAAGGTGTCAATAGTCATCTTTTGGACAACTGTCAAGTCAGCAGTCTTCCCCATGATTGTGTAGCCTACAGAACTGAGAGGCTATTTAAGGGCTTTTGCAGGTGTTTTGAGTTAATTAGCAGAGTAGAGTGCGGCACCAGGTGTCTTCAATATTAAAACTTTTCACAATATTCCGAGTTTCCGAGATACTGAATTTGGGACTTTAGTTGTTTATTTCTTTTAATTTTGATAACTGACATTTGAAATACATCAGTCTGTATGTAATGAATGAATCCAATATACAAGTGTCACTTTTTGAATGGAATTACTGAAATAAATCAACTTTGTCATGATATTCTAATTTTATGACCAGCACCGGTATGTTTATACAGGATGGTACTGCTGCTCAAAATAGCATTCTTTCAGATGCAGAAAGTGACAGTGCTATGAGTTGTCAGCCCTGGCAAAATATATAAGCAATGGGTGAAAATGCAATTCTGCCCAAAATAAAGCTAGTAAGTACATTTAACAAGTCAGTCTTTATCAGTATTAGCTAGCCTATGTAGTAAAACATTTTACTTTAGTGCGCTCACGAGAATGGACACAAGTGACAAGTGCATTTAGCAGACAATTTCCGTTTTGTCTGGTAAAATACTGTAGCTCAAGCTTTCATCCCAACACTAGACACTAGCATGAATCTTAAGTTAACCTGCTTCAGAACACTAAAACAACTATTGGCAAACCAAGTCGGTTACTTAAGACATGGTCACGTCCTGCTATAAACTTGCACATACAGTGGAACCTCGGTTCTCGAACGTCTCCGTACACGTACAACTCTGTTTACGATCAAAAAGTTCGCCAAACTTTTGCCTCGATTCACGACCACACACTCTGTATATGAACAAGCCAGGTTTCCCTTTAGGTTTGTGCGAGCTGATTTCTGCACGTGTTGCATTGTTCTCGGTCAGATGTGCATGACTCATGCAAGGTTAGTTTTCTTGGTGGTTTATGATTAGTTTTTGTATTACGGATTTTTCAAATGTTCACTTTTTGGTTCGTAGTGTGAATTGTTGCAATGTTACTTTCTTGGTTGTTTATTAAGCTACGGATTTTTCAAATGTTCATTTTTTCCCCCCGTGCTTAAAACTCATTTACAAAAAAAAAAGGTTTACAGTGATCGGGTTGTAAGGCTATTAGTGTGAACTACTGCAATGTTACTTTCTTGGTTGCGTGTGGTTGGTTTTTAAATAAAGTTCAGATTTGTTCAAATGTTCCTTAAAAGTGCTTAAAACTCAAAAAAAAAAAAAACAAACAAAAAAAAAAAAGTGTACAGCGATGGGCCATAAGGCTATAACGCAAACTCTTGCAATGTTAGTTGGTTTTCTCAGCGTTAAAGGTTTGTACATTTAGTTTACTATTAGATGTGCATTCTATCGTATAATTAACTATATTTGTGCTTAAAAATCTTTAAAAAATATATTTACATACAGTTCATACAGACTGGAACAGATTAATTGTATTTATACACAATCCTATGGGGGAAATTGCTTCGGTTGCACTGTACTTACTCTTTATGCGTTTTTTTACATTTAACTAGTATTGTTGTGTAACAATCAATTTGAACACTTTCTCAAATTTTTAGGTAAACGTTTCCTGCACAAAGGAGTATTTTGCCCAGTATTTGAGGGAACCTTCTACTGAATGTGGTCCAGCTGTAGTCATGACTGGCACACTCAGAGGGAAAATTGTATTTTCTCAATCTGACTTAACTTTGTCAATTGCAGAAACTGTGGCAGCATTTTATTACACACATTTGTGCAAACCATCCAAGATGGGTCGAAACTTAAGCAATCAACTTAGACCTCATGTTTTCCGCGTAATAAATGGGTTGTCCGTTTGGTCTGGAATAATACCCACCCAATTCCTTTCTATCATTATGGCCTTTTTCACTGCTTCCTCTCAATATTGCTCATCTGACTAAGTGGTCTGTTGAGAAAATGCAGCAGCAGCTGCTACCACATTAGACCGGTTTAGTAACTTTAGCCTAGTTATGTCAGGGTTTGGCATCTCGATGCAAGTGTTGATTTATTGCAGTTTTCACTTATCCACTGCCCACCACACAAGTATATTGGTAACTAGCATTACAGAAATAAACCCCAGTACACATGGACTGAGTATGCTGCAGTTTCTGATGTATAATGGACAACAGAATATGGTACTAAATATTCATTTTTAGACCCTTGTTTGGCCTTTATATATATATATATTTTTTTTTTAGACACTTCTAAATCTTTTGCTTTATATTTCTTCTGCCTGGCAAAGGGACATACAGAACGACACGTCATTTTATTAGAGTAAACAGAGATGGAACAAGATTTTATATATACATAAAAAAAAAATTACAAAATGTAACAAACCTTAAAACTGAAATGTCACTTCTCAATGTAGTCCCCACCCCAGACAAATCCTTAAATTCTGCTGGAATCCAGGCACTTCCAGGCAGGTGGTACATGCACATTGAAGGGTGGAGGCTACATTGAGAAATGACATTAGTTTTGTTGAGGTTTATTCCATTATCTATGGCATTTCCAGGAAAACAAGACCTGCTCTGAAAAATAAGCCCTAGCATGATTTACAGACTGCTCTGTAATATAAGCGCTAAACTAAAAATAAGCGCTAGGCAAGATCAGCAGCTGAAAAGTAATTCACCTAAGGCCAGGTTTATACTTCACGCAATATGACGATTGTGTACAAAACATCCCAATTCCCTCGAGGACACCTTGCCACAATATCTCTGAAAAGGATGTTTAATGATTACATCCATCAATTTGGGGACACCCCCATTCCAGCAGCATCGGCACAAGACAGAAACAAAATCCCTGGACGAGGCATCAGCTTATTGCAAGGTGAACACACACACACTCGCGTCATTGTAGCTTCACTAAATCCCCAAACCTTCATGTCTTTGGATTGAAAAATGAGCACACTGTGGAAACCCACCAGGAAAACCATGCAAACTCAAGGCAAGTTACACAAGGGACACGACTGCCTACGAGACAGCAGCGCCACCGCTCTGCCACCCCATATATGTAACTATTAGCAGTATTCATTATTTAAACAAAGTTAATTTATCTGTAAAATGTAACATACATATTTTAATGCATTTCATCATGAAAATGATATCAAGTATAAATCTAAGAATTCTAAATGCGCAGAGAGTGAGAATATCATAAATGCAATGTGTTCTGTGGGGCAATTGCTGCTGTAAGTTCAGGAGGAAGCCCCAGAAGCGCGTAGCAATTTAACTGGGTCAGTTTTAAGATGTTTATGACAGTCTACTTTAATGGTAAAAGTAAACTGAGGTTAAAGCTGAACATTTTACTTTAAATCACAAGAGACATTTTCATTATGTCTTTTTTTTCCCTCTGTGGCTCAAATACACTGCCATACATTCGGACAGCACAGAAGATGGCATTTGAGACTTTTAAAATGTATCATGTCATTACGACCAGGAATATGACAAGCTTAAATATAAACACCACAAATGCATTTGTATGTTGGGATTTTGCTTCACCACATCAAACCATTCAAACACACAACGATCCTGGAGGATCCCAAGAGTGGCTGGAGTAGCAAGAAATTCAGGGTTTGAATGTGGAGAGTTATGTCAATATTCCAGATGATAAGACTATTTGGATAAATGTATATTGTTGTACATGAATAAAGATATCCCCTGAAAATAAACCCTAGTGCATCTTTTGGAGCAAAAAAAGTATACAAGACCCGGTCATTTACTTTCGGGGAAACGGGGTAATAAATCCCATTTTTTTAAATCTAACTCGACTCATCCTTGTGTGTGTGTGTATTTTAATTTATTTTATATATATATATACATTTTTCTTTTTTCCCCACACACAAACAATTTACATGCAAATAATAAATGAAAGGTTGGACTGGAGAACAAAACCCTACATAGTGAGGGGCAGAGGATGCTTTTACAAGTGGTTCAAGCTGGCCAGGGCTCGAAGTCTTTCTAACCCAACTCATCCTACTTCCCCATGAGGTTTGAGAAACTCACCCATGTATATAAAAATCTGCAGGGTAAAAGTAAAGATCCTGGGCATCATTAAAAACATACACCCCTAAAAAGTTAAAATTGTGGTTTATTACATGAGCACTGAGACACACCATCCATGGAGCTGCTTATCCGAGTAATTAAAGGTTTACAGGGTAATGTTGTAAACATCATCCATCATGCTGCCACTCTGGCACCATGATAAAAAAAACCAAAAACACTACATATATGGCATACTACAGCTATTTAAAAAGCAACACTTAATTCTTAGAATTACAGATAAATACGCAAGATTTATTAAAAAAAAAAAAAAAAACTCCCAAGAGTTTTCTCTGTAATAAACCAAAACATTTTCCTCAAACGTTCTCTTGTGATACTTACCGTGCTTTGCTTTTGAGCTGGCTGAACTTCTGGTGATGGGCCATCAAAGTTGGGTGCATCTTCTGCCAAGCGCAGACATAGTTGAGCATATAGCGAGCTATACTTTGGCTCTTCTAGAGCTTTGTCTACAATCTTTAAGAGAAAGAAATTTGTACTTTTCATATTCTAAGGCAAACTGAAAAACAGTTCCCATCACCCACAGCCCCGCCAGGAAAGGAGTTAGAGAAACATTCATACTAAATAAGATTAAAATAAGACCCTAACCCTTAAACAAATACCCTTTACTGAACAAACATTTAACAAGTCATTAATCTTGCCAGTTTCTGAAAAACACAAAAAGGACATGTATGTAGGAAGTGTTATGTCTGAATACACAATGGCAGGGTCTCTTTAGGGAGAGGTACACCTTTTGAAAAGGATTATGGGGTCATAATGGACTCAACACTATCAACTGCCAGAAAGAGATCAGAAGCTATTAAGACGACTAACAGAATGCTCAATTATATGGCACAATTGTACAGTACAAGACCAAGGGAGTTATGCTCAAGTTTTAACATGCACTAGTGACACCTCACCTCGAGTACTGTGTACAGTTTTGGTCTCCAAGCTAAAAAGGACATAGCAGCACAGGGGAAAAAGTCCAGAGAAGTGTACTCCTGGCCAGGATGATTCCAGGGATACATCTTTTATGAGAAAAGATTAAAGGTTCCGAGCTTATCAGTTTAAGCAAAAGAAGATTAAAAGGAAAACTGAAGTGTTTAACATTAGGAAGGGAATTAGTACAGTGGATTGAGACATTTTAAAAGTGGCGGGCTTTGTTGAACTGAATGGCCTGTTCTCATCTATAATGTTCTAATTATAGAAGTGTTTTCCATTTTGTAAAGTTCGACTCAAATGTTAAACAATTTTTAAAAGAATTCCTTCATATGACATAATGCTAGAACACACTGCCTCAAAAGAAGAGCCAACAAATTCCACAAGTGTATGGTTTTCAGTCGTATGTACAAAGCATGTTGATTGCTAGTGTCCTGTGGGCACTAAAATAAACCACAAATCCAGATTTTAAAATGTATATTTAAAAAATACACTAGAATTCAAGAGTTGGAATCATACAGAAGGTCATGGTTGATAGAAATTTATTTTTTAAAAATCAAGATACTATTAACGTGATTTAAAAGTATAGCCAAGACATTAATACTGGAAATGGCCATTACCACTTCAAAAGACCAAAATTATCCTACTCGCACAGAAGAGTTTTCAGCACCTTAATGGCCAACTCTTAGCTCATCAAATAAAATCTCCAATTGCATCAGCACAGCTGAAACATTCAACTCTGAACAATAAAGTAAATGTTATTCCTTGGGTTGCAAGGTACTGGAATTCCTAAAGGTTAAATTATGGGTTCAAAAACAAGTATAAAGCTCCTTTGCAAAATGAAGGTTATTCCATGCTACAGATTGCCAAGGAACTGAACATTTCACATAAAAACGTGTCCAGTATCGTCTTGAGAACAGGGACACTAGGACAGAGGAAGATGAGTCAAAGACAGAGGCACAATGAACCAAGAGGAGAAGTATTGTAGCCTGTAGTTTGAAAAACCGACACCTTTCAGGACCTCAAATGGCTGTTTCCTTAAATAGTTCCTGCCAAATGTCATATGTACAGTAACAGTGAAAACAGGATTCGGAGATGCTGGCCTTAGAGGCACAGATTCAAAGGAAAAAAGACAACTGAAATGGTCAAACTAGAGTTTGTAATCACCCAGAAATCCACTCTACTGTGTCTATTTTGCCCATTTTAATGTCTTTCACGTTTAAGGAGTGCGAGTTAAGTATTTTGGAAAAGTTCCTAAAAATTAAAAATGTGTCCAATTTTTAACAAACTGAAACCAGCAACAGTTCCACTATTAATCTTATTAAAACCGGTCACACCGAAGGCACTCAAAATACATCCTGAATAAAATGTGCCCCTGGACCCATGTTTACTTATGTGGGAATAATTAAAAGGAGGCAGCGGTCTTCAGGCAATAGCTACAATCAAGACGGCTCACGATCCCCTCAGAAGGAACACCTCTGATTAACAGATGGTCAGCCATTTAACTGCATACAAACAAATGTAGTTCACAAGGGCATTCTGTACCAAATTGTTAAATTTGCTGAGAATCTCGCCATTGAAAGACTCATTTCAAAACTTATACAGCAACTGTTCTATATAATCTTAAAAACAACAAAAAACCTATTAAACGGAACTGGAGGTGAACTTTAAGAGGAGCTAGGCAAACACTGACAATTTTAAAATTATCAACACCCAAGTTGTACAAGCAGTGAAATTCATGGTCACCACCATTTCCAGCACCAACACCAGAGGTCAAAACAAATTTGAGACACTGGAATAAATGCAGTCTCTGGAAAAGTAAATTCCCTTTCTCACAGCAATTAAAAATATCTGACCTTTCCAGTACTATCTGTAAGCATGGCAATGTACTGCTTTGTGCCACAGATCATCATTTTTAAATATCTGACCAGACATTTTAAATATACAGTCCATGTCAAGCCAATATCCGATTGGTGCTTTACCACAAGCATTCTAATTTCCTATTGGCACATTCCAAAAATATGACTAAATGGATGTAAGCAAATCTGAGAAAACAAGGAAGAAAGGGGTGGGGGTGGAGGAACACCCAACCCCTTGCTACTTGTGTTTTAAGAGAATTGGGGGTTAGACATAGGGACATAATGTGTTTACACTTAAAATGAGGACTGGCTTAATATAGATATTTAAAACCGTAGGTAAAGTAAAATTATAAAATAGAATATAAATTTTAAAATGAACTTTATAAGCAGCTAGCACAGCCAGCTTGCTAATTTACTCCATGTTCATTTTACAAATGCAGACCATAAAAATGAAAATCCTAATGGTAAAAGATTTGTATCTTATTTTAATAATAAAAAGAAAATTAGACAAACATTACCCACTACATTAAGTAAAAACTTACCAGCAAGATGATGCCTTTAAGGACAAGTTTAGAATCTACACCCACATTCAGGAGCTCAAGGCATAGCTTGTCAAACTTTTCAGGGGTGAGTTTGTTTAATATACTGAAAAATGAAAAGGGAGGGAGGAAAGGTGTTAAAATGTTTGAAAGGCTACACAATAAGGTTCTCTCTTAAAAACACACACAAAAAAAAAAAAACACTAAACTGCTTCCTCACACATACAGTGACCTAGGTTCAGTGTGAGGTACTTCTCCAGGTACTCCTACATTAAGAGGAGGTATACTGTACCTTGGGTTAGTCTGCCTACACAAGTCAGACAGAGGGTGCAGGCATTACAATGGAATAGCACCTGTATTGTAGCAATATTAGGACAGGCTGTGAACCCTAACTTACACGAAACTGATTTGAAATGGAGTCGCACTGAGTCAGGAATTAGCCACATTTTAGTGCGATCAACTGAAATGTAGCATGCATTTTCTTGGAGTTTTGAAACAATTCAAATTTTTAAAATCAGATCAGGGTAAAGAGAATACATCAATGCTTATTTTCTTTAATGTATTTTTTCGCTCTTAAGAAGTCTCCACAGAATATTAGAAATCACTTACCCTCTTACTTTCCTAAAGATTGCATCGTGTCTTTCTTTTTCATTGGTGGAGCTGACATCTCGTCTAGTGCTTCGTGAAGGAACCCATCTCTGAACGCTAGGCCCTGGGGTTTTCCCCAGGTACTCGCTAAATAAGAAATAAATCAATGTATTAAGCTCATAACATTCAGTGCACACAAGTTTTAAGCACCAACTCAAATACATACATACATACACATATATACATATATTTATTACATGGTGGGTTGATTTAAAAAAAATCCCGACCCCAAAAGTGTCTTGGATATCCCAATTTCCAGTACAATTATTCATATTTCACGACTTGAATCCCAGTCTACTTGGAATCCCAAAATAAGATTAAACATTCACAGAACTACACGCAACCCAATTTTTTTTTTTTTTTTATATAAAAACACCCCACCCCGCTCAAAGAAAATGTTCTGTCTGGTAAATCCATCATAACTGCCAAAATGTGCACAGTAAAATGTTCAAATAATTTGTTTGTTTCTTGGATGAATCTTTACTGCTCTGCTTTAACATGTCTAAACAAACCAAACCAGTCAGTGTCTTTAAAGCTCCATGTTCACCAGACAAGGCATTCTGCGAAGAAATTTCCACATTGCAACTTTATAATACACATCCATAGCTGGTCTCCTAAACTATCAAATACCAAGTCACTTGTGAGGGTAAAGGAGTACTTTGACTTATCTAATGTTGCAGACATCAAATCTTCACTCTGGAAGATGCCTACGTACATAACATGCGATATCTGACACAGAGACCATTAATAAGCAGTTTCCACAAAAATGTAGTTGTTGGGTCACAACATGGGTGTTAAGCACAGACTAAAGCTTTATGGTTCAAGATGCTGAATTTCCCTTAGGTTTGTTTACTTTAATGATGGCCTGGTTTGGCTAAAGAGGATACCGACAAAAAATGTGCAGCAAGGATGTTTGTGTATGTATGAACACTGCAGTGTTAGACCAACTACATAAAATACGTAGAAACTACCAGCAAAAAAGTGTACAGGAATTTTCAAATGCCCCATTATAAGGATATGAAGAGTTACACTGGTTCTCTCCTCTATTTTAAAAGGATGATGTCAAGCCGTAATACCCCTTTTTTCTGTTTAAGATTGTCCCAACTCATTAGATTGCTGTTAAAATTAGATCCAACTGAGGATATTTGCTTTCAAACATCACTTTTTAAGTTAACATTTTGAATAGAAAATTAAGTAGTTTTAAGAAGTTGTCATGGTACTCTGACATTAATTTTTAACAAGCTTTGTCAAACCAGCTTGGACAATTCTAGATGTCCGCTTACTCAAGGCAAAAGTACACATTAAGAGATTTATGCATTTACTTAAAACTAGCTCAGTGAAAACCATACCTGTTGCCGACAGTCTTGGGATAGTGCTGAGATGCACCCCTACCTCCTCCTCCGCCCGAAGAAGCACTATGGAAACAAAACAGAGTATATATCCATAGTTGTACTGCAGCAAAATAAAACAGGAGACCAAACACACATCAGTATCAACATTGAAAAAAAATTGCATTAAGCTTCACCCAATTCTACTGCTGGAAGTCGAAAAAATTAATACAAACAATGCCACAATTATCAAACTGCATCAAATGAGGCTTGTGATAAAGCTTTCCAACCCATTTTACTCACTTTGTTTTATATAATCCCTGATCAGGTCTCCGCATTAATTTAAACACAGATTTTTAAAATCCTTTTATCATTTGTATCTTTGGAATAGCTAAATTTATTTTGTCAAATTTCACATAATGAACCTCAGAATATGGACCAACCTATTCCCTAGAAAACAATCAACCCCCCCCCCACATTGAGTTCTGTCAAGGGGTGGTAATATTTGTGAATTTATCTACAAAGAAATGCACTTTACATTAGTTACCAACAAGTATTTCACATAGAAGAGAATGTATAGTCTACTAGTGTAACACAAGGATAAGTGAATTACAGAAGACTGGGCTATCACTAAAACATTACATGGCCAAAGCTGGGGAGCACCTAGTTAACTAGCTCAATACAAATTTAAACAGCAACAAGTGTAGCAGCAGGCACCACTATTGTTCCATTGCTGAATATGAGATTTGTGCCTAAACATGCAGCTGCTGAAGGCAGGAAATCGCAGCCATTTTTGTACAGGCCTTCCAAGTACTATGGGCTCCTCCCACAAAGATTAATCAAGATTAATTCAGTTTTAAATTAAGTCAGATACAGGCAAAGCCACAGAGTTTATACAAAACAGTATTAAATGCTCTGTTGGGCTATTTAGCAAACGAATGTGGTGGTGTAAGTGAGCAGACAATGGAAAAGAGAAAGCTTACAGGATAGCTGGCAAAGAAGTCATCTTGGAATTTTGGATACCATGCCTAGGCAGGTTATATTTGCAGCTAAGGACTTAAAATTTCAGTCTAGGAACATTACCTTTTTTAAAAAAAATGGAAAAATTCCTAAAAATCTGGCATGTTACAATCCAGTAAAAGGAATTGCAGACTTATTTTCAAATTATTCAATTTGATTTATTGCTCACAAGCAATTAACTTAAAAATTAGTTCTTTATTAAAAAAAAATTCTGAAGAATAAATGACTAGTGAGTATTCATTCAGGCGAGAACAAGAGAATTAAATGTAATATTCCACCCAAAAATACATATTTTTAATCTGTCATTTAGCTTTAGTGATGGCCAAGAAAAGAGTTAAATCTACTTTCATGGAGAAAAGAAAAAGTTTGATATAACTGGCTTCAATGGGGACCAAAGTTGTAAAATAGCACCCAATATCAAAATGCCCAAATAAGAGGTGGTTAGGAAGCCAAATGTCAGAACCAGTTATATGGTTGCAGCATCACAAATGCATGCGTTTTTGCTTTCAGGTGGCGCAAATTTCTTAAAAAAAAGTAAGCATTAAATAAGCTAGTTGTATCAAAGGACTTCAATGAAGGTTGCAATCTAAAAGCAGGGGGTCAGGCTGGACCAGTCCTTAAATTTTAAAGTGGCCCAGTTAAACACTGGAAAGCGATGACCATTAGCCTTTTCTCAATATTTACATGTGTTTCACATATAGAATGCATCTGGATATAAATTTACATCTGGCACTAAAATGCATCTCTGATGTCCACTCATGAATGAATCATCACTTCTTAAATAGGTTAAGAATGGAAACAGGCTGCTCTGTGAATGACCCAACAAAAAGTAAAAACGGAGGGATGTTACATTGCCAGAAAAAATGTTAGTATTTTAGCATGATGCCAAATACAAGAGTCTAATGAAAGACTAGTGACAACTTCACATTTACTGTTTCTGTCAATGTACTTTTTAAAGCTTCAAAAGGTGCCAAGGATGCCCATCCTGCCACTGCTTACATGAGTGCTACCATCAACTTACACAATCTCTTCTGCCGACTGATTTAGAAGATGGATTTGCATTTCCACTTGTTCTAAATGTGATCACTGTCCATTTCTGACCAGCTACAATTACTATCTATATATCTATCTCTCTCAATATCTATATCTGTATATGTCATTCATTGTGATACATATTAACACTAGTATAAACAGATTGCATAAGCTCAGACTGCTACTCTCACTCAACTTTTAGTTGACAATTTTTGCTCTTTATTACAGCTGTACAAGTGTAATACACACATGAATGTGATATTTAAAAAAAAAAAAAAACACACACACAGCCATTCACAAATACAGGATTGTATATATACCATGACAAAGAAAACATTTTTTACTGCTTGTGATGCACACAAGAACCGCTGACTAAAATACTTGTGAATGCTGAAACACATTAAAGTGTAGTCACTGACCTTTTCTTCAGCTATGTTTTATTTTGCTCCTAAGATGTGAGAAGATGGGGGGGTTGGGCGCTACCCTTCTCCATTTTATATAAATTGTACGCTTTAAAGAAGAAACTTAATTTGTTATAGAACAGGATACTTATAATATGCGCTCTAACAATTTTTGCCATTATTGCCCCAATATTGATACTGTGTGTTGGACTGGTACGCTCTCCAACCTTTAGTAAAACACTATTAAATAAATGACTCAAAATCCTCATTAATGACTGGTAAGCTTGTTTGAACAGGACTGAATTTCTGAATTGAAGGCCTGGGTCATGAATTCTGTATAACAAAGAATGAGATCATAAGTACACATGGTCAAAATGAGCTTAATATAAAATGTTACTGGACTCACAACCTGTGACAGGCGATAAAGCCTGGCAACACTGAAACATCTCCAGCAGAAGTGCTTCTTACACAGGCCAACAGAAGCCAGTTTGGGATGCCCACCGAGCCAGTTTGGGATGCCCATCGAGTGTACTCAGTGTAACCTAAGTGTCTGCAAAGCACAGCAATCAGGGGAAAGATGCAGAGCCAGGACAAATGGGGGTGGGGGGGTTGTGTTCTCACTTGATTGGCCTGGGAGCAAATTGGCATTACCCAGAAAATGATGCGAAGGATAGTGTGGTCTGGTCAACTCATTTCAGCATGTTATGGCCTTCCTAAACTGGACACCTACACAAGCAAGTAGATCATTGCAAAGTTAGAAGTAAACTAGCAGCACTGCAACAAACTACATATAATTAAAAAAAAAAAAAAATGTATGGTTAGGTCGATCAACTTAGTGTCTGGCAAGACTGTACATTTTTTCATTTCTGTGTCTTGAAAAGAAAGTCTGTATTACTGCTACTTTGCTGAAATAATCCCCTTTACTCATTGAGCAGGACCTCATGGCAGATGGAAGACAACACCACTTAGAATGATGAACACCGAAATACACTTTTTTTGGTATAATAAAAACTACCCAAAGTCAGGGGAGCCAGAACCTCTAATGTGCCTTCATCAAATGACTCAGCTTGAGTGGCTACATTCCGTTTAGCATGTTTACCAAATCTGTGCTTCTCTAACTCATTTCAAGACCACCTTATCATAATAAACTCTGTGCTGTTATCAGTCTTCACAGCCCAATCAAAATTGTCTACGGACAACTATTACATCATCATTGTATTACTCATTGAAGCTAAAGTTCTATTTCTAGTACTGTATGCAATGTGAATTTTTCAAAAGGGTAACCAATTATGAAAAAAAAAAAAATCTGAAATTTAAAGAATCCATTAGAGCTTCCACTGTAAGTTATGCCTCAGTATTACTAAACAGTTAAATAAACCATACATGTATTTTTAAGAGCGATAAAAAGATGAATTGTACAATATAATACAGCTTAATAAGCCTAGGTTAAGCCAACAGAATGCTAACAGCATCTTCACCAAGATGTGATTAATTACTGTTAGCACCATGTGACAGATCTTTCATTAAATTTTCTAATTTTGAAGAAAGTAAAACCGGCAAAGTTAACATAGTTATGTACAAAAAGCAGCCACTGTTTAACCTGTAACGTTCAGTTACAAAATTTCAATGGATATGGCCAATACTCAAGTACCTCAAGTCAGATTTCCCCAATTCTAAAACAATACAGATTATACCAGTTCCCCATTTTAAACTAATGATCTGGGTCCACCTGCTCAATCTGACATTGCTATTTAAATATAGCAGAGCATAAAGACAGACATAAAGCAACAAAGACAATATCAGGTATTTGTGGGTCTGAGACAACTTAATTTGTTGTACCTCAGAAGATCGAAGTTTGCAGGTTTACCCTTGTTAAGAACAGTTAACTTTTACATACTACTCTTTGGCTGGCTCAAGACAGCAGACCAATACTCCAGTCTGAGGAAATATGTAATACAGCCATCACCATAAGATTGACTGTATTTCACACCCAACTACTGTAGGAAATGTTTTATTTCATATTTCCTCAAAAAAAGGGCAGAAACTAACACTCCAATAAACATTAATTTTAGCATTTTCTCCACAAATTTGTTTGGTACAGAATCTGGTTTGAGAATAAAAACCAGTAATGTTTTTTTTTTTTTTTAAACCATCACCTTTAGTTTATTTTTTTTGTATAACAAAAAAAGGATTCAGATGTGCATTGCTATTCTCCAAATGCCTAGAGTAGGGGAATAGCAATGAGGTTAAGTCTGTGTTTTTTAATGCAAATTTATGATTGTCAAGATGTTTCCAGGGTTCTAGGTTTTTACAATATGTGTAGACTAATGAGGGATTCACAATTTCAACTCAAATGACACAATCTTACAGAAACCATGATATTCATGAAATTCTAATCTCCAAAGTATTTACCACCAGGTGGTTCCGAAAAAACATGTACTGGAGTCCCATTTTTACCTTGCAACTGATACCAAGTCTACCTGGCTCCAAGGTTCTCCATGCATTTACAATTTTGCAAGAAATGTTTGGCAATGTTTACGCCTCAACTTTCAGAATATCAATATGTCTTTTACAGTAAAGCTCTAAATGAAGACTTTACAATTGGTAGCATGTTAAGGCCAATAACTATGAGAAAGGACTGAAGGCAGAACTTGTCTGTACTTTGTAAGCTTACATACAATTTAAACAATTCTGGCTAAACAAAGCTGCTAAAAGGAAAAAAAAAAAAAAAAAGAGAACACCAATGAAATATATCAACTATCCTTTCACAAATCATACCTGAAACGAGAAGCACCCCCTTCTGCAATCACACTCTCCACTTTGGCGGCTTGACAATGAAGAATCTTCAAAAGAATAATTTCCAAAGGGTGGGGTGGGGGAAACGAACTAAAGGGAAAAACAAAATGGGGAAAAAACATGTTTAAGACATAAGCATCTCATATACATTCGAATGACCTCTCCAATTACTTTAATTAGGGTTACAACATGAACGCTTAAAATTCATAATTTGAAAGTCAATTTACACACAAGATAAATTTAAAAACCCAATTTCCTTAACTCCACATTAAATACTACAATGTCTGCTTCTACAGAAAGCACAAATATGCCAAAAATTACAAAGAATTGTGCTTTGTTCTTTTCTAATGCATGTCTAATGTAACACATACAATTATACGACCAACATATGAATAAAGTTCTGTGTGAACAAAATTGGCAAATTATTTTTCAACAAATAAGACATACTAGTGTTGAAGGCTTGTAGGTTTGAGATGTATTGTCAAATCTATGCCGGATAGGTGTGGGTGAAGAGCCCTAAAGTAGCCTGGGTGTTGCTCAGGAATTATTCTAGCCTTGCCCCGTCTGATTCCAGGATCAGTTTCACAGAATTGGGGGTCGAATTACAAAGTACCATATGCATTAGGACACAGGATACAAACATCTTTCAAATTTCATACACACACAAGCTCAAACTTCCTTCCATTCAATTTATTAGGGATATAGATATACACACACATATCCATCATATCATCGGACTAAATCAGGTTAATACGAGTATAAACTATCTGAAACTATGTACATAGACGATAGTATATTGTACCCCTTCTTATACGGTTATACATGAGAATAAAAACTAAGCAATAAAATTTAAAATGTCACCGTAATATTTAATCGAGGTCGTCGTTATCAAAGCTGAAAAATACTAAAAATGATCGGTTTACCGAGATGGCAAAACGGTACAAAAGGACACAAAGACGAGCCACTGCTCAAGTTACAAAACACACACGAAATTATATTATATATATATATAAAATAAATAAAAAACAGACATTGAAATGTTGAATACAAAATCAAACTGAAGCAATCACATAAGGCTCAAATTTTGGGATGCCTGAACTGCGTGTTGCTGGTAGGCCACAAATTCCATTCACATTACAAAACACTTCACTTGTAGAACAATTTTTGTACATATTTGGAGTTAAATCTTTAATTATAAAGGATTACCTATAAACCCACATTATCATCATAGATTTAACACAGAGTCAAGCAAAATGAAATAAATTTGACAAAATAAACAGCTCGATAACAATGTTTTACACAGAATTGCATGTTAACAGAATCTTTTCACCTGGTTTAATACACCGAGAATGTTAACTTGTCACGTCTGTAAAAAGTAAAAGAACTGAAATTACACCGAGAACTGATTCGTAAATGTTAAAATCTGAACGAGACGTTTCCCCGTATAAATACTGATACATGCACGCTACTCTGAAAATATGGATTTTTAGCAGTATCCACTCGCTAATTAAGACAAAGGTAAACTGTTAACACATGCAAATACACCGGTATAAATTGTTTCAGAAGACTACAGCCATGTTGTTCCTTTCCGACAGGCGCCATTTTCCCCACAGCAACCATACTGAAAAAGGAGGTGAGCAGCCATTTTCTAGTGAAGACAAGAGATTTGGACAGAATGGAAATAACCTCACCTTAACCGAAATCACTTCAGTGTTTCAGGATTATATGGGGTCCAAAAAGTGAATAAAAATAAATATATATAAAAAAAAAAGGAAAGGGAAGGAGGAAAAGAAATAAAGCGAGGACGTTCCAACAGAAAACCTTTGGGATACAGCCCTTAAAAAAAAAGAACTCAACCGTCTCAACGATCATGAGAAAAGACTGGCTGGTGATTTACGTCACTCATACCTCTAACTTTATTATCTACGAACAGCTGAACTTGTTAGTTATCACGTCATCTTCTACGGACATTAGGTTATCCAATGTCAATAAAGCACTGCGGAGTGGGGCGTGGCCACAGACTTACTCAGAAGCCGCATCAATCGCCACTCCCAATTTTGCCTGATGAAGTTTGGTTGGGTGGAAGGCACAGCCGCAGTGCAGGATTTTATCAGTGAATAGAAAAATTTATATAAATTTATATATATATATATATATAATATATACATACATATACATATATATGTATATATATATATACACATATATATGTATGTAAATGCGAAAGGAGCTAGTCAAGTGACCGACTTTAAAAAATGGAGTTTAGACGGAATTCCTTTATGTATTCGTAATCTTGTAAATAAACTCGTGCGAACATATTTTACTGATAATTGATAGTTTATTTAGCTAGACACTAAAAACGATTTAAGTATTTATTGTCAAAAACCTTATGCACCGTTCCGCCCGTCGAAAATAGTACTGAATAAAGGGGGCTTTATGGAGGTGCAGTATTATCAGTTTTTAAGACTTGGGAGGATTGTTCCAGGTGTTTGGAAGAAGGCTAAACAGAGTTACGTTTAATGATTGTTTTAATGAAACACATTCTCTGAATCATTTTGTTTTGAAATACATACAGTTCTCACAATCAACTAGGTATCATGTATGTAACTTCAATATGCTTAATATACAAAAGTAGCTTTTACTATTTTATTTGTGAAAAAAGGCTGGTGTAATGTAGAATTAGGCATGTTCTAGAATATCTAGGAGATTACCAGTGTGGATTTACCATCTTTTTCCTCTTTGTTTATAGTTCCACTATGATCTCTATGTTTTATATTGTGTGGTACGAACAGTTATGAACTTGTGCCCAAGGTCGTCTTAATGAATGGGCACAATTGGCACTGGCTGGGGGCCCTAGGTGCATAGGGGCCCACAATGTTTTTGATGTCTATGTTTCAGCTTTGCTATCAAAACAAGGGTCCCAGCGCACTGCTTTGTCCGGGGGCCTACGATGCTTTGAAAAAAGCCATGCTGTGCCCCATGTGATTTACTGTCACCTGTGTCTTAATGAGAATCTGGGTTTTGTATCTAGAAATTTGAACTAATGTACATCTACTGTTTATGCAACCCTCGTCATATCTCATAATGGATTATCAAGATGGAATGCAGTAAAGAAGGCGAGGTCCTAGACTCAGTAAGAATCTCAGTGACTTTTGCCAGCCAATTCAAACCAATAGAAACTTTTTGTGGAAAAACTTTTTATGCATCCAATACAGCCTTAAATACAATACTGTTGTTGTTAATCTATTCTATTTAAAATTGTCAGCGACTTTCTGATAAGCACCAGAAAGATTAACTAAAACCTCTAGGAAACCTGCATGTTCTTTGTACCTATGCTGGAACCATTCATTTATTTTTTTTTTAAATATAAATAATACATAATTAAAGTTAACATAAAACATGGGGAAAAAATATTTTTCTTTAAAAAAACTGTTCATCCCATCTTGTTTAGCCATGCTGATTACCCTTCTGTAATGCTGCTTTCTTCTCCACTATGTTTGTAATAATATCTTTGCCAAGTATAGGAGGCAGCTACAGACTTGTTCAAGCATGTTTGTGTTAAGTTAGTTGTTTGTGTGCTGTTTTTAATGATGATTTCATTTCTACACAGTTGACCCAATCAATTTCCAAACTACCAGTGTTACACAATGCCAGTGCCACTTTCTAAAAACTCACAGACCTGAGATGACTGTTTACTTATTAAGCTGAATAATTGTTTGTTTGTTCTTTTATCTTTCTTTGTGGCTAATGACAAAAAAAGAAAGGAAACAGGTCTGTGTAATTTGCATCACAATTGGTGGTCTAAAAAAGATACTGTATTATAAAGTATTGTGGAGAAAAGAATCATCTTTCTGATACTTATGAATAAAAGGATTCCTGTGGTCTATTTTTTTGCTTAAAGAAGGTAAGCTATGTAATGTCATGAAGATCAATCTAAAGAGTTAAATATACCATACAACTGGTATAAGGCATTACATATATTCAGACAGTAGAAGTACGTATGCTTGAGAGGAGAGTGTTCAATACTAAAGATCCCATTAGAATTTATTTATATAAATGAATATTGATAACCAATGTTTGGTAGAAGTAAGATACAGAAATTTGAATTTACTTTCCCTCCACAGTTCTAAAGGGAGTATGTTTAGGGAGTATCAATACTCCTAGAGATAAAATAGGAACTGAGAGACTAGTATGACAGTAAACTAAAAAAATACTGTCTTGAGTTATTTTTTACCTTTATCTGTTTGTTGTAGTATTTCCTTATTGAGCCAAATATTAGGATAATCCATGATGTTTTGCATTGTGCTGCATGTTTTTTTTCCATTTATTTTTTTTCATAAATGTTTTCAGCACCCTGAACTTTTAAATGGAACTACATTATAAAAGAGACTTCAGGAGGCTACTGAGCAAGATTTATTGCTATAGCGAACAGACTGAACACTGAATCATATGCAGACTTTATTGAATCATATCATAACAAATGGTCTTTCTAAATTACAAGGGGAACAATGTGGCTTGTTTTATTGCCTAAGTTTGCAAAGAGTTAAAGGGCAAACTTGAAAATTTGGAATTTCATTTTGCAAAATGGACATGGGTAAATCTGCCATTTGTCTTGTTATTTAGTAGTCCTAGAGTTAAGATTCCTTCCCAGGTTATTTAGAACAGTTCACTTTTTGAAATGCCAAAGCCGGATAAGGAGTTGAAAAAAAAACCTAAATATCCAAAATGGTGTAGTATATATTTGATAATAATTTGAGACTTAAGAAGAGGACTGGTAATCATAATACAGCAGTTCATGAAAGCAGGATATGTTTCTCCAACATTTATACAATAATAAATTATACTGAAACATACCATTGGTGTGTAAAACAAGAATTTACTGTACCCTGTACTTTTCTAGTGATATAATATCATGCACAAATCTTGATTGAATTATACTTCATATAATGTCTGTAGAGCATGGTAATTTAAAGTTTTATTGTTCTGAATAGGTGCATTTAGTTAAGACATTTAAATTGAGCACCTATATTTAAATCTGAATTGGTCAGTACAGCTTTTAGTAGTACTGGATGCAAGGTCATTGCAGAGCACACTTAAACTAACACAGCAGCAATTATCCTAGCCTGTATATTTTTGGGGATATGGGAAGAAGAGACACACCGACAAGATTTAGATGGCAAATCAGACAGTTAGTGTACCTTGTAGTTTTTTGTCTTTGGAATTGACACCATTGGACAGATATACTTTGCAATAGGAGAAACAAAATCAACATAAGCAAAAATTATACTAAGCACATAGTCTTGCATTTAACTATCCCTGGAATGACCAGCTTTGAAGTCAAAATCTTCACGTTAAAACTAACCCAATATTATGAAAATGACCTCATTCAACACAAAAAATTAAGTTGTCCTGATGGGGTTTGCAACCACTTACTGTGTTCCTCCAGTTGACAATAGAGGCTGAAATTATCCAGAAGCACAAAATTGACCACAGACAATTTATCGTAATAATTAGGGGCCAATAAGGTACAATAATACATTTTAACAAATGGAGCAATTGATTGACACATATCAGGTTCAGGAAGTGGAGTCCTTGATACTGAAAAGATACTCTGGAGCATCTTTCAGGATCTAATGTAGGCATTTGTGGTCATTTTTGAAGAATGTGTCTAAAATTTTATGGTCACGTCTATATCTTGCATGATTCTCATCAAAAGAAGTAGTGTGTCACATTTATTATGGAACAAAGTGTCTGGATATTAAGTTGAATCTCATATTGCAGATGGTGTTGACCTGCTCCAGTTCCCTTCATCCTAAAGGGATTGAACCTACCTCACCAACCTTTTTATAGAGAGAGAGAGATTTTGAACAAACTGTGCTTTTTCTATTGTTCTTTCCATATCTGTGTGGTCAAAAATATACTTTTAAGGATGTTGATAGTTAAAGTATATATAGATATCATGTGGAAATAACATTCAAAAATATGTACCTGATAAAATAAAGGAACATACACTCAGGGCAGCAACTTCCTGCAACCTTATCACGTAAATCTGTAAAGGAAATATAATCACATTGTATGTAGAGAAAAAAAGTTAAAACATTAATCTAAGATTTAGGGTCACATATACTGGGGCTAAGGTTAAAACAACATCTAACACGAATAATATAGAAACAAAAAAAAAAAACATTGTAATTTTGAGGATTAAAACCTTGAAATTAATAATTCTCCCTAAATCAAATCATGTAAAAAAGTAAAATAAATATATATTATATAATTTATGCAGTTTACATCTGTAAATCAACCATAATAAATTATGTGGCTATAATGTTTTATAGTGTGACCAAAAAAAAAAACAAAGCCCCAAAAGTTCATAGCTTACTCTCTCAAATCTAGACTGGGAAAAGATTATATTGCCTAAACATTTTCTAATGCTTTATTGACTGATCCATTTTTACTAGGCAGGGGAGAAGGTCTTCCATTGTTCTACTCATATGCATGGATTGAGTTGTTTGCATTTTGGCCATTTAACATTTATTGTAGAGTTAAATAGACTGTGCTAAAGTATCACATATTTATGAATCATGTTGGTATTTAATTGAAAAAAATGCAAATCAGTGTCTTTAAACATTTTGCATATTCATTCTGTAAAATTGTAGAAAATAGAGTTTATAGCTAAATAAATGCAAAAGTGGAAACATTCTCCAGAACCTGCATAAATGATTCCCTAATTTTAATATTAACATATTGTTTTTTTAGTTTCTTTTGTCACATAGGGATGTGAAAAGAAAAATGTAATAATCTTGCTATAACAATTGTAAGTAGAAGACTACAAGCATGTTAGATTGGCATCAACCATTTTAACGTAACAAGAAACATGCATAACAAATGTAAGGTTGGGGCAGCAGCACAAATGTCAAAGCACTTGAAATAAAGCAGACAGACAACATGTCTTATAAACATCTGTAACCTAAATAACTTGTCTCAGATTTAAGATAATAAGCAGAACCAAAGTAAAACAATTCTCAAGTAATAATAATAAGACCCCCTTGTCCCAATACCATTAGATTTCTTTACTTAGGTACACCTACAGCAGTTCACTATCACTATGTAGTCATCCCCATTAGTGTCTTACATACAGTACATTAAAATATAAATAATTAAAAACAACATCATGGGCAAACCATGCCCAGAGCATTAACTCCAGTATAAAAATGATAATCTGAAGCACATGTTCAGTGCAATGAACTCTTTCCATTTTACCACTTTAATATCTGAATTTGTAACTTATGAACTATGATAATGTATGCTCAAGGGCATAGCCAGAATTTGATTTTTAGGCTGGCTGATACATAAGTGCTTGGCCTGCGCTCTAACTGAAATTCCTGGTAGCATGGATGCTCTACTCCAATTTGCAATCCAGTCTTCATACTGTATATTAAAATACTCAAATTAGTGGAACTGAATTTTATTTGTGGCATAGGTGCATAAATGCAAGGGTGGGTAGTTTACAAGTTTAAATTTATAAAGAATGATAAAATCAGTGATTTATTCACTGACAATTTCTGTTTGTTAACTGAAAAATGAATTTTGTTTCAAATTGCTATAAATATAATCAGAATACACTCTATCTGTGTTTGGAATTTTTTGTTCTCATTTCATGTTATTTGTCTAATTTGTACTCTGAGGACCTTATTTCAGCCCTCAGATCACATCTTGTCTGTTTGACTGTATGTTTGTGAAAAAACAATTGATTTTCATTCAATTTTGCTGTTGGTCCAACTTAAAATATAGGCTATATAGTGTTTAAAAATTTAATTTTGGATAGTGTTGTAATGGAGGGACAACCTAAAAACTAAACACATTTTTCCAAAACAGTTGAGTAGTTCTTTCTGATTTTTTTTTTATTGTCCCAGTTCCATCAAGAAATGGTTGTGAACTGTAAAATTAAAGCCACAGTATCATACCAAAACACTTTTGCTGATACAGAAGTTATGAATTTGACGTATTGTTTAGGTTTGGCACAACTTACAGTGAAGGGTACTTTCCACAACAGGGATTCAATGGAAATAATGGTGAAGAGAGTGAGTATGGTGAGATGTGGACCATCACAAAAATCACACATTACTCAAATACTGCTGTCTTCTATCACAAAATGATTTGATGTTATTGTGTATGCAAATGTATTTTTTTTTAATCTTTTATTGAATTTACTAAAAGCATGTAACATTCCATACAATCAAGTTAAACTTAACAAAACTAAAGGCCAACAGCCAGAGTAAAACTTTGCGAGTAGTAAAGAGGGAAAGAAGTCCTTCTCTCCAATGTAAATGTTTATTCTAAAATGTTATTAATTAGATCCTGCCAGGTTTTAAAAATGTTTTGATCAGATCCTCTAAGTGAGAATTAGATTTTTTCCCATTTCAAATAGTATATAAAATCAGTTATCCACTGACTTAAAAGTGGTGGAATAGGATACTTCCAGTTGAGCAAGATTAGTCTACGCTCTAGTAGTGAAGTAAAGACAATTACAGTTTGTTTGTCCTTCTCCACTTTAAGCCCATGTGGGAGTACGCCATACATAGCTGTTAATGGATTAGGAGTGATTGTGACACCAAGGCTGTCTTGATAGGCATTTAAAAATTTTCATCCAGGAGATGTTTAATTTGGTACACACCCAAAACATGTGACCCAGTGAAGCTGGAACTTGATTGCAACATTTTCAGGTTGGATCTTGCTTGCCCTGTAAACATTTTTGACAAATTTAAACAAGATTTTTTTTTAATTGTTTATGCAATTTTAAATATACTATAGGCTTCATTGTTTTTCAAAAGTTTCACTAGACGGTCATTATGGGAGGGCTAATGCCACAAAAGTCATACATTAGTCCAAAAAAACTGAGTTGATATTCATGAAATGTTGCATATACAGTATATTTCTGTTTACTCAATTTAATATAGTCAAGTTTCAAAAGTTTAATCTTGAATAGAGGTTTAATAGAGAGAACAACTCTAACAACGGTCATTTTTCCCAGCTTGCATTACATATCGATGATTACATTATTCAAAAAGCCGTCCAGTTTATTAATGTGGGATTAAACATATATTTGTCATAACTAAAGTAAACCAAGAAATACATCATAGTGAACCAGGAAATGCAAAGAAGTAATTTTCATGGTTACACCCTAACATAAAGTCACAATTTCAAAAGGAAATTCAATCCAGTACACAAAGACAACAAATTCAGGGCCTTTGACAGCAGAGAAATTGACAGTTATCAGAGAGGTAGCCTATCTCGTATGGATGAGACATTTGCATTTCAGCCAACATTGATGAAAGTTTCAACATATAAAAAACACATACATACTGTATTTGCTTTCTTACCTTAACCCATTATACTAACATACAGCACCTGGGGAAAAGTATTTTTGTTAGTCTTGCCAAACAACTAAGCAAACATACACTTCAAAACAGATGCAGAATGACAGACACATAAACATTTTTGCCGTGCTGGAAAAATGGCACTTGAATGGGACATTCAAATCATGCTCAAAAAACAAGAGAAGATGGGGTTTCGTAAAGTAACAGGCATACGAGTAGTCACAAGCCAAGAAGAAGTCAGTACATGTAAGACTAAATACCATAACAACAAAGTAATAAATGAGAACTAAACTCCAAAGCATTTTTTGCAGTGAATATGCTCTGTTTGCCGGTGACATTATTTGCTGAATATTTTCCTGGAAGTTCACTGTGCGATCAGCTTAAACAAACATTTTTATTCCCAGCTTCCCATGATGCTTTGTGAGACAGCGTGAGTTCATAGAGCTGTTGCAGCAATGCGTAGAACTTTAATGCATGCATACTATAAGTGTAATCTGCTTCAAACATTTAACAATGCTGCCCAATTGGCTTCACGCATGTGTGATGTCACTCCCATATGATTATGAGGGAAAAAAAAAACTCATTATATTATCATATTATGAGAATACTTTTTTCTTCTGCATAGAATCATTGTACCTTGTGTTTTCACTGCTGGATTAAGCATGCTATGCAGATGCAATTCACCATGCGCAGCGGCACCTAGCCAAAACAAAACCCTAGAGTCAGAAAACATATGAGACCCTGAGAAATATTAATAACTAGCAAAATACCCGCGCAAAGTACTGCATTAAAATTTTTATTAAGAAGAAAATTAAACCTTTTTAAACTGAGGGAAAATATGCCAATAATTATTTGTTAAGGATCTCTCTGTATATCATGTTGTCAGTTCGGCCCTCCGGTTGTAACATGACCAAGCTGTGCGCTGAGCTTACTCTTGAGCATGTAACTTACAGTTGGCCATGTGAACAGTAATGTTGTCTCAAATCTCACAGCTTGGATTGTTGCTGTCATAATCGGTTTGAGTTTCATGGTTTGTTTCAATTACGACAGTATTTGTAGGACTTGTGTTGAAGAGACATTCGGCATCTGTCAAGCGTTGTAAGCACACAACCGGTTTCATTGATAACTTTGCATCCAGCTTTTGAGAGTTTAAACATTCATAACCATCAAAGTGTCCACTACTGAAATCGTCACCTGTCAGTCTAAGATGTTTAAGAGGCATTGGTGGTTACGAAAGGTGTAAAATATTTGGCCATATCGGTACACTTGAAAGCGACAACCGAACAATTCAGCGGCAGCCATCATCTCACATGCAGAACCATAGGTGAAGGGCTTAAGCATTTCACTCTTATAGTGCTCCTGTGTAGTATAATTATCTCCTGTACCGTCATCAGTCCACACCTTGAACATGTCCCAGTCATTCAATACATAAGACAGAATGTTCCTCCGGATATCAAGAGTGAGCCTGATATGGCCGTGCAATATGTAACAAAGAGAATGGAAAAGGTAGGTGCCATCTCCGGGCATGGAAACCACTCGGTAAGTGACAGTTCTTTGATCGATAGTGATCATCTCGATAGACATGGTAATTGGGGGTTGGAACGATAAAGGAAGTGGGTACCTGAGCAATGTAAAGTAAGTCTAAAATACCTACACAATAACTATAATTGTAATAAACAAACAATAAAACAGCGGAGAAGCCGTGGATTAAACAAAAAGGCTGTAGTTATCAGTAGGGAGACGTGAATCCTGTGGCGAAGCAAGGAAGAGAATGTAGAGACCGGAGCGACGGACGGCCTTATATAGGCAGGCAGCCAACAACGTGGGAGGCGTTGGGATGGGGGACTCAATGCCACCTCATACGGTGACCGAGGTGCAGGCTATGGACGTATATATGTACGTAAGTAGGATTTAGTTAGCGTTGGGAACCCGTGTACCAGATTTCTTGAAGATGGGTCCATAAGTAACAAAGACTGTTGAAAAGTTCAATATGGCGGCCGACAGTGGCATCATACCACCGAAACAAGTACGTACATTGGTTTCGGTTAGTTCAGGGAAGCTGCCTACCAAATTTCGAGAAGATGGGGCCATAAATAAGAAAGTTCAACATGGCGGACGTTGTCGAGCGTTATTGACCGTTATGACCATTACGTGTAGAATTTCGAAATGAAACCTGCTTAATTTTTGTAAGTAAGCTGTAAGGAATGAGCCTGCTAAATTTCAGCCTTCTACCTACATGGGAAGTTGGAGAATTAGTGATGTTGGAAAGTTCAATATGGCGGCTGACAGTGGCATCATACCACCGAAATAAGTACGTACATTGGTTTCGGTTAGCTCAGGGAAGCCACCTACCAAATTTCGTGAAGATGGGGCCGTAAATAAGAAAGTTCAACAAGGCGGACGTTGTTGACCGTTATGACCGTTACGCGTAGAATTTCAAAATTAAACCTGCTTAACTGTTGTAAGTAAGCTGTAAGGAATGAGCCTGCCAAATTTCAGCCTTCTACCTAAATTGGTGTCTGTCTTGTAGACAACTAGACAATATTCACTAATAAAATGTCACATGGTCCATCACAGTCTTTTCACTTCAATATATAACAAGCTGTATACCTGGAAAAAAGGGAATGGATATAATTTATTGTAGAGCACGTGAAGTGCTAAAACTTTTCTGAAAATTAACAAATATAACTGACACCTTTCCTGTATTCAGTTTTAAACACACTGACTGATACCAGTCAATCTATAAATATGTGAAGAGTATGTGCAAACTCCATACAGACCCTGGCGCTTTAAGACAGGAATGGCAGCTAAGTCTCTATCACTCTGCCTTTTTAACACATCTGTAATGTGTAGAGAACTTCTTGAAAAGCTCTAACCATCTGGTATCTCAGTCACAATCCAGCGGTAATATGTGCAGAGCTACAAGTATGTGGGATTCATGTAAACAACAAACTGGATGGGTCTGACAACACAGTGGCACTATACAACAAGGCCCAGAGCAGCTGCACTTACTAAAGAGATTCAGGTGTTTTGATGTATGCAGTAAGATGCTGGAAATGATCTGTCAATCTATAGTAGTCAGTGTATTGTTCTAAGCTGTGGTCTCCTGAGGACGGAAATTGAACTCAAAAGTTGCAATACATGAACAAACTTATTAGAAAAGACGCATCACAAGACTTACCCTGGACACAGTGGAAGCTGTTGTGGAAAAGAGAGCAAAATTGGATGCCATCATGAAAAATCCCCTCCATCCCCTCCAGTGACCACTGACTTGGAGTACTTTTAGACACAGGCTCATTTCACCACAGTGTGCTGTCAGGCAATTCAAAGCTTTCTTTCTAAGTACTGTTTAAGTTAATTTTGAAATTCCTGCACAAAATACATTTACAGTATTTATTTATTGGCTGTTGTCAGTGCCACATGGGCTAGATGGGCAGAGGAAGGAACCAGACCCAGGAAAGATGGCCAGAAAGGATGGATGGACAGCCCATCCGTTGTGAAAGACGCTGCAGGGAATGTGTTATTCCCCCAAGACGCTAGATGGCAGCAGCACTCCATACTGGTGCCCATTTGGTAACCAGCAAGGAATGCTGGGAGACATGGTCTGGCAACACTGCCCTACTGGGCATCATGGGTGCTGCAAGGGGGCGCTGTTGGCAGATGAGCTGATTAATTTATAGGACTTCCATGTGATACAGAAGTACTTCCATCGGGCAGTCGATCTGACACCAGAAGTATTCCCGGGTCCTCAATGAAAGGACCCGCATTCCCTTGTCCATGTAAGTTGGAGTTGGGAGGACATGGAGCAACACTCAACTGTAGGAGGAAAATGTGGTGGTGAGAGATATTGAATGGAGAGATGATATTGTGCTTGTGCTTTTTGTTACTTATGTAACTGTGTTGAATAAACACTCCTTTATTTGAACCCAAGACTCTGTGTGATCTTATTTGGGGGTTTGGGGCTCACTGACGTTCTATCACACTGTATTTTTTGTCCTGTGAGTCTGTATCCTTGTATTTTTATCTTTCTTCCAGCTGTATGCATCTAAATTTCCACTTGGTATTACTAAAGTCTATTTAATCTAATTTCTAAATGTATGTCAATAACATCTATTCAGTTCTTGTCAGTTGATTGCACGCTACGTGTGTGCTCTTTCACTAGCTGTTACTAAACTACCGAAGCACAATGCTACTTTTAACAATAGGCAATATCTTAGTGGAAAGCACAATAATTTGAATGTCAAAACCGACAACGGCCACTGTTAACAGGCGTGAATAGGAAAAGTATTCTTACCTCAAGAAAAAAAGTATCAAGAACCTGTGATAACATTTATCATTTCCAGTTTATTTTTGTTGCCATAAGCATGCCTCAAAACATTTGTCACTTCAAACTTAATGTTTTTAGTAAGTTTAAAGGGTATTATTTTTACATTTGGACCTTGGTATCCTTCACCCTGCACATTTAAAAGCACAAGAGTAGGCTGGGGTGTTTTTAAAATATATAAAAAATGCTTTACTTCCAGAACATAATTTAATACTGAATATTTTCTTTGATTTTAATTATCATACCTAAGCTGACAAAAGGCTTGTTCTTAAAAGGACAATTAAAATGTTGACTCAGGAGATGAGAAGATTACAAATGAGAGGTCAAAGTACAATACTGATGCTCTGTGTAAGAAAGGAAATAGCCAACTATACTTCATTAGAAGGCTGACGTCCTTCAACATCTGCAATAAGATGCTGCAGATGTTCTATCAGACAGTTGTGGCGAGCGCTCTCCTCTACACGGTGGTGTGCTGGAGAGGAAGCATAAAGAAGAGGGATGCCTCACGCCTGGACAAACTGGTGAGGAAGGCAGGCTCTATTGTAGACACGGAGCTGGACAGTTTGAGCAGGCTCCTGTCAATAATGGAAAATCCCCTGCATCCACTGAACAGGATCATCTCCAGACAGAGGAGCAGCTTCACTGTCCTGCTCCACTGACAGACTGAGGAGATCGTTCCTTCCTCCCACACTATGCGACTCTTCAGTTCCACCCTGGGGGGTAAACGTTAATATTATACAAAATTATTGTCTGTCTGTTATACCTTCATTGTTATCACTCTTTAATTTAATATTGTTCTTTATCAGTATGCTGCTGCTGCAGTATGTGAATTTCCCCTTGGGATTAATAAAGTATCTATCTATCTATCTATCTATCTATCTATCTATCTATCTATCTATCTATCTATCTATCTATCTATGAAAGCAAAATCCAAAAACAATCAAATGGTCAAAATTTAAAAAATCAAAAACAAAAGACAAAGTCAAAAAGGAGCAAAGCTACTCCGATTCAGACAGGTGTAAAGTTTCAACCAGGGTTACTCCCATGACTGTGGTTCAAATTCATGTTTTATGTTTCTTTTGCTTATTTTTGATTTATACTGTTTAGGATGCACAAATCAGTGTGTTTCTTCATGCCGGTCCCAAGCCCGCATAAATCGGGAAGGCATCCAGTGTAAAATTTTGCCAAATCAATATGCGGACAGATGATCCGCTGTGGCAACTCCTAACGGGAGCAGCTGAAAGAAGAAAAAGATGTGCATCATTCTTTATTTTTTTGTTTTATATATATAATTAATTGGATTTTTGACTATTTTGTTCTGCATTTCGATTATTTTTGGGGTTTTGTTTTGGGACTTGTTCACCTTGGATTGCCACTGTGCCCTTGTTGGCTACTCCTTTTTGCTCTGTGCGTTCTATGGATCTTCTTGTATTTATAGAGCTAGCTTTTTGTGAAGTACATCTTTTTATTTTTTAAAGATTCGATGCTTGCTATTTTTACTAGCTGGTGCTTGACAGTGATATCTCCTGTGACAGACAGAGGGCAATATTGTCCTCTTGAACCCTCAGAAAATACGTCAGACACCAAGTAAAAGTCCAATAAGTTGACTTTTTATTAATTAACAGTGCACAAAGCACCCTCCTCTCCACAATACTCATACAATTCTAAATTCTCAATAACAATAAACCAATCCTCCACTCCCAGATATGTTGCTACCCTTCCACCCAGCTCAGCTCGACATCTGGGATTTCCCATTTTATATTGCCTGACCCGGAAGTGTTTCGATCCTTCAGCCACGTGACCTCCTATCACTTCCGGGTCAGATAAAAAGTCCTCTTCTTTATCCCAGAAGTATTCATTTCCCCTGTCGCTGTGACTAAGACGTACTTCCAAGTTATAGGGCACATATGATTCTCTGGGCCTCCCTGCAGCGTCCTCTAGGGGCCCCTGTGGTATCTAGCAGGTCTGTGGATGAAAACTCCAATGTCTAGAATTCCCTGCTGGCATTCGGGGCACCTCCATGCCACAGGGAGAGCTCCACCCGGCGTCCTGGGGCTATTGGCCGACATGACTGGCCGGCCATAGTCCACACTCCTTTCTAGTGGGTATTATTAAATTGGTGCTTTGTGAATCCCAGTCCACAACACCAGGGATGCTGATGTAATACATCATGTAACAAAATTATTTTCTCCCAAAGGCACATGACCTGCAATGTCACACAATTGCATTGAGAAAACACATAAACTTTAATGACAACAATACTCAGAAAATCATGACAATAACAAATATTTGAAAAATAGTACATAGCTTGGCTTTTTATGTCTATTTGGAATCCTTGAAACAAACACCTTTTACGTACTTGAAAACCTTTCATTACCATTATGAGTAGAACAAAAGTCTCTGGTTTCAGAAACAATCAGGCTTTGTTTTCCTATACAGCCTGCATATACACCCAGGACTTCCCAGATGGCTCTGTATGTGTCAGTTTGAAAGAAAAAAAGCTAAGAACTGGATTGCATGTTGAATATATCAGCAAGGCAGTTAAATGTGAAAAATGGCAACAGCCAGCAGATGGCCAGCAGCAAGCTGTGTAATGAGTAAAGTAAAGCAGTCTAGTGTGAGCCCTTTTAAGTCCCTGCATCTGTCTGCAAGATAACATGCAAATATTGCATGTATCTTCAAAGTAATTTAAAGGACAAATCAGAGTGACATATTGAGTGCTGATTTTTGAATATATTCACTACTTGCTACAGCTAGGGCTAATTAGTTTTATGTTTACTTGTTGTTATTAGAATTTTTAATAAAGAAACTTAGTATTAATTTTTATTTACAGTATATAGTGATGAAGCACAGCTGGATCTGTCTGTTAAACCAACAAAGTTTTTTTCAGTTGCATCATTAATTACCTGTTTCAGTTACCTAAAACTATACCTATGATCTACCATCCATTATTAGAGAGACCCCATTGATCTCAGCATTGAAATCAAGGGTTACCATAGCATGCTTTTGTCATGCTGCTGCTCAGGCTGTTTATGCTGTTTTTAATAAATGTAGTAATACTTCAGCTGTAATAAGTCTCTCCTATTCTATATTTATTCTCAAGAATTCTGTGGTGTCATAGCCATTTTTGATAAAGTTGTATTGAAGCATAACCTTTGGGTGGAGGGGTTGTCAAAATTTATTGACCTATTCTCTGTACTTTATGGCTTTCATCTAAAATGTATATTGTCTGCTCTTGTCATGGTGCATTGCAGAGTCATTGTCATGTTGGAAGGTGAATCATCGGCCCAGTCTGAGATCTAAAGCTCTCTGGAGTGGAATGGTTTTCATTAAGAATACCTCTGTGCTTGCCCTGTTCAGCTTACCCTCAACACCAACTATTCTTCCAGTCTCTGCTATTGAAAAACAACACCACAGCATGATGCTTCCACCACCATGCTTCACCATTGGAATGGTTTTCTGCATATGATGAGCAGAGCCTAGTTTCCTCCACATGTGATTCTTAGAATTGAAGCCAAATAGTTCAATTTTGGTTTAATCAGACCAGTGAATCTTGTTGCTGATAGTGTTCAAGTATTTTAGGTGTTTTGTTTTGCAAATTCCAAGCAGACTTTCATCTGTTATCTGGCCACTCCACCATAAAGTTTAGATTAGTGGAGTGTTGCAGTTGTGGTTGTTCCTCTGAAAGTTTCCATAGTATTCTCACAGACTCTCTAGAGCTCTCCTACCAAGGCCCTTCTGATTCCATTGTTCAGTTTGTTCAGAGAGCCAGCTCTAGAATGAGATGTGGTTGCTCCAAACTTATTCCATTTAATAATTTTGGTTGCCGCTGTGCTCCTGGGAGTTGTCAGTGCTTTAGATTTTTTGCAGTCTTCCTTAGATCTGTACCTCAGTACAGTGCTTCCTCTATGCTATACAGGTGATTCCTTTGACCTTATAACCTCAGGACCTGGTTTTTGCTCTGATACACATATCAACTGTGGGCCCTTTTATAGACAGGTGTGTTCCTTTCTTAATCACATGCAATCAATTGAAATGACCACAAGTGAACTCCAAACAAAGTGCAAAAACATCTAATGACTAATGATAATGTCTTAATTATGATAAACTTGATGATGAATTAAGGATGATTAATACAGTGGGATGCACCTGAATCAGATTTCAAACGTCATAGCAAATTGTCTGAATACTTGTGTCAATATGATAAGTGTGTTTTTATTTTTAATATATTAGCAGAAATTTTTAAAATTCCTGGCATCTGGGGGATAACTTAATTTCATTAATTTCACCCTGAGGCAAGTATTGACACTATTGCCTAATGCTTCTATTCCTTTCACCCTGGTAGGTCCAACAACTGGTGACAGGAAGATATCTGACATGGCTTCCATGGTTTGGCTCCTTGAGTTTGTCCCTTCCTCCTTGGCCTCATCACCAAATTTACTTTAGTTTGCACTGGGACTCAGGTCTGACAAAAAGTTTTGTTAATTGATTTAAATTTGTTTTTGTTGTTTTTTTACAATGTACAGTATTTGCCTTTATTCTGTTACAGTGGCATGGTAAGCAGGATTTTAAATGGGAAGATGACTGAATGATTGGACCTAATGAGATGAAGTGTAGGCTTTGTTGATGCAGGTGGGGAACCAGCTGACCCAGTTTACTGAGTCAGAGGCTTGTCTCACAGCCCAGATGGCACTCTATGTAAAACAACACCCAGGTAGGATGCTGCTTAATATTAAAGAGAATGTGGGAATCTGGGAATGCTCTGAATGGGCGCACATGTTGGCCCCCTTTCTCACAGGTGATGATACTCAAAGGGCCTATTACAACCTTGATGAGCAGGCTTCCAGGGATTATGATAAATTAAAGGAAAAGATCCTAGTATGCTATGGCATGACTGAACACCTGCAGACAAGGCAGTGTTGGGGGTATCATTTAATCCCAGTGTACAAGCCCTGGGGGAGGCTCCGGCAATAGCTCAAACCAAGGCCAGACATTGCTGAAAAAGTAGTAAAAATAGTTGCTTACGTTTGTCTAATCTACTTGCTCCCAGAGTCTCTCAACCATCAGGTCTACACACAACCACGAAAGAATATGGACTCGCTCAATAAAATCATTGAGAGTCTCCTGCTAGTCATGCATCTTGAGGGAGAAAAATGGCCCAATGATCAACATAAGTACCAAAGAGAGTGTGGCCAATGCAATGAGCCAAGTCAGCGCCAAATGGTTTGAAAACAAATCCCCACTTCTGGTGCAATAAGTGCAGGGAGGTTGGACACATCATCTGTAATTGTCCTTATTGGGGACAGGAGGAAGTTATTGTGTGTTTGCTAGGCCTCCCTCCCTTCTGTTTAAGGCAATGTTGTGATCCTGAATGAGATTAAACTGACAGCACTAATATACTCCTGGAGCAACATCTCCATTGTTGCTTGCTGATATGTACTACCATAACAGAGCCCAAAATGAACCAGTCTATCCAAGGGGAAATCTGCTGGTTTCGAGCCACCTCTTGTGTGAATACATTGCTTGGTGACCTGTACAGTCACCATGACTGTCATACATAATCGCCCTTATTCAGTCTTCTTGGAGTGGAACTGGTCCAAAAGAAAGACCGAAGAAGTACAACACTTACCTGTATTAAGATGGGCCTAAGTTGTGCACATGGACACCCCATCCCAAGTTGTCTTCACAACATGTACCAATTTGGCATGACAGAAAGAAGATGTGGCCAGTCAGTGTGACATGAGTGATGTCACAATGTCTCATTTTGTATCTATGGAAGACAAGGGTAAGGTGTCATGGACTGAAACTCCAACCCTGGAGGTTGCACCTGATCCTCTGATCTTGCATTTTTGATTTGGGCAACTGTTGGCCTTATTCTAACTGGAACAATGAAATGATGACTCCCTGAGGTTTGCTAAGATTGCAGTCATCATATTTGATGAGCAACACACTCATCTCATCTCATGCCTTAAGGGCCACATTTTGCTTTAAAGAATGACTTGTATCAGGTAGTTGAACATGAAAGTGAGGTCAGGTTGTTGCTATTTGTCCTGAAGCCCTACCAGTAGCAGGTTTAACAGCTAGCACACATCCACTTTCTCAGTGCTCATCTCAGGCCTGACAAAACCCTGGAGAGAATCAAGCTCTTCTTCTATTGGCCCGGAAATGATGAGGACGTTTATCACTTTTTGTACTTCCTGCTCAGAGTGTAAATTGCGGTAGATTCCTAGAAAGGACCATGCTCCTCTTGTTCCATTGCCTCTGATGGACATTCCATTTGAGTGGATCTAGTAGGATACTCCAATCAAGCCTTCTGCCGCAGGACATACTGTAAATACATTCTGGTCATCATGGATAATGCCACCTGATACCCAGAGGCTATTACACTAAGATAAGCTCATTCACTGGTGGGGGTATTTGCGTGTGTCAGCATTCCTAAGAAAGTCTTCATGCACCAAGGGATCTCCTTGTACCGTGGACATGTTCAGAGAAGTTGCCAAGTTACTCAGGATTAAACAGTTAAAGACCTCAGAGTATTATACTCTAAATACTGGTCTATTAGAGCCTTTAAATCAAGACACTCAAGCAAGTGCTTAGCAAGATAGGTAGTGAGGATGGAAGGAACTGGGATCAGTTACTACCCCTTATATTATTTTCATATAGGGAAGTCCTACAAGCCTCTAGAAGGTACTCACCATTTGAGTTATTGTATGGAAGATAGCCCTGAGGTCTATTTGACATTCTAAAAGAGGGCTAAGAGGATGAGGCACTCCCTGCCATGAATATTCTTGAATATATCACATAATTACATGACAAATTTGACAGGGTTTGACCTTTTGTGAAAGAGAACATAGAACGTGCACAAACAGCACAAGTGTGCCTTTATAACCGAGGCTTGACCCTCTAAGATTTCAGTCCCAGTGATCGAGTCATGGTCTTCATCCCCTTCTCACTCCAAATTGTTAGCTCATTGGCAAGGACCCTGTGAGATTAAAAAGAGGAAAGACTTGGTGGATTATTTGGTTAAACAACCATATCTTTGGCTGGCCAAACAAATGTATCACATGAACTTGCTGAAGCTGAGGAAGGAACGAGAATCTGACCCCTACTCCAGCCAACCTTGCTCACTCTTTGTGCACAGGGTTCTCCTAAATATTGGCCCCTGTTTGATGCCCTACAAAGAATGGAGCTGGATAAAGCCATCCAGTTTCTCCCAAGAGTGGTGGATGAGAAACCAGTTAGAACCACTAGTCTACATTTATATATAATGTGGCAGAGTGTTGGAAAGACAAGATGTGGGAGCGAAGGAATTGCTGGGACACCAACCGAGTCATTCCATTTAATCACACTGTCCAAATCAAATATGTGCCTTTATGGCTTCAATATTCAACAAATCAATACTTTCAATACTTGAACAACTCAACAAAAATAAAGTATCAGGCTCTTTTGCCATCAAAATTTGGGTCCTTCAGGGAGCACTGTCCAGCAGCCTGCTGTACTCAAAAAAGACACCCCCTTACAGGTGGCCGGCCTTCTTATGTGGCACAGACCAGAAGGGGCAGGGCTAAATGCCCTCACTGGGCAGTTTCTTTTTGCTTTGGGGAGAGAAGGAGAAAAAACCATCAACAGCCCCCATTCATCCCTGTGGGTTATCACATGGGCGGCATGGTGGCGCAGTGGTAGCGCTGCTGCCTCGCAGTTCGGAGACCCGGGTTCGCTTCCCGGGTCCTCCCTGCGTGGAGTTTGCATGTTCTCCCCGTGTCTGCGTGGGTTTCCTCCGGGCACTCCGGTTTCCTCCCACAGTCCAAAGACATGCAGGTTAGGTGGATTGGTGATTCTAAATTGGCCCTAGTGTGTGCTTGGTGTGTGGGTGTGTTTGTGTGTGTCCTGTGGTGGGTTGGCACCCTGCCCAGGATTGGTTCCTGCCTTGTGCCCTGTGTTGGCTGGGATTGGCTCCGGCAGACCCCCGTGACCCTGTATTCGGATTCAGCGGGCTGGGAAATGGATGGATGGATGGTTATCACATAGCTCAAATGTGAGGAGATATATACATCCATCCATCCATCCATCCATCCATCCATCTCTTCCGCTTATCCGCGGTCGGGTCGCGGGGGCAGCAGCTTAAGCAGAGAGGCCCAGACTTCCCTCTCCCCGGCCACTTCTTCCAGCTCTTCCGGGGAATCCCAAAGCTTCCCAGGCCAGCCGGGAGACATAGTCCCTCCAGCGTGTCCTGGGTCTTCCCCGGGCCTCCTCCTGGTTGGGCGTGCCCGGAACCCCTCACCAGGGAGGCGTCCAGGAGGCATCCTGATCAGATGCCCAGCCACCTCATCTGACTCCTCTCGATGCGGAGGAGCAGCGGCTCTACTCTGAGCCCCTCCCGGATGACTGAGCTTCTCACCCTATCTTTAAGGGAAAGCCCAGACACCCTGCGGAGGAAACTCATTTCAGCCGCTTGTATTCGCGATCTCGTTCTTTTGGTCACTACCCATAGCTCATGACCATAGGTGAGGGTAGGAGCGTAGATCGACTGGTAAATTGAGAGCTTTGCCTTACGGCTCAGCTCCTTTTTCACCACGACAGACCGATGCAGAGCCCGCATCACTGCGGATGCCGCACCGATCCGCCTGTCGATCTCACGCTCCATTCTTCCCTCACTCGTGAACAAGACCCCGAGATACTTGAACTCCTCCACTTGGGGCAGGATCTCTCCCCCAACCCTGAGAGGGCACTCCACCCTTTTTCTGGCTGAGGACCATGCTCTCGGATTTGGAGGTGCTGATTCTCATCCCAGCCGCTTCACACTCAGCTGCGAACCATCCAGAGAGCTGAAGATCACGGCCTGATGAAGCAAACAGGACAACATCATCTGCAAAAGCAGTGACCCAATCCTGAGTCCACCAAACCGACCCCTTCAACACCCTGGCTGCACCTAGAAATTCTATCCATAAAAGTTATGAACAGAATCGGTGACAAAGGGCAGCCCTGGCGGAGTCCAACTCTCACTGGAAACGGGCTCGACTTACTGCAGACCGAACAGAGATCTTACAGAGACCGAACAGCTCTTATCAGGGGGTCCGGTACCCCATACTCCCGGAGCACCCCCACAGGATTCCCGAGGGACACGGTCGAATGCCTTTTCCAAGTCCACAAAACACATGTAGACCGGTCGGGCAAACTCCCATGCACCCTCCAGGACTCTGCTAAGGGTGAAGAGCTGGTCCACTGTTCCGCGACCAGGACTAAAACCACACTGTTCCTCCTGAATCCGAGGTTCACTATCCGACGGACCCTCCTCTCCAGAACCCCCGAATAGACTTTTCCAGGGAGGCTGAGGAGTGTGATCCCTCTATAGTTGGAACACACCCTCCGGTCCCCCTCTTTAAAGAGGGGACCACCACCCCGGTCTGCCAATCCAGAGGCACTGTCCCCGATGACCATGCGATGCTGCAGAGACGTGTCAACCAAGACAGTCCTACAACATCCAGAGCCTTAAGGAACTCCGGCGATCTCATCCACCCCGGGCCCTGCCACCAAGGAGTTTTTGACCACCTCGGTGACTTCAGTCCCAGAGATGGGAGAGCCCACCTCAGAGTCCCCAGGCTCTGCTTCCTCATTGGAAGGCATGTTAGTGGGATTGAGGAGGTCTTCGAAGTACTCCTCCCACCGACCCACAACGTCCCGAGTCGAGGTCAGCAGCGCACCATCCCCACCATATACGGTGTTGACACTGCACTGCTTCCCTCCTGAGACGCCGGACGGTGGACCAGAATCTCCTCGAAGCCGTCGAAAGTCGCTCTCCATGGCCTCTCAAACTCCTCCCATGCCCGAGTTTTGCCTCAGCAACAACCGAAGCCGCTTCGCTTGGCCTGCCGGTACCTATCAGCTGCCTCCAGAGACCCACAGGACAAAAAAGTCCTATAGGACTCCTTCTTCAGCTTGACGGCATCCCTCACCGCCGTGTCCACCAACGGGTTCGGGATTGCCGCCACGACAGGCACCGACCACCTTGCGGCCACAGCTCTGGTCAGCCGCCTCAACAATAGAGGCACGGAACATGGCCCATTCGACTCAATGTCCCCACCTCCCTCGGGGCGGGTTGAAGTTCTGCCGGAGGTGGGAGTTGAAGCTACTTCTGACAGGGGACTCTGCCAGCCGCTCCCAGCAGACCCTCACAACACGTTTGGGCCTACCAGGTCTGACCGCATCTTCCCCACCATCGGCCAACTCACCACCAGGTGGTGATCAGTTGACAGCTCCGCCCCTCTCTTCACCCGAGTGTCCAAGACATATGGCGCAAGTCCGGCGACACGACCACAAAGTCGATCATCACCTGAGGCCTAGGGTGTCCTGGTGCCAAGTGCACATATGAACACCCTTATGCTTGAACATGGTGTTCGTTATGGACAATCCGTGACGAGCACAGAAGTCCAATAACAAAACACCGCTCGGGTTCAGATCGGGGGGGCCATTCCTCCCAATCACACCCTTCCAGGTCTCACTGTCATTGCCCACGGAGCATTGAAGTCTCCCAGCAAAACGAGGGAATCCCCAGAAGGTATGCCCTCTAGCAACCCTCCAGAGACTCCAAAAGGGTGGATACTCCAAACTGCTGTTGGTGCATACGCACAAACAACAGTCAGGACCCTTCCCCACCTGAAGCGGAGGGAGGCCACCCTCTCGCCCACCGGGTAAACCCCAATGCACAGGCTCCAGTGGGGGCAATAAGTATGCCCACACCTGCTCGGCGCCTCTCACGGGGCAACTCCAGAGTGGTAGAGAGTCCAGCCCCTCTCAAGGAGATTGGTTCCAGAGTCCAAGCTGTGCGTCGAGGTGAGTCCGACTATATCTAGCCGAACCTCTCGACCTCGCGCACTAGCTCAGGCTCCTTCCCCTTCAGAGAGGTGACATTCCACGTCCCAAGAGCCAGTTTCTGTAGCCGAGGATCAGACCGCCAAGGTCCCGCCTCGCCACCACCCAACTCACACTGCACCCAACCTCCTTGGCCCCTCCCATAGGTGGTGAGCCCATGGGGAGGAGGACCCACGTTACCTCTTGGGCTGTGCCCGCCGAGCCCCATGGGTGCAGGCCCGCCACCAGGCGCCGCCATCGAGCCCCACCTCCAGGCCTGGCTCCAGAGGGGGCCCGTGACCCAGCGTCGGCAAGGGAAAACGCGTCCAAGGTTTTATTCTTCATCAGAGGTTTGTTGAACCGCTCTTGTCTCATCCCTCACCTAGGACCAGTTTGCCTTGGGTGGTTCTACCAGGCATAAAGCCCCGGACAACATAGCTCCTAGGATCATTGGGACACGCAAACCCCTCCACCACGATAAGGTGACGGTTCAAGGAGGGGCCAGTATATATACAAGGGGGAGTCAAGCTAAAGTTAGAAAATGGGATTTATTAGAAAATAAAATTCCTCAATGTAGTCTCCATCCTTCTCAATGCACTTGCGCCACCTGCCTAGAAGTGTCATTTTTCTGTGTACCATACATACTTTATTTTTTGTGTTTAATATTATATTTGTGTTTTTGTTGCATCAAATTTTGTGTTTGAATTAAGCTATACTGTATTAATAATGTATAGTATCATGCTGTTAAATAAGTGGAAGTGCCTTTGTAAGAATAATTTAATTTTCCAAACCCAGTGATTCAAATTGAGAGTTACAGGAAGGTAGCTAATTTAATTTAAATTATGTGCATGCTTTTACCTGTGGCTTAATATTGCCAAATACAGTTGCAATTCCAAAAGTATACACTTTTGTTTCAAAAACTGGAGAATTAGTATTTAATCTCTGTTTTTTTTTTTAATATGTGATGAATTTAAAATAACATATTCAAATAAAATGAGAACAAGATGTTCATTGCTTTATATGGTCTGTATGTTTGTCATATTGGTCTGTGAATTTGTTTTTAATTAAGCGTATCATACCATTGATATTGCTGTATCTTAAAAGATTATTTCCAACAATGGCATGTGTTCTCTTCCTCACCTTGAATGTTATGAATTTTATGTCTAGACAGGCTCTACTTCCTGAAATTTCTCTGGTTAATTAAAGGTGCTGATGAGCCTTCTTGATAATTGAAGTTATATGGTTGACTGATATTTTACTGTTAATGATAAGGCTGCTGAAAATATTGTCAAGTATCTCTAGACCACCCCATTAATATTATACTTCTTCTTGTTGCTCAAGTATACAACATGGCTTGCACAATGTTAGGTCATTCATTCACCTCTTCTATTTGCGCTGACTTATCATTGTTACTGACCTGATTTAAAATGGTAGTGTCATCAATAAACTGGAAAATGAAGTCCAAATCGTTAGTGCATTGTGGGTAAAGCTGGGGCTAAACAAACATCTGTGGTGGAGTTTTTATGAAGAATATGTTTCTCTTAATTGCACTTTGAAAAGGAACAAGTACTTCTGTTTTAGATGTTTGAAATTGGACAGCATAAAATATATTATTTTCAGTATGCCCTTAGCCCCAAACCCTATTCACAAATGAACAACACACAGATTCTTGTACCAAAAAAGATCATTTTTATTAGTACATTTCTTCCACAGACAAGTATTTCTCAAAGATGCTTGCAATACAAGAGAAACAGTAACTTTCTTCCTTCTCCTCCTCTACAGGCGAGCATTTTACTCCTCCACTATAGACTCCAACTTACCTGGATGAGGTGGAAGGGATCCTTTTCAAGCTAGACCTTGACAGGGCTGTTTATTGGAACTTCAACCCCCATGCAGCCCTGTGGGTGTCCAAATGTTAGCTACACCAGAATGATGCCACTGCCCAGGGTACTAGGGGAAGACATAGGAGGCAGTCTCCCATTGTCCTTCCAATATCCAGGAAAGGAACACCAGCCCTTTAAGCCAAGATGCCATTAAATTCACGTTCTCCATTACATCAGTTTTACATGAAATCATATAATATATTTAACACTTCTTTTGCCTGAAAATGCACAATGTAGTCCTGTGTTTCAACATGAAATGAACGAAAAGCTACACAGCCAAAGAAGTTCATTTTCATCCTGTCACACAAAAACTAAAAATAGAAAAAAGTAATGAAAGACAAGCTGATGTTTTTATAGAAATTTTTAATAAAAAATTTATATCATAGTTGTGCACAGCACTTCTAGTACAGTACTACTACAGCTAGAGTTAATCTCATTAACACAGCAATACAAGCACATCATAAGAACTCTAACAACAATGAAAGTGTTTCCTTGATGTAAATATAGTTTAAGACTGTCAGCATTTTTTTTAGAATTTGCAGCTATTTTCTTGTACTATTACATTTTTAAAACAGAAGACTAGCAGCTCTACCTAAGAAAACTCAAATTCCCATCATTCAAAGGAATTATTACTTTATTTTCGGTGACAGCTACACAGAGGTATTTCATCATACAGATGTCAATATTAAGACCTGTTAATCACAAAAAAAAAATCTTTCTGGCATGAAGCAGCTCTTGAGTTTCTGAATTTGGACACCATGCAATTGTTTTATCATTTAATCCTGGAAGCCACCTTACAGTACGACAAGTTCAACACTGAAGCCTCCACAGAAATGAAAACCAAAAAACTGTATTTAAAAAAGAGCAGACTAATTTTTTGTTCACAATGCTCAGAATTATGCATCTCTAGAATGAAGCTTTGTATCTTGAACAGAAATTGACTGATTTGGAAAATCTTTCTAGAAGGGACAACATCTGTACTACTGGCTTACTGAAAAGTGTTGAGGTACATGATCCCAGAGGTTTAATCAAAAATGGCCTCTTGCAGTGGTTTCCAAAACTGGTTCCAATCCAGACTGAGATCATGAGAGCCTGCAGGGTTTACAGTGTCACCATCACATTGATGGCCTGTATCATGATTATGAAGCTTCTGAGATACCACAATAGAGTCCAAACATTAAGAGCTTTTCATAAACTGACTGGAGCATCTTAGGTCTTTCCAAAGATTTTTCCAGATTTGGTTCCAAGCTCTGTTCAAAAAAATAGTTACCTTGCAGCAATTCAGAAGACAAAGCAATCCACCTTGATGCCTTTTGTCCTTGTTTTCAGCTTGCCAAAAGATCTTCTTAACAGCTCTCTGTATCTTTGACTTACCCAACATTAACGCTTTAGAGGACTTCTTTGTTCTTGTCACACTTGCTAATCTGGAAGTTGTTTTCGATAAATTACCATTGTTCTCTGTTGTTAATTCTCATTCATTTTTATAATAATTGTATTCTTAATTTGCACAAAAATGTTCTAGAAATAGTTATTTTTTTCTGTGTTTTTAATTTGATAAAGTGTGAACTAGAATAATTATTATTTGTAATGTTTACTATTCTATTAAAATGGGAAATCTGTTCTTATATCTGCAGAACTATTCATACAAAGAGTGCATTAGCTGTTATTATGGAGGTGGAGACCGGTTCAGGAAACCACGTCTCTCCAATGTCAGGTATATGTGACTCTGTTCATCTTCCCCATGCGCTGCCTAATTACTTCTTTTTTGTATAGTTATTTGACTTTTGAGGTGATAATATGGGTTACTGTCTTTCTGTCTCAAAAAAGAGCCACTGTTATAAAGTGCCCTTCAGGTCTATTTGTTATGACAAACATGCTTGTGATGTTTTTGGTTAAGGAAGGAAGGTGTTTTCGATGTAAAGTAATTACATCCACTAATCATGGTGCAGGAGAGTGGTGATGTATTGCATGTTAAGTAGCACTGGCAAATAAGAATTTCGCTGTATTGTACTCGCATATGTGACAATAATGATCTTATAAACCAACCACTCTGGCCGGGTCATCAATCTATCCATACATTCTTCTACTTTACATATTCTGACTTCGTTTCTATTGTGAATACTTTTCTATTTTCTATAGGTGTTGGGGCTGTTCTTGGATACAGAAACTGAGTCCAAAGAGCAAAAAAAAAAAAATAAAATGTATTTACAGATTTTTGTCTTGATTCAATTAAGAAGTTGCAGTAAGCAGTGGGGCAGAAGCCAAGATAGCGCAGAAGTCAGGATATTCTATAAAAACACCTATTGTCTATCTATTAAATGTAAAAGAGTTAAACACAATTTCCAAAAGAAGTATAATATTTTTCAAAAGACAAAATAAAATAAACAAATCAAAATCGAAATCTGTAATCTGCAAAAGAGAATTGTAAAACATAGTAAGGTGAGCAGAACAACAAAGGGAACATTCTGTGTCTCCATAGCTGTTCTGCCAAGGCTTGAAAGGGCAGAGATAGAATTAATCAGCAGACTGAAAAATGGACATTGCAAAAAATTAAAATAAAAAATCCTAGTGGGGGGGTCATTAACAAGAGTCATATGTGTTAATTAAACTTAGCCCAAAATGCACAAAAAAAAAAGTTAAAGAATGCAGATTTCAGAATTTTAAAAAGGCACACACATTATACCTCCATAAACTGCTCTTTGTGTGAAGCAACCTGAAAGTGTGTAATGATGATGTAAAGTGTCGCAACCTCCAGTTGTCCCAGCAGTAGTAACCACAAATAGCAGCAGTAAACAAATAGAACTGGAAGTGGCAGCACCAAAAAGTAAAACAAAATGGTGGTGAACCAAAACAAGAATAATATTCAAGTATCTCAAAATGATTTCAAAACTGAAAAGTAAGTAAAGAATCAGATTCTCTAAATTCAAAACATTAACAATAGATAATGCGTTAACAAAACAAAACAGAAACTACAAAAGGCAAGAAAATGAACCGGAAGCAAGAACACAGAATAAGAATAAAATACAAAACAAAATCCACAATCGAGACATGTGCAAAAAGTAAGCTTATATGTAGACAGTCTATTCCCATCTCATATGACTCCACATACTGACATAAAAGAATTATAAATGATTGTAAATTTGACACCAGCAGATAACCAAACATCTTCAACCAGTCTGAATTTAGGACAGTCACAAAACCTATGACATAGCTAAATGGCATTATTCACAGAATGCTTTGCACAGATAGATAAAGAATGCATGCTACAAATAGCTGAAGTCAGTCATTTTCCAACTCGCTTAGTCCTGAACAGCAGGGCTCTGCCAGAGCCTATTCCATCTAACTTAGGGTGCAAGGCAGGAATTAACTCAGGACAGTCTATCGCAGGGCAAACACCCCCCTAAAACACACACTACGGCCAAGTTAGAATTGCGGGAGGAAACCAGAGTACCCAGCGGAAACTCATGCAGACATGGAGAGAACATGCAAAATCCACAAAGAGAGGACCCAGGGCATGAACTCTGGTCTCTTTACTGCGAAGCAGCAACCACACCACCGCTGTGCGCCACCCAAATAGCTTAAGTCCAGTTCATGCTGGGACCTGTAGTCATGTAGGGCAGCCCTGTTGGCTTCTGTGAGGGCCACCAGGGGCAGTCTCATGGGTTACAAGGGAAGGCAGCCCATCACTTCCAAATGGGTATGATTTGGTATCAAGATCTACATACTGTGCATAGCAAGGTCTGGGTACATCTGGAATATTACAAAAAAACATTTTGCTGTCTGCGTGAATATCGCCTATGTGCGTTAGTGACTATTTCAAAACATACCAAACAAAGCACATATACTAAAGTTGTATCAGTGCAGCACTGGACACTAGACATACCATTCACACTGTGAATATGCTGATTATGTTTCCGTTACACATAATAATATTTTTAATTTAACTCTTTTGGCTCATTTCTGTATGAGGGTAAATATAACACTAAGAAGGATACTTGGATGTGAAGTACTAAAGAATTACATTTTTATATACAATATTTGTAGTTTTTTTTTTTTTTTAACAGGGGTTAATATTATTACTGTGATTCACTGAATCCTCTTAGTTTTGAACATGGTACATTCCTGCCATAGATCTAATTCCTGCATTTCTTAGTGACTGACTGGTTTTTGTTGTTGGTTAATGTGAATTTTTTTTTTTTTTACAGGAAACTGTATTCTTTTGAATTTAACCAGGTTATCAATAGTAACAATGAGTATTTTGAATATTTATGTCCACCTGCCTTACGCCCTGTGCTTGTTGGGATAGGTTCCAACTTCCCCACAACTGTACGGATTACTATTATTATTGTTATTATTACATGTTAACAGTTTTAATTTGTTAGAATTATTCACTATAGCATTACTTTTCATTTTTTTCATCAGTTGTATGTTCAAGCGTTATAGCTCTAGAGAGACAATAAAGTTGTATCACTGAATTGTGCTTTACTTTCAGTTTTTACAAAAAGCAGCAACGATTACAGGCTGCATATTTGGTGGCCCATGTAATGAATCAAATGTCTGAAATGCTTACATTACATACTAAAATGCATACATGGCATACTGGAATGCAAACCACACACCTCTTATAGCTAGGAAGCTAGGAATTGGATTAAACGTTTTTGAGAATGGAATTACAGTGCACATAAAAAGCACTGCAATATACAGTAAACCTGTGTTTAACGGAACCTACCTGTAAAATACCAATGAACATATATTTCTGTGTAATAAGGAGAATAATATGTTCCATGAGATTTTCAGTATTGCATTCACACCTCTGTGTTAGTTAAAAAAATGCTGATGCCTTGATGCTGTTTGTCAGGACGTTTACAGAATAAAACACACAAATTCACATCCTTCTTGATTTTTAGCTGGTACAGGTCTGTTACAGACAAATCATTAAATGTTTGTATATAGTGGAGACAAAATAACAATATATGTTGTATGTATTTTTGCAACTAGAGGAGGAAAACACTGGCAAAGTAAATAAAATCTGTTAACTATTTATTAATACAACAGTGTATATATTTTGGTGCACAGTTAATGCATTTCAGTAAGTAGTGTAAGTATTTCACTATTTAAATCTTACCATATAATGCTTGTGATTCAGTATACAGGTTATGTGTTTTATTATAGAGTGTATTTGTTTCAGTACACAGTGTAAGCATTTCTGTATTTGATGCACTACATGTACTGTGAAGAATGAATGAAGTCACAAGCACCTTACAGAAAAGAAATATTGTGAACTATATGCACAGTCAGTGTAGGTGCAGTGTAGTATTTTGGTACCTAAAGCAAAGGGGTAAACATCACACACTTATGTAGGAATATTGACCGTGACATTCCATGTATGCAAGACCTATATGTGCTTGCAGTTTAAGGTACTGATTTATTTGCATGAATCTGAGAGTCATGCAGTGGGCCGACAGGACAGGGACGGGGCCATCCTCACTCACACAGCAGCCTCGGGGTGCACCTTACCACCACTCAGCTAGCAAACAAGAGAACTACTTAATGGATTTAGATAGGATTTTTTTCTACAATTCGCTTGAACATTCCGGTTGATTTTGCGACTTGTCTCATTGTGCTAAGAATCATAGTTTGCTTGCAGGAACGATATATTTGTGCCAATACCCACTGCCCTAGATGTAAAATCCTACCAAATTTCAGCTTTTTACCTAAATGGAAAATAGTGTCTTTGTTAATGAGTGAGAAGTGAGTGAGTGAGTTTTATATATATAGATTGAAAAAAGTTTAAAGCACTACCAGAAAGGTCAACCTATCTGTAGCATTAAGTGCATACATTAAATGTAAGAGAACAATAACAAATATGTAATTTGCATCAGCATCTGTCATTAAATTCTACTGATACTTATCAAGAATAGAATGTTTATTTAAGTAATCATATAACTGCTGAAAAAAACATTTATTTGTTTCTTCAGAATGGTTGATTTAGAGAAGTAAGTCTAACTCTTTCAAAACAGAACAGTGAAGGTTATTTCTCTTCAGCAAATGTTTAAGCACTGAAGTTTTTAAAAAGTCTAGAATACAGTGTTTAGTATTCTGTCAATTAAGCAGCCTGATATTGTAGGGACAGGATCAAGCATGTAGATGGAAGGTTTGAGTTATGTAATCATTATGTGAATTTTAAATATACTTATTTTTCAAATAGAATTACATTTGGTGCATTGAATTGGTGGAGGGCTGAAAAAGCTCAACACTGAGCCACCACTTCTTTCATCCATTTCATAGGTGGAGAAGGTTTGAATAGATGCTCAGTGGCTAAGAATCTCATTCTTGCATTTCTTACACTATGTTTTGTAATTTTGGATAAATTAAACTATTCCTCTGATCGGATTGCTGTATTTTATTTACTTACATGAGACCTCACAATTTCATAGTGTACCTATAACTTAGCTTTTCTCCATTTATGGTCAGCTTTACAGACTGTTTGGGTTTTGCATGGATCAAAGTAGTACTTAATGTTTTAGTAATTATTTATGGGATTACTATGTCAGCTTCTGCATTCATTCTATTTAATTAAATTTGCCCAATAAATTGTGTTAGTATACTGTAATTACGAAATTCTGCCTCACAATAATAATACTACAAAATGTGGAGGTAACTGCTGCATCAAAGTAGCATTTCTTAAAAACATGTTTCTCATTAGTGTTAGTAAGAGATATTGTTATGTCAAAGCAAGCAAAGTAGTAGTCTAAAATGTGAATATTTTGGATTTAAGTCACATTAGTATTGAGTCCTTTCAATATAACTGCCAAAAAGTATATAAATACCAAAGGTTCATAAACTCCCTTGCCTTGGTTTTACTTATTCATATGGAAATTTGAATTAGAAACTTGTCATAATTTTATTATGAGGGAAAGTAAATGTGAACATTTAAGAAATGGCAAGACAATGTAAAGAAATCAAACTACAAAGGTTGGCATCTTTATGATTCAAATAGCCACCGCCTTACTTTCCTTGGCAAACAGAATTAACAAACTTGAAAAATTGTAGGGGTGAATTCTATAAGTCACTGCATTTAAGATTATTTTGGGTAAAAGCGTGTGCTTTCCCCAGTTAACTCACTCATAGAACACTCCGTATTAGAGCATTTTTTTGCTGACTTTGTTAGGAAAAGTCAGGTGTTTGGGCGTAATATTTAAATCAATTTTTGCATCTTGATGGGGTCAAGTCTTCACCTTTCCGGAATCTAGAATTAATACCTTTAAAATGAATATCCTGGTAAAATGCATATTTCTTTTACGGAATATCTACATATTTATTAACAAATCTTCTTCTTTTTTTAAATCTTGATGTTTTTTTTGGAGAAGAAAATAACAACACTGCAAAGATCAACAACAGAGGGTGGCATGGCACTACCTGACCTAACTACTTTAACAATTAACTAAACTGTGTAATTTGGTTTGCTGATTATAACATTATGATTGTAAAATTCTTTTATACAAGCAAGGTAATATGTAACAGGTGTCTGGTCACACTTACAGGTAATCTCACTTAGACACCATTTAAATATCCGACTACGCCACCCAGTTTTATCAAGAGACTGGGAACTCCTGAAATTTACCAATAATAGCACACAGGTTTCTTTAAATTGGGCGGTGAGTAAACACACAATGAAAGACACAACAGTAATTTCAGGAAAAGCAACAGTAACTTCTATTACACCAGACAATAATAAGTACATTAAAAAGATAAATGAACATAAACCAAATCTAACAGTATCATGAAGAAAATTTATTTTTTAGAAAAGAAAGTACACAGTCCACACTCTAAAAGTCCATTAAAAACAGAATTGGATGATACAACCTGTAGTGGTGCAAAGCCCAGTTTGTTCTCAGTGTTACCCCAACACTTAATTGTTCAACTGTCCACGGATGCACTCTGTTCACCGGACACTCGTTTCCTAAGAGAAGTTTTGTCAAAATCGTGGAATCCCTGTCGGTGTCTCTTCGTTGTTCCTTTTTTTCCCACCCTGGGCTCCTTGCATTGCTGTGAATTAGGCACGCCTTATTTCTTTTCTACCAGCTTTGCTCGGTCCTTTCATGCGGCTTCCCTCTCTCGCTGGACCCACAACCGCCGTTTCCTTGTAGAGCTGTCTCTTCCTCCCTGGAAGTATTGCCGTCCTTGTGCCTCACGCCGTGCCAGCCACGTACCCTTGTCAGCCTGCGAGCCCCTGTGCTCTGTCCGAATGCCTTGGCAGCGTTTTCTGTGGACTGTTCCCTCTGCCTTCTCCTGGCCAGAGATTAAATCTCCTTCAGTCCCTGCAATTATCAGTTCTGAACAACCAGATTAAATGATGGCACATCTAAATTTCCTGGGTTTAACAAATAATGGAAACACAAGTTAACAAAATGTATTGTTACCAACCATTAATGAGTACAGATCTGCTGTTTAGAAACCAATATTTCCAAGTCAGGTAAATACAGACGTCCTCCAAGGCCAGACTTCAAAGCGGTGACTCCTTTGCAAGACAGCAAATACTTACAATCTGCAGACAGCCTTTTAACTTCTCACTCCCACTGCCAACAATGGGTGCCTATTGCCTGTTCGTCTGCTGGGCTTTACATGTAATATTTGCATGTTTCTTTTCCTAAGAGAGAAATGGAATGACTCAGTGTACAAAAAATGTCCCCCTCTGACAAATACATAATATGTAGAATCATCTCAGTGATTTTTTAAGGGTTATTGAGAAAGAGTAGCCAAATATGTTAGGAGTTCTTTATATTGACTATTGAGAAAGACTGTCACATATATTAGAGTTCTTTATGTTGAATAGGTAAGTGATCAATGACTTAAAGAGATAAACAAAGTTGTTACAAATAAGAAGACAAAAAGTCATAGTACAAAGTAAAGCCTAAAAGGAGAAAATGGGGAAACTAATCTCCTTCAACCAAAGAGACTCTTCTATATTTAGAACATATTTCAGACATGTAACATATGGCTTGACCTTGAGACATGTCCTTAGCGAATTGTAGCACAACTACAACCTAGTTCAATATCGTAAAAAATAACACATAATTCATAAAAGTGAACTAAAGTAGATTGAAATGTTATTTTTTCCATTGCTGTAAGTGGAGGTATAATGGAATAGGAGGTGTGTTTGTGGAACATGTTAAGTATCTTAATACAAATTAATCAATTGTAATAAAAACACAAAGTCTCTTAATAGTTTGGGGTTTCCGGCCCCATATACTGTACAGATTTTCCAACAAAAACAAATAATATGGTCAGTGATATAACTTTCTTTCATTACAACAGACATCTTGCATGCAGTGAAGGGACCATTTATGGGGTAGGACCGGAAACTGGTGAATGGAATGCTGGGAAGGAACTAAGGTGTTGTATGGGAGTCATGACATCATCAAGATGGGACCAGAGTAAGGGATGGAATGCGGAAGTGGTAGCGCGTGGTTCAGGCAGTCCAGGCAAAGTTACGGCGGTGTTGTTTCTGTCTTATTCCACTGTGGGAATAAAAGAAAGAAAGGTTAGTACCCCGCCTTTGTCCCCTGGCATGATATGTTACTCTGTTTGTCGGGTCTTTACATGGCTCCCCATGTGTGTGTGTGTGACATGAGCCCCCCCTCAACCCAGACCCATCGAGTCGGGAGGCCTGAACCGAGAGGTTGTGAACCCAGGAGAGAGCATCAGCATTGGCTTGTAGGTCACCCCGACGATAAGTGATGGCAAACTTGTACAGCTGAAGGTCCAAAAACCACCTGGTAACTCAGGGGTTCGACTCCTTGTGCACAGCCATCCACTGGAGGGCGGCATGGTCCATCACCAGAGTAAACTCCCGACCCAACAGGTAGTACCTCAGGTGTGTAACCGCCCACTTGATGGCCAAGGCTGCATACCTTGTCGCCCGATCCAGCAGTTTCCGGCTCAGGCAACTCACGGGGTGTTCTACACTGTCGATGCTTTGGCTCAGCACGGCGCCTAGTTCTGTGTCCGAAGCATCGTTCTGGAGAATAAAAGGGAGAGAAAAATCAGGGGTTCTAAATATTGGCGCTGTTGTCTGGTCTTTAGGTCACTGAATGCTCGTTCCATTAAATCATCCCATACCACATATAAAGGGGCCCTTTTCTTTGTCAAATTTGTCAAGGGTGCGGCCCTCTCAGAGAAGCGAGGCACAAATTGGCGGTAGTAACCAGCTAACCCCAGGAAAGCTTGCACCTGTTTCTTGGTTATCAGACGGGGCCATTCCAGGATATCTTTAATCTTTGAACATTGTGGTTTCATCAGTCCTCCCACCACCAGGTAGCCCTAATACTTGGCCTTGTTAAATCTGAAAAAACACTTACATGGATTAATGTGGAGGCTCACCTTCGCTAGTGTTGAGGGCAGCGTAAACCTGCAAGATATGTTCCTCCCAGGTGATGGAAAAGATGACTACGTCATCAAGGTAGGTGGCACAATAGGACTCGTGGGCCTTTAGCACTCTGTCTACCAGATGCAGGTTGCAGGCGCCCCATGCAGCCCGAATGGGAGGACCTTATATTGCCAATGCCCGCTAGTGGTGTTGAAGGGTGTTTTTTCATTAGCGGATGCCGTTAAGGGAATCTGCCAGTATCCCTTAGTCATGTCAGTAGTAGTCAGGTAACAAGCCGTACCCAAGTGTTCGATGAGCTCATCCACCCGGGGCATGGGGTAGGCATCAAATTTGGAGACCTGATTAAGACGCCTAAAGTCATTACAGAATCTCCAAGAGCCATTGGGCTTAGAAATGAGGATGATGGGACTGAACCACGGGCTGTGACTGTCTCCTACGATGTCCATATCCAGCATTCGTTGGACCTCCAGCTCCACCTCCGCATGCTTTGCCCTTTTCCCTAACCACCACCCCTGGGTCTGTCATGATGTCATGCTTAACCAGCGGCGTGCGTCTTGGCATCTCACTGACTACTTCTGGGATAGACAGGATTGAACGTTCTAGCTTCCGCCTCTGGTGGGACGTCAAATTGGGGCAGAAGTTAAGGACTGATTTTTCTGAGAAAAAGAAGAGGGTGGCCTCCGTGCGAGGGCGGTCCTCCCGAACCCTCCACGGTTTCAGCAGGTTGACATGATACACCCTCTCGCTCGGCCGATGATTTGGTTGCTTCACCAAATAGTCGACGAGCCCTTTCGTCTCTTTTACTTCATATGGGCCCTGCCAATGGGCTAACAATTTGGAATAGGAAGTAGGCACGAGCACCATCACACGGTCCCCCGGACGGAATTCCTGGAGGGAGGTGTTTCAATTATAATTCTGCACCGGCGCAGCTTGAGCTCTCGACATATGTTCCTTTAGAAGAGGTTGAATCTTTTCTGACCTATCACGCAGTTGCGTGATATATTCCAAAATACTGGTGGAAGGAAGAGCTTCCCCTTCCTATACTTCTTTGAGAACATCCAAAATACCCCGGGGTTGGCGGCTGTATAGAAGCTCAAAAAAGGGAAAAGCCCGTGGAGGCTTATGGCACCTCCCGATAAGCAAAAAGGACAAGAGGTAAAAGTTGGTCCCAGCTCCTACCGTCCACGTTGACTACCTTGCGGAGCATCTGTTTAATGGTTTGGTTAAAATGTTCCACTAACCCATCCGTCTGTGGATGATAAACAGACGTTTTCAGACGCTTAATACGGAGTAACTTGGCAACTTCCCTGAACGTATCGAAAGTAAAGGACATACCTTGGTCTGTGAGGACTTCTTTAGGTATTCCCACTTGGGAGGAAAGGGCTACCAATTCCCGTGCGATGTGGGTATCGGGTTGCGTAGTCCACCATGAGTAATATATATTTATGGCCACAAGCTGAAGGCTCCAGGAGTCCTACAAGATCAACTGCGATCCTTTCAAAGGGGACATCAAATAAGGGGAACTGGAACAAGAGGAGCACGGTCCCTCCTAGGTATTTGATGTAATTGACAGTCTGAACATGACTGACAGAAACGATGGACCTCCTCATTAATTCCAGGCCAATAAAACCGGAGTTTTATTCTCTCCAGCGTTTTCTCGGCCCCTAGAAGGGTGCCTAGGAGGTGGGCATTAGCCAGTTCACAGACCTCCCGACGGTAGGTCTGTGGCACTAACAACAGCTTCCATACCTCGCCTTCGCTGTCCGCGACTCAATACAACAGATCGTTTTCCAGTACAAAGTAGGGTCCCAGTGATATGGGAATGTCCGCTGTATTGCCGTCAACAGAAACAATTGCATTCCAGGCAAACTTTAAGGAATCATCGTTCCACTGTTCTCTTTTAAATGATGCTGGCTGGACTTAAACTGATAATCCACTGATAAGCCGCTCAAGGGGTCTGGAGGAGCCAGGGGGTTGTCGTCAGCCTGACCCGGACCCTCACCCGGTTTCACTTCTGGGTCAAGGTCCGTTACCAGAAAGTCTTCCCCCAGGCTCCCTACGTCATCACTGGTTGCCGGGTTGCACGGTGCAGTAGTCGTGGGAACGGTGCCTTGTCCATCCAAACCTAGACCCAACTCGGCAATAGGAGTGGTGCTTTATCAACCGCAATTACTTTTAGACCTGTCTTGTCCCAGAATAACTGGAAAGGGCAGTTCAAGCAACACGGCCACCAATAGCCATCTCAGTTTACCCTTCCTGGTTATGTAACACTTAGCGGACCTATATGACTTGATTTCTCCATGCAAACAGGTTGTGTTCACATGCTGGTTTAACCCACTGTCGTGGTAGTACAAAACGGCAAGCAACAATAGTAATGTTATTTCTGGAATCAAACAAACCCACAACCAAATGCTTGTTAACTAAGACCACTCCCGTGTTCAGGACAGCCAGGGGTTTAGACAGAGCACAGTACTTCTCTCCTTTGACCCAGGCGCAGTCCATCAATTCCACGTTCTGAGGGCAACTGGGTAGTGTGTCCCTGACTTCACCACACTTGAAACAGTGCGGCAGAACCAGGGTTTTTTCTCTTGGCTTACCTGGGGCTTCCGCAGTGCGATGGAGGGGCTCAGGAGTAGCAACACATCCCTGTCGGGCCCCGCGAGCGGACCTCTCCGACCCCCCAACTTGGTTCACATCGAGTTGGTGCTCTAGTACCTCCAAAAGGCTTTTCATATCCTTAAAGGGATGCCGTAATTCTACTGGGCGAGATACTCTGGCATCAAGTTAACAAGCCCCTCACAGGCCACTTGTTCCACCACCTAGCGAGCCTGGCTGACATCTAGCCTAAGCCAAAGCCCCATTTTGCCCCAAAACTCAAAGGCCTGGGCCCGGGCAGGGCGATCAGGGTCGAATTTCCAGAGCCTCCACTCGCTCGCCTGCTGGTCCGATGTGACGCTGTAGCGGCTTAAGATCTTGGCCTTCAGGAGGTCATAATCAGCAGCTTCCTGGATGGTGAGGTTGTGATAATCCCTTTGCGCGATACCATTCAAGTACAGCGCCAGCATGGACGCCCACTACACACGCGGCCACTGATTCCAAGAGGCTATCCTCTTGAAGGTTGATAAATATGATTCAATATCGTCCGTGTCCGGAAGCAGGACGATTGGAGGGGGTGGAGGCCATATGGGCTCTGGTCTAGCCGCTTCAGCTGCCGCGAGCTGTGCCTTGGTCTCCACCAGCTCCTGCTTTGTGGCGGTCTGCTCCAGCTGCAATACCTGGATTTGGCCCGCCAGACTTGTCAATACGCTGTTGAGGTCCTGTCCTTCTGATATTTCTCAGACAAAAGTATCCTGCCAGCTATGCCACTGTAATAAAGACACAAAGTCTCATAAAGTCTCATATACTATGCAGATTTTCCAACAAAAACAAATAATACGGTCAGTGATATGACTTTCTTTCATTACAACAGACATCTTGCATGTGGTGAAGGGACCAATTATGGGGTGGAACCAGAAACTGGTGAATGGAATGCTGGAAAGGAACCGAGGTGCTGTATGGGAGCCATGACGTCATCAAGATGGGACCAGAGTAAGGGATGGAATGAGGAAGTGGTAGTGTGTGGTTTAGGGAGTCCGGGCAAAGTTGCAGCGGTGTTGTTTCTGTCTTTCTGTGGGAATAAAAGAAAGAAAGGTTAGTACCCCGTCTTTGTCCCCTGGCATGGTATGTTACATTGCTCATTGGGTCTTTACGCAGCTCCCCATGCGTGCGTGCGTGACACAATGTTTTAATACTACAGGATACATAAACATAATCTTTGTTCAGGTAAATCTCTCCATGACAGAAGTGTACCTCTCTGCAAATTTTTCAGCACTATAATGTTCAATGATTCAAAGGTTGGAAATCCTTGTAACAGTTAAAAAAAAATTCATTTTAATAAAATGGCATCATTAGTTACCAGATCACAATAAAATCTTACATCTTTGGTAATGGATGGAACAGCTGCCCAGAGTTTAGATCTACTATTTGTTAATTATGGAACAATTAGCAAGTAATATATTCACATTGTTCTGAAGACTAATGGGAAACCTACCTTTTATTAGGTGTACTCAGTTAAGTGCATGTCTGCATATATGAACTAATGTTTTTGTCTATAACAGGGGTCTCCAACCTTTTTACCCTGAGAGCTATTTTTGCAAAATGAAAATAGCCGAGAGCTACTCATGTTGTCTAACATTTATTCTAATAGCTTATTTCAACCCAAACAAACTGAATAAGCTTGTTTTGCCTGAACATTTACAAAATGTTGGTGACTACAACTCACATTTTGCATTAAAACATCACAAAAAATTTTTTTGTTCACCTGCAAGTGCATTTTGTATGTCTGTATGCATTTTCTAGTGTATCTCACAATTGTTGAATTAAAACATGAATGCTGTCAAAACAAAACAATGCAATTACATATACACAGATATTACTTATTCGTTTGTCACTTTGTTACATGTCACTGTTTCACGTGTGATGTGTTTTTTAGTTAGTCAGATGACTGGCACTGCATGGAGTCAACAAGAGGTGTATGGTGGAGTGTAGCCACTTAGGTTCACTCTTATGGAGTCATTTAAATGTTCATCTGTCAGTCTTGTTCTCAACTTTGATTTCATGACATTCATGTCAGAAAACGCAGACTCAAAGAGGTATGTAGACCCAAACAAAGCAGACATTTTCAGTGCTGCTTGGTGAAGATTCTTATAGTTATCTGGCTCTACTAAGCTCCAGAAATGCTGAGAATGCTGTTGAGACTTTAAATGCATATTATTACTATTAAGGTTTACTAATATATGATATATAAAATCCAATGTCTGTCTGTATATATGTCTGTCCGTTTTCACAAGAGAACTACTTAACGGATTTAAATCGGGTTTTTTTCTGTAATTTGCTTAAACATTCCGGTTGATTTTGTGACTTCTCTCATTTTGCTATGTATCATAGTTCGCTAGCGGTACTGATTTCTTTGTACAAATCTGAGAAACACGTAGTAGGTCGAGGGTTGGGGTCTTCCTCACTCACTCGCCAGCTTCAGGGCGTGTTCCTTAACTCTGCTTAGCTAGCGAACAAGAGAACAATTGAATTCAACTTTGTTTAATATTTAAAATAAAGTGTCTTGATGAGTTTGAGTGTGGATATTCTCTTAAGTGTATGCCACATTGAAAATATAGATTGAAATTCAGATTGTGGATCGTGATATGATTTTTTGGAAAGAACGGCCACCCCTAATTTGACTAATCAAGTTTTCAAATTTATGTAGGATTCATTAACCCTTTGGCGAGCTACTTGGAAAGGGGTTGAGAGCTACTGGTAGCTCGCGAGCAATGTAGTTGGAGCCCCCTGGTCTAATAAACTTTTATATCAAGTATGAACTTTTCAGATTTTGAATAATTTAAATTACATAAATATCTAACTTAGCACACACTGTATGGTACAGCACTTAAATTTGTTACCTTACTGGTCTGGAGTCTTGGATTCAAAGCCTAGTGTGGGTACCACCGGTGTTTGCACATGTTTGTTATGAGTACTCCATTTTCCTCTCACATTCAAAGACATGTGCAGTAGATTAATTGTCAACTTTAAAGTGGCCCCATATAAAAGATTGTGACTGGCCATTCATCTAAATCTGTTTCCAACCTTGCACATTTCCCATTACCGTTAAGAGTATTAAGCATATTTTAACATGAATGGACGGATTCCTTTATGGAACATTAATAAGTATAGTTATTTATAATATATACTTATACTCCATGGGTTCATAAAGCTTCAAGCAGTTGCTGGGGTCACTTATGGCAGGAAATGACTGTGGATATAGATCTAGTTAATAGCACATCATAATAAAGCAGCTATACTTGTGAATATTATTCTGTTTCCTTTACACAATTCCATTCAAGTGTATAGAAAAAATATTGTTAAATCTTTAGATAATCTACACATAATTTAACTGTATACTATAAAGTTCTTTATTATGTGTTCATGTGATAAAAGCAGTATTATTACTAAAACAAGTGTTATTAAACAAACTGTCCTTAGGTAAATGAAATTGAAAACATTTACAGAGTTGTCTATTGGATCAAACAGTATTTTATAGTTAGTAAGGTTGCTTTACATGAATATTATAAATAGTTTGTTAATAACCTCTTCTCAGTTTATAGTTGTCTCAACTAACCGAAGCTGTCCATGTCAGCTGCTTTTGAAGCGCAAGTGTTTTAACAATAGAGGCAGTAGCTTCTAACAAAATCAATGCCTTCTTCACATGTTCAGAAATCAGTATTGTAAGACCAGTGGTCGTGTCACCAATGAAAAATGTATTTCTTCATTTCAATTTAAGGAGGAGTAAGGTAAGAAGACAAAATTTTAAAGTTCTATTTGTCAGTGATAAAATTGTCGCACATTTAACTCTGCTTTTGAATACCTTAAGCAACATGCAAATTTGTGCAGAGTGTAAATGGATTTTTAATAATGCATGCAGAAGTATTTCTATTAAAAAGAAAAAAAATACACCTTGTTATTGTACACTGTTTGTTATGAAAAGATAAAAGTAATTTGGAAGTGATTTTTAAACAGCTTGGTGTTATCAGGGTATTTCACATGCCAAGTCTTTTAGATAATTGTTCCAAAATATTTCAACTGTTTAATACAAAACATTAAATTGCTTAATATGACATTTTTCAACCCACTTAATCTAAATCATGGTGAGCATCAGGAATAAACCATGGATTTGGGTCATATCCCTCACATTTAAATTAGGGTTTGGCTAATTAGGTATTGTCAAAACTTCACAATTGTTTACAGATTTTACATTGTTTAACAACAACAGGTTTTATGAGTCATTTTGTGTTTCAAGAAAATAAAAATAATGAAAGGAAATAAGAAATAATGGAAACATGTTAAACCTTTTAATTAGTTGTAATTGACATTAAACATGTTAAACATGTTAATGGCAAATCATATGAGGTGTAATAGTAATTATATAATTTGAGTACAAAACTATTTCATAAGTTACCTAGTCTCACACTTTTAACAGCAAATCACAGTGTAAGATTTTATAGGTGATAATAGAACAGTTAAGATTAAATAAATTCAGATGTGAATGTGCAGTAATCTAATATGTTGTCAAGCACTACTGCTGCATCTGCTACCACTATGTCTGCTCTGTACATCAATTTCCACGGCCACAAATCAGGCCCCTGCTAGAGCTCACCTGCTTATTGGTACAAAGAATTCCATGAAAATTACTAAGCCAAGTAACTATAGGCATATGACAAAGCTTCTGGTTAGGCATGGCAGTGTGATTCTGTCACCCATTATATGAGGAATCATTGTTAAAGCAAGGAAACAAGATCAGAAAGCAAATCAGTTGAGAAAAACAAGTTTCAGAAGGTAGTCAAAAATTAATTATGAAGGTGAAAATCCATTGTTAATCCAGTGCTTTCCAAACTGGGTATCGTGATGATGATGCTTTAATTTTTCCTTTCTGTAAAATAAGAATGCATTTGCTCTATATTTATCATTTAAATATCAAATTTCAACACAAAATAAGCAAGTCTCTAGTAGGGCTTCCAAATTAGCCAAAATAATAAGATTCATATATTACAATTGAACAATTTGTGAATCATGTATGGTTCCATTAAAGTTGCGGGTAAAAGCTGCAGCTTTCAAAATAATGTGACACTTGAAAGCATGACAGAAAATTGGGTATCATGGCAAAAACATGGGACTGTATGCACACAAAAAGTGACCCAATCTGAGAGAAAGCACAGCTCAGATTGTCTCTTTTAATCTTTAGTACAAACAGAAATTGATTTTGATTACCCAAACATGATAAACACAGACATTAACCAGTTCTACTTCCTTTTTTTAATACTCTTAAAAAAGTAACTAATAGACAGTAGATTGGGATCCATCCTGAAGCTTTGCAACATAGGACACTGTTTGAGTGTTCTGGACAGAAGCAGGCAGTCAAAGAATGATGTATAAGACTGAACTAAACTCAGTTTCTCTGTTTTCTACTTATACTTAGAGCAAACATGTAATTCAGAGGAACTTAATATTTATTTTTTAGTCATCTACAAGGAGGAGTGCATATGGAACTGTATGTTGACTGAGACAGGTAAAATAATAATAAACTTTGATTTTAAAGCCAATATTGAAAGCCAAAGCCAAATTGAAAATTAGAAATTAAAATAACTTTAGCATGAAACAATTGTAAGGTTGGTGAACTTAGGTTTAACAGTAAAATAAAAAGGGAAACAGGGCATGAATTATATTTTAGGGCACTGGAAATGGATTAAAAAATATATTTTTAGCACAACTTTAGAGTCAAAAGCAGAGAATGTAATAGAAAATCTGTCCCAAAATGCACTGTAAAGGGCTGTGTTGAAAAAGCAGAAGGTTTTCCTAATGACTATAAAAGAAATACATGATTTTCACCCACAATGGAAAGTACTGGAAAGCTTACAAAAGGAAAATAAAGTTTAAAAAGAGTATAAGAAGCTTGACAAATGCTTAGGAACCATTCAGTTTGCCAAGCAGAAATTATCTAATGGCTAGGTTGCTCCAGTGGCCCACTGATGCTTTTTAAAGGTTTGCAATGCTTATGCTGCAAATACAGAACTATAAGTCCTTATATTTCTAAATGTAAAGAAGATGAGGCACAAGATAACAAGTTCTGAAAAAAATATAAATACAACACATCAAAACTCTTCTGCAGAAGAATCTGGTAAACCTCTGACACTTTTAAGCTCATGCCAATGTGGAAAAACTGCAGGTCCAAATGACTACCCAGTTGAATTTTATAGAAATTGTGGCTCTATTATTATTAACAATGCTCATAGAAACTAAAGAAAATAAAATTGTATGTCAATGTTGATTTAAATTAGTTTCCCAACTGTCTGGTAACTCTTCACTGCCACCCAGTGCCTGTCTCACCTCTTCCCTAAACTCAATCTTGCAGTCTTCCTTTTTCAACTTCCACCATTTGATCATTGGCTCTGCCCTCACTCTCTTCCTCATCTTGATCTCCAACATTATCCTATAGACCACCATCCTATGCTGCTTAACTACACTTTACCCTGCCACCACTTTGCAGTCTTCAATCTCCTTCAGACCAACTCTTCTGCATTGGATGTAATCTACCTGTGTGCATCTTCCTCCACTCTTGTACGACACCCTATGTTCCTCCCTCTTCTTAAAATACATATTCACCACAGCCATGTCCATCCTTTTGGCAAAATGTACTATCCTCTGACCTTCTTCATTCTTCTCTTTGACAACATACCTACCTATCACCTCCTCATCTCCTCTGTTCCCTTCACGAACATGCCCATTGAAATCCGCTCCAATCACCACTTTCTGTCCCTTGGGTACACTGTCCATCACTTCATCTAACTCACTCCAAAAATATTCTTTCTTGCCCATTGCACACCCAACTTGCGTTGCATATGCACTAACAACATTGATCATCACACCTCCAATTTCCAGCTTCATAATCATTACTCTGCCTCACACTCGTTTCACCTCCAAAAAACTCTTGACATACTGATCCTTCAGAATAACTCCTACCCCATTTCTCCTCCCATCCACACCATGATAGAACAATTTCAATCCACCTCCAATCCACTTGGCCTTACTCCCCTTCCATTTAGCCTCTTGCACGCATAATATATCAACCTTCCTTCTCTCCATGATGTCTGCTAACTCTCTCCCCTTACCAGTCATACTGCCAACATTCAAAGTTCCTACCTCTCCTCCTGCCTCCAGACATGTCTCCACCCTCTTCTTCACCTTCTTCGGCCAACAGTGGCCCAATTTCCGGCAGTACTCTGTTGGCTAACAGTACTGGTGGTGGCCATTATTAACCCGGGCCTCGACCGATCTGGTATGGAAATCTGTAGTGTTGTCCGCATATGGATCTGGTAAAATTTTACACCAGATGCCCTTCTTGACATAACCCTCCCTGTTTATCCGGGGTTGAGACCGGCATGAAGAAACACATTGGTTTGTGCATCCCCTGTGGCTGGGTTCTCTACAGTATTTGCTAGCACATCATATTAAATTGGATAGGTATGAGTTAATATTATTAAAACAGTTTGAATATCTAGATATAACTATCAAAAGTAAATATAAAGATCTTTTTTTCAATAAAATGTATAAGTACTATGGATAAAATCTAACAAGATGTTAACAGATTGTTCACCCTACATCTCTGCCTTAGCAGGGAGATTTTAAAACTGTCAAAATGAACATTCTTCCTAAGATACTATATCTATTTGAGAAATTATATATACATAAAAAATTATACACTCAATTATAAAATCATTGACTTGCAATTTGAAATGGCCACACATCCAAATTGTGACTACACATACAATAAAATCCTGGATACTGGCAGAAATGAATAATGTTCTATTCACACCAGCCTTGCTTGAAATAAAAAAAACAAATCATTCTCTAAATCTTCCTTGTATGTCCTGCTCTGTCCTCCAATGAATACTAACTATTGTCATTTTACCAGCAGTATAGTTGTCCACAGTTATGTGGTGGGTACATTTCAAGGTAGGGAAGGTCTTATCTGTTTGTCCTATGAACTTTAATCACTTTTTTCCACCTTCTCAGAACTGCTCAGTGTTTAATGTAGGAATAATGCTAAGGCTTAAGATACTTAGAGATCTTTATATAGACAATGCATTGCACCTAATGAGGAATTACGCTCTGTATTTAACTTTTCAGCTGCACACTTTCTTTCTTATATAAAAATTACAAATTTTGTTAAAAAAAACACCACCCAGCTTTCCACATCTTGCACCTATATCTATCCTAGAGACCATTCTGGTTAGTCTTGATAGACAGCATTGCAACAATATATAAAAATAGTTTAAGGAATATTCAATTCACAGATCCTAGGTACGAGTGGGAAAAGGACCTTTAAATTGGCATCTCAGAAAAGCTGTGGATCTCAGCGAACCATAGAATATATTCTAGTTATGTTTACGCCAAGCATTCCATAATTCAACTAAATGTCTTTCATCAATCACACCTCATTTAAAATTGTGGAAAATGTACCCAAGGCAAGATCCCACCTGCCACTACCATCTAGCTCCAGCATCACTAGGCCACATGTTTTGGCAATGTATTAAATTTACATCGTTTTGAACAAAAATCTTTACTTCTCAAACTTCTCAAACAGCCGTGATGTCAAAATCACTGCTAATCCATTAATGGCAACATTTGGTATAGTCCCAGATGGCATTAAAGTGCATAGGCAGAAATTGATTGTAACTGCCTATACCACACTACTAGCTTGCAGATTGATCTTGCTCAGTTGTGAAGGAACACAACCAATTTTCTAGAACTCAGTGGGCAAGTGAAATTCTTTTTTTTTTTCTCAAATTGCAAAAAATCTAATTCTCTCTTATAGAATATTTCCAGAACTTTTTAAAAACACAGAAAGAATTAATCAAAATTATTTTAAAATTAGCATTAGCCTGTGACTTTCTTATGCTATAATTGTTCAATTATATTTAAAAGTTACTTTTTTTTGGTTTTTTTTTTGCCCCTAAAGCCCCATAAGGTGAAATTTTTTTATCTTGTGTGTGCAGGTTAAAAACTTGTTCCCACAAGATAAATAACTTGTGTGCACAGGATAAATAACTTGCACCCACAAAATTATAACTTGTTTCCACATGATAATAACTCATGCGTACAAGATAATTTACTATAAATTCATATGCAAATCTAAGGACGTCAGATACACACAGACACCACAGAATGGAATAATGGAGAGAATTCAACTAATCAAGTTTTACTTTCATCTTGGAATGACATACAAGGAAATTCTTGGTGCTCTTGCACATAGACAAAGGATTTTCATTAACAGAAATAATTTCCTGCCCATTTTGAAGGACAATGGAAGGACTACATAGATTTAGAACCTTTCATTGATTTCATCAGGGAACAATTACAGGGTCGGGGGAAGTGCATGGGTACAGATGAATGTTTCTTGAAGAGCCGAGAAAATGGTCTTAAAGCAAAAAAAAAGAAGAAGTTAGAGTCATATTAGTTGCACTGGATTCTGAGTGATCAGCATACAAACAGCAATGGAGACTTCACAGGAGACAGTACTTCTCAAAGGGACCCAATTAACTATGGCACATCGATTCATATGACAAGTTAAAAACTTTTGGTGTGTGTATTAATGGGTGTATTAACTGCTTCTCTCGAAAGATAATTTGGCTGAATGCCTACAAAAACAGCAGTGACCCGAGAGTTATTGGAAGCTATTTTGTAGAAGCTTTAGAAACACTGAGTAAATGTCCCAAACTTGTGTGCAATGACCATGGCACAAAAAACTGCTTTATGCACGAGCCATGGAGACGAATTTTCTGGACAGTGAGGCTACCTCACCAGGGTGAGTACAGCAAACCAGCGCATTGAGAGTTGGTAGGACATCCTTTTGAAAGAAGGTATGTAATATTGGATCCAGCTCCATTCGGAGATATGGGACGAAAGAGAATTTGATGGAGGTTTCCTGGACAAAGCCATAATTCAGCTGTGCGTGATTGGAATAATTCAGGTATGGATGACTGTGATTACACACTATTGCAAAGCATGATTTAGGTCAAAATAAATTGTGTGCAATCTGTAATTTATTTTTTAAATCAGTTTTAATAATATAACTTAATGATGAATGTGATTTTTCAGTATGTTGTTTGGAGTTAGATATTTTATGTTTAATTTTAGGAAGAGGTGAATAGCATTAAGGATGTCTGGAATGCAAATTGAATCTGTGCAGAATCCAAATGTGCCACATGGAATCCCAAATGTGATATACTCTGTCCCAAATTTGTGGGACACTGAGGACTGTGCCATGTCACTTGATCATGGGGAGCTGGATAGGTCCATAGGACAATGTGTGTTTTGCAGTTGCATTCCTTGTGATGAAGATATATTTGATCTTTGTATGATATTTATTGAGGAACTGGGCTTACAGTTCCCCAGTAGAAGCACTCTGGAAGCTGTTGATCTTAATTTAACACAAAGGATTGCCATCAACATACAAAGTACAACTAAGTAATGACTAGATTTTTTAGCCTACAAGCTATACTGTTGTGTCATCAGTTGCAAAGAACTCATTTACACAGTGATCTGTTTATTTTAAATAGCATCAAATAAGTGACATGACATTTATTTAGAAAGGCAGGAAATTTAAAATGATTTAAACAGCCACTGTTTATATAGACATTATCTGCTGTGAATTATAAAAGGCTATCACTATTGTTAACATTATTGTATTGCATGAAAGACACTGTCACAATTGTTTTTTTAATCACTATATCACTATATAGGACATGAAAGATTCTCTGATACTTCTGTAGGTGATACCATGCAAGGCTTCCTCCAAGAATGGAAAAGAAAGGTGTATAGGTAAATATTCTACTCCAAGGCAGCCTTAAACAATTATTCTTCCAACATCTTGCCACTCATTAGTTTGGTACTCATGTCTGAGGTAGGGGACCTTAACATTGGCAACCACAATGCATCTGCTGTAGAGATCATTCCAGAATTCAGATAAACAATCTCTGAATACACCTGAGCCAACTCCTTTTTCAAAAGATCCATTGGGAAGTTTCATATTAATTAAAACTTCTTGGTTCATAATTGCTCCATAATTCATTAGGTCAGTGAGACAAAACCCTCTTCTTATTTCAACAACAACAGCAGAACTGACATCCTCAACTGGAATCATATCATCAAGACTGGCAGATGCACTCTCAAAAAACACTGCTCCTATGAAAACCTCATTGTCCTTATCCTGGTTGTTACTCACATTTAAGCTATTTTCTGAATCAGCTTTTGTATGAATACTCCCAAGTGTATTCCCTGTTGTCTCACTCCATTCATTGTGCTTATTCATGACATAAAGTGTTTGGTTCATCAGGTCTTGCCTAAAATTTGTGTCTGAAAAGTATCTCATCTAAAACCATCAAGACATTTGGTACTAGCTCTTCACTGGTCTGTTGAGTGTCATCTGGATGAGGTTGTTCAGCTTCCTCAAGTGTATGTTCAGGTGACATGATGGCTTTGTCATTTCTTTCATTACAAGAACTGTGTACCTTCTCCAGCTTCTTGGTGCAAAGATATAGTCTACATATTTTCACCTTAGTTTTTTCATATACGTAACTCTTCTTCTTTTTTTTTTTTTCCTGTGTCCTGTTCGGCTGTGAAGCAATCAGAATTGATGTCTGAATGCTAGCGACTAGCCTTACAGTTTTCATCTCAGGTGGAGCGTTATAGCTTCTGCTAACGTCACGCCTGATACCAAAACTTTATTAGAAATATTTTCAGATGATTTTAAGATTCGAACCGGACACGGAGACAGAAGTGAAAGAAAAAGAAGAGAGGAAGAGGTGGAGGTAAAGGGGGAAGGGGTTTTTTTGCTTATAGAATAAACAATAAATGAACCAGAATCCGCTTCTAGACCTGCAGAAAGAGAGGGGGGGGACACACAAAAACACCACAAGACAAAAACATTGCTGCATTAGCTACATGAAGATCTATAAAAGTAAAAATGTTTGCTGACAATCACACAGTAATAATTATTAGGACATTTAAGGCCAACCACAGCCTTAGGTCATGTGCTGAAGATGTCCAAGTCATACTTATGAAAGCACCATGTGAGTACCTGCGTGTGTACGCACGCTTGTATGTGTAAGGTTTCTCTATAGAAGCGTCCAATAGTGAGTGTGAAGGGCCACGGACCTGCCCCCAAAAATGTGCGGAAGATGGAGGGAGTTCCAAACCCAGAGATCCAGAGGTCACCCCAGAGCACGGAGACCCCAGGGAGACCGTCACCAGAGAAGCCCCAACACCCCCTCGAGGCACAGAGGATCACCCCGGGGGGCCACAACCAGCCGCCGGCAGAGTCCCCGGAGATATCAACGGCAAGCCCCCAGGCCCGCCCGCAGCCGCTCACTCCCGAGTCGGCCGGGCCCGGAACCCAGCAGCAGGACCCAACAGAGCCCAGGGACCCAGATTCCACCAGACAGATGCTTAAAAAATAAATAAATAAAAATGTGGCAAGGGGAGGGAAGCGAAGATGTTGTAGCATCGCCAGATGACCCAGGAGAGGGGAGGAGTCCAAAACCCCACCTGACATATACAGTCACACGCAAACACAGTCATACACTCCCTCCCTCATGCTCTCACATACACTTACAACCCAAGACTTACAAGGATGTACGCCAGAAATCCATTCACACTCCCCATACACACCCTACTAACTCTGGTCCCGGTGCTGCCGTACCAGGGGCACAACCATTCCCGGACACCAGAGTTAGCCCCGTTCCGCTGGGGTAATAATGAGCAGGCACCCCCGTCCAACGCAGAGCAAAGCAACCCACCACTCCAGACCACAGGCAGATGGCCAGCTCCCACTCCTAGCCTCCAGCCCCAGGCAGCTAACTGAGAACAGAGGTGTGATAAGACCTCTAGTCTCCCTCCGCCGGCTCCAATGTATTGTTGATGCGTGTTGATGAGGTGCATTTTGTGGTTGGGGAGGCGCGGGCAGTGCTGGCATCATGTGGCCTATACCAGCTGATGCCAACACACAGCCCCACTTCCCCCCCAAAACCCCAAAACCCTCTGTGTCTAGGTACAGTTTAAAATTGGAAGTGGGCACTGGCACTCGGAGTGAGGCTGAAATTTCCCCCCACCGGATGCCGTTAAGTGTGCTCACTCCCAAGGCCCTAAGTGTGCATTTGTGTGGAATGTTGTTTATGGAAGTGTTTAATGTGCAAATAAAATTGGGGGGTAGGCTGTCACAGGACTGCAGAAATGGGATCCATACCCGCACCCCCTGACTTACCCACACCCCAAGGCCCTATGTGCATGTTTGTGTGATGATGTGAAGGAGCAGGAGGAGGGAAATGTCTGAGGATGGGGAGGAATGGCTGAGGGGCCTGAGCCCTCCAGGGAGCCAGTTCCCCTACTGGCCCCAATAGGCACCTCCGTTCCCAAAATCCACCCGGGGCAGGGAGGCCCCAGCCCATCTAGCCACTGCCTGAGCTCCCGGAGCCAGTGCCCGGCACTGCCGCATGTACTGGCCCTCTTCCCGGCAGCGTACATGCTAGGACCCAATCCCCAAGGCCCCACCCAGATCCCCATCCGGGGACGGCCGCCCTCATACCCCAAGCCACCAGGTGGGGGCAATGCAGCCACTAGGCAGCGACCCGCAGCCATCGTCAAGACCCCCCAAAGCCCCACACACAACTACCAGAAGTCCACCTCCCGAGGCAACCCAAGCACCACCAGAGTGGGGCAGCAGCCCCCCAGCCCAAGACCCCCCTAGTGAACCCACCCCCAGGGATCCTCCAGATACTCCAAGCTCAGACTCTCCACCACACCAACCACAGCATCCCGCAGGACAATATCAATGGCCCTCCATCATCGCTATGTGATGGAACCGATCAAAGGAGCCCAGAGAGATTGATTTGAAGTGGAGGCAGAGGCTGTCTCAAGTGTAATATGATCCAATAAAAGATTTCTATACTGGTTAATGCAAAGATTATCTTTGTTTTTCCAGTTTATGAGGATAGTTTTCTTAGCGATGCATATGGCAGTGAGAACCACGTGAACCAAATTTGTTTCAATCGGGACATCCTCTAGGTTCCCCAGCAAGCAAAATGAGGGGGAAGTTGGGATATCACATTTCAGACACTTTGACAGGTCTTCACATACTCTATACCAGAATCCCTGAACAGGTGGACATGACCACAGTGCGTGGATATAACTGTCAGGAATGTTGTCTGTGCAGTGTGTGCAGGTGTCAGATGGCACAAATCCCATCCTGAACATCCGATGACCTGTATAGTGTACTCTGTGTAGAATTTTGTATTGAATTAGTTGTAAATTGGGGTTTCTGATCGTTTTAAAAGTTTTTAAACAGTTTGGGACCAGAAAGTCTGATCAAAGCTAACTAATAGATCCTCCTCCCATTTGCCTATAGGAATTGCTATTGTATCATCTATTTTGGTCAATGTTTTATATACTTTAGACAGTAATTTGGGGTGTTTGAGATTACAGAAGTCTAATACCCTTGATGGTGTTTGTAATTCTACTTTAAAGCTTAAATTTTTCTTTAACTACTGATTTAATTTGGAGATATTCTAAAATCTATTCTTGTCTATCCCAAATTGGGAGACTATTCTGTTAAATGGAATGAAATCCAATCCTTCAACTATGTGTTCCATGTATAGAATTCCTTTACTTTTCCAGTATGGGAGGTTCATCATTTTATTGTTTTGCAATATGTCAGGATTATTCCAGATGGGTGTGCGTCTGCATGGAATTAGTGAAGACTCTGTCATTTTTAGATATTCCCACCATGCTGTCAGTGAGGTACTGATATTAATACTTTTAAAGCTTTCATGCTTTCTTATTTTTGAGCTAATAAACGGTAGGTCCGAAAGCTCTATAGTATTGCAAAGTGTCTGTTCTACATCTAACCAGGACTCATCCAGCGGGTTATGTTGCAACCATCTTGGTATATATTGGAGCCTGTTGGTTAAGAAATAATGATAGAAGTTGGGTAGATCCAGCCCTCCTCTATCTTTGGTCTTCTGTAGTGTTTTTAAGCTAATTCGTGGAGGTTTATCCTTCCAAAGGAATTTAGTGATGGAGGAGTCCAGGGATCTAAACCAATCAGATGATGGCTTGTTTGGGATCATAGAAAATAAGTAATTGATTCTTGGTAAAACCATCATTTTAATTGTGGCAACCCTCCCCATAAGTGATATCGGTAAGGATTTCCATCTAGCAAGATCATCTTCCACTTTCTTTAATAGTGGGATGTAGTTTAGTTTAGTTAGATCTGCCAGCCTGGGAGAGACATGAATGCCCAGGTATGTAATATTCCCTGATTCCAATTGTGTATTAAGGGAATTGACAAAAGAGAAATTAATTGGAAGAACTGTGGATTTTAACCAGTTTATTGAATAATCTGAAACTCTTGAAAAGGAGTTTATTAGTTCAATTGCCTGGGAGAGAGAGGATTGAGAATTCTGAAGATAAAGTAACACGTCATCTGCATAAAGACTGATTTTATGTTCTATGTTCTTACACTTTATGCCTTTAATAACTGTAGTTTGCCTGATTGCTGCTGCTAGTGGTTCAATAAATATAGCAAATAGCGAGGGGAGAGGGGCATCCCTGCCTGGTCCCCTCTGAAGACAGAAGCTATCTGATGTTTGGTCATTTGTCCTGACGCATGCTGTTGGTGAACTGTATAATATTTTAACCAGTTTATGAAGAAGTTTCCAAAACCAAATTTATGTAAAGTTGCAAATAAGAACTTCCAGTTAACTCTATCAAAAGCCTTTTCTGCATCGAGAGATAATATACTGGTTTCCATGTTTCTGCTATAAGAAAAGTCTATTAAGTTGAGTAATCTACGTGAATTTGTGGATGAATGTCTCCCCTTAATGAAACCAGTTTGGTCTGGATGTATTATGAAAGGGGTTACCTTCTCTAATCTTTTTGCAAGGGCTTTACAAATTATTTTCAGGTCAACATTAATAAGAGAAATTGGGCGATAGCTGGTAGGAAATATAGGATCTTTGCCTGGTTTTAACAGGAGACTAATGTTGGCTGAATTCATGTTTGGCTGTAGTCTACCATTTTCTTCTATTTCACTCATCATTCTGAAGAATGTTGGAGCCAGAATGATCCAGAATTCTTTGTAGAACTCTGCTGGAAACCCATCTGGACCTGGAGCCTTCCTATTAGGCATGGAGTTAAGAGCTTCCTGAAGCTCATCTGATGTTAATGGCGAGTCCAGGACTGTAGCTTGGCTATCTGATAATTTAGGAAGTATTATCCTGTCTAGAAACTCATTGATCTCATTATCTGATGGGTTAATCTGTGGTGAGTACAAGGTTTTGTAAAAATCTCTGAAAGTGTTGTTTATTCTTTCAGGGTCATATACTATATTCCCAGTTGAGTCTTTAACAGCAGATATGGCAGGTTTTCTCTTTGTTTATTTTTAACTGGTTGGCTAAAACTTGCCTGATTTATTACCGTGTTCAAAGTTTTCTATTCGTAGTCTTTGTGCTAAAATTGTGTTTTTGTCAATAATTCCTTTAAGTTCTAGTTTACTTTTACGCAATTTGTTTTGTAATTCTTCTTCTGGGGATGCCTCTAGAGACTTAATGATTTCTTCTAATTCCTGAATACGTTTGTTTTCTATTTTTTCTTATGTGATGAGAAGGAAATTATTTTACCTCTCATCACTGCTTTCCCTGCCTCCCAGAGAACAGATGCTGATGTTCCAGGAGGTCATTGTGTTCTAAATATAAAGCCCACTCTTTTTTATATTATTCCACAAAACCTTCATCTTTAAGCAGTGACGTATTAAACCTCCAGTTTTACCTGATGGGATTGTTTTCTTATTTAACAGAGTTAAAGAAACTGGAGCATGATCGCTGACAACTATAGGGTGTATCTCAGTGTCTGAAATGTCAGCCAATAATGAGCTGCTGACTAGAAAATAGTCCAAACGTGAGTGAGAGTGATGAACATGTGAGAAAAAAGTATACTCTCTACGGCTGGGATAAAAGATCGCCATGCATCACAAAGCCCATAATCACTCATATACTGTTTGACTATATTAGTGGAATGCCAATTGCGCTGAGTCCCAGCTGTACTGAGCCTGTCTGAAGAATGATCCATCCAAAAATTAAAATCTCCGCAAGTATAAGTGGACAGTCCAAGTGTTCGGAGAGTACAGAGAAAAAATTATGAAAGAATGCGGGTCATCTATGTTTGGACAGTATATGCTAACAATACATAAGCTTTGATTTTGTATAGATAGTTTTAGTATTATAAATCTACCATCTGGATCTGAGACTGTGTCCAATACTGTGAAATTGGTATTTTTGTGTATTAAAATAGCTACACCTCTTTGTTTAGAGTTATAGGAAGCAGAGAACAGTCTGGGAAACTCAGATGTTTTAAGTTCATCTGCAACTGTGGCAGACCTATGAGTCTCTTGTAATAAGACAACATCTGCCTGCAGTCTTTTAAGCTGATCAAAAATCTTTAATCTCTTCTCTCTAGAGCCAGTTCCATGAACATTCCAACTGACAAACCTTAGTGTACCCATAGTTGTGTGTGTGATTAGCTAATGTATGGTGCCTTCATGTGAGTAAATTAAGTAAATAAATGTATAATTTAATCTGAAAAAATAAAGCAATAAATAAGTAAATAAAAATATATGTATAATAATGCTTATAACAATAATAATATTATTAATGCTGATGATAATAATAATAATGCTGATAATAATAATAACATTAATAATAGTGCTGATAATAATAATAATACTAATGCTGATAATAATACTAATGCTGATAATAGTAATAATAATAATAATAATAATAATAATAATAATAATAATAATAATCAGACAGACCCAAGAGTGTTTGTGGTTGTATGATGAAATGTAATAATTATGATCCAGTGTTTGTATTTGCGCATTGTGTGTGTGCTGACACAGTGTAGGAAAGTTGTGTGATTGTGTCATGCGGATGTAAAGTTCCAGAAGCAGGTAAAAGAAGGAAAGGAAAGAGTGACAAAGGTTAAGAAAAGAAAAAAAGAAGTAAAAAGAAAAGGTGCTAGAGGTGTGGGGTGGTGAGAGAACAGGTGATCCCATCATCTAAACACGGATATAGCAGCTTTTTATTCTGACATGCTCATACCCAGTGAATCCCAATAAGAATAATAAACTTGTTATATATATACTTGTTATATGCGTAACTCTTCAACGGTACATTCTTCATCAGTCAGCCTGTGACTGATTTCTCATACATCAGAGTGAAGATTTTTGAGTTCCAAATTCTTTGATTTCCCTCCTGGGAAAAAATAAGCTCTCTGCCACAGTTTTGATCTCTCTTACTGTTGTATTTATTTCTATGCTAATATGTCTTGTCTCTCCACCTTTTGCAACTTGAACCTGTTTAAACTCACCTCCATTCTTATTGTAGTTCATCCAGCCTAATTCGATTCTTCTGTTTTTTTCTTAGCATAAGTGTTTCCCATGTGTTTTCTCTTTGTGTAAGGGTTGCATAGCCTTGATCTTACTTTCTCTAACAAGTTAAGTTTACTGTCCATCTTGTCTCCATCTGATGACTGATGTTTACGACAAAAGGCCACAACTGCCATACTGTCACCATAACTTTGAATGAACTTGGCAAAATCTTGATTGGACATAAGAGGAATCACAGCAGTATGAATTATGGAATTAAGGACATATTTAAAGGGATTAGTATACAATATAAAAGGAATAGAATTTGGTAATAATTTGAAAAGTACAATACCCAAAAATTTATTCAGTACATCACTGAAAAAGAGAAACAAATAAATCACATGTCACAAAGTTGAGGCATACTCAAAGAAAGATTTGGGGCAGCCACCCGTATAATCTCGAAACCTGGCTGCAAAGTCGTTCTTTTCATAGAGATGCAGCACTGAAGTGCATACAACGAGTCCAAGACAAGACTGAGGGAAAAGGGAAAAAAGGGCAGGCTTTTAAAGAGGAAGACAGGAAGTGAGGTCATAAGGATCGGGCACGTGTTTGTCACTCATTGGATCAGGCCCGGACGTGACATCAGGGGGGCCGGAGCCGGTAAGGTCTGTTTCCATTGGTTCGGTCCCGGAAGTGATGTCAAGAGAGCCAGGTGGAGTCTCCCAGGGCTGCCACATCCCGGCATGCCTCAGAACTGCCTTCACTCAAGCCCTTTAGCTGCCTCCCATGCGCACGTGTGTGACACACATTAAATAAAAATAAAGAATCAACCTATTATTTTCAGTTTTAAGTATTTTTGACAACATCATTACTGTTGTTGTTTTAAATGTGCTCTATAAATAAATCAGCATTGCCATTACTCATAAATATACTGGCTATTAATATTCTTTATTTTATATACAAGAATATACAACGAGCCCTGTTTTAAAAAGATACAGTTGTTAGTTGCTTCTGTTCATAACCATCTTTAGTGACTATCACTGTAACGGTCAAATGAAATATGGATATGTACCTGTAAGTTTGTACCTTTTCCCATACCTGGTTATGTGGTATGCCTTTATGTTTAGGGCCGGCCCTTTATACAGAGGGAGGGGAGCACCTGGCTTGGAGGGCCAACAGACTGTACGGGGAGGAGCTATGCGAATGTAAATAGGTGGCGGGAAAAAAGGGAAGAGAAGGAGCTAGGAGAGAGAAGGAGGCCATAACAGAAAAAGGCACAAGGGAAAGGATTAACACCTCTTGGATATCGTCAGGTGAACCCGGGTTCATTTCCAAGCAAATTTTTTTTTTTCGGGAGGAAGGAATACAGGAGAGGACTTGACGGGCCAGCACAAGGAACTGTTAATCAGAATGTTTCCCGGAACAAGAGATATGGTCGGCTTCTCATTCCCCACTACAGACTGAGCTCAACGCTCCGTACAGATTTAAAGGACTATAAATCCATTGGTTTTTTGGTTGTGTTTCCATTTGTTCAAGTCTTTATTAGTAATGTATGCTTTCAAGTGTTGGTGTTATGATTTGTGTGGTGAAGGAAAGTGCTGTAGCGCGATATTATGTATATAAGGTTTGTTCGTTGTTACAGTGATCCTATATATTGTCTGCCAATAATCATTTTTGCTTGATCCTGCTTTCTCTGGTGTATCTCTATAATTGAAGTGGTGAAGTAGAAAAGTAGTGTTGGTCACTCACGCCCCGGATTATTTGTTTTCTTTTTCTTTTTGCTGCCTCTCAAATAGGGCAGCGTGTATTATAATCGTGCCGGTTCTGAGAGCGGTACATCACGGTGTATAAAATTTATCTAACTTTTAAGTTGTGACCTAATATTTTTTCACAAATCCATTCTAGTTTTAAATAAACAAGCATAGTAGAGCCTATAGATGCTAAACACCAAAAGGAAAATATGATCCTGGCAACAGCTCAGTAATATGCCTTTGTGATCCTTTTGTGATTTCTTTCTTTTTTTGAGTAAAAATATATAAGATTCAGAGAGCAGAATGCATTTTCTGTCAGTATACAATAACTAAAAAGTAAGTCAAATAAAAAACAATTGTTATCTGCAACAATTGAATTCAATATTTTAAGTATTTATTGTGTCATGTATTTATTTTATGATTGTTGGTATATCGTGCACCAGTCTGGCACCTATTAAATGTGGAGGCCAAGTTCTGGAGTCTGAGCTAAATCAATTGCTTATTTCAGCAGAGTGAACCGAATTGGAGTTTCTTTACACAGAGAAGAATGCATTGTGAATAAAAAGAATGAAATCAGAACAGTGAAACAATCATCAACCAATATGCATCAAGGCCAAATTCTAAGTGGAAGGCACTGTTACTATGCAGTAAAAGGTTAGTAGCTTATACCTTAACAACAAGATCATTAATAAGTCTATTTCACGTTTGGAAATTGATAATTATAGTCTATCTAGTATTCAGCAGTGGTAATTGTTTCCAGAAATGCAAATACATGTATTTCTGTATGTTGTTTGGACATTGGAACGACTGCATTGATTTGTCAAGACTTTCAATGCAATGTAACCAATCAGATGACCAACCACTAACTTTGATGGGTGACTTGACTGATGTCATTTTTTCATGGTGTGTCATATACCAGCAATCATGAAATAAATAAACAATACAGTAAGTAATGAAATCATAAGAAGTGTGTGAAAATATACAAAACCATTATTCCAGCACATATTCCAAATTTTGTTTACTTTTTAATTATTTCATAATTAAAACTTGATACAGCTGAAAAATACACATTATCTGCAAATTTGTATTTATTCAATAAAACCAAACTTCATTTTGGAGATGATGGCTTCCTTAATCTTCCATTTTTGAAGAAAATACAAAGGGTTGATGACTCCTTTTCCCTAACTGTGAAAGAATAAACAGATATTGTAGAACAATTTTCATTTACTCATTGAGGCTATTATGACTAGCCCTATGACCAGAACCATGTCTTGGCATCAGAAGAAATCCAATGTGAGGAGGGGCATTAGGATAACTGCTAATATGACTTTACTGTCAACAACCAACACATGAACAGAGTTCCTGTTTTTTAAGAAATGCTGCAAACTCTCTTTCACACACATGCCTGGCTGTGCATCCTCACTTCACAAAATATAGCCTGCATGCAATCCACATCTTTCTCTTATCCTCTCCCCATCTCTCTCTCAATTTCTCTCACAAACACACACACCCACATCTGTGGGTGTAATTACAACACTATTTGAAATAAACTCTACTCAAGGCTTAGCAAGTAAATGCAAAAAGACCTAAAAATTAATTTAAAATGTTGCGTAATCGTTAAATAGTTCATTATTAAACCCAACGCTGGAATCATATCGTAAACTAAATGCATGACTTACATTTAGAAGAGCTACATGCCATGAATGTTGGTGCTGAACCTTCTAAGTGTTTAGTTCTTCCACTCATATCCCATATCCCTCATACCAATATTGCCCAACCCACTTAAAACATTCCTGTTTTACCCGGAGACTAACTCTGTGAGCCCTCTCGCATGTTTTAATGTTTGCGCTCAGTATCAAGCCGTAAATCCAGTGATGTGGGACTGCACAGCATCCGGAATGGAAATTTGCTCTCTAACCCATATGGTTTTTCCTGGTACTATTAACCGATTTTGTGTGTTAAAGGTGCATCAGTTGTGCATTTTCTGGTTAAGTGCATCAGAAATGCTCAATGAACAAACTAGTCCTTTCAGGTCCATTGCGCACCTGTGGAAAATATGCTTCTCAGAGTGACCATATGCAAATATATGCAGTAGGGTGCTTTCTTATTTTTGTTTTCATTTAATAATAAACAATTTTCATTTAATATGACATATGTATATAAACAAATTAATAAAACGTTTGGCTCCAAAGGTTTGGCCAAGGCATGAGTGGTGAATGGGGGTGGCACGATTACTCATTGGAGTAGGTCATGGCCCAGGAATGCCCCCTACCCATGACAAATATAAATTTAAACAAATACCAGTCTCTGCATAAGACATGATGCCATACTTAAAACATTTAAACTGTGAGTCAGTTACACTCATCATCAAAGACGACTCATCTCTCATCAGCCATGACTGAGGATAAGGAAATGCAGCTGTAAAGAATTTAAACCAGGTTATTACAGTTATTATGTAGTGATATCATTTGAATATCTATTCGCCGGCATATTGTGTCATGCATACTTTAATATTGTTGGCATTAATGCCTAATAAAAGTATTGTTCATGGTGCTTCACCTATATCACGACCATCCGCACAAACAGTACAATCCAGCATTAATTCCAAAGCAGCTTTCCGTAATGAGATGGAAAAAAGTAAAAACCATAGATGCAGATACTCCTACATATAATCAAAAAACTTCACAAGGTAGAAGTGCAGATACAGGCTTAGGTGTACTTACAGGGACGTTCCTTATCTTATCCTGCATGTCCCGGTGTCTCCTCACCTGGTGAGTCAGGATTAATGAACTGATGTACACCCACACTCAACCCTGCTCTTTGAGAACCAATCCGGACCGCACAAATCACAAAAAATAAGGTCTGATCAACCATCTGAAGCCTAACTGCAAATCTCCAACTTTAGATTTTATAGTGAAGGAATCCATATCGAGATCATTTTTTCTTATTTGATGTACATTTAAAAATGACAGACAATGATGTAGACAACACGGCTTTCACGTTCCAGTGCAGTCTACAAACTAAACAGTGTTACACTATTTATTTTTTGGGCCATTTTTCCATACGTAAATACACTAATTGCAAGGCGTAGGCTATTGTCTCTTAGTTACAGAAATCTTTGTCCAACTCACCCACCAAAAACATAGCAAGTTGACGTTTTGAATAAATCAATGAATGTTGTCAGATTTCAAACATACTTGAGAAATCAAAGAAACTCTTTAAAAAGTCTAAATGCAGCTTACCACAGTGGCCTAGAAAGCGTAAGCATAAGCCTACATGAAGAAAAGGACTTGTTGCCACATGACAGCTAACTTGTTCCCAAAAAATAATAACTTGTGTCGATCAGATGATTAACTTGTGTGCACAAGATTAAAAAAAATCACGTTATGGAACTTTAGGGGCTCAGTAGGTCTTCAATCTTATTTTGTTTTTTCTTTTTTCTTTCTGTATTTCTATTTTCCCTTTATTTTCAGTATTAATTTTAATGTTATATTTGATTGGTTAGCATACCATAATAATGCTCTGTGTTTTTAAACTAAAATAACAATTTTATAAAATTGGGGTATAAAACATACTGTACCTAGAGAGGTAGACAGATAGTATTTTATTAATTCCAAAGAAAAATTTAGGTTTTTACAAAAGCCCAAGAAATATGACAGACAACGGCAGCAAAAAAGAGCAAAAAAATTCTGAAATTGCTAATGGTAAAAGTAACAGAGGTATTATGAACACATTGCCATAGGCATGAAGGAGCTCCTGTTGCTAGTGCATCCCATAACTGAGCTTGCCTTAAGTAATCAATAATTAGCTTGTTATAATTAAGCCAGGGTTTCTTCTCAGCTTCTGTGTAATGTGTCTGTTTATTTGGTTATTCTTTATAGATTGATCCATAATTATGTTATTATTTTCTTCCTTTCCTGTTAAATTTGATATTTTTATATTTAATCTTTTCTCATTTATTCAATATTTTGTACTTTTTGTTTTATCTTCCATTTATATTATTGTTAACTTGTCATATTTCTTGATTCTTGGATGTTAAGCTCAAGGGGGTAGGGCCTGCTGAAATTGCCACTGTTGTTTGTGGTGGGGACCTGTTTAAAGGCCTGAGATGCTTCAAATACTGTATATTGCTTGGCTCTCCTTTTGTTCTTCCTTTTGGAAACTTTGCTGCTCTTCATGATCTCTCATTTGGTTTTTGTACTCTTTTGAACATTATTCCATCCATCCATCCATCATCCAACCCACTATATCCTAACTACAGGGTCACAAGGTCTGCTGGAACCAATCCCAGCCAACATGGGGTGCAAGGCAGGAAACAAACCCCGGGCAAGGTGCCAGCCCACCGCAGTTGAACATTATTCTTTCCTTTTTAATAAATTGATATACAGGTATATCCCACAACTGAAAAAATAAAATAAATATAACTAATCTTTCAAATGTTTTAAGTCAACTTGGATAAAGGCATCAGTAAATAAGTAAAATATAATATAATCAATAAGTAAAAATATGAGGTCTTGATAGAGATTAAAACAAGACTAGAAAGAGATCCCACAAAATATAACATGCTTTTTAAACCAAATTCTTTTATTTATTTATATTCTGACCCATGTTTGGCCATCATAAATAAGCTTGAGCTAAGCCTTTCACCTTGGACATGCCTAGATGTGACTGATGCAATATTTTTAAAAGTACAGAACATCTGGTTGTTTGTTGTTGACAAAGACATATCTGTAATAAAATCTATAGTAATTTCCTCCTAAAGTCTACACAGTAGAGGAAAAGTTTGAAGTCACTGGAAGACTGTGCTGCATTTATGGATCTTACAATCTTCATAGGCCATTACATATTTTTGTTTATTTCATCTTATGGATGACTACCAAACTATCCCTTAATCGGTTATTGAGTTTTAAAAATTATTGGCTGACCTGCCAATAATGAGTCATGACCCTATGTAATGAATTATAATGAGAAGCCTCCAACACAAATTCCAGACCTTTTGACCTCTTATATTAGTTATTTCAAAAATAAGGTCTAAAGCTTCAGAGAGAAATGTATCAGTCACAAATTTATTTATTTGCAGATTATAAACACATGCTGTGCTTACCCATATAAGTAACAAGGGACAACTCCTTCTCCTCTAACCATTGATGCCATTCCCCAAGAGCTAATTTTGTGCCTAATAACCTGTTTTCCTCAGATATTACCATAAACGCCTTAGAAAGTATTGCACACACTCCAATATTTGAGGCACTTACCTCTAATTGAAAAGAAAGGGAACTGTCAGGATTTTGTAATATTGGTAGGGTGATAAATTTTATTTTTAAATGACTTGGGGGCTCAGCCCCCTGCTCGCTTCGCTCACCCATCCAGGTTTGGTTAACTGGATATACAATTTTAAAAGGTTGTTAATATCATGGAAATTGTTAAATATTCATTATTTTCACTTTTACTTTAAAACTTTAGTTAAAAAGAATATTTGGAATTAACTATTCTTCAAGATCGCATTGAATTTTGATTCCGTGTTTGGACTTACATTGTGACAACGCAACGTATAAATGCCTTTGAGTGAAAATCGTTTCTCTCTCTCTAATAAATAAAACGATTTTTTTGAATGTTTGTCCATGCTCTTTCTTCTTCATTTAGTCATTGATGTGTCATCTAGAATGTTTAAAATTATTGTCCTGATAAAATTTATAAGAGCTGTAGTGCAGGAAGTGTGCCTGCCAAAAGCATTCACGTGACTGAGGTTAGATGACTGTGGTTTGAAAATAATTGTAAGTAGGGCATGACTTGAAAGTATCTCATGTTAAAATTCTCAGTTTCATACGCCAACGTTTTTGGAATCTTTTATTTCTTGCTGGCAACACATACCGTATATCTTCCAATAGTAGCCCTGGCGTTTATTCAAAAAATTATTCAGACGGCCTGCCGTTTAAAAGTGACCGGCGGTTGTTGGAGACCGGCTATTATTCGCCTCACAGACGGAATGGTGATGGGTAAACGGGATTCATTTGGCAGTAAAATATGGTATGGTACCGTATTTACGGTCACAAAATGTAGGCAACAACACCGGATGAACATTTCAGGATTTAATGAAATTATCAGTACAGCAATATGGTCTTATTAAAGCAATATATGTACGGTACTACCGTAAGCATGAAAAACAGGTACGGTAGACGTCAACTTTCTTGCCAATGATGCTACCAGCACTGGCCTGCACCAGTCCGAATTTCGCACGAAAGCGCTCATCAGCCCGACAAGTCCCCTGCGGAACATAAGGAAATGCAATAAGCTCCAAATTCACGCATATACGTATACATTACGACATGAGACTGGATAAGATACAATAAAGTACAGTACTTACCATCTACTCGTCGTCTGAATAGGTAATGATTGCTTCGTTATTTGCAAGTTCTTCTTCATCTTCCTCTTCTTGTGATGGCGCGCAGTAATCAGTTTTATCAGGATTAACGTGTCGAAGATGGCATTTTCATGTTCTTCCCGCCACCTCTGCCCTCCCTGTGGGGTTATGATTGATGTGGAGACGAAAGGGAAAAATGTACACAAAGAAATTTCTTTATGACTTTCTCGCTTCCTCGATAGCATCTGACGACAAAACATTTTTGACATGAAAAGGTACTTACCGTATGATTCACTACAGGAGGGCGGTAGCCCAGGTGGTACGTAAAGAGGATTAGCGTACGACAAAGGCGGTGGGTCATTGGAGATCGGCGTTTACTACAGACCGGTGGAGACCGGCTACAATTAGAGACCAGCGTCTATTTGTCGCAACATATCTTCAAACCTGGCGTTTATTGGAAACGCCGTCAATAAGAAGCCGGCCACTACAAGAAGATATACGGTATTACACGATCTACAAGTCTCCAACTTAAAGTTTAAATAAGAACAATACATTTGTGTCTCTCCGAGAAAATCCCACCTCATCTCCTTCCAAGATTTTTATTTTATTTTTTTTTATTTTATTAATTTTATTGTAATAATTCCATACAAATAAATCAATATTTACAAAAAAATAAATAAAAAATAGGATGAAAACAACTTAACCCCCACCCCTGAGAAAGAGAGCATGGCCAGCAGAGTAAAACTTAAAGCTTGTAAACATACCTAAACTGATTAGTTTAAAAGGGCAATAGAGATGAATGGAGAAGAAAAGAAATGCAGAAAGAATTGCTTCATCTGTGCTTTAAGAGTTTATTCTAAAATATTATTGATTAGATCCTCCCAGGTTTTGAAAAAATTCTGTACTGATCCTCCTAACTGAGAATTAGATTTTTTCCAATTTCAAATAGTATAAAACATCGGTTTCCCATTGACTTAAAAGAGGAGAGTTAGGATTCTTCCAGTTTAGCAAAATAAGTCTGCCTGCCAATAGTGTAGTGAATGCAATCACAGTTTGTTTGTCCTTCTCCACTTTAAGCCCATCTAAAAGAACCCCAAACACTCCTAATGGGTTAGGAGGGATTGTGACACCAAGGCTGTCTGAAAGGCACTTAAAATTTTTGGTTCAAAATGATGTTAATTTGCTGCAGGCACAAAACATGTGACCCAGTGAAGCTGGGACTTGATTGCAGTGTTTGAGTTGAATGATTGTATGCTTTGTGCATATGGAGCTCAAGTGATTTCTCTGCATTGCTACCTTACACTCCTTTTCTTATATATTGATTAAGAGATATTTTTCTCATTGTCCTCTTGGATCTTTGAAAGGGAGGGACTGTAAAATAATTTTATATATTGCAGAGATGGTGTCTAAGTCCTCGAAATTGAGCAATATTTCTTCCAGCCTGGAAGAGGATGCAAGATGAGGAAAAACGGGCAGGTTCTGTTTAACAAAGCTCCTAATTTGAAGATAGTGAAAGAAATTTGTACCTGGAAAGTTAAATTTGGATTGTAATTGTTCATAAGATGCAAAGATGTTGTCTATATAAAGATCTCTAAGCAATCTAATCCCAACTCTTTTCCAGATATTAAAAACTGCATATGTTTGCGAGGGTTGAAAGAGGTGGTTCTCTTGCAGAGGTGCCACATTTAAAAGATTCTCCATCCTAAAATGCTTTCTACATTGGTTCCATATTCTGAGTGAGTGAAGCACTAATGGATTATTAGTAAAATGGCGATAACTTACATTTGTTGGGGCACAGAGCAAGGAATATAAAGAAGTACTGCAGGATTTTACTTCTATTGCGGACCAAGCCTGTGTATGTTCATCTATTTGTGTCCAGGTTTTTATAGCTTGTATGTTTGCTGCCCAGGAATACTTTGTAATACTGAATGTTAGGTAGAGCCATGCCACCTTCTGCCTTAGGTCTTTGTAGGGGAAGATTTTTATTTTATAATAGAGTGATGTAATACTTCTTGGGCCTCTGAAGTCCATGTAAAACTGTTAACGTTGTCTATGGTGAGAGAGGTAAAGGGGGAAATTACTGTGTGGAGCTAAATTTCTGAGTAAATAATCTATAGTAATATGTAAAACCAGCTTTTCTTTACCTGTTTAACTGATGTGGACTGCTTGCAAACAAAATAATTTTTTCCTTTGTTCATTCATAAATATATAAGTACAACGATTACAAAAATATCTCAAAAATATAATTTATACAGGACTAAAAAACGGGTGATGCCCTTGGTCTTGTGGCATTGATTCTAATAACATTGTGCATGCTATATTATTCCAATTTAGCAAAAGCAATCAACTTTGTAAACTGTTTATGCAATGATAAAATTAAAAGAAGAAAATCATTGCTTTCAGTTATCATATGTAGTTTATTTTAATCAATATGAAAATGAAATAAACTATCCATCAATGAAAGAAGCTCTCCCCAATTGGACTGTTGGATGGGCTAATAATTTAATTAGCAAGGCTCTCCATAACATAAGCCACTCATAGCCTTTATTTCAGGTCTGTAGTGAAGCAGTTCTAATGGTTTTTGTTTATTGACTACATCAAGGAATTGATCACTTTCAGAGTGTAATATGTATGCTATAAATCAAAGTAGCAAGAATGTATTAATAATAAAGCTATCTAAGAACTGAAAAAAAACTTGTACCCAACAGAGTAAGTTCTTTATTTGTCTATTTAATTATGAGGGAGTGTTTGCACAACCCATACACAGGAATCCAAAAATTATTCTTGGTGGTAGTGTTTCTTACATGTAAATTTATATTTTACTAATTGTCAATGTCAATGTCAATTTATTTATATAGCACATTGAAAACAACATAGTAATGCTGCGGCCAAAGTGCTTTACAATAATAGAATAAAAGAAAAAAACAAAAACAATAAACAATAAAACATAAATAATAAAAAAATATATGAAAATAAGATAGATAATAAATAGAAATAATGTTATATGATCGCAAAGAGGAAACCATCAGTATTACTGAAGGTCACTGAATGCAAGTGAAAAGAAGTGAGTTTTGAACTGTTCAATTGTAGATGACTCCTTAATATGATGAGGTAGAGAGTTCCACAGGCGAGGGGCAGCAGCTGCAAAGGCCCTGTCCCGCTTGGTTTTACATTTGGTGCGAGGGACAACAAGAGACAACTGACTAGAAGATCTAAGCACTCTGGATGGCTGGTGTAAAACACACAATTCAGATAAATAGGCAGGAGCAAGTCCATGTAACGATTTAAAAACTAGCAGCAAGATTTTAAAATCAATTCGAAAACTGACAGGCAGCCAGTGTAAAGAAGCTAAAATAGGAGAAACAGAGTCATATTTTCTTGCTCCAACCAAAAGCGAGCGACAGCATTTTGGACCAGCTGTAACCTGTGTATGAGAGATTTGTTAATCCCAGAATACAGCGAGTTGCAGTAATCGAGGCAGAAAAAATAAAAGCATGAGTAGCTTTCTCAAGATCTTTAGATCCTTTAAAAAAGGCTTTATCTTACCTATTAGACGAAGTTGGAAAAAGCAACTCTTGACTACAGAATTTACTTGTTTCTCAAAAGAGAGGTTACTATCAAAGGTAACACCAAGATTGCAGACTTGAGGTTTGGAAAAGGCAGAGAAAGAGCCGAGAAGTCCAAGACCAATTTGGGCTTTAGCTGGTGGACCCACTATAAGCACCTCTGTTTTATTTTGATTTAGATCAAGAAAATTATTAGCCATCCAGGATCTTAGTTCAGACAGACAGTTGTGGAGTTGAATTGTTGCAGAGTTGCAGACGGGAATATAAACCTGAGTATCATCAGCATTGCAGTGAAAAGAAATGTTACATTTCCTAAAAATCACTCCAATAGGGTGAAGGTATATTGAGAATAAAATAGAACCCAAAATGGATACCTGAGGAACACCATATTTGAGAGGAGCAGTAGATGAAAAAGAGGAATTTAAAGTCACTGAAAAGTGTCTACCAGTTAAATATGAACTGAACCAGTTAAGAGCAGCCCCTTTAAGCCCAACAAGATGTTCGAGCCGCATCAGCAATATTTCATGGTCAATAGTGTCATAGGCAGCAGACAGGTCAAGGAGGACAAGGACTGCCGCATCACCTGAGTCAGTAATAAGAGAGATGTCGTTGAACACTTTCAGGAGTGCCGTTTCAACACCATGATAACGCCTAAAACCAGATTGGTAGATCTCAAATAAATTATTTGAGTTAAGGTGATTGACCAATTGATTATAAATAATTTTTTCTAGAATGTTAGCCAGAAATGGCAGCTGGGAAATTGGACAAAAGTTGGTTAAAACTCCAGGATCTAATCCTGCCTTTTTTAGATGGGGACGGACTGCAGCATGTTTAAGAAATGAGGGCACAACCCCCGGACTAATAGAAACATTTATAATGGCTAGTAAAGATGGGCCCAACACATCAAAGGCTTCCACTAAGAGACGTGGTGGTACAATATCAAGGGGGCTGGAAGCTGGTTTAAGGGTGTCAATAGTTCTTTTTAGCATTGAAAGTGAGACTTGATCAAAGGAATCTAGAACAATGTCATGATTAACAGTAGGAAGTTTATAGCCAGTTTGAACAATGCCACGGCGGATAGTATCAATTTTGCTGACAAAGAATGATAGAAACTGCTCACATGAATGAACAGTGCTATTTGTAATTGTGTAAGCCCGTGCTGTAAAAAGCCCAGGGTCCTATAAAGTATTGAAACTGTCAAAAAAAATTGAAAGTAGAGATGTCAGGTACTGTAATTGGAAGGAACTACTCTGGGCGTCTCTCTCCTAGGAGGTTTCGTTTTCGCTTTGTTTGTGCATTAGTGGCTAATAGACTGTCTTTCTTCAGAGGTTTCCTTTTGCCGATGTACTTTGTACTTGCCTTGCTTGTGTATTAGCGCCTAAGCGAGTAACTCTTTCTACTGAGGTTTTGATTTGCTGAAATTCTGGCCTTGCTTGTGTATCCCCGGAGGTGGAGCCCTTACCCAGCACTTCCACTGGTACATATTTATATATAAGAAAATGCAACCCCCCTGTCTGAAAATATAGTATTGGGTTGATGAACTCTATCAGAAATTTTCCAATTGGTATGTATAAATAAAATATGTAATTTTATTTTCAGTGGTATTTTAAGAAAATGCAGCTGTTAAAGCAACCCACTATTAATAAAGTTTTCTGCTGAACCTGAATCAAAAAGTCTAAAAGTGTCACTAAACCGAATAGAAATTGTAAACTGTTATTTGGATAAATCTAATCTTTAGTATTTGCCCCTACAAACCCAATATGAGGAGAGTGGGTAGTGTTTTGATTAATTTTCTCATTTACGTATAATACGTTCTGCCCCTCCACAGTAAAAGCACAACCCCTTCAAAAAAACATCTATTCCATTCAGATACACTCAGCTTTGTTTCTTTCAAGAACTTAAATCTGACAGTTCTTTTAGACTGTTGCCATAATTTGCCAGAAACATAATCTTTTCCAGAACAATTTATACTAAAAAAATGATCAACAAGATTTGTCTGATTTTATGATTTGTGCTGTCATTGAAACTGTGATGCTTTAAAAAGTGTTTAGCCTACCTCAAGGTAGCTGACTATTGTTCCTTATATTTATTTTGAATGGAATGTCTCCAGGAGATATAGGTTATGACCAGTAATGAAAGACATGCAGGAAAGAAAACCAAGATTTGAATGGAAATGATTGCAATAATCAAGGAGACCTAAGTAAGCCTTACGCTCAGTAGCACTGAAAACCAAGTAAACCAGACAGAACCAATCACCAAAAATGGAATCACAAACCAGAAACAGAATCAAAATAACAAATTCTAAATTTCCTTACTCTAAATTTGTTTGGTACCTTGTTAATTGCCTTTACTTTTTGATTTACCCTCGTATTTCCCCTAACTAATGCTAATGAAGATTTGTTTTTAAATTGAATATCCCAATACTAGAATGTCAAGTGTGGTGCAACACCTTCTTAAATAAAGTTTGTGTGTTAAAGCAATGAGTGTGATTGTTATCAGCAATGTGGCTATGGGCATGAGACATGAATGTGAAATGTTGGAGAAGGATGTTAGCATCATAAAGATCAAAAATAAGCAATCATATAAATTAAAAACATTATTTCAAATACAGTGTGTGTAAAAATAAATTATCAAACGCAAAGCCAAGAATCATAACCTAAGCAGAGCAATATGGAAATTAGGAACTGACATACTGTACATCTAGTTTGATTGGTTTTCCTAAACGATCTAACCCCAAGTTGACTGCATATAGTGAATACAAAGTAACCACAACATGGAGGGGGCTTGGTAAAACCCTGCATGATAAGATTTGGCTTCGCTGTCAGGTATGTTCTTATATCTTTATAGGTACACTGCAGATAAGTGGATTGATATTTTTCCATGGCATTTGTCACAAACTCGAGACAGAGTCATATAAAGGTTTGGGGCAGCCACCCGTATAATCTGGTTTCCTGGCTGCAAAAGTAATTTTCAATGAATACAGCACTGATGTGCACAAAACCGAGTCCAGAACAGAACTGAGGGAATAGGGAAAAGGTGGAGGCTTTTAAAGGGGAAGACAGGAAGTGAAGTCAAAGGGGTTGGGCTCATGTAGGTCTTCTGTCATTGGTGCGAGCCCGGACGTGACATCACAGGGTCTGGAGCTGGCAAGGTCTTCTTCCATTGGCTCGGTCCCAGAAGTGATGTCAAGAGGACCACGTGGAATCTCCAGTGAATGGTCTGCAGGCAAGGGAGAAAAGGAGTCAGTGTACTCTGTCACATCCCGGTTTGTCTTGGAACTGTTCTTACTCAAGCCCTTTAGCTGCCTCCCATGCACATGTGTGTGACACATTACAATAACAATAGAAATGCTTCTTGTCTACTTTGTCTGCAGTTGGAGTTCCTTTCTTCACAAGCAGGCAGTGAACTGTTGTGCAGACTCTCTTCCCTGTCACTAACCACTTTTTCCTTGTCATCCCCTGTCCGGTGCAATCTATCATTGATGTGTGAAAGGAATCCCTAAATTCTTGGTGGTTTCTCTGTTGGGGTGGGAGTTGCATTGCTGTGGTTGAAAACACCCAAAGGTTCCTGATTTCCTCTCGATCCCAGTACCAACACTAACCTGGCATCTTGTTGACTATGTAATTTATGATCTTATGGGGGCACTCCAAATGCTAGGAAGAGAACTAATGTCTTGTTGTAACTATAAAAAAACAAGTTTTATTGAGTTTAGTAAATCAGTGATAGCATAAAAGGAACTTTCAGAAATGTGTAAGACTATTCAAGCAATATATTGAGCTCTAGTAGTGGTTTTGAAAGCCTGTCCAGCAAATTCATTTTTATTCTCCTGCTCTTTGTGGGCTTGATCCTATTGACAGAGTCCCTCCTCTAGCTACCGCAGGATGTGAACTGATTAACCCTCTTTCAGTCTGCTCTTTTATCCCAGAAGAGGTACTCCCAGGAGCTCCTTTCTCACACCTAACAGAATGTGGCCTCACATTGAAAGTCTCCTTGATCGACTTCTTATCTGGTTTCAGATCCTCCAGGCCCTTTGAGTTATCAAGAATTCCTCTACCTCGGACCTGGGTCTCATTTATAAAACTCTGCATTGATTCAAGCGTGAAAATGTGTACACCAAAAAAACAGGAAAATGCATAAGCTAAAAAAAGATTTATGAAACCTCACATATGCATATTTCTAAGTAATGTACCTTTATAAATCACAACCATCTTGTAAGATTGCATTTTCACACACATGAGAGTAGAATTCAACTAAAGGGCCTGAATAATGGCAATTCCACGTCTGACCAGGGGGCAGTGGGGTGTGCTGTCTTTCTCGATTCCTTGCAGATCATTCTCGGGAAATTCCACAGGGTTCAGGTGCCCGTGATGACACCACTTCCGGTTCCGGCACCTTAGATGATGTCACTTCCGTTTCTGCCTCTGATGACATTACTTCCAGTCCTGCCTTAGATGACGTCACTTTCTGTTGCCGCCTATGATGATGTCACTTCTGGTTCCGCCTCTGAGGAGTCACTTCCGGTCCAGCCTATGATGATGTCACTTCCTACACTGGCCTTTAAAGTGGCCATCTTGTCTCTGTACCGGCAGTTCAATTGTTGACTCTGTTTCCTTTAGGGGGCGATATAGCTCCCTAATTGGAATAAGCTCTTTTATAATTGTGGCGTTTTAAGTAACTGAAAAATATAGAGATATGATATTAAAAGGCGATATCCCCCCCCATAGTGATACGGCGGTACATATCACATAAGAGAAAATAACTTGGCTTTCTTTACTGACGATTTACGTTGCATTACAGACGGGAAGCCATAATAGCATGACAATATCAAGGTGGGATCTTGATCTTTAAAGTCTGCCATTTTTCGTCGCTGCACTGGAAGGTTGTTCGGGACAAATGACGATATTACCCATTCATCCATCCATTGGCTTTGAAGTGTTTGGCTGCACTCCAAGTATTTATACTGTCTTCTCCACATGTAGGCCCTTCCTTGGTTTCCAAACAAGGAAAGGAAAGGATTCAATTTCATCTCTAACAGAGGACAAAATAGCATACATCTGTCTTTAGGCTGGCTATGCATTCCTCATCCATCTTGTCCTATGCTTGGCTAAGCACTTCTAAATGCTGAGAGCCTCTTTTGGCCTGGCCTGTACATGTGAATGGATTTATAAAATCATTCCTTGTACAGAGCACAGTGACATTAAACTTACATTCTTGTTACAGACTCTGATCTGGAAAGATCTGTATATCAATTCACAAGTCCATTTTGCAGCCAGGACATATTATACGGGTGGCTGCCCCAAACCTTCTTGATGTCTCATTGTGGTTTTTGTGACTGCATACATGAATGTGCCTTAAAACCCTGCCCTGTTGCCACCCTGAAGTAGCCATAAATGAACCAGGCCATTCATCCTCATACACATTCAATCACAATGATGCAGAACTCCCTCCTGACACAAGTCCTATGCTGTGTTCTGAAACTGAGCGTGTAAGATCATGGGAGGCATTATTGAGCCTTTCCTCTGCATTCTAGGGGTCAGGAAAGGTATAAGGTGCCAGCAACTATGCAGGTAAAAAAAGAAAAAAATCATACAAAAACCTGGTTGCATGAGTGTGCCCACCCCCTTAGCTAATATTTTGAATTACTACAGCACTCAGTATTTTTGGGTAAGATTCTACCAGTATGGCACATGCAGAATTTGTGATTTTTACCCACCTTTCCTTGCAAAACATTTCCACATCTATCAAATTATAAGGGAGTCTTCTGTGCACAACTCTCTTCAAGCCACCCCTCAGATTTTCAGTTGAATTAAGGTCTAGGCTCTATCTGGGCCATTCCAGAACATCGATCCTCCTTTGATGAAGCCATTTCTTTGATGACTTTGATGTATGCGTTGGGTTGTTGTCATGATGAAAGGTGAAATTCCTCTTTATCTTCAACTTCCCAGCAGGTGTTTGAAGGTTTTGTGCCTAAATAGATGGACATTTGGAGCTATTCATTATTCCATCTACATTGACTAAAGCCCCAGTTCCACGTGAAGAATTGTAGCCCTAAAGCGTGATTTTGCTTCCACAATGCTTCACTGGGGGTATGGTGCTCTTTTGGTGATGTGCTGAGTTGTTTTTGTGCCGAACATACTTTTTGGAATTATGGCCAAATAGTTCAACCTTGGTCTCAGCAGACCATAATACATTTCTTAACAAGATTGTGGGAGATTGCGTATAACTTTTCACAAAGTTTAGCCAAGATGAGATGTTTTTCTTTGTGAGAAAAGGCTTTCATCTTGCTACCCTAACCCACAACCCAGATATATGAAGAATACGACTGATTGTTGTCACATGTAGGGAACAACCAGTACTTGCCAGGAAATCCTGCCTCTCCTTTGATGTTGCTGTAGGCCTATTGGTGGCCTTCCCAACCAGTTTTCTCTTTATCTTCTCATCAATCTTGGAGGGATGTTTTAATCTTGGTAGAATCACTGTTGAGCTATACTGTATTTTCTTCACTTGTTGATGACCGCCTTTACCATGCTACATTGGATGTTTAATGTGTTGGATACTTTTTTGTGCCACTGTTCTAATTGATACTTTTTAATGATGAGATTTTGTTAATTTTATAAAGGCTCTTTGTGGACCATAGGTTTTGGAGTGTGTTGCAACCAAGAGGATATCAGAATAATCCTACAGGAACAGCCACATTTTATCTGAGCTCTATCAGAACCACTTTAATTGACATCAAGTGTATAGTAACTACTATCTGAGATGAGACTTATTATCATTAGTTGATTCTGAACGCAGCCACATCCTTGATTATTGAAGATTGTGCACACTAATGCAACCAGGCTTTTGGAGAATTTTTTTTTCACTAAACAGTTTAATTTTTTAATTACACAAAACCTGTCATTTTGGCAGGAGTGTGTAGACTTTTTATAAGCTCTGTAAATAAATCATGGGTTGATCCAGGGTACTGAGCCATGACATTTATCAGTGTACTCTTAGCATCACAGATGACTTGTACATTAATGCAATGTAACTGTATAATTCCGTTTAACAACAGCAGCTTCATTCTTGCAATGTTAGTGCAGTAAATTGCTCCTATTATGGAAAATTGGACACTGCTGGAGGTTGATTTTTTATGTTGCCAAAAAAATCTTATGTTTTATGTATGTACACCCATACTAAACAAAAATGGAATATAGTGCATCGTCAGTTAGTTAATGGCTTCCTGCACAGCGGGCATGATGGAGTGAGCTTGGCTGAGATACTGCTGACCTGTCATCCAGTTTCTTGAGAGGTGACAACAGCCTAAAAAAACTGATGAAAAATAAAAAAAAATCTTCAGTACAAACACTCAGAACACGCCGCCTTAAAAGGTAACTAAATAGTCTGTACATTATATTCATCCCTTCTGAGGTTTAATATATTTGTCACATCAATGCACATTATAATGATGGCTCAGTGATATGAATAATTTATTATACATGGCAGTCCTCATTTAGCTGGTTTGGCTGCATTTTTACTATTTGATCAAGGGTGTCGTCATTTCCCAGTTTCTCTGAAATGTTGTGTCTGGATGATGATGATGACGATGATGATGATGATGATGATGATTATTATTATTATTATTATTATTATTATATACGCAAGTTCTTATGTGGAAATTTGCTTTTGTAAATTCTGACTTATGTGTGGAAAGTTGCATATGCACATTTTTGCCATTTTTTTATTTGGACCTTGGTCTTTCCCAGTGGGCCTGATGTCATAATGTAGTGAAATGAACCAAGGCAATATAATTTGTCTGGTATTTTATTTTTCACTGCTCAGACTACAACTCCAAACAATAAGGACTACATGTCAGAATAACAAAAAGTAGACAGATTTTATTCAAGAGAAGCATAAAAAAAGAGAAAAGAGAAAAATGCTGTAAAACAAGCTTTCATAAGAGCCACCTAAAACTACTCTGCAGTTTGTTTCCCTGCCTAATGCAGATTTCTTTTAATTTTGTAGCTCTAAAAAACTGCATAAATGCTATTGGAAATGTATTGATTTTATATGACCTGTTTACAGTGAAGCTCTCCTTTACAGACAATTGGATTTTTTCTCCCAGATAACATTTTATTCTGTTACATAGCTTTTGTTGAATGGAGAACAAAAAGTTAAATTAATAAATTTGTATATTCTTTATAGTGTTGCTTTCAATCAGTATTAATATTATGCTTAATAGTATACTGTACTATTGAAATTAAAAGGCAATGCTGTCAGTGATTACATAACACACTTCTGTAAGAAACACCTACAAATAAATAAACTGTAATAAATCTTATTATCTTGCACATTAGGTAGCATACAAAAATTATGTAAAAGTCTCTAGAGGATGCAGTTTACACAACTCATTGATCTGAGCTATAAATGGCTTGATTTAAGGAATTATTGAGATTTAAAGAATTAGTCAGGCATTTAGTCAGACCTACTGGAATTCTGGTTTCAGACAGTAATTTCTTTTAAAATGAATATTTAAAAGTCAAAATAAGACAAGCAACCTCAGTTAATTATGTTTTCTTATGAATGTTATGTCTTACATCAGGAGAAATTAAGTTATGCTAAGCACATATGGACAGTTACAGTATTTAGGCTTCTCATTTGAAGGGTTTTAGCTAGTGGATTCTGCAAGTAATATGGTGTACAATGTAATTTATTTCATTATTTGTATGTTTTTTGAAACCATCTTATCCAGTTCTGGAATACAAAGAACTCAAGTCTTAGTCACTGGGCCCAAGGCCGGAACAGTCAATTGCTAAATAAACTTGCACATACTTATATAGGGCTGATTTCATGTCTTTGAAATGCTGACACAGAAATGTACATGTTTTACAGAGATATTTGCTGGTCTGAGGTTTGAAATGAAGCAGCACTAACTTCTGTGCCACCCTATAAATGAAACAGTTTACTGATTTTATTTTTAACTTTTGCTAGTAATATAGACCATATCAAGATTTCAATAGCATGCCCTTTTTATACTTAAAATTATCACCCTTTCAAAAACCAGTAATAATATAAAAGTTGTCTAAGAAACTGAATACTTTTGCAAGACCTTTTCTCTTCTTAAATATACAGTATGTAACATATTCATACATTGAAATTATTACATAACAATAATAATGAAATATTCGTTAATGAATTAAATTAAAAAGACACTGATAACAGAACTATGTCTGGCCCAAGCATGGTAACAGAGATGATCTGAAGAAATTTGAGCCTTTTCTCCAGGTTGACCATCAGCTACCATTCTTTGGTTGTTTCCAATCCAGCCCCCCTGATAGCTTTTAACTCATTCATGTAATGATAAAGATAATCATTTGAGATGTATACATTGTGTAATTGTAAATGTATTTTTATCATTCTAATTTAAAAACATAGCTTATTTGCTGATGAGCAAGGCAAGAAAAATCAATTGAGAATTTCAAAAGGAGATAATTACTGAGAGACTGCTAATTAGATGGAGAAAGGCAGAGAAAGAAATGCAGCTGCTCATGATGAGAGGGATTCAATGAATGACTGCCTTCCAGAAACATTGTACCAGTGAGCGGAGTCACATGATATGTAGGTAGTTTCCTACACTGTAAAGTGTGCAATGTAGAAATATTTTCTTTAAATGCCTAGCTTCTGGATTATGTCTTCATGCTTTACTGAAGTATATTATTTTAAGAGACTTGGAGATGTGCAATACGCATCTATTAACATATTGCACATAAAAGTGTTCTTGTGTTAAAACGGAAGCATGTGTTAAACCTTTGCAAGGTGTCACTGCATATATTGCTTGTTTTTCACCAAGATATGTAAGTTGTAATATGTATCCTTAAAACAGATATTTTGTTTTATAGTATTATTTAGGACTTTGAATATTAAGGTAAATTAAGGAATAAGGCTATAGTAATGTTCAAAGGACATGGCATAGCTGCATACACAAGTGAAACAGATAATCTTGGATGAGAAAACAGTTAATTATATTGCACCTGTTATCATCATCATCATCATCATTATCATCATCATTGTTGTTGTCATTATCATCATCATTGTCATCATCACTGGTTGACTTTTAATTTTTGGGTTTACCCTGCTTAGCCAGTTGCCCCCCAAATCAGTTCCCCCCACTCTCCACAGTCCAAGGATCTTTTGGAATTGGGCTCATATTTTTTGATCCTCTGACATCTTCTTTAGTTTTCCTCTAGGCTTCACCCTTCCCACCTCCATCTCAGTACACCTCTTTACCTATGCCCAAAACACCTTAGTCTGCTTCTCTTCTGCACAAGGTCAATCACCTCCACATCAATTCTTTTTCTTAACTCAGCATTTATTTTCATCTCACTCTGTGATTGTTAATCCATCCACCTGATCATTCTTTTCTTCATTCTTTCCAGCTATACTTCATATTCTCCTTTGACTGTCCATGTAACATGCAAAGCAGAACATTCCTCTCACAGCTTTTATTAACTATTTCCTTCAATGCGAGAGACTTCTTTAGAAGTTAGAATGAGGTGACAGTTCACAGAACTTTTTCCACGCACCGCTCATCCTGGCTATCACTGCCGCTCCTACACCTTCGTCTATAGCCAGCATGTCATCTAAGCAGCATAATTTCCCTGTGTGGTCCCAGGCCAGGGCTGGAGCCCGGCTGGGACGCCCAGGAGGACCGGAGGAGGGCTTGTGCCTCCTCCAGACCATGAAGGGGCGTCCGTCCTGGTTATGTAGGGGGCCTCGGGTAAAGGGCTTGGAAGCCCAGCCCTGTAGGGACCCGTGGCCACCGCCAGGCGGCGCCCCGATGCCAGAGTATCCCGTGTGGGACCCGGTCGGGGCTGGAGCCCGGCCGGGACGCCCAGGAGGACCAGAGGAGGGCTTGTGCCTCCTCCAGACCGCAAGGGGGCGATCGCCCTGGTTGTATTGGGGGCCACGGGTAGAGGGCTTGGAAGCCCAACCCTGTAGGGCCCGTGGCCACCGCCAGGCGGCGCCCAGGTGCCTGAGGAACCCTGGAGCCCAGCACTTCCGCCACACCAGGAAGTGCTGGGGGTAAGAGAACAGGGGACACCCGGACGGCTTCCGACTGCGCAGTCGGCACTTCCGGCACACTGGGGAGTGGCTACGACTGATTGCCGGGAAGCAGCTGGAGCCCATCCGGGTTCCCATTTAAGGGGCCGCCTCCCTCCTGTCATTAGTTGATGTCGGGTGGAAGAGGACAGAGCTGGAGAGAGGACGGGAGGCGGTCGAGAGAGAGGCACAGTGACTGAGAGTGTGGCCTGGACTTTGGGGAATCGGTGCAAGAGGCACTGGGGTGTGAGCACGAATGTATGTAAATATTGTAAATAAACAGTGTGTGGTGGAACTTACGATGTCCGTCTGCCTGTGTCCGGGTCCCAGTCCACACCTGCTTTATCCAAAATAACTCCTTTACTGAAAACTAAATTTACATTTATATTCTGCACCCTCTCACTTAATTTTCTGCAAAACAAGTTCACTCTTGCTATCTGCAGACAGTCCTACCCACTTTATCTTTTAAGCATTTACTTCCAACGACATGTGCATTGAATCAAGTTTCTCCCAGAACCTCCTCATGACAAACCTCATGGCCATGCAGTTACTTCTTCCACGCTTCCTACCCTTTTCACTTTCAACCATCACCTTTGTCTATCCTTTACTTTGAAGCCTTTTGCTTCCAAACAAGCTTTCCATTTCAGTATCTCCTCTTTTAATTCCTCTTCACATTTTGCTATCAATATGAGATCAATGCAAGATTACCCCTATGACCTGGGGTTAGAATAAGGTCACTGTCCCTCTTGTGTGTCATAAAAGGCAACTAAATGAGACTGGTGTCAGGAGGAGCATTCAGCCTTAAAAACTTCTGTTCCAATACTCAATTGATGAGAAACAAAGATGACAGGAACACTCCATAGGTGGGAAACAGCCAATATTACCCTGTGGGCGCTCCCATCTGCCGGTGTCAACACAGGCCATTATTAATAGTAATTATTGACGAAATAATCCACATGTTTCTATCAAATTCTCAAGGATTCAATTACATGGCATTAATCATACACAGTTCTTGGACAGCATCAGTATAAATCTGGTCATGGTTATCTTGGGTATCATAAGTAGTGAAGACAGCTTACTTATGGGGTTAGAGAGAATTGTCAGAGGTAAGAGATTAAGGAGTAGGGATAACACACATCACAATAGAAAGGGGAGCAGAGAAAAAGGAAGAAACACAGTTTTAAGTTTGAAAAGAAAATGAATTGCAATATAATGAAGCCATGATAAATTAATATACAATACAAAGTAAGTTAGAGAACCAAAAATAGAGTGAAGCTATTATTCTACAGGGGAGAAAGCATCATGATATAACCTTGTGTGGACATCATCAGCTGTGCTTATAAAGTTATGAGATCCATTGATAATTTTGAGACATAGTACTCAGAACACACCACAGTGCAAATAACTCTCTTGGCAGCCAACGGCATATCTACAAACATGATGTTCAAAAGCCTCACTTTTCATGCTAGAAACAACTTTTATGGCAGCAACCAATTTCTTTTCTTCTGTATCCAGGAGCCTGACTCCATACAAGAAAAAATAATAGGAAAGAAGCATTCAGTGTTAGTTAGCATGTACTTAGGATGGGAATGGAAAGGGGATGGATGATAAAGCATCATGTGTGGGAAAAACATGGACTATATAGCAAGAATTAAGCCATAGACAAAAATAGGTGCTATTATGATTCCCAAGAAAATGATTTTGTCATTGTGGTTTATCAGCCAGTGCAGAGTGGTGACATTCTAATTTATATCGAAAGTAGAAGCATTTTGCATTCGTGCCATTTCAAACAAAAACAGAGACATTGGTGTGTCTAGATACAATACAAACATTTCTGTTGAAAAGCTGAGCAGAGCAGATTAAAAAGGTTTGAAGACAAATCAGAGAAAGGTAAATGGAACTTGTTTAGGGAAAACTCTATAAAGGTCATAAAGGGAGAAAATAACAGTAGGGAAAACAGTAACTTTAGGAATTATGCTAAAACATTAATCTTTGTCACCAGTACAGTACATACAGTATGTACTATCAGGAGGAGAAACTAAACCATCTGGATACATCAAGACAGTTGCTTAAAGTAAGTAGCAGAAGAGTAAAAGGAGTGTTACTTCATACTAAATGTGAGAGGGGCATACAGACCCAGATGAATAATGAGTTTATGTGGATGCCCAGTGGTATGCAAGGGCTAAAAAAAGAATTAGTGAAGATTTTTTGTGTTGATGCCTTGTGTTCTTGATTTGGGGAAGAAAAACATACTATCTAGGAATGTTAAGAATGATGCTTGAAGACTTGTCATCCATAATATGGTGTTCCCTCTGCTTCTAAATTACAGGTTGGACCCTTCAAGTGGTATCATTGAGTTCTCTTCATTGCTGTACACAGTTAAGATGCACAGGAGCATCATGTGAAACAGAATCACTTAAGGGGTATTTCCAAGGATAGGCCAAGGCAGCAGTAAGAGAAACCATGATTTTATTTCACATTTTACTGAGGTGTGGATAATTGTCATTTTTTAATCCATTTAATCCAGACCCAGGTTGTGGGGGGCGCTGGAGCCTATACCAACTAGCATAGGGTGCAAGACAGGAGCAAATCCTGGACATGGCACCAGTCCATCACAGGGCAATGCAGTATGGATAGTCAGCAGATATTGGAAAATAACTTCCCAACTAGGCTCAAGGGAATGCTTTGTCTTGTCAACTTAGTCTTTTAGAGTTATATAATATTCAAGCATTTTTTCAGACAGTGACTTCATGTTAATTTTTTTAAATGACATTCTGTCCTTTCTTGCAATCATAATATGCTTCATAAGGACATCAAAACAAGTGTCAAAACAATATGATCTCCAGGAGCATGTGCAGCCTGCTTAAAAGCAGGCTGATAAAGCATTCCATTCTGAAACATGGATCAGAAGCAAGCATCCGAATGAGCTTAGCATGGTTCGAATTACCTCTGAACCATTCAGACCCATGCTTGTTCTTGTCAATCTGAAAAAGCTGAGTTCATATCCATGGGGTGGACAATTTTCCAGGATCCTTGTGGGACTCTCTGAGGTGCGCAGACCTGGGACTGGCCAGATCTCTGTAGGTGGATACACTTTTTATTGGTCTGGTCGGTCTGATGGGTGTCATACTTGGGGAGTAGCTGTTGCTGTAGCTCAGGGGTGCCCACACTTTTTCTCAATATATATATTGGGGTACAGCCTGGACAAAGACAGGTAGACATGATGTTTTCACCCAACACACATTTATTTTATACTATTATTTACAATAGCGTGCACAAACCCAGTGCCACAGCACCAATCACCCCTCAAGTCCAGGCCTTCTCGCAATACCTTTCACTTCTCTGGTCCGCCTCCACTCCTCTCCTCCGAGCTCTGTCCTCTTCCACCAGACTCCAGCCATCAAATGGAGGGTGGCAGCACCTTATATACATGTCCGGATGGGCTTCAGGTGCTTCCCAACACTCCTGTGCCGGCTGTACAACCGGAAGCATTCTGGGTATCCCCGGTCATCTTCCCCCCAGCACTTCCAGGTGTGGCGGAAGTGCTGAGGTCCATGGCTCCAAAGGCAACGGGGCACCCCTTGGCAGTGACCACGGGCCCCTACAGGGTTGAACTTCAAAGCTCTGTACCCGTGGTCCCCAAAGCAACCAGGGTTGTCGCCCCTACATGGTCTGGGGAAGGCGTAAGCAAGCCCTCCTCAGGTCCTTCTGGGCGTCCCGACACTATATATATATATATATATATATATACTGTATATATATATATATATATACTGTATATATATATATATATAGTAGTCTATGGCCGGCCAGTCATCCCGGGTAATACCCCCAGGCTGCCAGGTGGAGCCCTCCCTGCAGCATGGAGGTGCCCCGAATGCCAGCAGGGAATTATGGACAATGGAGTTTTCATCCACAGCCCTGCTGGATACCATAGGGGCCACTAGAAGGTGCTGCAGGGAAAACAATAAGTATTTTGCATACAACCCAGAAGTGCATCCTAGTCACATGGACAAATGGAATGACGTGCTTCCAGGTTGAAGAAGAAGAGTTTTCATCTGACCCAGAAGTGCTAGGAAGTCACATGGACAGGAGTTCAGAAGCACTTCCGGGTCATGGACTATAAAGGATTGGGAAAGATACCAGACGACGAGCTGAGCTGGGTGGCAAGGTGGCAACACATCTGGGAGTGGAGGATTGTTATTGATTATTATTATTGTGTATTAGTGAATGAGTATTGTGGAGAGGAGGGTGGTTTGTGCACTGTATATTAATAAAATGTCAAATTATTGGAGTTTTACCTGGTGTCTGGTGTCTGATTTGAGTGTTCAAGGGGACGACAGCGCCCCCTATCTGTCACTATATATATATAGAGAGAGAGAGAGAGAGTATCAGAGGTGGATAGTAATGACTTACATTTACTCCATTACATTTACTTGAGAAACTTTTTTAAAAAATTGTACTTCTAAGAGTAGTTTTACTGCACCATACTTTTTACTTTTACTTGAGTACATTTGTGAAGAAGAAACGCTACTCTTACTCCGCTACATTGGGCAACAATCGAATCGTTAATTTTTTTCCATTAGATAAAGTTTTACAGACAATTATCAATCTGCTCTGTGTAGCATATGCTGTCAAGTTGCGCACACGCCTTCCTTTGCGTCTCCAGCTCTGACACAAGGTTTTGGATGTTCCCCAAATCAAGGTGCTGCAGTTTTGAGAATAGATGTTGCATTTTTCGTTTGAAAACATTAACTGAGCTAATCATATTGACCATGGTTTTCTCTTTTCCTTGGAGCTGTAAATTAAGCTCATTCAGCATGTTGGTCAGATCAGAAAAAAAATGTTATTAAGTTGCTTGTATTCTGCATGTTTAATGACAAGGAGAAACTCCTTTTTCTCCGGCCAGGGGTCTTGAAATCTCAGCAGGAATTTCTCCCTAGCCATCTGCCTCAACGAAGGCATCTTTTATCATCTCTCCATCTTGGAAGGACTTCTTATGCTTAATGATCGAGCGACTCACCCGGAACGATGCTTCGGTGTGTTTGCCTTTGCTTTTGAATTCAGCCGAGTGAAAAACGATAGCTGTCCAATTAACTGTGATTTTAGTTCCCTCTCCTTTCTCTTTCTCAGATCGCTTTTCGGAATGAAGTCAGTTTCGTAGTTTTTATGAACAGTTCGAAAGTGCCTTTCCACATTTTCCTTCTTTGGAATAGCAATGATAGAATGACAGATCAGACAAAAACACTTTGATTGTGACATTGTGAGAGAAAAAAATCTTCTTCCAATTCCACATCCAGCCCATAAACAACATTTTTTTTTTAAATCCCTTCTTTATTCAATATAAATTGGAAGGCTATCTAGATCACTTAGATAGCCGGAGTTTTGCAGTAGCTCGCACATTTGATCGTGCGTGCAGGATGACCAGTGTGGTAGAAGTGAAGAGATTTCAGATTGGCCACCCTGTATGTCAATCAAGTGGCAAATGCCAAAGGGAGGATATATGATAGACTACCATTTAAAAATTTTTTTTTGAATGCAACGCAGTCTACCTGCAGTACCTTTCAGATCTACTGGTCGATCACGATAAAGGCCTTGGGCACCCCTGCAGAAGACGGATTGGGAGAGCATGGGGGGGTCATGAAGTCACTGGAAAGGAGTGTGTGGCGCTCCCAATATCTATGCAAAAGGACGAAGGTCCAAGTCTTTAGAGTCCTGGTGCTTCTTGTCTTGCTATATGGTTGTGAGACATGGATGCTATCCAGTGACCTGACACGAAGGCTGGACTCCTTTGGTACTGTGTCTCTCAGGAAAATCCTTGGGTAACGTTGGTCTGACTTTGTGTCGAATGAGTAGTTGCTAATGGAGTCCCGAATGAGGCACATTACCTGCATTGTGAGGGAGCGTCAGTTACGGCACTATGGCCATGTGGCACGTTTCCCTGAGGGTGATCCGGCTCATAAGGTCCTCATTGTTGGGGACGTGAGTGGCAGGACTAGGCCAAGGGGTCACCCACGTAACACTTGGCTGGGGCAAATACAGGGTCATTTCCGGAGGCTTGGACTGGACGATGTGTCTGCCTGGGGGGTAGCAAAACGGGATCCCGAATTGTTTCGTCATGTAGTGGGTGCGGCAACGCACTGTACCAGTGCATCCTCCTCAACTTGACTTGACAAGACTTGTGGGATTACTGTGCCTTTGGGATGGCTGGATTTGTCTAGTTAAGTGGCCACCCTAACCACATGAATAATATGTCCTGAAACAGTCACCATTTTGAATTCATTTAACTTGTGACCAGATATGTACCGTGCCAATGAAAAAACACATGAAATGCTCCATTTTGTGGCAAACCACCCCAACGGGCAAGATCCAAGTACAGATGGGAATGTCTATGTGAAAGACAAGTAAATTAAGGTGTTATTGTTTTGTCAGGCATCTTTCTTTTAATCTTTAAGTTACATTAAATGTTTTAGTTTTTGTGTATTGCAAATGCAGTAAAAACTATGAAAATTAGGAATCCTCTCATTAGAGTTTAGAAATACTGGGGAACCTATCTTTAATTGTATCTTTAAACTTCACTTTGAATTCCTAGCTTAGTCAATGTATATATGGAATAGGTATATTAACCCTGTAGAACATTTAAGTTTTTCAGTTTTCTATTCAGTTCCTTTAAAAGTGCATGTTGGTTTTCCTACTTTTGCAGCCTTTGCTTCTGCACTGAACTTCATCCCACCTTGAACCTATAATTGGACTGAGTAAGCTTGAAATTGAAAATAAATTGATGAATGAATACTTTTGGCATTAAAAGAACACAATCTTTACTCTATTGCTGAATCTACTGTATGTATATTGGTTGTTGGTTAGTAGTTTCAAGATTATTATTGTTGCAAAATCCTGCCACAGCGAAACACAAAAATGGTTGTAGGTTGCCAGAAAATCCACATAAAAGACCAGACCTGCCATATTTTCAGGTTTGAGCGCAGCCTAGGCAGTCTATCCCAAATTAACGGGCTGCTTTCAGGCCCACCTAGGCCCAAAAATGGAATTAAAACTTCTTTAAAGTTCAATGTCTCTACACGTCTAGAATGCAGAAAGGGAAAACCATTGTTACCTTTCCTGCCTGTCTCCGGACCGTGGTCGGGGTGACGCAGGGAGCTTCTCCTTTTTCGTGTCCAGTGGTGGGAAGTTCCAGGGCCAGAGCAATGTGCTCTGGGGTAAAACCCCGTCCCTGAGTTTTCTTCTCCTAATTTACAGCAGGGAGTGACACACAAGGCTTGACTGCTCAATGGTTGACTTTATTATCTTCTTCTTTTAAGGTGCCTGTTTTAACTTAACAGAGACCAAACATGAGAGCCCCACCACACCGTCAACAACCAAAACCAACCACGCCTTAACTACCTCTATATTCAAAACTCCACCCCCCAAACTCCGACAACTCCACCCACAATCCACATTCAGTATAATCGGGATGTCAGGCTGCTATTTTAAGCTCTGATCCCAACACCATGAATCCCTCTGGTCCAAATGACAAATAAAACCATGCTCCTTTATAATTTAAAGCATTTATTTGAGAGATTTTAAAACAGACCATAAGAAAGGCAGAAGCAAACATAGGTTTGCACAAATGGTTAAACCTAAAAGCAAAAAATCCCAGAAATATCTTGCCAAAAGCAATAGTACCTTTTAAACAGAGCCTGGGTCAAAGTGAGGAAGTGTAAATGTCATATATCAAAAGACAGGAATGAAAATAGAAAGTAACCCCAAAGTCAAGTTTTTTCTTTCATATAGCTTGGATAATCCCCCAGCTGCTTTATTAGATGGTACCACCTTGTTTGCTTACATTTTAACAAGATAGGAAGGATAACTAGAATATAAAATTCCAATAATAACATATCACTAAACTATCATAATAACAAATATAAAGCAGAAATATAAGAAAAAGACAAAACCAAAAATAGTAAAAATACACAATACTCTTCTTTTTTATTAAATAGCCCACCAATGACACAATATACATTTTAAGCTATCCAGTGCTCTATAAATGCATTATAATTCTGAGTGTACAACACCACAAAACATGCATGAGCCAACGATGAAACTCTGGCTAGAACATAATAATCATGTCCAAGTTTTGTGTTTTGCACATATTCATCAGTATTACAATCTAATGGTGTCATGAATTTTTAAACATGGCCTTTCCTAGACTCCTTGGATCCTCATTCCCCAGTTTAAAGAGTGTGATTAGCCTGTATATATTCCTTTCCAATATATCAGTGCCCCACCACATCAGATATAACCTATTTTGGCAAAATAGTTCCTATTTTCCCCAAAAGGTGGGTCAGTGCTTTGTAATCTTGTCAATCCTACACCAAAACTAGAGCTGTTTGTTTAAATATCTAAACTGCTCAGACATACCTGTAATTAACAATTTATGCCCTAACATTTTTGGCATTATTGCACCTAAATTACACACCCAAAAATGAAAGGATATTATTCTGCTTTGGTAATAAATCAGCTGCAAATAGATGAAGAGTAATAACTGTAACATATTTTAAAATATTTATATGAGTAAAAACCTTTGTGGGCGGCACGGTGGTGCAGGGGTAGCGCTGCTGCCTCGCAGTTAAGAGACCCGGGTTCGCTTCCTGGGTCCTCCCTGCGCAGAGTTTGCTTCTTCTCCCCATGTTTGCGTGGGTTTCCTCTCACAGTCCAAAGACATGCAGGTTAGGTGGACTGGCGATTCTAAATTGGCCCTGGTGTGTTTGTGTGTGTCCTGCGGTGGGTTGGCACCCTGCCTGGGATTGGTCCCTGCCTTGTGCCCTGTGTTGGCTGGGATTGGCTCCAGCAGACCCCCGTGACCCTGTGTTTGGATTCAGCGGGTTGGAAAATGGATGGATGGAAAAACCTTTGTTAATATCAATATCAATTAAATAAAACACACACAAAGATTAGTACTTAAGAAATTTCTCTCTAAAAAACTGGATTTTGCAGTACTTTACCAAGATATTTTATGAAGCACAACCCTGAAATCACATTTCTTTTTTGCTCCAATCTGTCACCTCTCATTGTACAAAGTATAGATGTCATATCCCATTGCTTTGCAAAGTTTAGTTTTTTGGCACAAGGTGCCTTGCTTTTTGGGAACATTTAGTCTCTTGCACCTAGTCAATCTTTCAATGCAAGTATTGCAGTTGCAGTTATATATATTTATTTTTTTAGAAAAAAAGGATACTGTATATACACACACATTATTTATTACTCTGAAGCAATAAAGAATCTATTTGTAACTATGTACATATAATTACACACACATCCAAACCTTTACTTTCAAACTTATTTTTCATGCCAATCCATGAAACAATTTTTGTTTTCCATTAGACACAGAGAAACATCACATTTTGTAAACAAGATTAGGGTTTTTGTGTTGCAATTCACACATCTTGTCCTGCCTTCTGTTGCGGTTGTCACAGAGAAATTTAGTGTGCTTTTATGTATTTATTTTTTTACTTTTTCTTGCACTTCATGCCTAGAATAAACTTAATACATACATTCATTTTCATATCAGTGTCTTCCACTGCTGGGTTACAGGGGTGGGAATAAGGCCTTTGCTGGCGGACCTTGGCACAGGGCAGCAAACATGCAGCTATGAGTGCAGAGCTAGTCATACAGACAAATACACCTAAACCAGGGTTTCTCAATCACTTTTAAGTCATATGTGGCTGTCGCTGGGTTGCGAGCACATGAGGCTTGCCCCATGCTCCACCAAAGGGATTTACAAACCTGGGTGAGATTTTTAATTCCATTTTAAAATGTGCTCACTTCAAACACCCGCACTCCGACCACCAGGCCACTCTTCAATTTTATTTCCTATTTGTAATCATGATCATTTTTGCATGTGGATCACCAATGCAATTTACTAGGTAAACTTATGACTTGAGGCTATAAAACTTGCAAAAAATGACCTAAACCATTCACATAGGGGCCAATGTACAGTGTCCAATCAACCTAAACAGGACATATTTTGCATGTAAAAGGAAAATTGGCAAACTCAAAACAGTGCTTTGAAGCTGAACCAAATTACTGGTAGCTCTAATTTTATGTCAATGCATTAGCATTCAATCATTTTTTCCCATGTGGTCGTGACAATGCAACATGAGAAGCATGATGCAGTGATATTTGATTGAAGGGTGGGTCCTCAAATGAAACTTTGAAAAGCTCAGGCACTGCATAACATTGTTCACCAGTATGCTAAGAAATATGGCCAGTACTGTAAGTTGACGTTGAAAGAGCGCTGCTCAGAAAACTAACATTACAGAGAATGTACAACAGACTGTGTAAGGGTTTGGTAATTGAACCCATGGTGCTTGAAATGTAAAACTGCCGGCTGAAAAATTTCAATGATATATTGCAGTACATACAAATCAAATGTAGCATTGAATCCTTCAGCAAATGGTCATCCTCAGTAGAGTCAAAACTGCAATTAAAATCAGCCTCTGTTATCACTAGCATTCTATAATTTTCTTAGAACTTCATCTACTGTATATTTTTGTTTGAAGACGACATTTCTCTAGTACAAACTTCAAGTCTTCTTGTGAGATCAACCAAACAATTCTCCATGCACTATTACAGAAGCTTGTGCACAATGGTGTGTAAAGATGAATTGTTGCACGCCCAAGCTATTTCTTGCCTTTAACACGCAGCTATGGTATGAGCCACAGTATTGTTTCCTGACATACTTCTGCTGAATGATTCATTGGCTGAAAGTGCTCAGTGTTCGTGTGTCAGAGAGAAGATGTGCAGCATTGTTCATAATGGCACTCAGTTTTATTTTAACTCTCTCTTTTGCTACTACCTCCAAGGAGTTCAGAGTGGGTCCAAAAACTGAGCTTGCCCTTTTAATTAACCTGTTAATTTCAGTAGGCCTCTCTTCAAGTGTCATGCAGAATGAATGACCAATCATACACAATGTAACAAAATGAGACACAAACTGCAGAGTTGGGCACAAGATCAAAATGTGTTGGCAAAATGAATGAAAAAAATGAAAAAACAGAGGCAACAGGCAGACATGCACTGAGGCTGGAGGAAACATATTCACAGATGTGAGTTTATCGACTGAGTTTGTTTAGGTGACTCCAGATTTTAAAGGCATCTTGATAGGAAGAAGCTGGGTTGTTGACGGACGCAAAAATGACTTCACGGTTCCTGGTGTTGAGAACAGGAAAGCCATAAGTTTTAAAGCCTCTGGTGTTACAGCTATTACATGAACATGAAGCCTGTTAAAACTGTCCCCTAATCACATGTGTGTGACGGTAACTATATGTCATTCGAATTCTCTGAATCTTAGCTATCCAATGGCAATGAGAATTTCACTGTATGTAGCTCAATGCAGGTTGGATGTTTGAAAAAAGCAGGTTCACTCAACTGTGCTGCCTGCTCGCCTCAGCATATATGTGGGCAAATCGCATATTTTACTTATGAAAGAGAGCAGACAACATTGAAATTTAACATTTATTTGAAGAACGACATCCTTGGGTATGTAAAAGTACCATTACTGCTTTTGATTTATTTGTAGGTTTATTGCAAAGTACATAAACATCTTTGAAATATAGCAATGTCACAGGATATGTGGTGCATAAGTGGCTATGTATGGGAAAGGCTGAACTTTTCAGAGGATCACCTTGTCAGCTTTGTCCCTGAGTTTTCCTTCTTTTAATTTTTCTTGCAGAGCTGACGATTTACCCTGACCTATTGTATGTCATTTATTCTCAGAAGGAAAGTGATAGTTAGATTCATCCCAGCTCTGAGCAGCAGCTTATCCACATGTCCATGGACATCTCCCATTTGTGCACCAGGAAGGTAATATAGTTTACAAGATTCCCTTTGGTTGGTGACGACATCACTTTCAATCCCCTTAATAGATAGATAGATAGATAGATAGATAGATAGATAGATAGATAGATAGATAGATAGATAGATAGATAGATAGATAGATAGATAGATAGATAGATACTTTATTAATTCCAAGGGGAAATTCATAAACAATTCCTATAATACTATTATTTCCTTAATTATGGATGTGGATTCAGATCTTCTTTAATCCTACGTACAGTCCCACAAGATGCCCAAAACAGTGAAAAGAATACTCCACCCTAAAAGATATTCTTTTATCTGTTATCCTGAATTTTTTGCTGCAGAGGACATTTTTTACTCATGCTTTTATGGAGAACACAGATAACAAAGATCATTATACAATAAACTTCAATGGGGACCAATATCAAAAAAATCTGAATTTATTCATTTCACATTATTCAAATATCAGATATCCAGTTGCATGCTCACAACAACACAAACACATGCATTTTTGCTAAAATATCCACTATATAATGAAACACTAAGGTCTGTGTGTCCAGTCCCTCAGAGCAATCTGATTGGTCAGTTTGGTTTTGGTGACACGAAGAAAGAGGAAGTATGGGATTGAGATGCACATGAAGGAGAAAAGGCACATGCTAAAAGAGTCACATTCAAAGGTGGAAAATATAAAACCAGACAGGAGGTCTGATGGGATTTTGAACATAATGACAGAGTCTGAGAAGTAGGGTTTACGGGAACAGGCCTGAGAAAGGAAGAAGCGGTGAAGATAGGCTCAGACACATGCAAATAAAGAAGAATGTTTCTGAAAGTACACGTAGGGCAAGAACAAATAATTTTTTATTATTTTATTACCTATTTTTGACGGGTACCATGGCTTAATTGTCAATAAACCTCTTCCTACACATCCTATGGTGAATAGCTGGGGAGCATGTTCAAACAGGATTAACTGGATTAAGTTTCTGAATTGAGAACTTGTCCATCCCCTAATTTGTTGGTCATTAATCCACAACATTATATTTCTTGTGTTTTCAACAGCAGTTTGTGAAACTGTGTCACTGAATTGACTTGTTGAAGCACCTATACTATGCACAAATACAAGTCATTCTTTTCACCTGTAAATGTCTTCACTTGATTTTCTTTAAGTTGTAATCTCTAATTGCATTCATCTCTCAGACCACACTTTGCAATGCTGATATGGCAGGAGTGGAAAGGTAGCCAATGAATTAGTTGATAGTGGTTAGAATTTCTAACTAGTGTGTGAGAAGATTGGGTTTCAGTTCAAAAGGTCCTTCTCATTTGAGTGCATTACCTAGCAAAATAAGTGATTTACTTAACAATATTTTAGTAAAAACACATATGCATACAACAGGATATCTAAAATAATATCTAAAATTAATCTGACCTAGTTCAAAGGTTCATACCCCTGAACAGTATACATTTTTACTGTGAAAGCATGTCTTATTGTGTTCTCTAACTCTATCGACTAGAGTTTCTCCCTGTCTCAAATCCACAGTATCTTCCTAAAGGGCATATGAAAATGCTTATCCTAATCATTATTACAATGTATTCAAGATACATTCTGCTCAAGTGCAGTAACTCTAAACTTCAGGTGCTAAATTTGTTCACATTTCTGGACGATGTATGCCTATAGGGAATTCAATTCTGTGAAAGCAAACATCAATCATATTGTCATTTAGATTCAGAAAACACCACCTACACTTGACATATTGCAGACTCCACACATTGTCTGCTTCACTCACACTTCTTTGTTTGTAAATGGGAGTCTGGCCAATTGCAGCAGAATACCTGTTTGGGTGAGTGGTACATTTAAATAGCATGTCCTATTTAGGCCTCATGAACTAAACCTCATTAATGTAAAGTAAAGACAGGAGTTAATCAAACTCCTTAAAAATCTCAAGTCACCAATAAAACTGATCCATTAGATTTTTTTCATTTAAAGGACGAGGCTGGTATTTTTCAAGTCAAAGTTATTTCTTCATACACATATATATCACTTTAGTATATTAGATTGGCATATGAAACTGCACTTCAAAAGTGAAGCATATTTCATACATTTTAAAAAATAACTAGCTTGCTCTTGTGTTTTATATTGGTGGTGAAGGGTATCAGGGTCCTGTTATAAAGAAAAGCTTTAAAACTTATATACATCCATTCTTCAAGCCAAAAATATTATCAGGTTTTGATTCACATCTTGAGAAATAATGCATACTGCAAAACAATATATCCATGTGGCTTTAAGGAGGAAATAAAGTAAAAAAGCAAACTATTGCTGTGAGATTCAGCCATTATAAAATGAGACCAGCTGTGCACTTCACTTCACTAGATTTTTCTTCTTCCATGGCACCTTCTGGAGCAAGAGACATGGATTCCCGGTGGAAAGGCATTGCCAAGTGTCATTATTAATATTATTGAATATTGAAGCCCAATGTGAATTGCTGTCTCAGTTCTGTAGACAACTAGACAATTATAACTGCAAAACGTCACACTATTGAATAGATGTTTTCAGTATACACTTAAGTTTTTTTTTCTTTACCTTGCACAGATTCTGCCTGCTGCCACTGGACTGATGAAGCATGCATTTTCTTCATAGAAAGACAATATAGAACAGGCACATAGCCCTGACTTGAAGTGGGGTGATGCATTTTTTGTTTCAGGTGCAGAGTGCTAGCTGTAAATCATTGCATACCAGAAATATACAGAACATACAGTACAGCACATAAACAAACAAGAAATGTATCCATACCTCGAGAAAAAAGGACCAAGAATCTCTGATAAAATGATTACATCTAGTTTTCTTTCATTATCATAAGGATGTCTCAAAATATTGAAAGGCATGTTTTCTTAAATAAAAACATTTGCTGATTCAAACTGTATGTATTTGGTGAATTTTAAGTATTTTTCTCATACCTTTGTACCCTAGCACCCAACAGCCCATTTGTAAACTGCAAGAACAGAAAGGGTATTTTTAAAACTAAAAAAAAAAAAGAATGCTTTACTTTAGAATAAAACTTCAAGTGGTAAATTAATGTACTGTATACCATGACTGAGAAGAAATAATTTCAGCTTGAAAAATAACAAACATATCCTTTAAGTAATAAATCATATATAGAAATCACAAGTGGAAATTAAGGTAATGTGTATTTAGGACTAAACCCAGGAAGAACTTCTTCACACAAAGGGTCACAAGAATCCAAATATTGCAAAATGTGCACATTTCATAAGATTCAGGTGAATTTCGGGACTTAGGTTTTGGAAGTTTTAGCATTTTTACTTTGGTTTTATTTGCTGTATTTCATTAAAGACATAGCTATTACAGAATTAGATAGATAGATAGATAGATAGATAGATAGATAGATAGATAGATAGATAGATAGATAGATAGATAGATAGATAGATAGATAGATAGATAGATAGATAGATAGATAGATAGATAGATACTTTATTAATCCCAAGGGGAAATTCACATAATCCAGCAGCAGGATACTGATACAAAGAATTATTAGAGTCTACCTACATATTTTAGTAGAGTAAATAAAATAAATGTTTAATAGCATTTTATAATATCAGATAGTTAAAAACTGAACATTGGCCTTTGGTGTCTGAAATAGCTTTCATAGACAGATTCCACTGATTCCTCACTTTCGCCCCGGCTGTCTCTCACTTGCTCCTGCTGTTCCTTCCATCCTTTAACCTCTGCTCTCATTGGCTCTCAAACTTTTTTCCTTTCCCTGGTTTTGTCTTTTTCCTCTCCCACACCAGCTCTCTCTTATATGTCCCCATGGGTGCAGCACCTCAATGCTGAACCCCCTGAAAGCCAATGGAGCAATCAAGACAGACCATATTCTTATATTCAAGTGCGCTCTGCCTCAATCACGCCAACAGCCTCATGCAGCCACGTGGGCACGCACACCCAAGAAGATCGAGCCAGGTATTTAATTATGTATTTATTTTAAAACTGACCACTTGCAGTTTAGCTGCAGACCCACTATTCCACAGATACAAACATGGCTTTGACAATAGGTGCACCTTTATGAGAATGCACCTGAAATGTCAAATGCTGGAACAACCTGGCTGTTAGCCAATCAAATTAGCTTGAAAGGACTGGATGGTGTCTTCTTGTTTGTCAACTTTTTATGTTCTTATATTTTTATTAGTTCCAAGTGAGATCACTTAATATATATCTAAAAGACCAACTTACATATTTTGGCGGTATGTACAGATTTGAGACATGTTTGTTTTAAGAATATCTCCAATGGAATGCATATGCATAGTAATTTAATTTTCAAAGCTCTGAAAATAATTGTATCTCATTACATTTCTTTATCAATCAGAATAATCTTTGCAATGGAACTGAAGAACAATGTGTGTGGAACTGACTGCTCTCTTGAAAACTCTACCACCTCATTTCACAACAATCAGGCAATCACCTGTGAAGCTTTGGAGCCTTGTTTCAACTTCCTATCAGACCTGTCATCGTGTTCTTCATACTGCAGTAAGCAGGCAACTGAGAAAACAAATCAGTCCCTTCAAGCATCAGACTGTCAAAGCAACATATTAAAGAATGGAAAATGTAAGTTCTTCATTCTCAACATATTTATGTTAATTCAAATATTTATAGCTTTCAAAACATTTATATAGTATCCATTTCTGACAGCTTTTGCTGTATTTGAAAACTGCCAGCAATTAAGCTGGGGGTAATATTGAATGGTTTCTTGTGAGTGTACAATCTTCTTCTTCTTCTTCTAAAGCTATTCCCATTTTCTTATAGGGATGCTATTTTTTACTAGACTTTTCTAGTAGAGGTTTTGGCTTTTTATTGCAATACCCATGTACTGTATAATTATTGGGACAGGCCTGGCATATTGGCAGGAGAGTTTCGGAGATAAGAACACCATCATAGTGATCAAGGGCACAGTAAAGTCCCATAAAGAGAACACCGCACAATTAGGAACAGAGTGTCTCATTTCACTGTGGGAATGTGGACCCTGCAATATTTGGCTCCCTGGAATTACATCTGCAGGGAGTCCAAAGCAGTTGAGAGAGACAGTGTAGTGATAAAATCGAAGAAACTATGCCAAGGATGCCTGACCCTTTTTTTGGGAAGATAATGGAGATGTAGAGGGATGCCAAGAAGCTTAAAAGCTCTAATGTTGATGAGATACAAGTAGCTGACATGACTCTGCTGGTGTTACAACCTGAATGAAAGACAGGGTTCTTAGTTAGAGAGGCCAGTACTAGGTTAGGAGCATGTGCTGATAGTGAATTGCTGCACAAACCACATGACAAACCACCTGGATTGGGACCTGAGTGCAGCACCACGCTGAACAGTGTGGGTTTTTTTATGGTAGCTGGAGTGCCAATCCTGACACCAAACCCCAGATTTTCCCTGTAAGTTGGAGGACCTTCTTGCAGGGCTGGATGCAGATTAAAGTCATACCAAGGACAGAGCAATTGCAGGTTAAAGGCCTTGCTCAAGGGTCCAACAGAGTAGAGTGAATTCCAGGATTTATGGGATTCAGACTGACAACCTTCTGATCACCAGCGCAGGACCCTAGCATCAGAGCCACTACTCCGCCCAGGAGACTAGGACAGCCTTTAAAAAGCAAGAAGTCAGGAAGAACTGTCAGAAAGTCAGAACTCTACTTGCTGGTGTAAGAGGTGAGGGAATAACCCAGTAATCCAAGCCTGCAATCCCTGAAGTCACCATTTGATTGCAGACGCAATTCTGACTTCTGACTGATTTGACACCAGGAGGAGGGTTAAAGTACTTCAGGACAGAGACTTTGTGACTCTAAAGTCAGGAAATGGGACCAATCCATCTCACTAAATAAATGAGGGTGGAGTCCTATGCTAACTATGCCAGTGTTCTTTTTCTGATTCTTAGGATTGTCTGATTTACCTTTTACTTCTTACCCTCTTATACCTTGTACAAATATAAAAGAGCAGCAGAACAGTACATAACCAACATTCTATTTACATAAGCCAATATATCAAGTTAAAGAAATGGTAACATGGAGATTTGCAAAATTTGGTTTAGATGTAACTAAAGTCATGCTGCTAGAATATTAAAGTAACAAAAGTCCATTGCAACAACCACAGACAAAGCTCTGTTGATTCAGACTTAAGCTAACTTTCTGCTATCCTATTACCAGGCATTCTAAAATGCCATATGGCATGTGCCATGGTCCAGAACTGTAGTATAATGTAAAGATCAATGGCTGCATCAGTAGCAGTTTGTGTAAGAGATGTGCAGCCACTCTCTTGTTGTGGCCTGAAATAATTTTTTAAAAATTGTAGAAGGATGATATTTGAATATTTATTATGTAAAAACTGACTTTCCTCTGTATGCTTTTGAAGGTGCTTGAAGGCCATTCCTCAAACCCAAAGAATAACTAGAGAAACCAGAGCTACAAAAAGACAAGTAATTTATGAATAACAAAAGTGAATAAGAAGGCTAAACCTTCTGAACATCCTATACAACAAAGGCAATTGATTAGGGTAGCTAATCTACTTAGCCAGTGAAATACCTCTTTCTTTGTTCTTATTACAGATCACCCTTCCTTCCTCCTTCTTTTGTCAAATACTATCTACCAACTCCCAGCTCAACAGTGTCCTCACTGGAAAGGGCTTTTTAGCATACGACCTGGAACAATTCTAGGTAACCCTTTAATTCAAAAGCCAGTTGGTACAGTTTTAATTAATCCTCTCTTTGCAAAGAGGTTGAACCAGGAAGTATCCAAATAGCTGTCTTTCCCAGTACTTTTACAAATCTGAACAGCAATAACATTTTATTTTCTGCTTTCACAAATCTTCAGGGATTATAAGATATTCCTATGATGTCTGTATTAATGCTTTCATGTAGCTATTTTAAACAAGGATGTTTGAAAGTAACAAGGAAATACCATCTAAATATAGCACTGGAAAGTGTTACCTGTTGATTAGTACATGCAAGTGTGAATTTTACTGTACTCTGTAAGCATGACAGCCCTGTATACCTTATAAACCTAAACCACACTGCCCTCTAGATATTTACAAATATTAATAAAGCCATTATCACTGATTCCACTTGTGTATCTGTGTAGTATGCTTCTCCCTAACCCACAACTACTTTCCTGGATATGGATTTAAAAAGAGGTGTGTTTCTGTTTTGCCTTTGTGTGTGAGTAGTTATATTTCCATTTAAATAATGAATCCAATAGACTACTTCAACTTCATGACTTATTGGCCCCTTAAGCCATTACTAGACTATATTCTATATAGCAACACTGTCAATTTAACTTTCCTAGTCTACGTGTACTCAAAATAAACTATTTTCAGTTTTCAAAATGTGGCCTCAAGTTTTTTACAGTCTAGTGTAGTACCGGATGATATTGTATTGACCATTTCTAGGTCTCTCCCCAGCTGTATTATGCCATTGGTCCATTGTTGTGTTCACTTTGTGGTATAGCTTGATTTTCCATGTATTATTACTACCTAAAAGTCTAATTTCTTTAAAGTTCACTATCCAAAGCCAATATTCAAATGTATTAATGCCTCAAAAAAAGCTGCCTTCCCATTTTAGAAAATGTGTTTGCACAGGTGTGTACATGTAATTAAATACAGTTACTGGCCCAGCAATTGATATCACATTCCCAAAAATACTAGTTGTTTAATGACATTTTATGGTTCTTTACTGGGTGGTGTGATTCTTTATAAGACCATTGCAAAACAAAGCACCATTATATTACGGGATGGGTTCTTTGCATGTCAAGTTGCCACTCTGTGCTTTAAAAACTTCCTAATATGTAGAAAAAGATCTGACTTGGACTTAGCCTGTGTTACTGTATGCAGTAAGACTCCTTTTAAAATCATGACTCATTGATATTTCACAAATCTATTACTATCTATTCATGCTTATTTACTGTACAGAGTCTGTTACAAATCTAAATAAATAAACATTCTTTCTGGAACCTTCATGTGGATAGGTCTTTTGGGAACAAAATATGGTGCCCCTATGGCTTTGCCCTAATGTACCACTCTGGCACCTTTATTTTTAGTTCAATTTAATTCAGTTTATTCTTGTATAGCACTCTTCGGTGAGTTCAGTCTCAGTGTGCTTACTCATATTTACAGCTATAAAGAACAATGAAGCTCAACCCAGGGAGTATAAAGGACATAAAACACAGTCCCCTTAATGTGAGGCAGCATCACTACTGCTGCACCAATGTGCTGCCCCCTGTTTTGTATATAATCAAAAAGAAGTTCTAACAACTTCTGTGGGCTGCAGCAAGGTGTTTACTTGAAACATCTGCATAGATTTTCAGGTAATAGTGTTACCGACCTCAGGCCTAGGGGAACCTTGTCCAGGTACAAGCCACTGTTGCTACAGGGTGTAGCCACAGCGATATGGTGAAAAGCATAAAAGAAACAGACAGCAGTCCCGAGTATCAGACCATACTTCTCTGTTCTCTTTATTCTCCTTTTCCCAGAAATACAGTGGAACCTCGATTTACGAATAACTTGGTTTATGAGTGTTTTGCAAGACTAGCAAAATTTTTTTATAAATTTTGACTTGATAAACGAGCGATGTCTTGCAATACGAGTAGTATGGTTCTTCTCTCTCTCGTGCGCGTGTGTGTGTGTGTGTGTGTCTCTCTCTCTCTCTCTCTCTCTCTCTCTCTCTCTCTCTCTCTCTCTCTCTCTCCTTATCTCTCTCGCTTGTGCGAGTCTCTATTTCCTTATCTCACTCGCTCGCTCACGCACAGCGCGTCTCTCTCTCTCTCTCTCTCTGTCTCTCTCTCTTCTCTTGTGGGCAATCGTCTCCTATTCTCCATCTGAGTCTGTGTGCCTCACTCACATAGTCAACATCCGTACGAGCGTATACTGTCCCCATCTTGTGCCCCAAAACATGAAGCTGAGTCTCAGTACTTTAACAACACCAGCTTTATTCAGCTTGAAACAGCAACAGCGCTGTTATTTATTGTAGCGGGATCTTTATAATGTTCCTTGTATCACCCATCGCATGTCTGCGATCTTTTGGATGCTCTTCCGCGTGTCGTCCCGTTGGGTGGAATCCCACATGAGTTTAGAAACTCACTCACACCAGCCATGATTCTTTTTAAAGGTAAAGTGCAGGTTAATTTGTTTTATGTATTTTTACTTTATATTTTGTAGTAATCATTTTTATATGAATAGTTTTGGGTTGTGGAACGAATCATCTGAGTTTCCATTATTTCTTATGGGGAAATTCACCTAGATATACAAGTGCTTTGGACTGTGAGCACGTTTCCGGAACAAATTATGCTCGCAAACCGAGGTTCCACTGTATATATATATATATATATATATATATATATATATATATATATATATATATATATATATATATATATATATATATATACTTCAGTTTCTGTATAGATCAACATGGCAATCAGTGAAAGCAATGGTGCAAGCCAGTTTCCTCTGCATAACAAATAGTGTAAACACATTTACTTTGAGTACTTGATTAGAAACCAATTTTCCAAGAGAGCAGACAGTTCTGTATCCCCACATTGTATGTAGATGAGATACTAAATCAAAGCAGTCTGACTATTCAAAGCAGGTGACTCTTTAGCAAGACAGGTAAATATTTATGTCCTGTAGATAGCCATCAGCAATAACCTGTAGCAGAATTTTTCAGAAATTCTGCCTTTTCTTTAAAACATTGGTTTATAGCCCATTACACTAAGCAACACACCAAAATGTTATTTTCTTTATAATACTGAGCTCTAGCCCATTGCTCTAGCACCAGTGGCCGATATTTAAAAATCATTCCAGATTCTTCATATACATGAATGTTCCTAAGGCAATGGATGCTCATAATTTAGAGATTTGACTGAGCATAACATTGTGCTTATATGTATAACCCTTATGTTTTGTGGTTTAATATTGCAGTAATGAATGTGTCCAGCAAAATATATTGAAGTTAAAGTAGCTATTTACGTTTGAAAATGTAGTGAAATTAAACATAGACAGATATTTTTACTCTCAACTAAGGTAGAAATATTCTCAAAAGTACAAGTACAATAACAGAGCATTTCTGCTTTGTTACTATTCAGCTGTGATCCAAGCCATTCAAAGATTTATATGTAGAAGGAGTATTTTGAAAATAGGCCTGAACTTAACTGAAGCTAATTTAAAACTTTATGAACTTAATTTATATAGTTGTACATAATATTTTATAGCAAAAATGTCAAGAAAACGTCTTTAAAGTCGTTGACATAACAGGAGAAACATATTGATATTTCATTTACATGAAATTAAGATTGATTGCATCTTTTAAATTCATCCCCAACACTAGGATGTAAGGTGAAAATAGTAACTGTGCCGAACCTAACAAATACTGTATAACTGCAGATCTTAATGATGGAGTGTTAATGTTATAATTCACTATGTACTGAAGTCGATTTGATTAAAATGAGATACACGTCTCAAGTACAGTAACATTCCTGCCTATGTAATGGAATAATGGGATTATTATACAGTAGATACAGTAGTGTGCAAAAGTATTCAATCCCTTTGAAAGTCATCATAATTTTCTGCATGACAAAAGATGGGTACACATATTTATCGATTCAGTATTTTTAATGTGAACTCTTATGCTGTAACAATACATTTCCAAAGTCAAAATAAGCCATTTTCTGTAAATATTTAACTGAAGAAGTGTGCTAATTTCAAGTTGAAATTAGTAAGGCTGCCATATTATTTAGATTGCCTAAAAAATATTCACCACACTTATCTCAGTCTATTATGCTAATAGTGCACATCACTGGATAACCAATATATCTCAAATACTAAAATATGCAAAAATTAACATGATGACAATGAATGCATGCTAAACAAGCAATCACAATCATCCCTAAATATCATCTGACAATGCAATCTGTAATTATCATTATAAAGTATCATTTGAAAAAGCAAAAACACCAATACAAAAATAGATATAAAGTACAGCCAGTGACTTATAATCTATATAGAACCAGCATGAAGCAACACATTTTAAAAACTCAAACCACAGTTAATATGTTCTCCCTAAACAGCAAAACAGAACATTGATCAACAAGTTATAGTACAGTTCTTGTGATTGTGCAGCACACCGTTGAATACATGAGTGTTAAGCAAAGAAAATAAAAGTGTTAGCATGTGTTGCATGAGTAATCAGACAATAAGTATAAATGTTTATATTTTGTCCATTGTTCAGTTGAAATGTGTGCCTAAACAAATGCAGCATGAATGTGTCATGAGTATAACGTCAAAGGAGTTTTATTGCTAATTCTTGGGTGTAACATTCACTGTGAAAGGCAGGCACTAAAGATGTGTAATTACAAATAAGTCTTTTTGAAACCACACATTTTGCATGTGCCATTATTCTTACACAGAAAATTACTGGTAAATATTATAACCTTACCAATGCACACTATGCATATTTAAGAAATTGTGTGTGTGCTAAATGTACCTCACAATACACAATGTAAGGAAACAAACATTTAAAAACGATGCTACCTGTCATACTAGCTTATTTATCCTTTAGGTCAGCTAAGCACTGCCTTGTTGATAACAGCAAGTGATTATCAGAAATTTACTCTGGTATTTTTCAGTGCAATTAACTATGTTTTTTTAATAATTAATGCTGTATTTTAAACACACCACAAGTTTAAAAATAAACTTAATTTCATGGGTTTTTATACATTTTAAGAAATGATCTTGTATACAGGGAACTGTACAGTTTTTGAGATATAGGTTGAGACTGATTTTCTAAATGTGAGTAGTGATGTGTAATATTACTACACTTAGAACTTCTTGCTGTATATTTCTTTGCGCAGAATCTCAATGTGCAGTATAAGCAAAATCACTGAGACATGAGACAGGATCAGGGCCTGTCATAGCCAATACACTAGTACCTCTTGCTATGTCCTGCAGAATGGAGAGGAATTGCATCTTTTAGGAGGAGCTGGATGTTTGGGATGATACTGGATGTTGGATGATGGGATGATGTTCATTTACTGCATTGCACAGAATCTTCATTCATTTTTTTCTTCCCTTGCTACAGCAATAGTGTATATCTATGTTTATATCATTTACTAAAATACATTGTGCTTTGAGAATATTACTTGCAGCCTCTAAGATTTTTGCATGTAGTTTTATTTTAATTGGCCATTGTTTACTCCTGATTTTGAACATAGCCGATCAATTGTACAGTCGTGTCTTTCTTAATGACGATATATGGTTCCAACCAGCCTGTTGTTAGTCAATTTTATTGGTAAGCTTGTTGACATATATTAAGGGTTTGGGGGTGTTCCTCCATGTCTAATGCCATTTTCACATCTCTAACATTGGATACAATGAGCTGAATCTGGATCATTGCATTCTGTACACAACACACAGCAAAATCCTAGCTGGACGCCAGCACCACGCAGAGAAATGCCTTTCTGTCATTTTCACAAGTATACACCTGACTTGATGTGACCACCCTAAGCTAGCATACTTCAAATAACTTAACCTTACATTACCATAATATGTAAACACATAAATCTCTGTATTATTTAAAAGAAAATCTTTGGCATAAGAAAAGACTTTTTCAGAGAGTGTTTCAAAGCTACTCAGTTTCATTCATTGTATCTTTAATGAAGCTTTGTTGTTAAAAGTACAATATATTAGTCGATGACCTTTCCTGAACATGTAACAAAGTAGGATCATTATTAAATAAATATATACTTTTTTAAGAGTAGAACTATTTAGATTAAAAAATATTTTAAAAAATTCCTGCAAAATCTACTCAAGTATAGTAATGAAAGTAAATGTAATTTGTTACTTTGCCCCACTGAATAGCTTTAGTATTTCCTGAATTAGAACACAATAGAAGACATTATAAAAGCATTTATATATGTTTAGACCAGCATGAAAGCAAATAAACTGAAGCAAAAACTGAGAATGATGAGTCTGGTGATTTTTTTATATATACTTTATTAATCCTAGAGGGCAAATTGCCCTTTTGCATGACCTTTGTAGGTTCAAGTACTTAAGAAAGAAAAAAACATTTTTGAACTCGCTCTATAAGTATTCAGCATATTTAGGTCTATATTAGATTTTTTTCAATAGTTTGTCAATAATAATTTTTAATGCATTATGTCTATAATACTGGATGGAAAAATGGATGAAATGACGACTTTGTGTTGTTTACCAGTGTTTCTTTGATCCATACACCTGTGAAAAATAAATAAAAGGAAATTACAAACTAATCAGTTGTGTAAAAAATTTCTAATCAAGAAAATATTTATGAATATATTCATATACAGTATACACTCACCAGCCACTTTATTAGCTATACCTTGCTAATACCAAGTCGCCTACAGAACTGCCATAATTCATCATGACATAGATTAACAAGATGCTGGAAACATTTCTCAAGGATTTTGGTCCATATTGACATGATAGCGTTATGTAGTTGCAGCAGAATTTGCAGCTGAACATCCATGATGTACATCCCTAAGGTGCTCTTTTGGATTGAGGTCTAGTGACTGTGGAGGCTATTTGAGTACAGTGAACTTATTGTCATGTTCAAAAAAACAGTTTCAGTACATTATCCTGCTGGAATTAGGCATCGGAAAGTGGGTACACTGCGATCATAAAGTGATGGACATGGTCAGCAACAAGACTCAGGTACAGTGTAGCATTTAAACAGTGCTCATTTGATCTTAAGGGGCACAAAGTGTGCCAAAAACATATCCCTCACACCATTACACCACCAACACCAGCCTGAACTGTTGGTACAAGGCAGGAAGGATACATTCACTCATGTTGTTGAAACCAAATTCTGACCCTACCATCCAAATGCCACAGCAGAAATCGAGACTTATCTGACCAATGTTTTTCCAATCTTCTGTTGAGCAATTTTGGTGAGCCTGTGCGAATTTTAACCTCAGTTGCCTGGTATAATCTCCTGCTGCTGTAGCCCATCTGCTTCATGGTTTGACGTGCTGTGCATCCAGAGATGCTCTTCTGCATACCTTGGGTGTAACGAGAGGTTATTTGAGTTTCTGTTGCCTTTCTATCAGCTCTAAGTAGTCTGGCCATTCTCCTCTGACCTCTGGCATCAACAAGGTATTTCACCCAGAGAAGTGCTACTCACTGGATATTTTACTTTTTTTGGATCATTTTCTGTAAATCCTAGAGATGGTTGTGTGTGAAAATCCTAGTAGATCAACAGTTTGTGAAAGATTCAGAACAGCCTACGTGACTCCAAACAACCATGCCACTTTCAAAGTCACTTAAATCACCTTTCTTCCCCATTTTGATGCTCGGTTTGACTTCAGTAGGTTGTCTTGACAATGTCTACTTGCCAAAAGTCATTATGTTGCTGCCACGTGATTGGCTGACTAGATATCTGTATTAACAAGCAGTCGACCAAGTGTTCTTAATAAACTGGCTGGACACTCAGGTGAAGAGAGGGGCAGAGTTGTCAAATAATCACCATTTGGTAGTGAGCTGGGTTAATGATGGGGAGGAGCCTGGACAGACCTGGAAAGCCCAAGGAATTAGTGAGGGTGGACTGACAATGTCTGGAGGAGGCCCTAACCAAAACTCTTTCCACTTTCCTTTGAAAGGCCTTTTCCTGCATCCCGGGGCAGGCGAAGGACATAGCATCTAAATGGGCCTTGTTCAAAGCAGCACACCAGAGGTTAGGGATGCTATCAGGTTATCAATGCATGGCAGCAGAAGAGAGGTACTGACTTGCCTAAAGGGCTGTGGCTTTGGCGGTCAGGGAAGCATAAACCCTGGTGTGGAAGAAGTTCGGGGAGACCATAGAAAGCAACTATCATTTGGGCTCAAATAGGTTCTAGCAATCCATCAGGTGACTCATAAAGGGAAGGTGGGGATTCAGCAAGAGGTGCCTGGCGGTGGAAGGAACTCTTTTGTGGAACTCCTGAACCCAGCGGACATGCTCTTTGTGGTGGAGGCAGATGCAGAAGCTGATTGGGGATCAATGCTCAGTTCCCTGAGGGATGTTACTGAAATAGTTAAGCAACTCCACAGAGGCAAGGCCCCAGGGGTGGATGAGTTTCAGCTGTCATGGCTAATAAGCCTGTTGTGTGGTCACTGGGAGCTGTGCCACTGGAGTTCAGGCTGGGGAGCTGGCCTCCATTTTTAAAAAGGCGGACAGGAAGGTGTTTTCCATTTTCAAACCTAGTCAATCCGGTTAAGGGTTGCTGCTGGCAGAAACCTGTCCAACCTTCTTTACTGGATGCAAAGTATAAACCGACAGGATGAAAAGCCAGTCCATCATGAAGTGCATTCACAAAAAAAAAAAGAAAAACTCATACAAGCCAGTTCATTTACTGCAGAACAACAAACTTAATCATACTATACATGTAATAAAATAGCAACATAACTTTAACAATTTTACTCTTCAGCCTCCCTGGAAAAGCTTATGCTAAGGCACTAGACAGAAGAAGCAATGTGGATTCTGTCCAGGTAGTGGACCAGCTCTTTACCCTCAGGAGGATTCTGGATGGGTACAGGTTTATGCCCAATCAGTCTACATGTGTTTTGTGGACTTAGAGAAGACTTATGACTGTGTTCCTTGAGAGATTCTGCTGGGGATGCTGGGAAGAGTATGGGGTTACGGAGCCCCTAATAAGGGCTATTCGGTACCTGAGAGCTGTGTCCGCATACTCAGAAAAACATCAGCATTGTTTCCAGTGGGTGTGGGACTCCACTAGGGCCATGCTTTGTCTCCCATTCTGTTTGTGATTTTCATGGACAGGATATCAAGGAACAGCCGGTGAGGAGAGGGAGTCCAGTTTGATGGCTGTAGAATCGCGTCACTGCTTTTTGTAGGTGACATGGTTCTGTTGGCTTCATTGGGCTGCAAACTCCAGCACACATTGGGATGCACTGGGATGGTTTATGACCAAGTGTGAAGTGGCAGGGATAAGGATTAGCACCTCCAAATCTGAGGCCATGGCTTTCAATAGGAAAAAGGTGGACTGTCCTTTCTGAGTGGGAGATGAGTTTCTGTCTCAAATTGAGGAGTTTAAATATCTTGAGGTGTTGTTTAGGAGTTTTGGGAAAAGGGATGGTGAGATCAACAGACAGACTGGGGTGGCAAGTGAAGTTATGCAGTCTCTATGTCAATCTGTAGTGGTGAAAAAGTAGCTGAGTCTGAAGGCAAAGCTATTGATTTACCAGTCGATCTATGCTCATGAGCTTTGGGTAATGACAGAAAGAATGAGATTGCGGATACAAACAGCCGAAATGAGCTTTCTCCGCAGGGTGGATGGGCTGTCCCTTAGAGATATGTTGAGAAGAGCAGACATCTGGGTGTAGAGCTGCTGACCCTCCGCATTAAGATGAGCCAATTGAGATGGTTCAGGCATGTTCTGGACGCACACACCCAGCTGGGAGGAGACCCCAGGGAAAACCTTGGGGTCCCACAGTATGGTTGGCAAGTGTAGCTGGGGAAAGGACATTTTGGCCTCACTGCTAAGATTGTTGCCCCTTCAACCTGGCTTTGGGTAAGCAGTGGAAAATAAATTAATAAATGAATGCTTTTTTGCAATGACAGTCAACAATATACTTTCATGTAAGCAGGATAAAGCAAACTGGAGTAGAATTTTAAATGCGTTTTGACTTAAAGATCCACATTCACTATGATTTTCTTTACCTAAGAAATAAACTAATCTTCACATTGATTAATATAATGTATCATATGAGGAAAGATCAGTCAACATATATTTTTATTCATAGATCATTTCTTACTTGTTCACTGAGATTAAATTGATCCAGAACACACAGAAAACCTTATCTTCAGTCCTATCTTTCTGGAAAAAAGTTGTCAAATTTATTTAATTACATTTTGTAAATGCTTGATCAAAGCAAGATTTAGTTAGTTTATTTTTCTTTTCTGCCTTGTTCATTTGGTCAGTTATGTTTTGAATATATTATAAAAATGGATTTCAATTATTTGTATAGCGGGTTGGATAATGGATTGATGTATCCAAAGTTTAATTTTCTTCTTTGGGCCTTTTATTACTGTAAATAAATAAATATTATATGCTTTCTTAAGTGAAGAATCAAACGTTTTCAAAAATGTGTCTGCCAGGTAACATACTGTAACCTTATATTCAAATACGTATGTATATCTGAAGCCCCGCACAAGGTCAGTTTTTGTTTAAAAGGAATATATTTATTTCTACTCTTAGATCACTGCAAAAAATCTGCATTTAATAAAAATAAAGAAAAAGAAATCTAACTGGAGTTGTTTACTCATATTGGTAAAGAAATTAAAAATAACCATAGCAATATTAATACATTTAATGTAGTTAATGTGCACAACTGTATGCATGATGAGAAATACAACACTGCATACATCAAACAACAGAGACATTTATTATCGTGGCTGACAGTGGAACCTCTGCTTTCTGGTTTGGGTGAGCTAAGCTCAAAGCACCAAGAGATGCAGTCAGTGTCACATCAAATTCAGCCTATTTGCTGATTGCTGCTAATTGTTGCAGTAGCTACAACTTATACAAGGAATGTGACTGATGGTTCATGGAACTCCTATAAGGTTTCGTGGAAGCCTAGGGTTCCCCAATACAAAGTTAAGAAACTGAATTAAACTGTATTCTTCTTCAGGTGTCCATCCTTGTGTCAGGTTGATCTTACAATCTTGTTTTACTTACCTTAAACTTTAAAGCATTTTGAGTTGGGTTTGTTTCCAGAAAACAAGTGAAGTGAAGGAAGGTGCAAAAATAAAGATGTGTTTGTTGGAAAGAAGAGGAGTTTTTAACATCAGTATTGTTGCTTGTATGATGTTTGCTATCTGCTGAAAAAAAGAGAAAAAGGAAGTTTAAAATAAAGAAAATAAGCCAAATTTATGCAAATTGTGTTTTTCCTTGGATCATGACACTGGTAGAATAAAACAGATACAGAAAAATGGGTTGCAATATTTGTTTTGTTATGTTTTTAAGTTTTCTACTCTGTATTCAACAATACTTATCTTACATAATAGGTTGCAGTCTTTCTGAGCATACAGATGTAGCAGATCCTATCAATGGAACAAATAATTGTTCAGAAGAGCAGCTATTAAACATAACCTTTAAGATGTGTGATACTGCTGGCTCAGGTATGCTTGACTTTTTTGAAAAATGGGCTGCCTGCTAGAAGTATACACACCATCCTAATCTGGAGCTTAATTTTCTTGTTACAGGAGAAGTGCATGCTTCCACTGTCATGCAGTATTTGCAGGACATCACAGCCCAGAACCCTGAAATGGACAGGTTATTATTACTGCATGATATTCTCGATCCCAGGAGGCAAGACATCATACTTAACAGAGAAACATTTCACACAGCAATGAAGAAATGGATTGCAGTTTGCAAAGAAGACTGGTAAAAAAATTAGCAATTTCTGTTTAATTGTATGCATGTATCTGTTTATTGATATATTTAACATGCTAATTACCCTGACAATAAGACATTTTTGAAAAACTGCATATTAGTTGTAAGCAATTTTATTAAGACAAAAAAAGTATTGAGAAGTAGATGGTGATATAGCAAGTAGGAAGTTAATACTCAAGCCTGTAGCACCGCGCTCTTGACGCATGCTCCCAACCTCCTCCTCCTCCTCCTCTTAATACAGTTGTTGCACATAATATGTGTAAAACACATGTACTTTTTGGACAGTTGTCTGACACAAAGATCAAAAACCACCAGCCTCTTCATTATTCCAGAAAATGGTCTTGGTATATCTACAACTGCTGTATGATATCTCTAGACTCTAGTGTAAATGTTTTGGCCTTTCAGTTAACATTTTTCTTAATTTCCAACTACCTTATTTAATAAGATGCAGACACTTTCTCCATATCTCACCATAAGCTATAGCTCTTAAAATGCTGTTTCTGTTACATGACACTAACCCTGTTCTTCTGTGATATTATTGTTTATCTAAATCCATGTGTATTTAATTAAAACACATTTTAACATTAATAAATAATAGCTTGATCTTATGATATATGCATTTTTCAACCAAGGGGAGAATGAAGTTGCAGCACTACTCAACAAATATTAAACTTATCTAAAACTGCGCCAACCTGCCCATTGCATTCTTAAAGCACTTTAAAAGGACTATGCCAGTGAATATATAAGCACATTTTATATCTGTGTGGTTGGCGCCATTTTAAACTGAAAACAGTAACATAATAGTAAAGTGATGGGTAGATCTTATCCCATTAGAAATTCTTTCTTTTCCAGACTTGCACGGGAAAGCTTATGTTTATAAGACCAAAAGCACTCCTTCAGTTATAAGTAGATAAGCAAAAGCAGAGTTAGAAGAAACAAAATTGGATTCAAAAATCAAAGATAAAGATACACATTGCTTACCAAGAATCCTTTCATAAGCTTAACCAATAATTATCTTTTAAAAGGGCTTTTTTTTAACAAGAATTACAGATACATTTAACCCATATAATTACATGTTCTTTAGGAGAGAAAGAAAGTTGGGCAATTTACTTTTTCTTGTTTTGCTATGTTGTAATTATGTTTTATGTCCATATACACATTCTAGAGAGAAAAGGCGCCAAATAGAAAGAGATTCACTTACACTCTTTTACCTGTAGGTGTAGCAGCAGATAAAAATAAAAAAATAAATGGTAGTTTATTTGGAGTGCTCCATTGCTATCATATGACAATAAGAAATTAGGTTTTGTTGCAGCAGTTGCTACACAATTATTTGAAAATATATGTTCTTTTTTCATTCTACTCCTTTATGAGGAGAGAGGTTAGTAGCATGCGCTGTTACAGTGCATTGCTGCACCACCACACAACAAACCAACTCAGGATCCCAGATTAGGACCCGAGTGCAGCCATGCAATGGATGATGCCTCAGCACCACACTAGTTCAGATGGAGTGGAACAGTGTGAGGTTTGTTTATGGTGGCTGGAGTGCTAATTCTGCCACCAACCCCCAAGTTTTTCCCTGCAGGTTGGAGGGCCTACATGCAGGGATGGATGCAGATTAACATCATACCCAGGACGGAGCAATTGCAGGTTAAGGGCCTTCCTCAAGGGCCCAACAGAGCAGAGACCCTTTTGGCATTTTGTGGGATTTGAACCAGCAACCTTCCGACTACCAGTGCAGATCCCTAGCGTCAGAGCCACCACTCCACCCACTCCTTTATGGTTGTATTTTAAATTTTTTTTAGCAGTAGGGATGAAAATAATAATATCTCTTTAAAGAGTGGACTAGTCATGTTATTTGTGTTGTGTGGTAGGTGTTGCTGGATGTTTGGTGATTTAGATTTTCATGGAGTGGTGAATGAAATGGTGAAAGATCAGTTCAGACTTACAGTACATCTCTAACAAAGATCCAAGTTGTCAAGCTTTTCTGATTGCTAATAGGATTATTATTCCTGGGCTTTTAATAGTGGACTATTAACCTATCATACATGACAGGAAGACATCAGCAAACAGATGGGTGTGATTCATCTGGAGGCTGTTTTGTAATTTCTGGCTTTGCAAAAAAATGCATCCTGATGACAATTGTAAAAGGGAATAAAGAAGGCAACATTTTACTAGGTGAAGCAGATCACTGGAGGGAGGAGAACTTTAATAAACCTTTATTATTCCTTTATTATTATGGAATGGTTTGTGGAAGGTATGCTGTTTCACCATTTACTTAGTCTACAATTGGCTGTTTCTCCAGCTTGGATTTTTGTTTATAAATTCACTAATTTCAGAGACTCATATTTGGAACACTCTGTGTCTACTTTTGCATACTGTATATTCAATGCTGGTGCTAGGTTATTTTGTGCCCTAGGCCAAGCTTATTAGTGCGTCAACAGACTGTTTGGTAGCTAACCTGTGCGGCTGGATTTTTCGCCCCTTTATGATCTTCTCCCTAGGTAAATGGCCTAATTCGTCTTAATGGCCCTGCATATATTATTGTACATATTTTTTTTCATTTTCTAGATGTAGTGCAGTGGGAAAGTGTTAATCGGGGGGTGCTCTCTTTATATGTCTACTGTATTTGCTTTTTATTGTCTTAAAGTCTTAAAGTTTTTTGGTCACTCAACTGTAGAAATGCATTTTTAGCTAAATCACACTCCTTTCATTATTTAAATTTTCCTTTGCTGCTTGTGCATTGTGTTTGTTGATATGTATGTATTAGTGTTCACAATAATCTTTCTTATTATTCAATTGCTTTTTAGTTTTTGACTGTTTGTATTATTGTTCATAAATTCAATGTGCTAAAAGACACTGGACAAAGTAGGTGATTTACATTCCACTTCGAAAAAAATCTTAAATATAATCACCCCCTCTTACAGTATATGTTTCATCGTAGGGAGGTTAGAGTATGTTACAGAGTGATGTCACCATATGACAGTTTAAAAATGGTGGCACCCTTTCCCCTCTATGTTTTTGTATTTAATTCTTGTAATCCTTTGAGGTGCATTAGCAATTCAAAATACCTACTAGGGATTTAGGACTTGGCAAGGTTTTAACTTTGCAAAGTTAAACTTTGGTTTTAGTTTTGTGTATTGAGCTTTAGTATTTGGTCATGTGGTTTTGCCTTCTGCCTTAACGACTGGGCAGAACAGAAAAGTGAATTAGGCAACTGATTCTAAAATGTGGATAAAGGCTTAGAAGGAAGGCAATCAGCCCCTGATAGTCCAACGCTTCCCTATATTCACTCATTGAAAGAGGGGGTATATTACAGAAATCCTTTCTTCAGTGAGCTGAGAGAGGGTCGAACCTTTGAGAAAAGAATACAATAAAATTAAAATAAAAATACATTTTTAAAAAATGTTTCTTAACCCCAAAGAAATTATTGGTTCTGGGTCCTTTAGTTTTGATGGCTAAAATGAAGGTAAATGAAGCACATCTTCTAAGTTTAAAAGTCAATAATTTAGTGGATTTTGCCACAAACTCATTGTATCACATGTTTATAAGATGAACCTTTATTCAGCCCTTTGAAGTTGTAAGGGATTTAATTCCAGTCTAGTGTGAGTAATGATTCACAGCATCCACTCACTAATGAGATGCAACTCAACCTTGAAAATCTTCTCCACTTGCAGACAAGCCAATCTGTTTGCAAATGCTGCAGTGAAATTGCAAATAGCTCCTATTGCAGCAGCCATATAAGTGCAGGGTCAACTATAGCATCTCTCTAGTTTGACAATGGAATAAAAAACATCAACCACATGTATGATCAGAGAGGGGTGAAGGGGTTTGTAACAGTGCAGATATTCTGATGAAATCTGACGATCACTGAGACAAAGATGACAACTAGGACCAGCTAATAAAGTCAGAAATGAGCAGGGGCCAAAGCCAGAAGGTCAATGAATCAATTAATACCAATACCCAATATGCAAACCAGAAATCAAAGTTAAAGAAATATGTGAAGCGCCAACTCCCTAGAAAGATTTTTTTTTATAAGCAATTGCACTTATTTCTCACACAAATACAAAAGCCTGAAATCCGGGAATAGTGTGACACCATCTTAAGTGTCACACTGCTCACTTTCAGCCACTACTTGGTTAACAAAAGGACACCTTTGGAATCAGAATTAAAGTGCATAATTTCAATGTGCTAATGTTACAAAAATGTTGAAGAAAAATAATAACATGGTCAAAATGTAAATTAAAATGCTAAATATTTGTAGAATCTACATTAAACAAAACCCTTATATAGTGACTGAAGGAAAGTAACTAAGAAATAAAAATGTAGCTGAAACTAAATTGAGATTGATGGTGGGAGGACTGGAAAGAGTATTGTTTGGCAGAGGAATTATTTAATGAGAATCAACCAAATTTAAATCATGGTACAGCAAATTACACAGCAAATGCATGAATGCATTAGGATATGTTGATGGATGGTGGTTGGCATTTAAAAAATAGGAAATTCATATAGGAATTTGTAACGATACCGTGAATTACCTTAAAACTGTTAAAATTTAAAAACTTGCATGCTTAGATTCAGCAAGAATAAAAACCAGCAAGGGACTGTAACAAGTGCAGTGTAATCCATTTCACCAATGATCTCTGTAGGCAAACAGCAAAATCTGCAGTAATGTTTTAACCTGAGATGAGTGTTTTAAATTGCAAGCTGCTTCACTGTAGAATATCCATGTTGTACTTATGAGAATCCCCAAGGCAGCTGAGACTACAAAGAAAGGTTTGTTTCTACAACAGAGCCATTTTAGCTATGAGCCTAAGTTATAAAAGTAAAGCAATATGTATTTCTTTCAGTATAATCACGGACAGGGTGACAGGTTTGGCTGGGAACCCCCTTTCAAAGGGTTCCCAGCCAAAAATGCCCTAATAAACCAATCAATTTTATATATAATTGTATCTATATTAGTTAAAAAATGAAACTTCTTTTCTTGTTTTTTAAACACTTTTAAGTTTAATTTTTCCTCTCTACAACTACTTTAGCGCTGGTTCTGTTCCTCGATCCTATATAGCTGTCAGCTGAATGATTACCTTTTGCATTATTTCCTATAGCAATATGTGAACATGTGTTACCATTTTGTTGTAGCCTTCCAGATGCTGATGGCTGGACTTCAGAGAACATCAATCATGAATCAGCCATAAATGGTGAGTTAAAAGAACATTACTATAGAGAATATAAATAAATACAACTGTATATGTAATATAGACTCCATTTTCCTCAGGTGACTATGAAAGTGAAATGATTTTTACAACAGAATCAGAAATAACAATGAACAGGTAAATATGACGATAGCTTTATATTTCAATTCTCAGCAGCAACACTAAAACTGAAAATAAGAAAAGACTTACCATACATATCATTTTTTTCTGCAGTGGAAGAAATCATTTAGCAAGCAGTGTGGCTGATCTGCAATATGGTAATGTCAAATTAAGTGAGCACAACGCCTATCTCCTTAAAACAATAGAAAAGAGTGAAGAAACAAATTCACAATTAACTGAAGAGGTTGTCAGTTTGACTCGAAAGTTAGCAAGGTAGGACTCCACAAGATCCAAATAACTTGTTTAATTGTTTGAATAGCTATTTTATTTTACACATCTTATTTTCCCATGTAAGAAAGATGCTAAAGAGGTTTACTCAATAGATAATGTACAAGGTATATTTAATTCAATTATTTTTTACATAGTGCACTTTAATTGATAATTCCAAGGTACCTCACACAAGTTATAGTGTAGTAAAAATAAACAGAATATTACATGTAATGAAACACAGTTATATGATGGTGAACACATATGCACCATGTACTATGTATAGAAATTTTAATCTGTCAATAGCTTTTCTTTTAAAATTCTTTTCCTTAAGTTTCCTAATTATAAAATATATATGGAAATATTCATGTATTAATAGGGAATGCTGACAAAGCAAGAGAGAAAAAAGTTCCAGTTCAAAATAAAATTTATGAAGTTCATGGCTATTAAGAAAAAGTCCGGGGTCATTCTGGGTCATCTGGTATTCCTCATGCAAATTAGGGGGACTGACAATTCTAAGTTGGCCCTGTATGAGTGAGGTTGTATACTGTATGTGTGTTGACCCTGTGATGGACTGTTGTTATACCTAAAGTTGGTTCCTGCCTTTCATTGGAGGCTGCTTGGGAATGTGATGACCCTGTGACCCTGTGGATCTGACAATACGGCATCATGCCATGTTATATGGAGAGGAAATGGTTTGGTCTTGTTGCAATCGGTGTTAAAGGAATACTCCAACAAACAATATTTTTAATATATTACTTACCCCATATAGTTTGTAGTGATGGCAAAAAGACTTTTTTATTCTCATGTGTTATTGCAGAATGAAGATAACACAGTTTATGACAGAATAGACATCTAAACAAAAAAAAAAGAAGTATAAGATGCTTCAGTTATAAAAGTTCAGCTTTACTTGCATTGTATAATCCACATGTCAAATCATCCAGTTGTACATTCACACCATTCCAGACAATTGTATCTTTTCTAAAATATTATTGAAAAAAATAAAAACCAAACCTAAAAAAAAAACTACAAACTAAAATGCTGTCCTGAAGGAAAATGAAACAATAGTTTGATAATTAAAATGCAACACAAACAGCCTAAACATAAAATAAACTGTCATGGCACAGAAGAGCGGAAAGGTGTTACATGTTGTTTAGCACATGCAAGTGAGAACTGCATTGTACTCCATACATATGACAGCAAGAAACTTATAATAAAGTGGATACTCAACAAACCAGTATAGGCCATCACTTATCACTATGTCTAAATACAGTAGAAAATCCAGACAGAACATCTCCAGTATACTTGCACACTTCTCCATCATCTACTCTTGAGTCTTAAGTAATATTACCTGACTTGATTCAAAATATACTCACCAGGGGCCTTATGTATAAACGGTGCGTATGCACAAAAATGGCGCGTACCATCGTTTCCACGTTCAAATCACGATGTATAAAACCTAAACTTGGAGTAAAGCCACGCACATTTCCACGATAGCTTATACCCTGTCGTATGCAAGTTGGTTTTGCAGACTGGCGGCACCAGGCGTCAAAGCAGTGCTACTGTTCCTGTGTGGTTATCCTTTCTTTTTCAGATTTACATCCCTAACACGGCTTTATAAATACACTGAAATTAAACACATATTGTTTATTAGTTTAATGCATCTGATTGTAATTAACCTGTAACAATATAATGGTCCACAGAATGGTCAAACTATTCTAAATACAATAGCTGCTTTAGCGTTGTTACTCTCACTGCACCTTCTTCTTCTTCTTTCAGCTGCTCCCGTTAGGGGTTGCCACCTCGGATCATCTTTTTCCATATTACTCTCACTGCACCACTCAGAGTATGTATGTCACTGTGTCTGAGTGGGTAATCACAGCAGTACAGCAGCTGATTGGAAAGAGACTATATGGTATACAGCATCAAGCACATGCTGCCTCAGCCATGCTGTCTATTGAACTGCTCTCATACGGCCAATGTTTCAGAGCCTTTCCTGTACGGACCTCACGGTTCAGAAACAGTTTCATCCTAAGAACTATAAACACACTCAATCAGTCCATCAAGTGCTCCTTGTAGAACTGTTTGTACTTATAAGTACAATTACCTCACTGTAAATTTGCAACACAGTTATAGTATATAACTTTATAAAGCACATATTTACATATGATGACGATATCATTTTTAAGATGAAATGGAGCAAAATATGTTTATTATATTATATAGATAAAACTTTAACTTCATTTAAATAATCTATATTGTTAATAATGAAACATGTGAGGACACGGTGTCGCAACGATAGCCAGGCGCTTGTGCTCCAATCATGGATTGTTCCTGCCTCGTGCTGTATTCTTGCTGGGAGTGGCGCAACACTGGATGGATAGAATAATTTAACATGTACTACGAAGATATTTCAATGTTCCTTAAAAGTTTTGAAGAATCGCATTCTAAGCTTACAGATGGCTTAACATCTATTGCAGAGCTGATCGTGTGGCGATTGGTTACTTGGAGAAAGAAAAAGAAGGACAGGAATTGGAGGTTAGTACATTTGAAAGAGACAGTACTGCTGCAAAAAAGTATTTCATCAAAGGTCGTGCACGGCGCAGCAAGCATCCTGCATGAGGAAGGAACAATCACTGCGCCACCGTGTTCCCATGTTTAATAACATGCTTTAACTCCTATCATCATGAAAATTATATCAAGTATACATCTCAGTATTTTAATTATTCAGAGAGCTGTAATATCATGAATGTAATGGATTCTGTGTCCTGTCGGAGGAAGAGAAAGCTGGTTTAAGAAGCACATAGTGATTCACACATAGAGCACATAGAAGATCAAATACAAAACAAAGCATTTAATGTGCTACTTTAGTTACGATGGGATTTGACTTGTCTTTTCACGGCGACTTTGATATCTGACAACTGCTTTTTTATTTTGGCACTGTGCGACTTTGTGAACTTGAGCTTTCGAGTTTCTCCGACACACTATGTCACTTGATCAACATGCTTTGGTTGTTTATACCACTTTTTAAACTAACAGATAGTATGTTTTTCCTTGCCTCCACTTGGTATTCGCTGAAATTCTTCTATATCCCGCCATGCTTTTGCCATTGGCTTTTCACAGAACGCTGAGCTTAAGGGCTATTTATATTGATTTGCATTTTCAAAGAGGCGTAATTCTGGGAGGAGATGGGGCAGGACAGCAGGCGCGTGCATGTACGTTACTTTTCACGCTGACCGGGATTTATGGAGCAGAAGAACGTGGAAGCTGGCTTCTTATAGATTTATTCATCTGGATTTTTTTGTGTGTGAGCACATTTCCGCTTTTGCCCATACGCCATGTTATAGTCGGAGTGGTGGCTCTAGGCGGAGTGGTGGCTCTGACGGTAGGGATCTGCACTGGCAATTGGAAGGTTGCCGGTTCGAATCCCGTAAATGCCAATAGGTACTCTGCTCTGTTGGGCCCTTGAGCAAGGCCCTTAACCTGCAACTGCTAAGCGCTTTGAGTAGTGAGAAAAGCGCTATATAAATGTAAAGAATTATAGTGTGAATTCTTCACACGGCGTTATGCATGAGGCCCCTGGACTGTGGCTTTTACCAAATGCAATGGTAACATACTGTAGCCTTATATCCGAATGAACTAAATACCAAATGCTTTCTGTGCATTGCAGACTTAAATACAAAAATCCTCTTACTAAAAATATTTGAAACAGGATATTATAAAAATAGATTTATGTGCTCAATGTTTTATTAATCACAACAATAGGTAGGATAATTGAATATCAATGTTCTCTGTGTCCCAAAGCCTTGTAGACCTATTAATTCTGCTCATGAGTGCTTTTTTCCTATGTTGGTAATTTAATGTCTCAGCGCTGAAGATTAAATTCTCTTCTCTGTTGCATTCTTAAACTGGAATTCATTAAACTTAACTTTTCCTGAGTGATTTATTGCTGCCTTCTTGATGTATTGTCAATAACTTGGCTCTGCCAAATATCCATTCCTACTGGGTATACTAAAGTGCCCCCAAAAACAACACAAAATATGAAGCCACAATCACTATGTTTTAATAAGTTAGCATTTTAACTTAAAACAATTTGTAAAGATCCAGTTACATACTTCACTTTTTTCATCACTTATTTAATTTGTATATTGTTCTTTCTTTGTAGTTTGCAGCAGTCAATTTTAAACTTAAAATTAATAGCAGAAGATTTTGAAGAAGCAAAGTGTGTAGCAAGAAGCTATCAAGAAAGAGTGACTGCATTACAGGCTTATAATAATAAACTGGTAAGCTTCACAAATATATTTGATTGTAAATATTAAATATTAGCATTTCATATTTTTCTAGAATAGAGATTTATAGTTGTTCCAAAATTATTGGACAATTTACAAAAGCAATCGAAATGTGTGACAATAATTTTAATGTTGAAGGTAAAAAAAAAGATCAAGAACACTTTAAAAATGCTATACACATAAGGCACACTATTAATTCTATGTTTTTACTACTTTAATAGTAAAAGAGCATCACAAGGTATAAATATTCCAATAGTTTACATATCTCCCAATCATTTTGTTTTCATGAGCAGCTTTCTGTAAGGGTGCTGCAATGGGTAGCACTTCCCTCTCACTAATCCAGTGTCTTGGGTTTGAAGTTCGTGGCCAGTCATTGTGTGTGTAGGTTTTGCACATTGTGCTTGTGACTGTGTGAGTTTCTTTCAGTTTTCAGGCTGGTTAGGCTGATTGGTGGTTCCAAGTAGGCCCTGTAGGAGAGTTGAGTGCGTGTTTGAATGGACCCTGCAATGCACTTGCACGATGCTCCCAGGATAAACTCTCACTTCCACAGCACTACATTGTATTAAGCTGGTTTAAGAATGTTATGTTCAGCTTCCTTTAAAAAGAACTCTTTATCTGTACATCATAAAATACTGCTTACATTCAGTTTTTACAGTACAGATATGTGTCTGTAAATCTATGTGTGAATTCTACTGCTGATTTACAAAAGCCTTTTAATTTTCAGGTACAAGAAAATAAACATTTGAGTGAAAAAGTGCAATTATTGCTAAAGTCAGTAAGTATTTTGTCTGCATTTCAATTTTTTTTATATTAGTATAATAAAGTGCTATAGAACTTGAACAAAAAATATTCTATGTTGTCTAATATTTTTACACTGGGATAATTATTTTTAAAGCACAGTAACTCTTACTGTCATATACATACATTTCTACAGGGTATCCCATCAGTGAACAAAAAAGTTAGAAAAAAAGGACAGAAACACAATGTTTTGCCAGTATGGCCAGTGAGGACTGCAAGTTAAAGGCTTTAAAGCTAGAAAGTTGCATCTCTGACCTTCATTTGTAATTTTTTATGGTTGGAAAACCCTTTCTTATTTTCCTTTCTTCAATCACACCAATCATGCAGCCCTTTACTAACAATGTGTTACATAACAATTGAATATTGCTGTTTTAAGGATTATTTTGGAATTTAAAGGATAGGTTTGGTATTTTTCAAGTCAAAGTTATTTCTTCAGAATCATGGTATATATTCATTTGCCACATAAAATTGCATTCTAATAAGAAGCATCTTTTATAAATTATAAAAATACTTTGTCTGTTCTTGCAAATTATAATGGGGCTAAATGATACATGGGTCCATAGGTGAACGAGAAAGGTTTAAAAAATACCGAATATGTCCACTTTGAAGCAGCAAAGGTTTTTATACAAGAAAATGTGCCTCTTGTATTTAAGAGTCTTGTGATAATGAAAAGAATCAAGAAATAATTATTTTACCAAAGATTCATGCAACTTCCATCTTGAAGTAGGAATTCATTGACTGTTTGGTTGTTTGCTCACAGCCACCATTATTGATGGAGTTACGATAGCCCAAAAGACCCCAGTGCCAAGTTATATGCTGCTTATAATTTTACAATCGCTTCAGGCTTGTAATAACAGACAGATGCATGCTCACAGAATACAATAGCAAACTGGCTATGGTAAAGTGGCCTGTGTGTGTGTGTGTGTGTGGGTTCTCCCTGTAATGGATTGGTGGCCTGTTCAGTTATTGTTCATTGCACCCAATGCTTATTGGCATATACTCCAGCTGCCCCATGACTCTGCCCTAGATAAGCAGGTTTGGAAGATAGATGGATTATTGTCATCATTATTATTGTGCCTATAGCAGAGAAAATATATGAACAGATTAATCTTCCTCCCAGTATTTGTCCCGTGTTGACACAGGGTCCCGTTTTCAGCATGTTGCTTTCCACTCCTTCCAATCTAGGGAGCAGCATTTGTGGAGCAGCATTGACATTGCGCATAACTAGCCTTCAGCAGATCATGCCAGCATTTCTTTGGGTGCCTGTATGGCCCCTTATGCATGGCTGATGCACAAGCTGTTTTGTCACCAACTGGTCGATATTGAGAACAGCAACTAATGATAATAACAATATTGGGTGGCAAGGTGGTACAAAGGTAGGACTACTTTCTCACAGTAAAGAAGACAGTGTTTGACATATACTTGGAGTCTGCATGTTCTCCCCAGATATTCCAGCTTCCTCCCACAGTCCAAGCACATGCAGGTTAGACGGATTGGTGAGGTGGCCTCTTTGTGTCTGTGTGCTCACCCTGAAAAGGACTGCCACTTTTTCCAGGGATTGCTCCTGCCTTGCCTTTGATGCTTGCTAGGATAGGTTCCTGCTACCCTGGAGAAACAGGTTAGAAAATGGATGTATGGGTGAATTGACTCCTATTTGTTCAGCTCTTGTCACTTGATTGCATACTACATGCCTTCTCAATATTTTCTTTTGCTGAAGCACATTCGTGCATTAACAGTCTAGCATCAGTAGGCAATCTTTCTGACATAAAGAAATAAACATCAGAAAGATAAGCTTTTTCAGTCATTATTGTCTAGTGGACTACAGAACAGAGACAGCAATTCACATCTGGGCATCAGCATTCAATAAAGTCAATAATATGCGCTTGGCAAATCCATGGTGAACCCACACTCCTAGGGTCAGGTTCCTTCTAATTGTTCTGTGGTGGGTTAAGGGGCTGAAACAGTACAATAGAAGAAGAAGAACGGGCTAGCTGGCGAGTGATGCCCACAGCTAGCCTCATTTTAAAATGGCTGAATCTCGTAACAATAGCTTGCATTTTGCTTTTTTACCTTCTTAAAACAACATAGAGGGACTGTTTTCAAATATGTGTGTAATCTCAAGATGTGGACCAATACTCCAGAAAATTTTTGTTTGTAAAATTGATGCATTCAGTAAGTTTTTGGGCTTTTTCATTCCCCTATGGACCCCTGTACCTTTTAGCCCCAGAACAAGTTAAAACAAGCAAGTTTTAAAAAAAATATACAAAAAATGCTTTACTTTAGAACAAAAATGTATGTGGCAAATTAATATATGTCATGTGAAATAACTTTGATATGACAAATCCCACTTCTTCTTTAATTCAGGGGACATAGCTATCACTGCTACATACAACCAACTGAAATTATATCTAATACTCTTTTATCAAAAAATCTAAAATACGGAGTATTCTATTATATTATGTTAGATTTTATGTGTGTTAATGTTGGATTTATTTCAATTAGCATATCACATTTTCATAGAAAGACATGCTTACACAGGAGAAGGAGATTGCTGAATTAAGAGTTTTGGAACTTACACAAACAAGATCAGAGATAGAGGTACTTTACATATTATAATGTAGTCAATACTTACAACAAATATATAAAATGTGAACACATATATTCATTAAAATGTTCTTAACTATTTTGTACAGGTGAAGCTTTATGAAGCTCAAACTCTGATAGCCATGAAAGATAAAGATGTTGCTGAGGTTTGTTTTACTCCATCTTAAACACTTTACTAATATTATAGCAAATCAGGTATGTTTGCATACTGAACCTCTAATAACTCGGAGCAGCTTTTTTCAATCACTTTGTCTCCTTTTCTATTTCCTTGCAGAAAATTAATTTAATAGAAGAACTGAAACAATCTGATGTAGAAAAACAAAAAGCCATTGAGGTGTGTTTTACTTATTACTCCAGCTGATCTTTAGTTCACATCCATCGCATGTGGAAAATACTATTAAAATGGTTCACAGGAGACTATAGAAGACAATACATGGCTGGGGGTTAGCCACATCATTTTTCTCTCATTTTTACAATATATAGAAACAGTGGTGGAAAGGAATTTAAGGCAGTGGTCATTGCTAAATCACTCTCCTGAATTTCAGTTGAAATCGCAGGAATCCATAACTACTTTCAATTAAACGAACACAAACCTTTCAAAATCAATGGTTATTGTTTTACACTTAATGACTATTAACCAAAGCAAGGATAGTTCAATAGTTTGAAATAGTTAACAACGTAAAGGGAGTTTACAATGCTTACTGTCATTGGAATGTTTTAACTGAGCACTGTCACACAGACTTAAGGTCCTTAACAAGAATTTTAATCTCAAGAAAACTAGAAACATTTGATTCTGTAGAGGCAACAGTTCGCGTAGAGCAAAAAATAAATGCAAATGGTGAAAAGTGGGTAGAGGTATTTGAAGAGAGGTCTTATATACTCTACCTGTGGTAACAGTTTGGTCTAGTCATCCTGCAAGAAAGACAAATGACAGAGAAGCTAAACCTCAAACTTCTGGCTAACCCATTATTTGACCTTTCAGCATGACTCGAATAAAAAAGTAACAGCTTTCCATATAAATCTACCAATTACTGCATAAAGAAAAAGATGAGGAGCCACACTAATTGGAGGAGTTTCCTGTTATTTTGTATCTTATAGTAGTAATACAAATTATATTATTATGTGTGCAAAATACAGTGAAATTCTAACCTCAATGTTCATACAACATTCAATTCATCACCACTCTTGGGCACAATGATAAATAAAAATTAATTTAAAAATTAAGGAAAAATATAAATAAGCTTACCTAATGTTTTCATTGCTCCTGTTTGTATGCACCAGTTACCTGAAACTTTATATAGTAAGTTCTGGTATAAATAATAATACCCTGTGTGTATGTATCACAAGTCCCAAACAATAAATGTTGAGACATCAACCTGATCATCCCCATTTAAAGCAAAACGCAAGCAGCCAAACAAACATAAATTTACCGTAACTGAATCACCTAAATACAAACATTGCTGTTATGAATAGATAATTTTTTTTAATAGTTTGTTCCTGTGAAAGAAAGTTTACTCGATCAAAAATAAAATCCACGACTTTCTTGATATTAAAAACCATGGCTTTTTTGATATTTTAGTTAATAATTTAAAAGTGGAATAAGACTCTGAAAATCTAACAACATCACATTAAAGTTCGATAAATTCTGAAAAAAATGATACCAAACATATAGATGTAGGTTTTAAAATAAGCACAATTTAAAGTGTGACAAAAAAAAGTGACATAAAAAATCATTACACAAAATCGTTGTACTTTTAGGCTTAGGATTTTATATGTACTAGCTGTGTACACCTGTGCTGTAAAAAGCCCGGAGTCCTAGAAGCTATCGAAATTGTCAGAAAAAAAAAATAGAAATTTAGAGATGTCAGGTAATTGACAGGGACTACTCAGGGTATCTCTCTCCTAGGAGGATTCGTTTTGCAGACGTGCTTGCATTGCTTGTGCATTAGCGCCTGGAGGAAAAGTAAAAGGGATACCGTTTTGCAGATGTTAGAGGCTAAGTGACTTTGTCTTTCTTCTGAGGTTTCATTTTGCTGACATGCTGGCCCCGCTTGTGTTATTAGTGGCTTAGCGAGTTTTCTTTTTCCTCGGAGGAGGAGCCCTTACTCCATATATATATATGGAGCAGCAGGAATGAACTGTAGAACAGAGCTCAAGGATAAACAATGGCGGATTCTAATATTCTTAATTTTATGAAGGAGAAAACTAGAGAGCAAAAAATGTATGTGGTGCTGATCATTGGTAGGCACCCTGGATAGCCACTTTATGAAAGTAACTGATCACAAAACATAAATACATATATCACCTTAACATTGAGATCAAAACAAAATATAAATAAAGCTGTATTAAAAAGTTTGAAAATAGATACACATAAGCACTTTAACATAATAACTGTAGCTTTGTTGACAACATATCCAATATTCTCATCTTCTAGAAATGTGCTGCATTTTATTATATGTCGTACATTATGAAATGTGCTCAACTCTTAAGTAAACCTAGTAAAAAGAGCAAATAGTAAAAACTAGCAGTCCAATACTGACCACAAGATCCTCAATAGGTTTTTTGCAAGGTCTGGGAATGCTCTGATAGGGACAAAGGGCCAGCAGAACAGTAAGAGAGGCTGACACAGAATATACAGTAACAAGTCAAAGTGAAAAAAAAAAAGATTTTAATGACAGTCCAGAGTGCAGTTTGGTTAAAGTGAGCGATACACACTAAAGTAAAAACTGTGAATAGAAGTGAACAATAAAAGGACATTAAAATTTTAAGCTTCCCTAATACAGTATATCCTAATGTACTTGCTATAAATAAATTATCAAATCAAAATGTGCTATAAGAGCACATTGCATTTGGAGCTCTTAAAGAAATGAACACAGTCCCAGGTCAGCCAGGTGTTTCCAGATATGACAGAGGATCAATAGTGAAAAATCTCTCATGTCTAAATACGTGCATCCATGTAAAGGAACCTGTCAGTACCTATTATTGCTAATTTTTCAAATTTTTCAGAGTTTCATAGGTAGTCTACAAAATTGAGCAAATGAGCTCCACTCCTGCACTAAACTGAACTCAAAACTGACCTTCTTCACGCACTTGAATTTGGTCTGAGGTCACTTTCCCCTGGATGAATATACACAAACCTGGTCAGTAATAGGAGTAAAATTTTGCTCTACATCTTTATATGCCCTGCTTTGTGCCCCAGTAAATACTAATTATTGTAAATATACCAATAATCCAATTGTCCATCAGTCACTCACAATATGAAACCAATGCAGATGCAGTTCAAGACAAAGAAACTCTTATCCATTGCATTTCTTCTTCTTCTTTCGGCTTCTCCCGTTAGGATCATCTTCTTCCATATCTTTCTGTCCTCTGTATCTTGTTTTGTTACACCCATCACCTGCATTTCTTCTCTCACCACATCCACAAACCTTCGCTTAGGCCTTCCTCTTTTCCTCTTCCCTGACAGCTCTATCCTTAGCATCCTTCTCCCAATATACCCAGCATCTCTCCTCTGCACGTGTCCAAACCAATGCAATCTTGCCTCTCTGACTTTGTCTCCCAACCATCCAACTTGAGCTGACCCTGTAATGTACTCATTGCTAATCCTATCCATCCTCATCACACCCAGTGCAAATGTTAGCATCTTTAACTCTGCCACCTCCAGCTCTGTCTCCTGCTTTCTGGTCAGTGCCACCGTCTCCAACCCATATAACATAGCTGGTCTCACTACCGTCCTGTAGACCTTCCCTTTCACTCTTGCTGATACCCGTCTGTCACAAATTACTCCTGACACTCTTCTCCACCCATTCCACCCTGCCAGCACTATCTTTTTCACCTCTCTTCCACAATCCCCATTACTCTGAACTATTGATCCCAAATATTTAAACTCATCCACCTTTGCCAACTCTACTCCCTGCATCCTCACTATTCCACTGACCTCCCTCTCATTCACTCCCTCTCCTTTCTAGAGCATATCTCCACCTCCCCAGGGTCTCCTCAACCTGCTCCCTGCTATTGCTACAGATCACAATGTCATCAGCAAACATCATAGTCCACGGGGACTCTTGTCTAATCTCGTCTGTCAACCTGTCCATCACCATTGCAAATAAGAAAGGGCTCAGAGCGGATCCCTGATGTAATCCCACCTCCAACTTGAATGCATCCGTCACTCCTACTGCAGACCTCACCACTGTCACACTTCCCTCATACATATCCTGTACAACTCTTACATACTTCTCTGCCACTCCCAACTTCCTCATACAATACCACAGCTCCTCTCGAGGCACCCTGTCATATGCTTTCTCCAGGTTCACAAAGACGCAATGCAACTCCTTCTGGCCTTCCCTAAACTTCTCCATCAACATCCTCAGAGCAAACATTGCATCTGCGGTGCTCTTTCTTGGCATGAAACCATACTGCTGCTCACTAATCATCACCTCACTTCTTAACCTAGCTTCCACTACCCTTTCACTACCCATAACTTCATGCTGTGACTCATCAATTTTATTTCCCTGTAGTTACTGCAGTCCTGCACATCCGCCTTATTCTTAAATATTGGCACCAGTACACTTTTTCTCCACTCCTCAGGCATCCTCTCATTTCCCAAGATTCAATTAAATCTGGTTATAAACTCCACTGCCATCTCTCCTAGACACCCCCATGCTTCCACAGGTATGTCATCTGGACTAACGGCCTTTTCATTTTTTATCCTCTTCATAGCTGTCCTTACTTCCTCCTTGCTAATCCATTGCACTTCCTGATTCACTATCTCCACATCATCCAACCACTTCTCTCTCTCGTTCTCTTCATTCATCAGCCTCTTAAAGTACTCTTTCCATCTGCTCAACACACTTTCCTTGATGTGAGTACATTTCCATCTTTATCCTTTATCACCCTAACCTGTCGCACATCTTTCCCAGCTTGGTTCCTCTGTCTAGCCAATCGGTACAGGTCCTTTTCTCCCTCCTCAGTGTCCAACCTCTCATACAACTTATCAAACACCTTTTCTTTAGCCTTCGCCACCTCTCTCTTCACCTTGCGCCTTATCTCCTTGTACTCTTGTCTACTTTCTGCATCTCTCTGACTATCCCACTTCTTCATCAGCCGCTTCCTCTGTGTACTCTCCTGTATTTCCTCATTCCACCACCAGGTTTCCTTTTCCTCCTTCCACTTTCCTGATGTCACACTAAGCACCCTTCTTGCTGTCACCCTTACTACATCTGCTATAGTTTCCCAGCTGTCTGGTAACTCTTCACTGCCACCCAGTGCCTGTCTCACCTCTTCCCTAAACTCAACCTTGCAGTCTTTCTTTTTCAACTTCCACCATTTGATCTTTGCCTCTGCCCTCACTCTCTTCCTCATCTTGATCTCCAACATCATCCTATGCTGCTTAACTACACTTTCCCCTGCCATCACTTTACAGTCTTCAATCTCCTTCAGAACAACTCTTCTGCATAGGATGTAATCTACATGTGTGCATCTTCCTCCACTCTTGTACGTAACCCTATGTTCCTCCCTCTTCTTAAAATACATATTCACCACAGCCATGTCCATCCTTATGGCAAAATCCACTATCCTCTGACCTTCTTCATTCCTCTCCTTGACACCATACCTATCCATCACCTCCTCGTCTCCACTGTTCCCTTCACCAACATGCCCATTGAAATCCGCTCCAATCACCACTTTCTGTCCCTTGGGTACACTGTTCATCACTTCATCCAACTCACTCCAAAAATCTTCTTTCTCGCCCATTGCACACCCAACTTATGGTGCATATGCACTAACAGCATTCATCATCACACATCCAATTTCCAGCTTCATAATCATTACTCTGCCTGACACTCACCTCCAAAACACTCTTGACATACTGTTCCTTCAGAATAACTCCTACCCTATTTCTCCTCCCATCCACACCATGATAGAACAATTTGAATCCACCTCCAATCCACTTGACCTTACTCCCCTTCCATTTAGTCTCCTGCATGCACAATATATCAACCTTCCTTCTCTCCATCATGTCTGCTAACTCTCTCCCCTTACCAGTCATACTGCCAACATTCAAAGTTCCTACCCTCAGTTCCACTCTATTTACTTTCCTCGTCTCCTCCTGCCTCTGGACATGTCTACCCCCTCTTCTTCTCCTTCTTCAGCCAACAGTAGCCCATTTTCCACCAGCACCCTGTTGGCTAACAGTACTGGTGGCGGTCGTTGTTAACCCGGGGCTCAACTGATCCGGTATGGAAATTTGTATTGTTGTTTATCCGTTGCACCTCTACCTGATAATAACCCTTTTCAACCCTCTCTAACTTACATAGTATTTAATGTTTGAAAACATCCAGGATTAAAACACGCAGAGAACTGTATATGGATAATGTTTTTGCATCGTACGAACAATTATGCTTGCAAGCAACACAATTGTTCCAATAGTTTCATATCAGACCATTTCATAAAAGAAACCTCACAATTGTAATGGTTAGAAGAAGAGGATTTCCAAGTACATGCCTCAACTGTAGTGAGCTGAAACTGAATTTGTGAAAGTCTGATTAGTTTAATAATACTGTATGTACGTTGTTTTTGTTTATTAGAGGTTATTAGCATTGCCTTGTTTTAATTGCTTATTGCATAAGTTGAAGGTAATGTGTATTTTGATTGATCAACCATATACCAAACAGTTTTTATTTCTTGCTAGTGCTGGCAAACACATAAAGATTATCTTTCATTCATCTATCCATCAATGCACCCATCCATCTTTCCTCCTTTCTAGGACTGAATTTAGGTCTTGCTCCCGTGTATGTTTTGTTTGCATTTTTTGTCCTCCTTCGGTCCTTCACTTTCAATTGTATTTCGTATCCATGAGAGGAGTTCCCCCCAGCACCTAGCCAAATTAGTGCTCTCAAAGCAATTACTTGGTGTTTTATTTGTTTGTTCATTCAACCATTTATTTCATTGCTGTTTTGCTAGTTTTTTAGATATTTTTTTTTGTTCTTATTGATTTTGTCTGCACTAAGTCTTGTTGAATGTATATGTTTCTGAAAAATACTTATTGTTAAATATTTGTAGATTTGAGGAGGATCTTAATGGTCTTGATCCTAAATTGTCCCTAGTGTGTGCTTGGTGTGTGGAGGTGTGTGTATGCCCTGCAGTGGCCTGGCGCCCTGCCGAGGGTTTATTTCCTGCCTTGCGCCCTGTATTGGCTAGGATTGGCTCCAGCAGACCCCCGTGACCCTGTAGTTAGGATATAGCAGGTTGGATAATGGATGGATGTTATAGAATAGTTCAGGTAACTTGGTTCCTAGGGCGTTAAAACAGTGCAGTGAGGTAGAGAGTTATCTTGAATAAATCTTCATACATCCGAACAACAGATGAATATGTTTAGTCATCAAAGCATAAAAGTAAAGTATTCTAATCACATATTGGACAAGCAAAGATGGCTGCTGGCCAGAAATACCTGGTGCAGATAGCCTTGGTTCAAAAGTTAGTTATCAGCTTTGCAATTGCATAATTTCTTTTTGTGATGATTTTCTAATTGAACAATATCAGCAACGAAAAATAAAACATAAACTGAACAGAGCGGTACAAAATGTAACAATCCATTACTCTCATGATCACCATCTTCCCTACCAGCTCAATTACTCAGATATTAACTCTTAGACAGCAGAAACATGATATTTTACCTCCTACATTTTTTTCTTCTTATTCTAATATCATTAACAACATTTGCCCAGTAAATGATACAACTCCATATATGTTTCTCTTTCTTGCTTTAAAAATATAGCAATTTCTAGTTCAGCAACTGTGCCTTAAATAATTACTCTATGAATGCTTAAATTTAAAAAGGCATTGTTCTACAGCACATATTGTGTCTCATGTTCCCAATACAAATTAAAATAATATCATAAGTGTAGATAAAAGCTATATCTAAGTGTACAATATGAAAGTACAGAAAAAAACATATAAATGTTTACATAGCCAATCAATCAACCATTAGTTTATATACATTTTTGTAAAAATGTTTTACAGTATAGCTCATATCAATGCAATCACTGTTACTGAATGATTTGCATACAAAACCTCGTAGTTATTTTGAGATAATTCAAAGGTTATATCCTTTAATAAACTTAAATGACAAATTACAGTGTCGTGAAATGCAACGATATAATAAAAAAAGTCATGAAAGATAAGCCAATAAAAAATGTGAGCGATAAACCCAAGCTGTTGAGGTACACTCAACATCTGCTCCAGTAGGAATTCAGTTTCATATTACTTCCTGAAGAGAAAATTGAAATGCATACTCAGCAATCATAGTCCCATTATGCTTCAAAGCCCAGAGTATACATTACACCTGCATTCTACTCTCTGTGACATGTATTACATCTGATGTGCAACCTTGGGTTGCCTCCTATTTCCTGGCTAAATGAATCATATGGATGTAAAAGCATCTATACAACGCATCAGGTTTGTGCAGCCTTAAAACTGTATTAAAAAGTAACATAGGTAATACAAGCGAATCTAAACCATGACAATGCATCTCATGCACACCTCTTATTTGATACAGTAATTTGCAATCATGCAATTCTTTCATGTTCCCTTTATGGTTACTATTGTATCTTTTGTGATGTTTCCATTAAATATCAAAATACAGTTGTCAGACAGAGTATTCTTTACAAGGGCAAGGACAGACTATAGTCAGACAGGGACTGTTACAAAAAGATCAATATAAAGTCATCTAATCAGAAAGGGTAAGATGGTCTCAAAGTCAAGACAAAATGGAACAAATAATAAGGGAAAAAAAATCTTGAAATTAAAATTTTCAAGGAACTAACCATCTAGTACTGCAGTCTTTCCTTCATTTGTAAATAAAATGCGGATACATTCTGAACACGCAGCCTACTCTTTGAAAGAGGGACACCGCGATCATATGTTCACACCTTTTAGTGTCACATCCACAAATGACAGATTACAGTATAGTTAATGAGTTTGCAAGTTTTGAGAGATACCATATGGGAATCAGCATCCTGGACAGAACATAACTTGGTTCTTTACCTGGCAGGGATGCCCATAACATGGAAGGATTAGAGAAGATATTCTGTGTGAAGTAGTTTCTTCCCTAAAACATTAGAGATTAATCTCCCTGGCTTTGGTTTCCTACTTGGGCAACCACAGAGCATGCTGGATATTGTAGTGCCGTGGAGCAGCCCTGTCAGATTCCAGGGGAACCTCTGGGGGAGCTGAGGCCATACACAAGCCCTACTTTTTAGGACTTCCAATTGACCCAGAAGTGTCCCAGTACCACAAATACTTCTAGGTCTGGTATACAAACGGAAGCCTGACCCTAGCCAGGGTGTGGGATTTGGGAGAGGAGAAGTACAACACTTCCCTGGGAGGAGTCAGAGGAACATGTATTGATGTATTGGCAGTGCCATTTTGGACGGTATGGAAGGAAGGGGTTATTGGAGGTATTTTCATTAATAAGCAGTATTAGTTTTTACATGGGACTGTTTTGTGTGGTTTTGTCTGGGGTATTTGCGGTCAAACTTAACACAAAGTATTTTTTGTTAATTTTTGCCATTTAATATAAAAGTGTAGTATGACCAAGAATTATACTTACTTTAGCGCATACACTTGTCTAACCTTTAAAATAATGCTATGTCTTCCTAAAGTTTATCAACACCTGATATAATTGACAAAACAGAAAAAATATTGAATTGACTTCAATTAAAAGTATTTTTATTGAGGGCACTTCTATTTATGAGCCTAGTGTGCTATGTAGTAATTATAAATATAACATGGAACAAAGAAAATAAACACAATATATATTGGTGAACATAAGATGGACATCATGCAATATTTGTGGTGAGCTGTTGTCCTGTCCAGGTGTTGCTCTGACCTTGTCCCCTCTAATTACAGGCCTAGGCTCCATCTCCCCTGTGACCCTGCCCTGTATAAGTTGGTTAGGAAACTGGATGGATGGATAAATGGATCATCTAGTATATACAAGGTGGTCCAGATCTAATTATGCAATTTTCATTACGCTATAACTTAAGTTTATTACATAGAAAATCACCCAAAAAATCCAAGACCATCGAGAAGTGTGTGAACTGACGACATGAAGAATCGTATTTCCGCCGAACTGGAATCATCCCCACATAAATCAAAGTCATCCAGGCAATCTAGATCTGCATAATTAGATCTGGACCACCCTGTATAGAAATATGCCAACATATTTACAGTAAATGTTTTGGGCTCAAATTTTAACTGTTCTAGGTCAGACACATTCTGAAAAGAATCCTTAATCAGGAAATTATGACAATTTTATTTTTTAAAATCAAACACCAGCATGAACACAGAGAAGAGGAAGAAAATCAAAAAAAAGTTGTGGTTAAACAAAAACAGTTGCTACCATGAATTTAAAAAGTACACAAGAAAGCAATATAAAATAATCTAAACAGCACTCTTAACTAAACTATGCTATACTAAAACAATATGTGCAGCTTTGATTTAAATACTATGAAAAATGAGGTACATCTAATATAAATAGATAGTTAAGTTTGGCTGCCCTATAGCGAGAATTCAAGCAAAATGACAACTTTTATTGGCTAAGTAAAAAGATTACCATATGCAAGCTTTCGAGGCAACTCAGGCCCCATCTTCAGGCAATTCTTGCCTGAGTTGCCTCGAAAGCTTGCATATGGTAATCTTTTTACTTAGCCAATAAAAGGTGTCATTTTGCTTGAATTCTCACTACATTCATAATGGCTAACATGGTACAACCTAGCTGTCCTATAGCTAAAGCCTTTTTCTTCTACAAAGTTACAGTTTAAAAATAAAACAAATAGATGATCAGTTGGAATAGTGCAAAAGATTGGTTATAAATCAAAGCAAAGTCAGGACGTAGAGGTCAAAAGAACAATATGGAAAACACAAAACACAAAATCAAAAGAGCAGTCAAAAAACAAAATGAAAGATTTAAGTCAAAGTGTCAAATCAAAATATTGCAAAAGAATTACAAAATGCAGAGTTTTGTCACTATCAAAATGAATCTTTCATCAGCAGGCCCAAATAAGTCACACATGATATGGGTCATGTGACCAACAGCTGGCATAGCAACTGGGAAGCAAAGAAAAGGAAAATTGTGGCACACATAAAATTTCAAAGTGGCATCACAGTGAAAAAAATTAATAAATTCAATGAAATAAACAATATTACAAGAAACAAATCAACAAAAATGGTCATGACTTGGGAATCACAAAAGCACATGAATTCTGAAAGCACCTCTAAGGTTGCCCTTTAAGGGTGGAAATACCATCAAAACCCAACTGGATACAAAAAAAGACGGCCTTGAAAAATCTTTACTAAATAAAAGGTTTATTTTAAACAAAGGCTCAATATCCATGAAGCTACTAAGTGAACAAAAGAATTGCCTGAGATGGCAAGGCAATCCACTGCAAACAAAGTCTGAATACAGAATCCAAAGACAATAGTCAAAAACTGAGCACAACTTAAAATATCCAGAAATCACAAAAAACAAGCAGCACTCTACTGCCCACTGTGTTTGAAATGAACCGCCAGGAACTATGGAAGGCCCTCCAATATATATGGTGGAGGGCAGTTCCTGGGGTGATTGGCAGGTGAACCCACCCCTTGGGGAACCACCCACAAAACACATAGGGTGTTATCAGAGAAATGCAAAAGTTTACATAATAAACAAAAGAAACATTAATATAAATAAATGATACAAAATCAGACAAAAACATGCAACTTTGAACTGAAGCCAGGGGAGAAATGATGGGTGAAACATGACACTCATAAAGCTAAGGTGGTATTATGCATGGGTTCATCCATCCATCCATCCATTATCCAACCTGCAACACAGGGCGCATGGCAGGAACAAATCCCGGGCAGGGTGCCAGCCCACCGCAGGGCCAACGCTTACACACACCCACACAGCAAGCACACACTAGGGACAATTTAGAATCGCCAAAGCACCTAACCTACGTGTCTTTGGACTGTGGGAGGAAACCGGAGTACCCAAAGGAAACCCACACAGACACGGGGAGAACATGCAAACTCCACACAGGAAGGACCTGGGAAGCGAACCCCACTGCGCCCGCATGGGTTCATAATCTACATTTTTTCATGTTACCCTCCTTTATTTTACAAGATCCAGCTCTCGTTTTAGGGGTTTCTTAAATCCTAGAATTTAAATTTGACATTGGTTTTCTGCATAACAGCTTACTTTTGTATTTCTCATTTATTTTGGGCAGTCACTGCTTCCAATTTTTGTTTATGATTACCGCTATTTTTTTTTTATTAATTTTATTTCAACAAAGTAACAGTTTACAATCAAGTAGAGACAATTTGCAGAATGTATTAAAAAAATTAAGTCATTCTAGAAAGAACACCATAAAAATAAAAAAGAAGACCAGGAAAACACAAAACAGAGCAAAATGCTATTTTGACATCCTGTCATAATGGCAGCCTCCCATGTTGTTCTTAAGGTTGTGACCTTAGGTCAACAATGCAACAGGTTTGAAGGCCATTCACTATCTAAGTTTGTAGATTCAAAACAACACTTTTATGCCTTTAAAAATCCTATTATTTCGCTTATCTAGTTTTGGACAGAGTTGGTATTTTTGTGTTTGATTTTTGTCCCATGATTTGGTCTTTGTAACTGTGTGGCTAACTTCTCAGTTTTTGAATATTTTTTCTGATTTGACTTTACTTTTTCTTGCCGGTTACTGCTGAAATATTCTTATTAGCTTGCTTAGCATAATATATGGAAAACAATGATGAAACTCCTGCAACAGCTTGGGAACATGAACATCCCAGGTATGGACCAAAGACTTATCTGCCAGACTAAACCCTCACCTGTGCACAGGATAATGCACCTTGTTCCATCATCTATGTGATTCAGGTATTTCATGGGATTCAGGATCTCAGAGTCACTGTATATTTGAATAAGATAGACAGCAACACAGTACAGTGGGCTACTGAAAAGAGGTGGTACTCTGGAAACATGAAAATTAAGGTGACTTTTTTAAAAGTGCCAGTCTATAGGAAACAGGACCAACCTATTTCTAAATAGTCTATGGGCCAATATACAGTATGTCCTAGTTTACAAGAAGGTACCCTCAAGCAGAAATCTCCCATTGAGCACCATACCTTCAGCTCAATTTTAAAGTCAATCCCAGTTCTCTGTTTACAATTGGGAAATGTTTTGGCTCAGGCTTTAACCATTAAAAGGTGTTCATACTGATATCTTACTCTTAAAGTTCTGAAGGTGTTCTTAACGACCAACATAGAAAAAGATGCAGGTGAAACCTCAGATAATCTTAATTTAAATCCATATAAACATTAAAACAGAGATATGCCAGTAGCAGTCAAAAGAATTTCCTGAAAGTTTAGCAAAATGCTGTATAATAACTAACTATTCAGACAGATGCTTTAAGGGTGCACCTAAGAGATTTCTTCACATCCTGATTGTAATGTTAGCTATAGCCATACGTTAAGTTTAACTGAATGCCTAACTTGGCAAAAAAATACTTAGCTCAGTGGAGACTGCTCAAAGATTACAAGAGAAGCTCTGCCCCCTCTAAAATGTCACAAAAAATCATCAAATATGTACTGTTGTATTTATATTGCTATTACAAAGAGCATACTAGAATGTGTTCAGCTGCATGGCTAGTTCATTCAGAGTCAGCAATAATTTCTTGTAGGTCGTGTAACATTATTTTTTTTCGATTCCCATGGCATCGTGATCCATTAAAACCCATTGAAGTGCGATTTCAATGGCATTTCAGAATATGCTTTGTTTTCAGTGCAGCAAAGCCAGAGATGTATTGGACAAATGCTTCAAAATGTCAGTCCCAGGGAAGCTCAGCATCTCTGAGAATAAATGGGGCAGTGGGATGGCCAGGATGCCGGGCTGCTGCATGATGATTGGAGGAGCTGTCAAAGTAGATGGACCTCTTTTTGATTGACAGCATTCAGTCCCATGCAGATTTTTGGCAAGTGAAGTCATAGTCTGTTATTTGCTAGCGATATAGCCCAGTGTTTATATTTGTACATATTCTACTGTAGATAAAAACATTAATATTCTAGAGTTGTCTCCTTGTTTCAGTTCAGTAAAATTCACTTGTTTATTTCAGACTAGGTCTTGGGACTAGCCAGCCAGCTAGCTAGCTGTTCAGAATGGCAGACCGTGCTAATATTGTTGACCTGTTTTTGGCAAAGCCATTTATTAGTCTTCCTTTTGAGGAGAGACTCAGAATTAAACAGCAGCACAGATCAATGCCCAAGACCCATTTGGTTTGAAAGACAGTGAAAAATAATTGGTCTTTTTAACTCTCCTGGTATGACAAGGTGAGCTGGCTGACTGGAAGTGCAGTAAAAACGAGAATGTAATGTTGGCCATTCCTCTTAATGAAATCATCTCAGGTTGTTTGGTCAAAACTGGCTTTTAGGGATCTAGCAAACTTTGACAGGGCATATGAAATACATGAGAAAAGCAATGAACACATGAGTCCATTTACACGGTTATCTTGCCTTGGTAGGGTCAGAGTAGAACATGCAATTAATTCAGATGGCAAAACGCAATGAAACAGTGAAAAAACAGGGCCTTCATCACTTCTCTGCTTAGCTGTCAAGAGCTGGCATTCAGTGAATTCACTGAAAAAATATCCAGATTTGATTCTGTCTTGGTCACACACTTCCAGTCATCTTCTGTATTTCCTAGCATGTCCCATTACATTCAAAATGATTTGATTTCTGCTATTGCAGCCACTGCTGTTGATGAAATCAAAGTTCAAGTTCAAACTGCTCCCTTTTTTACATGACAAGTACATGAGACAACTAACATTTCACATCATGCATAACTGTCTGTCATATTTCAATATTTTGATACTGGGATGTTTCAGAGGGGTGAGATGCCCTGTCTGTCTTATATGTTTTAAATGAAAACATGCAGGGCAACAATTACAAAGAAAAACTTTTGGCTCAAACCTATGATATGGCTGCTGTTATGGCTTCCTCTCTGAATGAACTTCAGGCTAAAATTAAAGCAGTATCACCCATGCAATTTTTATATACTGCTATGCACAAAGACTGAACTTGCTGTTGTCTCAGAAGGCAAAATGCTTGTCTGAATCCAAAATGTTTCTTGAATGTCTCTCTGGATTTGACAATTTTTTTTCTAAATCTACCAAGAGCATGCAGAGTGTTCCTATATTCAAATTGTGGAGTAAGCTGTGTGATTTCTTGGTGTTTTTTAAACACATGGAGTTGGATAGTGCAATACCTCAGTTATACAAGCTTTTGTGGCAACAACTGGAGCTACTTGAGCAGGTGCAGAGAGGTGGTTCTCTTGCTTAAAACAAGTCAAGGCGCACAGCCACAACACAATGGGCCAAAACTGTCTAAGCAACCTTGCTCTTTGAGAAAAAAACAATCAAGACTCTAGGAAAGAATCCTGGTTGGTATGACAGGGTCACAGACCATTTTCTACAAAAAGAAAGGAGAGCAAAATTTACATGTAAATATGATGATGCAGTAATTGACTCATTTATGATGTAGGCCTAAAATGTGCAGCCCTTGCTTGAAAGACCACTGTTACTAATTTGCTAAATAAACTGTAGTCAATGGTCTAAAAGAATTGGTTTTGAGACCATTCCTTAGCAAATATTTTAGCCAAATCCTTAACAGACAGTATCTTTTTAAGAGGTATAAAATGGCCAATTTTAGAAAATTGATTTTGTGAGTTTACTCACCTCTACAAATTTGAGATCTAGGCTGTCTCAAAAATACAAATCTCAACGTTCCTTGATAAAAGTGATGCCCAAACAAAACAATGAACATTGCCCAAAACCTTAAGGAGTAGGCTATCGGCCTGTACTGATCCAACAAGGATTTAAAGACAAAAATCTCAAAATAAAAAGAGAAACTGTGAACCTCTGTCCCAAAATAAGAAAAAAAATACTCTTTCATATTAAAAAGTTACTCAATCAAATAAATCTAAAAAGATAAATGGAGACAAAATTTAAAAATTGAAATTAAAAAGGCATACCTAAGTCAAAACAAAGTAAAACAAACGCTGTGCACAATTTCTAAATTTAATCCTACCTCATGCGACTGCCCTTAAACCAGAAGATCAATAAAAGTACTGTACTTACTGTAACTATAATCAGGAATTCAAAGAGAGCCAAAAGACAAAAGTTGAGTTATAATGCCAAAGCAACTGTTACATATAGAGGAAATGGAATAGAATTTACAGAACTGACATACATTATAATAATTTAACTTGAAACCCATAACACATAATAAAACAACAAGGAAAAAACATTAAAATTGCAAAATAACCTTTACTAATCAACAAAGAATAACAAAACACATAAACTAAGTAATATAAAACAGAGACCAGGAGCAAAGAACTGGTAAAACCATAACAACTGATCAACACGTATCAAGATTGTACAATACCCATGAGAGGATGTTAAGTCAGAAATAAAACTGAGTATAATATTTTCACATTAAAGAGGACATACAATTAGGAGGATATAGAGGTTGTTACTGCTCAGCAGGACAGTGCAAGTATCTCAGACCTCTGAGTTCCCCAGACTGCTTACTTAAATAATTATTTTAAAATAAATAAAGACAACAAAGGTCACTCAAAGGATACATATAATGAATAGTTCAAAAGTAACACTATACTGTAGGGAAAATAGGTACATACAGTACTTAAAAAGAAAACCAAAAGTAAATGATCGAACAGGAGTCAAAAAATGAAAATTCTAAGCAAAGTTTCAAGTCATAAAACTCCAAAAACAGAAGGTTTCTCACTATCCCAAGAGTAAATTTTGACGAAATTTTGGCATCATCATTTACAGGCAGCATGGGACAGATCATGTGACTACAAACTGGTATAGCAACTAGGAAGCCAGGAAAGATGGTTGTATCTGGAAAGTATAAATAAAAAAGCAAATAAATAATGATGCTGGACTTCTCAAAGGTGATCTGACCATTATATGTGGGCAATCCAACTTCCTTATGAAGCATGTGACATTAATCTGGGCAGCAGTACTCTTATTGACCAGCAGGGGACACCAACTTCACAGCAGGAGGTTTTTCAAGACCCCAGAGGTCATAATATATACCCTATTACAAGTTTTGATGTTCCCCACACTGCTAGTGTTGTTGCCTCACAGGCATACGACAGAGGACAACCAATCTGGCCCTCATAAGTACACTTCTGTATTTAGGCTAACATGCAGGAATTTCTGGTGCCGCTAGGAGGAGTCCTACCCATACAACACCAGAGATCAATTTCAGCAAGGATTCTGGAAGCGCTTACTGCAGGGTCTCCGAAGGTGGTATGGGTACAGAATAAAAGGGCCTTGCTTTCTTTGCTCAGGGAGCTTTAATTTGACAGTTTGATGGTGATGACAACTCAGTTTGGATATAGGGAAAGAAACTAAAGTAGAGTAAAATGAACAGGGGAAACATTAATGGACTATTCACAGATTGCTATTGTTTAGTTAGTCCCCAGGGACAGAGGTGCTTATTATCTTTTGTTTCAGTTGTACTTTATTGCTCCGCTGTATCACTTACTGAGGCTTTCTTGTTAAAGCCTTTGTTTGTTTTTTGGACTCCTGGATTGGTGTTTGGGCTTGTGAAATACCCCCTATGGCCCACAAGATGAAGAGGTAGCAGCCTCTTGTTTGTCATCCTTCCTAAACTGATACTGCAACTGGCGTTTCAGGTTGGGGACTGTAAATTCAAGATTCTCCATTAACAATTCAGAATAGCTCAGAAAAATCCAGATTGGGTTTTCATGGAGTTTGGTGCTTTGCTGAGCCGGACCGATGAACATCTACTTGTCCTGCTTCTATCATCAGTTTATTGGTTGTGGATAAAAATAGAATAAGAAGATGATGTTTTGGGGCTCCGTACTTAAGTACTTAATTTATTGAGAGAAACAGACCAAATAATAAGGTTTAAAGGACAGAACATAAATCTAAAGCCATTTTGGTTCAGTTAAATTAAAGGATAGAGTGCTGGTGCTCTCTTGTGGGAAAAAGTAAGAAGTACAAGAGCAAGTTAAATGATGCCATGTCTAGTGACATAGCAATTTTTCCTGGTCACAGAGCAGAGATTTAAGAAGGATATGATGTCTAGCATCTTATGTCTGATCATCTTCAACTCTTAGGAGGGAAACGGATATTGTGAGGAAAATTGTTCCACTCATCTGGTAGACCCACACATTAGATTAAGAAGAGTACTATTAGGAGGCTGTCAGTGCCTGTGTGAGCTAACTCTGACTTGATCATTTTATTGCTCTTTTAGATAGTTCACTATCCTTAGAAGAATGTCTCGCTTTACTGTAGCCACACTAGAAAGGATATTGTGCGACTGTGGGATACTCTTCTTTTTTATAGGCTCCCCTGCAGCTGCCACTGAATCTGTTCATTTGAATATGGAATGTTAGCTCATAGACAACTGAATCACAGCTGAAGTCATCCCCTTCATTCAAGAGTCAGCATTATTACAATATTAGTCTTTCTCTGTTACCTACTCGAGGAAGCATGTTTAAAGACTAAAACCAGGAAATATTTCTTTATTTTAACATCTTGGAAATTTGGAAGGAATCATCAAGTTATGTAGCTGAAATACACATTTTGGCAGGTGTGACAGATAGGGGGCGCTATCGCTCCCTTGAACCCCTGTACAATACGGCAGACACCAGATAAAAGTCCAAATGTTGACTTTATTAGCACAGCACAGTGCACAAACCACCCTCTCCTCCACAATACTTATTAAACACAATAATAAACACAATAAATCAATCCACCACTCCCAGACACGTTGCCCTCCTACCACCCAGCTCAGCTCCTCGTCTGGGAGCTCCCACAGTCCTTTTATACACCCTGACCCCGAAGTGTTCCCAATTCCCAGTCCATGTGATTCTTTATCACTTCCGGGTCAGGTACAAGTCCTTATCTTCACCCCGGTAGCACGTCACTTCTGTTGTCGCTCTTCCTATGACGCACTTCCGGGTTATAGGGCACAAATGATTCTTCGGTCCTCCCTGCAGCTCCCTCTTGCGGCTCCTGTGGTATCCAGCAGGGTTGTGTATAAAAACTACATAGTCCATGATTCCCTGCTGGTCTTCGGGGCACCTCCATACTGCAGGAAGGGCTCCATCTGGCGGCCTGGAGGTATTGGCCATATACCACACAGGTTTATCTGTATAAATGATTAGGACATCTTAGCTATAAACTAGTCAGATGAGCTTGATGGACTAAACTGTCCCCTCTCATCTGTGAAACCCCTTATATTTTATGTATAGTCTATTTTTTTAATTTTAAGGTAGTATGCAAGACAGCACACTGGAATTGGCATGCTGGCTAGGGCAGAACTGGGATCCTAAACAGCAGGACATTGTTTCCCTCAGAACTTTAAGTGGTAGCCCTCCTGGACTTCAGTATCTCTACAGAGATCCACAGGATATATTGAGAACTAGAGCTGTTTTGGCCAGCAATGGTGGGTCCCATGGGTACTCTGAGAAGATTTACAAGCCCTACTTTGCCAGGAACCAGACACACCGGAAGTACTCCTGAGCCAAATATAAGGACACCCGAAGTGCTACTGGGTTTTAAATAAAAGGAGCAGCTGCCTTCATCCAGGTGAATCAGAATTGGGAGGAAGAAGACAAAGCTTGCTGGAGGAGTGGAGGAGAGACAACAGTGTTGCAGAGAGAGAATAAGATTTGTGGTTGTGGTGTGAAAAATAGTTACAGTACAGTAAGAGTTTCACACCATAAAACCTTTTTCCTTAAGGACAACTTGCGTCCAAGCCTTTATGTCGGGAGTTTGGGGAGCCCCAGTGGTCACAGTAATTATTTTCAGCTTAATATGAGGCTTAATACAATATTAAATTAAGCATGCTTTCCTCGCATATAAAACAATTTTAATTGATTGTGATTTAACATATTTAGTTCGCACAGCTGTCAATAGGGGAAAAAAATCAATGAAAATGTAGGAGTGCTTATTTTGAGTTATTTGGCACAATTCTTTTAATGGAATGGGGCAGGAGTCATCACATTAGCTTCTTCTTTCAAAGTGTCTTAATATATTACTATTATGTTAACACATACCTTGGCCTTGCAATGGAAAAGTGAGCTCAGAAAATTAAACATGAGATGTCTGAATTATTATACACTGGATAAAAATCATGTTTGTGTTATCTTATTGAGTCTAGTTAGAATTCCTCATATCCATTTTATTATTATGCATTTAAGGACACAGTATTAGAATCTGTACTGTTTCATTCTCTAAATATTTAAAACAAGCTTTAAGCTATTCATGTTACAGACAGCAAAGGAATAAACAGAACACTTATAAACTTGTTAAATTATATATGTAGTAAAGTATCTTTATACATAATATTATTTACAAAATGGTTCATGTCATGTGCTTGTTACTGCTGAGACAAAATAAATATATACATCACTTGGATGACACAGTATGATTGTGTTATTAACAAGACAATTTCAAGAAAACTTTGAACTAGAAAAAAATTTGAATAAATGATCAGTATAGTACAGAACAGATTACTAAAATGACAATTCAAAAAGAGTAAAGAGGATTTCATTGTTTTCATCCCTGTAACTTTATTATAAATGCAACACTTACCGTAAGTTCTAGATTAAGTGAGTGTAAAGTTTTCTAAATATAAGCAAGCTTTCACTTGAATAAAATATTTTCTTTCATTGCAAATACTGTATAACTAAATATAATCATATAAAATATAATCATATTGAATAACTGCTTTGCATGAGAACACCATAATTGTATTCCTTTGCAAGATGATGTTCAACCAAAAATTGTAGTGTTATCAAATGCTGTGCTGACATTGCTGTCTTTATACTGTAAATTAGATTTAGCTTTCTTACCTCATGTCCTTTTTAAGCCCTAGTTCTTACAGCATATTGCAATCTTGTCAATTCTACTTAATCCAGTTCAGGGTTATAGGGGCCTACACCACTATATTTGGGATGTGAGAGGAAAAGTCACACAGGCTTGAGAAAACATGCAAGCTTCTCAGACATAATGAGAATGCAGGATAATAAATTAGTGAGGGAGCAGGACTAATCACTGTTCCATCAGGCCTCCCTTAATTAGACTCATATACATAAAAACTTTTACAGGCAAAATTCCATCTATCCATTTTCTAAAATGCTCTAAATTTGCTTAGTCTATATGAGGATCACAGGAATCAAGAGGTATAAGGAAGACGCTAACACTGGAGACATTGCCAATCCATTTCAAGCCCCATTTGTACACACACTCGCACTTACTTACAATGGGCTTGTTTAGAGATGCCAACCAACCCAAGTCTTTAGGGAAAGTGAGAAAAAGTAGAATATCACAAATATGGATACATGGATACATAATGAGAAATGAGCAAACTATAAATTGTGGAAGAAATAAACATATTAATTAAAGAAAGAAACTAATCAGGCAGGTGGAAGCTTGTCCACTGCATCTTTAATTACTCTTTAGCAAATACTGAAGAGGGAGCATACTGTACAACACAGTAAACTGTTACAGAATGGTCAAAAAAGTAAGGACAGAGGTCCATTTTATAAACAACTGAATTTATATAACAGTGTTGATTAATGCATACATTTACTCTGATTGGTTCATTGGTTTAAACCCAAAATACTTATTGAAATATAAGTCTATTCTATTACACTCTTCTTCTTCTTATATATCCTTTAGGTTATATTATCTTTGAAATCTCTCTGTATGTGACAACTGTCCATTCTTGTTGTTTACAGGACATCTGCTGATCTCTTAATCATCTCCTGGTATATTTTGTGTATTACATCAACCTTCCTCCTAGTACATTCTTTTATTTTATTCACTTAACAATTTCAGTAATTCTCTTCATGGCATTTCTAAACAAAATGCTTATACAGTATACAGTATCTCAATGTGCACGCCAAATTACTTAACTATTGTTACCTCTAAATTATTCTCTCACAAAATAGACAAGATTCAGACATCCTAGAGATGTGATCCAAAGGCTCTAACTACTGCACTCTTAAAATTGTAACACCTTGTAAAGGGACAAGTTGTTATGGCATCAACATGCACATATGTGTGTGCCCTAATACAGTGGTTCTCAACCTGTGGGGCGGGCCTCCCTGGGGGGGGGGCGCGAAATAACAAAAACGGGGTGGGGCGTGAAGACGTGAAAAAAAGAAAACAAGAATCAAAAACATGAAAAAAGCATCTGTTGAAACCCCAAAAAAAATTACCTTAAACTACATTCTGATACTAGAACAATAAATATAGAGTCAGATAAATGTTGATAAAAGTTAAGTAGGTATAATAAAATATGCATCTACATCTCAAACAAATGTTGGGGGGGGGAGCGCGATTAAAACTGTTATGAAAACTCGGGTCGCAAATACTTAAAGGTTGAGAGATGCTGCCCTAATAGAATAAGCTGGGTAACTGTTCACGTGTATTTTCAAAACATATCACAAATTTTTTGAACTCTTATAGAAAACATTGACATTCACCATTGATACATATTGACTGTATTGTTGTTGAAATGGATTTTGATTCTAAAGAATGAAGCTCAGACTAATCTTGAGGAAAACATACCTTCAAATAAATTGATTTGGGAAGGGTTTACTGCAAAAGATTGTTCATTTGCATGAAAACCTATTCATCCCTTCTCAACTTGTTTTTATACTGTGATGATGAATACGTTTATGAATGTGTCCTGTGATGGACTCATACCCCTTTAAAGGCGAGTCCTACCTTGCACGCCATGCTGCCTGAATAGACTGTTCCCTCTTGTAACCCTATACAGTAATTGGATTAAGCAGGTTCAGATGTTGATGTTGATTGATGGATATCACTGTATGGCTTTGGGCCACTACACCACTGCAATCAGTAAGAGTTTCAGCTTGCACCACCACTGAAACCGTTAATACTGAGTCCCACAGTAGCAAAATTAATAAAGTCAAGCTTATTATCTTTTTTGCACTCACAAAAAAAGATCTTATCTTTTTATTCCAAATGCAGAACTTTACATTGATTGTGCATTTTAATTATGGCACTCCACACCTGCAGAATAATACAGATCCTTAGTTCAAAAGTAGGATTACAGATATACCATTTTAAATGAAAGAGTCTTTGAATTACTGACTATTAAAAGATTACCATGTGCACAAAATACTTTACAAAAGATTGGCACAGTGTTGTACTCATAATTACAGCTTAACTCCCATGTGTAAAATTAATTGTAAAGAAAATTATGTGTATGTTTACATATACCTGGCTATTCATTTACCACTGTTTTCATTATGGTAGCACAGTAGTTAGCTCTGCTCCCTCACAGCTCCCTATGACTGGATTCAAGTCCTAGTCTGGTCACTGTCTCTCAAGGTGAGTGTCTGTCTGGTTCCAAAGTTGCTGGTGTAGCCTTCACCTCTCCATGATACTTGCATTAAAATAAATGGATGATGAATGTTTAAATGCGGTTTTTTATACAATAATATATATATAAAATTGGAGTGGGTGTCTTTGTTTATTTTGAAACTGTCATTAATTTTAATTACTATTGTTACACAAGATGCTCCCCAGTTACTTTGGAGGCCTCATTTTTGGAGTTTGTTTGAAGGAATTTCCCTGATCACAACAATTAATAACAACATTAACAGAAAAAAAATTAAAGTATAACAAAAAGATTGAATAAGAATAGAAGCTTGTGTCTGGGAATGAAACCCTCTGTAAACCAAGGCAGGGAAGGATTGTCAGTGATCTTTTCCTGGGTAGCAAATTGTGGAGTAGTGGGTCCATGGCTTAATGTTTTAGTGGCCTGTCTTTAAATAAATAATTAAATGGCCGGCTCATTCTCCATAGGTGTGTGTGCTCACACAGCTGAAGGAGGTTGGTGAGGTAATTGAGATGAGGTGCACCTGCACGTGGGGGTGCAATCTGTCTCGGTTGTTCCTTGGTTTTCTGGAGTGAGTGACTGAGGCATTGTACTCACAAAGGCAAATAAGGGGGAGCGGGTAAAAACAAAAGGGAATCAAATAAAAAGAACGGGAAAGAGAAATGATGGGCAGAGAAGGAGGGCAGGAGTGAGCGAGCTAGATGGGAATGGAGCCCCAGGAAGGAGACTATGGTTGACACTTAGAAGGGGGCTAAGGGGTCGCTCCTGTTATACGACCATGTAGTAGGAGTGGCCATTATGTTAAGGGTGTGCTCTTGCTGGGAGTAGCCAGATATCGGTAGTGGTGAAAGCAGAGCAGGGCTAGGCAGCTCCCTGTGGAATGCTGTGGGATTAGTGGTGGGGACACAGGCTGGAATAAAAGGTTGTCTGTACATGTTGGATGGATATCTCTGGTACGGGGTTTGATCAGGGTAAAATGGAGACATCACTTTTAAAGGGAAGGCACTAGGACTCAGAATAGTAAAGGACAGCTTCCCGTCTGTGTTTTTAACCCTGTTTTAAAGGAATATTTATTTGATCACTGTGACAAAATAAAAACACAAACAGAATGGTCAAGAGTTGGGGGAATACCCCATATAATGTTGGTGGATCCAATGCACTGAAATCACAGTCAAAATAGTGTAAAAAAGACATTTGACAAAACAGAGTAGCTGTATGGGTACATGGCAGGAAATTCAAACTAAAAAAACAGGAAATGAAATCAAAGGGAGATGAGATGATCAAAGGAGCCGAAAATGATGTAATAGTCTGAGGGACGGAAAATAAGTCATCAGGTAGAGACCGGAAGTGAAGTACATCATTTGAGGCAGAACTGAAGTCATCTATTGTAGCCGGAACGGACTTGCACACATGGGTGCTATTTAAGGTAGGATCGTTTAGTCTTCCGTTTTTCTGTTGAGGCAGGGAAAAAAGGCGTTAATACTCTGTTCCAACCCTCTAACTTTCATTCTTTCGCACTCTATCGAGCCCTTTGGCTGTCCCCTACTTGCGCGTGTGTGACATCGTTTTTAACTACCACATGGACACTGTTAATTTTTTAAAATTATTTATTGAACTTTTTTTTTGCACTGCACTGTTTTGAACACTTAGATTTTTTGGATTGTTTTAATAAAAGCACAGATACAGTGGTGTGAAAAACTATTTGCCCCCTTCCTGATTTCTTATTCTTTTGCGTGTTTGTCACACAAAATGTTTCTGATCATCAAACACATTTAACCATTAGTCATATATAACACAAGTAAACACAAAATGCAGTTTTTAAATGATGGTTTTTATTATTTAGGGAGAAAAAAAATCCAAACCTACATGGCCCTGTGTGAAAAAGTAATTGCCCCCTTGTTAAAAATAACCTAACTGTGGTGTATCACACCTGAGTTCAATTTCCGTAGCCACCCCCAGGCCTGATTACTGCCACACCTGTTTCAATCAAGAAATCACTTAAATAGGAGCTGCCTGACACAGAGAAGTAGACCAAAAGCACCTCCAAAGCTAGACATCATGCCAAGATCCAAAGAAATTCAGGAACAAATGAGAACAGAAGTAATTGAGATCTATCAGTCTGGTAAAGGTTATAAAGCCATTTCTAAAGCTTTGGGACTCCAGCGAACTACAGTGAGAGCCATTATTCACAAATGGCAAAAACATGGAACAGTGGTGAGCCTTCCCAGGAGTGGCCAGCCGACCAAAATTACCCCAAGAGCGCAGAGATAACTTATCCGAGAGGTCACGAAAGACCCCAGGACAACGTCTAAAGAACTGCAGGCCTCACTTGCCTCAATTAAGGTCAGTGTTCACGACTCCACCATAAGAAAGAGACTGGGCAAAACGGCCTGCATGGCAGATTTCCAAGACGCAAACCACTGTTAAGCAAAAAGAACATTAGGGCTCGTCTCAATTTTGCTAAGAAACATCTCAATGATTGCCAAGACTTTTGGGAAAAATACCTTGTGGACTGATGAGACAAAAGTTGAACTTTTTGGAAGGCAAATGTCCCGTTACATCTGGCGAAGGAACACAGCATTTCAGAAAAAGAACATCATACCAACAGTAAAATATGGTGGTGGTAGTGTGATGGTCTGGGGTTGTTTTGCTGCTTCAGGACCTGGAAGGCTTGCTGTGATAGATGGAACCATGAATTCTACTGTCTACCAAAAATCCTGAAGGAGAATGTCCGGCCATCTGTTCGTCAACTCAAGCTGAAGCGATCTTGGGTGCTGCAACAGGACAATGACCCAAAACACACCAGCAAATCCACCTCTGAATGGCTGAAGAAAAAAGAAAATGACCTGAATCCAATTGAGATGCTATGGCATGACCTTAAAAAGGCGGTTCATGCTAGAAAACCCTCAAATAAAGCTGAATTACAACAATTCTGCAAAGATGAGTGGGCCAAAATTCCTCCAGAGCGCTGTAAAAGACTCATTGCAAGTTATCGCAAACGCTTGATTGCAGTTATTGCTGCTAAGGGTGGCCCAACCAGTTATTAGGTTCAGGGGGCAATTACTTTTCACACAGGGTCATGTAGGTTTGGATTTTTTTTCTCACTAAATAATAAAAACCATCATTTAAAAACTGCATTTTGTGTTTACTTGTATTATATTTGACTAATGGTTAAATGTGTTTGATGATCAGAAACATTTTGTGTGAGAAACATGCAAAAGAATAAGAAATCAGGAAGGGGGCAAATAGTTTTTCATACCACTGTACACTTTATGCACTTACCCCATCCTGTGTTTGTGTGTCCTCATCAGCTGGCTCATCCCTTGGGTACGTTATCAGTGGTAGAGAAAAAAACAGTGTCTTGATAAAAACATAGCTCATATAAAAGTATCTCCTCTCCTTGCATGTGTCCTAGTTGATAATCAACATCCATTAAATTCTAAAACAATGTAAATAAACTTTTTTCACATAATTAAATGCAGTGTATTTTCATATAATGCATTTCTGCTTAGAAGCTGTCAAGAAGTAAAAGGAAGTGTTAGCACTCTATTACATTGTTCAGTGTCTCTATGTTGAAGCTTGTTTGTTAAGTCACCTATAAGCATGGGATGTCAGGTGGTCATGTGGTCTTAGTGGCCCTCTTATACAATGAACAGCCAAATGCACTTTGTGAAAATAAAGGAAAGGGATATTTATTTGATAGAATAATTTTTTTTTGAAATTTTATTAATTTTATTGCAATCATTCCATACAAATCAATTCATTTTTACAAAAAGTAGGATTGAGAACAAGTCGACCCCCACCCCTGAGAGAGAGAGCAAGGCCAGCGTGAACGAGGGTGCCAAATGAGGAAAATCGGGCTGGTTCTTTTTAACAAAGTTCCTAATTTGAAGATAGTGAAAGAAATGTGTAGCTGGAATGTTAAATTTAGATTGTAATTGTTCATAGGATGCAAAGACGTTGTCCATATAAAGATCTCTAAGCAAGTTAATCCCAAATTCTTTCCAGATATTAAAAACTGCATATGTTTGCGAAGGTTGAAAGAGGTGGTTCTCTTGCAGAGGTGCCACTGATAAAAGATTCTTCATCTTAAAATGCTTTCTACATTGGTTCACATTCTGAGTGAGTGAAGCACAACTGGGTGATAGAATAATTTCATTTAAGGAATAGTTTAACTTTTCAAATTTTACTTTGAGCCTGTTTTGTTCTTTTGTTTGGTTACTTATTTTTTTTGTTTGGTGTAATAATCCCTGCTTGTGGAAAATCATTGATCATTTTACATATCTTGTATGAATGGCAGAAGGGAACCAGTATGAGATAGCAAGAACTGTTGGGGTACTTAAAGTAAAATGGTAAGCAATGAACAAACAAAAAGACACTGATCAAAAAATCAGCTGCAACAGTGTCCTTTGTCTGTATAGGTATTGCTCACACAGGAGTTCATTTTACACTGATTCCAGATCACGAATGAGATGCCATGTTCTGGGGCTGTCTCCTTTAAAGGCATCTCAACTGGAAGGGGCAGGGCTTGCTCAGGATGTTACAGCTCAGCATCTCCTATGAACCGTGAGAAAAGAAGACAATACCATTAGGAACAGCATCCCCCTCTTGTCCCAGAGTGGTATCACTTACCTCATCAGAGCCTGAAAGTTGATCTCCAACCACACATACATGACACCTAGTTGCTCAATACAAATGAAAATTGACATGAGCAATGAATGCTGTGTGACAAAAAAACAGCAGTGCACCTTTCCTTGGACCTGAAGTAATAGCAAGTATTGATGTATTGGAAGTGAGGGAGGAAGAGACACTGTACAGTGATCCCTCGCTATATCGCGCTTCAACTTTCGCGGCTTCACTCCATTGCGGATTTTAAATGTAAGCATATCAAAATATAGATCGCGGATTTTTCGCTGGTTCACGGATTTCTGCGGACAATGGGTCTTTTAATTTATGGTACATGCTTCCTCAGTTTGTTTGCCCAGTTGATTTCATACAAGGGACGCTATTGGCGGATGGCTTAGAAGCTACCCAATCAGAGCATGTATTACATATTAACTAAAACTTCTCAGTGATATACGATATGCTTCCCGCGCGGTGCTTGATTGTTTGCTTTTCTATGTCTCTCTCCTCTAAAAAATGCAGCTTTATCGCGGTGCTTCGGCATACTTAAAAGCACAAAAGCACGTATTGATTTTTTTAATTGTTTCTGTCACGCTCTCTCTCTCTCTCTCTCTGAAATTCTCTGCTCCTGACACGCGCACTCCTTTGAAGAGAAGATATATTTGCACGCTTTTAATTGTGAGAAAGAACTGTCATCTCTGTCTTGTCATGTAGCACAGTTTAAACTTTTGAGTAAAGGGTGTTATTTCATGTCTAGAGGGTTCTAATAATGTCGACAGTGTGGGAGAGTTTATAAGGGCTTAAAATATCTAAAAATAACCATACAAACATATGGTTTCTACTTCGTGGATTTTTATCTATCGCGGGGGGTTCTGGAACACAACCCCCGCGATCGAGGAGGGATTACTGTATTTTACAATGTATTAGGCTACCAGCCCTAGAGATGATAAAGTGCCAGCCAAATAATGTCATAAAAAGTCACAGAAAATGAAGATCTGGCAGCATTTTGTCATGCAGCACAGTCATCAAATGACAGTACTAAAAGATATCTCAACATCAGTATCAAATACCCAACAGCAAAAACAGAAATGCAAATGAATATTCATGCATTTTCCATTTTTTTCTGAAGGGAAAATGGATAAATTGTGTTGTACATAAGTAATTGATGTGATCCATGATGATGTCACCTACCCTAAAATACAAAGACGTGCAAGATCATGCATCCTTTAAATTTCATTTCTAAGAAATCAAATCAAACAGCCATTAAGGCAGAACTGAAAAGGCCAGGTTGTTCGTGTGCACACATGAGCAAAGGTCTAGTGAAATCATCACAGGGTCTAAGGGCCTGGCCAAGCAATCTGAAGAGAGGCTAGCAGTACCAAACACAAAGTAAATTTCACAAACTCCAAAAAAAATATTTTTCTAGATAAGAAATTACATTGATAATATAATGTAAAATTTGGAAAACTGATTATGATGACAAAGTTGAGTTTGTTATAAACATATATGAAATTGATGAAATGAGTTTACTACTTATTTAATTTGTCAGTGCTTCACCTACCTTATATGTAGAGATGCAACTGATAGATAGAAGAAACTCAACTTACCCATCCATTCTCTTGTCCATCCATGCATTGTCTAAACCTGCTGAAGCCAAATGTTAATAGATTCTGAAAAAATCTAAACAGTAATAACAGTAGAAAAGTGTGACAGCATTAAATTAAGCCTAATCAGCAACAGACAAATAAGAAATGAAAGCTGCAATCTATTCAGATCCCAACTTGTTGTCCAGCCGAACCTTGGGCATGCACTCCATTACAGAAAAACTATTGATGATACTGGAAGACTTTAATGGAGGTGTGCAACATTTTTCTTCTCAATATCATTACCTTCTTTCTTTTAACATAAACTCATAGTATCTATCAATATACTAGTTCACTTACAATATATATTAAACACAAAATGCCAACTTTGAATAGAGATTTTGTTATTATTATTATTTTAGGAAAATCCTGCATATCATAAGTAGTAAAAATCTTGTTAAATGCAGCTTCTTTATTTTTTAGGCCTTACAGGAGCAGTTACAGTCTTTAAAGGAAAGCACAAACAACAGACATTTAAGGTAGATTTTGTATTCATCTGTTAAATGTTTAATTGCTAGGGATGAAAAATAATAGAAAAGATTTAAATGCAAATGATTCTGAGCCTTACTTTGGTGTCAACCATTGCTTTATTTTCTAGGAGTGGCGTAATGGTTAGTACTGCTGCCTCACATCTCCTGGGACCTGGGTTCAGTTCCTGGCCTGCTGACTCTAAGTATGGAGTACTTTCATGCTTCTTGTGGTTGTGTGAGTTCTTCTCATGTGAGTTGTATCTTATACCCCTGAGGAATATCTCCTGGACTGGCACCTCTACATTTTCCCAGTATAAGCAAGTGTACATGTGCACATGAATGTGGCCTGAGTAGGACTGGCATCCATTCAGCGTTGTATCCCATTTTGCACCCAATGCCAGGACAGCTACATCTCACCATGACTTTAAATAAAAAAGAACTGAGCAGGTTTATATGAATGGTTGTATAAATTAACGAGTGTGCTTGTGGTCTAGAGTATTCCTACTATGTACCCAATACTGACTGGATAGCTACTGTCACCCCATGAATTCATAATGGAAAAAGAAAATAAACCGATTGATATTTAAATTCTTCCAACAATCAGGTATTGTCAAATTCTAATTTATGGTGCAGATTTTCTCACTCTAGGTGGCACTAGAGTCAAAGAAGTTTTCTTAACGTACAAGAATTCTACTTTCTCAGTTTAAGTGCCAGCTACCCTTTTTAAAGCCACATGAGTTTTAACTTAATTAAAGGCTATATTTATGATTGTAAATCTTAAATTTGAGTGCTATCGTGTTATATACAGTAATGCTCTTTCTGGTACTGGGGCTGGTTAAAATCATAAGAGCTTAAACAAACTATTTGTTAAAGTAAAGCATTTTTAAACAGAGAAGTAAATGTTACTTCTAATGTCTACATCCAATCAAATATTACTTTTGAGATTCATAGCCAATTACATTTTTCTTTCAGAAAATGAAATGTATTTTAAATTTATTTTAACAGAGAAGCAAGTAATTTTCAGATATATTCAGGAGAGCCCACTCTTTACTCAGAACAACAGTCTTTGGAATCCGAGATTGAACAAGCTGAGATGGTAATGTGTGCACACACTTTCTGTTGTAAATTACATTTTCTCTGGATTGAAGTTCTGTTTATGGGAATATTGCTTACAATGTGTACTGCATGAAATATACTGTATATTGTATTAACTACCATAGAACTAAAAAATATAACCTGACTAAACACATAAACAGCTTTATTTATTTATTTTTTTTTACTTTTGAAAACATTTTAATACCTTATATCTCTTACTTTGATCTTGATCTTGTTAGTGAACAAAATGTATTAGCAAAAAAAACATTTCTAATGCCTTCTAACCACTCAAAGGATGTAGGACAAAGAAAGTAAAGGAAAAAATCAAATAGAATACTTAGCAACCACTGGATAATTAAATTATATGGCTTAATTTGGGAAATGTATCCAGTTTCTTGGATTTCATCCCTTTTTGAAGTACCTGATCTGAATACTGGAAATACAGACAAAATATTAAAAAAGGACAAAACAGCATATTACTTGTGTTACTTAATTATTGCAAATACAGCTAAGGCTTCAGGAAAAAAGCCAAATTACACAAAGCAGGCAACAAATATGCTTTAAATGAAAGTGAATTCTTAAATAATTCACCAAATGTACACATGTATTACTATGTAAACAAATATATATATTAAAATTTACTCTCAACTGACCTGGCATGAGTGGGTGGTGCATCATGCAACAGACTGCAGACCCTTCCAGGGCTTGGTGCTCAGTGCTGATAGCGGAGACTCAAGCCCCTGTATTCCCAGTCTTGGCAATGTTAAGTACAGTAAAATGAATGGATGGAAAATCACTAGAACTAATATTTCAAAGTAGCAGCATGAATAATGATATCAAGATAAAAAAAGCCTTAAAGTGTATTAATACCAACAAAACTAACAAATGAGAGTAATTGTAATATTATTTAAAAACTTCTTTCTGTCAAACTAAATAAGACTACCCACTACACTATAATGTGGTGACTACTACTACAGAATTTTAAAGGAAAGCATTGAAGAATGTTTAAATAAATTTTACCCAAGCTACAAGACAGAGAAGAAAAACACTTTAGTGACATTTTGGGGGATGCTAGTAGCACACCATTGTACACAAGTGTTCATAAGGTCTTCTGGCATCAGGGAAGAATACTCACCCAGGGAAACTGTTAAATGAATTAGCAACATACACCATGTACAGTACAGTACAACACTATTGTTCCACAAAACTCTTAACAATCTGCTGAACTGGACAGTTTTAAAGAGATATAAGATATAGAGTGTTATAGAAAAAGACTCTTTAGTATAGATATCATAAAAAAGGGTAACAAACAGCAAAATACATGATTCACAAAGAAGGACTCAGAAAAAAGACTGAAAAGCATTTAAAAATAGCAAGAAGGCTGAGTGAAAAAGAAGAAACTGGTCAAATAGGGTTTTTTTAAATAAACAATAACAAGCATTGATCTCATTCTCATTTTTTAATAACTTTCAGAAAATGAACAGCACATTTCATCTCCTTTTATAGATGTTCTTTCTTGACTTTGCAGGCCTATCTTCTGCCATCTTGTCTTATAATTCATATATCAGTGTAGTTGATTTATTGGGACAGATATTAACAGACTTCATTCATCTCTGTTAAAAGCAGGATGTTGGCCCGGCTTTTCATAACTTTTTATCCACCCATGAAGTGAGAGATGACTTGCAGGGGATCATGTAGCTATTAAAAATACAGACTAAAAGCAAGCAGTTTTAGATTGTAACTGAAGAGATGGAAATAGAACAGTGCTCTAGTGTCCAATGCAGCCACGTTGTAGATCATAAATCTACAAATATAAATGTTTAAAAATCTTTTTTAATTGTTTCTTTCTTAAATGTTAGCACAATATTTAATTTACTGAGTGCTACATAGAAAAAACACAGAAACTGACCTTCAGTACAAACATTGCTTATCTCATTTTAGATAAAAATAATTAAATACAGAGTATTCATTTCTAGAATAATAAAACAATTCATGGCTTATTTCTTAAGTACATGCCAGAATCTAAAATAACAACTAATATGGATCTATTTTGGAAAATTGCAGGAAAATAAAGTGGAATGGGAGATTAACACTTTAATGACATCTTGTCAAGCTTCTGTAGAAGATGGTAACACAAAGCAGCTTGTCGTTATAGAAAAAGAGGTAAATGAATGGAACCTCTAATGCAGTATGAACTTATTATTGTTTTGAAGTTACTGTCATATTAAAAGTTACTTGAAAATTATTTTTACCTTGAGACTTACATATTGTGGACACTGGCCTGGACACAGACAGGTGGAGACCATAGGTTTACTCACCAACACACATTTATTGTACATTATTTATAAGTATCGCACACACACAACTCAGTGCCACTGCACCAATCACCCGTCAAGCCCTGGCCTCTCAAAATGTCTTTATTCGTTCTAAACGCCTCCACTTCTCTCCTCTGAGCTCCGTCCTCTTCCACCCGAGTCCAGCCATCAAATGGAGGGAGGCGGCCCCTTTTAATTTTTATTCACCCGGACGTGCTCCAAGTGCCTCCATATGAACGTCTGCCGGACTTCCCTGGTGTGGTAGAAGTGCTGGCATTACACCCAGAAGCACTCCGGGTGTCCCTGGTCTTCGTCCCCCAAGCACTTCCAGGTGTGGCGAAAGTGCTGAGGACCAGGGCTCTTCAGGCATCTGGGCATCCCCTGGCTGTGACCACAGGCACCTATAAGGTTGAGCTTTTATGCTCCTTTCCTGTGGTCCCCATAGCCACCAGGGCATTCGCCCCCTCGTGGTCCAGAGGAGGCGTAATCCCTCCCTCGGTCCTTCCAAGAGTCCCGGCTGGGTACCGCCCCGGCCACTCGCCACAATATACAGAAGATTTATATAGGGCAGACATTATCACCTAGCATTTACCAAGTACAGCATGTAGAGTGTGCATGCCCTCCCTATGACTGTATGACATTTTTTTAGGTGCTCTGGTTTTCCTGAAATATCCCAAAGATATGTGTTAGGTTAATTTAACTGGTAAAGTGTGGGTGCCTCCAAGGGTATGCCTGATGAAAGATGGGCACCCTATTCAAGGTTTGTCCATACCATTGCTCTGGAATAGGCAACCACTCCTCACAACCTTCTAATGGAAAAAAAGAGTTCAAGAAATGAACAACCTACCTAACATTGTTGACTGCGGATCAGCTATCCACATTTTATCTGCACCCTTATACATCAAATGTAAGCAGTTTGTAAAAACGTTGTGGATTTAAATCATTCTTTCACCAAGCATTTTCAGTTTTATTTAATTTTCCAACACACCCTTTAAGTTGCATACAGTAGCTGTTGAATATTTATTGCTCTTGCATCCACCATGTGTAATGAAAATATTAATTGTTTATTATGTACTTTAGAAGCTGAAAAAGAAACTTAAACAGCTATTTACAAATAAGAGTGATCTCTTTGATGAGCTACATTCATTGAAAAAGGGCTTAAAGAGAGATTTGGGAAACATTGATGCACCTCCTCACTGGCATCAAATAAGGCAAATGAAGACTAAGTATCATCTAGAAAAAGTGTAAGTTGTCTTCTCTGTTTACTGTTTGACTGATGTTTTTACTTGTTGCTACTTTTCAATTATAATGTGGTTTACTATTGCTTTGATTTTCTAGCAGTTAAAAACTTGGCAAGAAAATGTAAAAAATAGATGTTTTTTGTGAGTAGTCATGAATATTTGACGAGAAAAAGCAGCTAAGGAAAATGCATGGATAGGTAAAGGCTATACCTGAAAAATGTAATATCTGCCACATAGATAGATAGATAGATAGATAGATAGATAGATAGATAGATAGATAGATAGATAGATAGATAGATAGATAGATAGATAGATAGATAGATAATACTTTATTCGTCTATTGTCGGGGAAATAAAGACTTTGCAGAAAACAACAAAAATAGACATATTATAATAAATAACCCCCCAGCCCCTTGGCTAATGATAAAAGATGTTTTGCCTTCTAATAACAGGCTTGTAGGTGAGAGTGCAGTCGATAAGATTGTGGTAAGATATGCCCAGTTGTGCAGTTGTGTCACAGGTTTAAATTTAAAGGTATTTAATATTTAAATAAAGCAGGTCCAGCTGGTTATGAATACATAAACTATGTCGTGAGTCACATATAAACACACATTTTAAGTAAAGAAAAAGAAATTGATTTTAAAAAGAAATCCATTAATGAAGGTTCTGATTGAGCATTTTTGATTTAAATCAAATTCAGCCTCAAATTCTGAAATTATGTGGCCAACATTGAACTGAATGATTAACAACTGAATTTTACTCACACTGCATAGGTGTTTGTGAGTGTGTCCTGCAATGGATTGGGGCACAAGCAATGATTCCTACTATGAACCTAATGTTTCCATGATGGGGATTCTTAACTGGATAACTGTGCCAGAAAATAAAATGCTATTACGATGTTCTCTCTAAATTAAATTGTAGCAAAGTGCAGTATGGGTGTGCATAGCTCAAATGGATTAGTGCTATTTTTCATGGCTGTTTTGTTAGTTCACTTAATCTGACAAGGACTTCCTCACCCAGCCGTCAGTGCTAGACTGAAGGCAGGCGGCTGTGCAGATGCTCCCATTTTATAGGGTGCCTCTGCGTGGGCTTTTTTTTTGATGGCTTCTGCATTTTCATAACGGTCACCCAAATACTGCTATGAGTGCTCCTGCTCAGATGGTACTGCATTTGTGCTTGTCACTGCTCCCGCAGTTTCCGGTACCATTGTTATCATATTTTAACAGAGGTTTTAACACAAAATTAGAAATGTATTTTTGTATTAAAAGTGCATAAAGTATTTTGTATTAAAAGTGCATACAGTGCATAGTATTCATTTTCTGAAGAACTGACCACTATTTTTTAATCAATTGCTTTCTCTGATATTCTGTTGCTAAACATTCCAAATACAATGTGTAGGTTATTTAACAAAGAAACATCTCATTAAAAGACTACAATTGTTTAAATTAATGAAACATTCAAATAACTGTTAACATTAAAGAAAACTAATTACTCTCCTTCTTTAATGTTCTTGTGCTATAATTCTACAGTTGATAGTCTGATGCTGTTTCAATCAGTGATGTAAATAAAATGTATTATTATTAGTAGTAGTATTATTATTATTAGTATGTATTACAGTACTTATTCCATATCATAGTCCTTAAATAATGGACTGTAATACATTACAGAATCCTATAAATAATAAAAAAAAAAACTATGTATAATAACTGACTATGTATAAACTATTTATTTATGCACAATCATGGAGGCTAATTAATCATTTATCCAGAAAATATACTGTTCTATGTTTTTTTTCTTGAATAGAATTAAGGAACAACAACTCTTTAAAGTGCTGAATACAGAAGCTGAAGGAAATGTTTTGGAACAAGTTGAGGGTCTAACAGAAATCCAGAAGGAAGTAAAAGGAACCAAAACAATTCTAGCCAATAACTGGTTCCAAGCCAAAAATGAGAAAGAAAACAAAGCAAAACTCCAAGAAGATGCAGCAGAAATTAAGAAGAAGGTGTTAGAACTTGAGAGCAGATTACTAAGTGCCAAAGAAGAGATCTCCATGTTGGAGATGAAATTAACCCCTAAAGAATGTTTGTTTTTGGCAACTGAGCAGGAGATGTTTGAAGATGAAAACAAGGGTGATGAGATAGAAGTACAAACTTCTACTCTCTGTGAAACATTTAAGGAATCCAATGGCAACTGTGATTCTGAGACTAAACTCAAAACACAAAGCTATGCAGAATGTTCAGTGAAGATTGAAACACCTAAACTTCAGTTTAATGAAAAGAACAACAGAACTTCAGACAATTTACATAGTCAGAGAGAAAGCAACAAGATAAACCTGTCAGAAGAAGTGATGAATATGTGTAAGGAGAGTATAGACATTGACCCAAAAACACAAACTACTCTGGAAGCACATTTCATCCAAGATATGCATCAACATTGCACACAAGACAAAGAGACTGATCCAACATCAGAGGTATTTAAACAAATTATCCAGTTATTGGCCAAATTTGATATTTTAAAAACTATTATGAAAATAAATAGGAGGCTATGCCATTCGATTTATCAGTGTGGGAAGTGTTTAGAAATACTAAGAAAGCTTCACCTAATAAAGTCAAAAAATGTGTAAATTTGTTTATGAAAGTAAAATAATTTATGATGAGTTAAGAAATGCATTAATAATAAAATAACTTTAACACTAATAATTTTTAATCTACTAAACTCTTTCATTGGAAATTCCCAGGAATGCCAACCCATAAATTAACCATTCATTTATTTCAGAGCTGTTGTATCTCACATCCAAAAATGGCAAAAAGTGGTGTGGCCTTCAAAAAGATCGACAAAAATAGGTTTATTGGCATGGATGCCAACATGTCATAAATATTGTGGGGGCAAAAAATTATAAGCTACAGCATATACATGTATAATAATCAAACAGCAACAATATTAATAATAATATTAATAATCCTTAAACAAGTTTTGCGCAGGAGACACAAATGCAGAAAAATAATATTAAACAATCAATACAGCAACATGAATACAAATATACACTTTGAATGTATTGCTATAGGCTGATTTAATTCAAACAATAAGGATCTCTCAAATGCTCTTACATTAAGTCATGTGTTAAAACTCTGCAAAAATCAACCTTCATTGTTCACCACCATCTATGACTTGATAAAGTATACTCTTCACATTCTCTCCACACTAAAATAGTTCTTCATAATCAGCCTCTTGCTGGAACAACTCCAACACTGTGCATTGATTGCAAATAAGATTAACAGACTGACAGACTTTTGTCACTGTCCTGCTCCACTGACAGACTGAGGAGATCGTTCCTCCCCGACACTATGCAGCTCTTCAGTTCCACCTGGGGGGGTAAACATTAACATCATTCAAAGTTATTGTCTATTTTTACCTGCATTTTTATTACTCTTTAATTTAATATTGTTTTTTTGTATCAGCATGCTGCTGCTGGATTATGTGAATTTCCCCTTGGGATTAATAAAGTATCTATCTATCTATCTATCTATCTATCTATCTATCTATCTATCTATCTATCTATCTATCTATCTGATTGGTTGGTTGGTGATATTAAATTTTTTGCATATGAAGAATAGTATACAGTAAGCAGAAATTATACGTAAGCGTTTAAAGACAATCATTATATTTCAATTTCTTTCAATTTTCTAATTATTCCCAGCGTCAAAAATGAATTTATATGTTTATAGGTCTGCGTAGTAAGATTACGATTACATTGTCACCATCACTGTAATCTACCTATTACACTGGTGGGTTAAATAGAAAGCTGCCATTTTATATATTTGTTTATGCTGCTGTTAAATAGTAATTTCTTTTTCAGCCATGTGACAAAGATTCAATATTTTTACAGAAATGTAAAATGCACAAATGAAAGAAATATAGCCCAATTACTAGGTGTTTTCTGAAATGAGTATATTTTTCTGAGAGTCTTGCTAAGTGTCCACAGATGTCTATGTGCAGTTCCAGCATTAATAATTCCATCGAAAACATCTTTACAAAATTGTGTTCTGTAAACAATTGGCAGTTTGCATGTAGTTGGTATTCATGGTTGGCAATGTATTGATCCCCACTATTCTGCAAAAATGGTCTGATCAGATCTGTAACTATAATCGCTACTATTTCTTATAATAATGGGGCCATACTAGTCACTACACTTGTTCCCTTATCCCCAAAATAACCAGATAACAAAGTTATAATAGCAGTTAAATATTATGATTATGCAAGATTGATACATGCATACATATTTCACAAACATAAGATGAGACAGACTCAGTGTAAACAACACTAGTGACAATTATCAGTCCAACAAATATTATTTCCTGAAATATGAAAGTTCCATTTGCAAGTAGATGAAGCATAGTTGACTACTATATAAAAGATGAAGAAGCTTCTCATGAAAAAAAAACAGTTTATTCTCTATTGTCTCTTCCTAGTCTGTCTCTTTGTGATGGGTAAGAAATTCATCTGTAGATTATGCAGAACAGGCCTCCATTCCAGTAGGTTGTATTTCCTGTGGTAGAAAAAGTTTCTCTCCCTCTCAGATGATGAGGTTATCTGGATTTGAAAATCCATTCTCTACTCTAGACTTCCTGTTTTTTTTTTAAAGGGAGATGCTAGGTATATTGGGAAAAGGATGCTACACATACAGCTGCCAGGCAAAAGGAAAAGAGGAAGGCCTAAGAGAAGGTTTATGGATGTGGCGAGAGAGGACATGCAGGTGATGGGTGTAACAGAACAAGATGCAGAGGACAGAAAGATATGGAAGAAGATGATCTGCTGTGCAAACCCCTAACAAAAGCAGCCTAAAGAGGAAGAAGAAGCTGTAGTAACCTCGACTTTTTCGCAATTACACACAGGCAAACTAAGAGACAAAAAATATGGGATGAAGACAACACTTAAGAGAACTCTGCTGTAAGACATCTATGATGTCACATCTGTATGATGAACTATTTTTATTAATATTGCAGAATCAGGATAGATGTTGGTACACATTCATATTGGTTTTGAACAAAGTAAAATGTTTGAATTTGAACAATCAAACAAAAAAATAAAAGTAGAATATGAGCCAAAAATCAGAATTGAGTTACTTTTAGCTACAGTCTGAATTTTAACTTAAGCATCCAGTAGCAACATATGGACTCAAATACTAGTAGTGTGGATTTCTCAATTCATTTTTACCACTGCAGCTTTTCTCTGGCATTGCTCCAACTAACCCCACTTAATGATGAGAGGCAGCTATCACAAGTTCCCTACCCAAATATGGTACATGTGTTTATATGTTTATAGAGTCTTTAGTTAACCTTGCAATACAATTATACTAATTTAAATAAACTAAATATGCTAGACTTACACTTATATGCATCATTGTTTGCATCATCTATGATAGGTTCACTTAAAGTATATTCATGTCAATGCATTTTACTTGTAGATTTCATGATGATTTGTTTGCCTGACCTGAGAGCTTTGCAGCTTTAAAGTCATATGTGAACAGCTACATTGTTCCCAAGAACTGCATTAACTTTATAATATGGAGAACTGAATTTTCTAAAATGCTTCATACTGACTCTGCTCGTATGTTTCCTTGACCTAGCAGTTAACCAGTAAACTCTTTGTTTATTCAAAATGTGTGAACTAAGGATGTTAAAATAAACGATCTAATAACCATATACAGTTTGAAGTGATTACTGAGCAGCTAACTTTGCTAAACAAATGAGAGTCAAGGCTGAACATAAGTACTTGCGAGTAGTCAGTGTATACATTATCAGGATGTGCATGTCTTAAAATTAAAACAGTGAGACATCTTTGAAAAAAGTACCACCACCAGCTGGTGTAGCTGTACATGAGGTAATAAACAAAATATTTACAAAGAACATCACTTTTTTTCACAGTGAGTCAATGCAGAAATTAATTAAGAGTGATTTAATCTTAAAGACGAATAAGGTTCATGGGCAGCAGCTTCCTCTTCAGACCAGATAAGTTACCACTCGGAACAGGAATAGCATCAGGCTCATCAATGCAGGAATAGCATCAGGCTCATCAATGGCAGGAAAAAAATTGGTTTCAACCATGTATTTATCCAAAACAGAAATGTCAGGGCAATCATTAACATCCTGTGGTGGGCTGGCGCCCTGCCTGGGGTTTGTTTCCTGCCTTGCACCCTGTGTTGGCTGGGATTGGCTCCAGCAGACCCCCGTGACCCTGTAGTTAGGATACAGTGGGCTGGATAATGGATGGATGGATGGATCATTAACATCCTAAACAAAAGCTGCCTCATAAAAATGTCCTTGCAAGTTAAAACATATGACACAATTTTCATTATATACCACTCCTTTACATTTCTGAATATGCTTTTGCGTTATGGAAATGTGGAGCATTTGTGCTTATCTTACCAGCATTGGAACCAAGGCAGTAACCAAACCTGGACAGGATATCAGTTCATTGTAAGATACACTCTTACACACACTCACACCAATACTACATCAGGGATGTCAATTAATCTAACACATATCTCTTTGTTATGTGAGAGGAAGCCCAGTTCCTTTAAGTAAAACAATATTAGAAACTAATACCAGATTCCTGGAACTGTGTAGTAGCATTGCTATCAACTATATTAGCTGTTGTCATCCACATAAAGCTTGTTGTGATAAGTACAAACAAAACTATCAAAGAAAACAGCATGTTCTGCCATCCTACTTTGGTGTCCATGACTATCCCATCACTATATGTTGGGAGGTGTTTCATAAGCAAGGAGGTCTTAGTATGTTGTAATAAAACTATGTGATTTGATTTGAATTCCATTACTAATATGTTAATTATAACAATACTAGTTGTGTAAGTCCGTTCTGTAAAAAGCCCAGGGTCCTAGAAACTATTGAAATCATCAGAAAAAAAAATTGAAATGTAGAGATGTCAGGTAATTGAAAGGAACTACTCTGGGCGTCTCTCTCCTAGGAGGTTTTGTGTTGCTGACATGCTTACATCGTTTGTGCATTTGCGGCTAAGTGACGGTCTCTCTTCGGAAGTTTCCTTTTGCCAGCATGCTTGGCTCGCTTGTGTATTAGTGGTGGGATGAAAAGTAAATGAGATACCGTTTTGCCGATGTGCTCACTTCTGTATTAGCTGCTAAATGAGTGACTCTTTCTTCAGAGGTTTTGCCAACATGCTGACCTCGCTTGTGTATCCTCAGAGGTGGAGCCCTTACTCCGACTCCACCTCTCACTTCCAGGCCGGGCAGACACACACACTTCCACGCGTAGACCTTTATATATAAGATTATTCAAAGATGGAGTTATATACATGTGAAACTAAAAGAAGATAAGGAGACATTGTCAGAAATAAGCAAAGAATGTCATTAAGCTATTTCAGTAAACACTGGACAAACAATAGACACACATGTATGTGAAAATGAAAAGAACATGATCAAAAAATATTAAAACCCAGAAACAATCCATGTTGCCACGCAACTATGCGAGAGGTGTAATCAGAGCCATGCACCCACTGGCACTCTTGAGGCAGCATTTCAAATCACTTAGATTATTAATCAGAGAAAACATGCATATAAAATATTTATAGCAGCATAAATGTGTCTTTGGTTAGAGGCAAGAAAAGCAGCACCTGCCAGCCAGAGACCTTCTAAAAGTAACTTTTACACTTTTGTTCAAATTGTGAATGTGCCAGAAGTTTTTGCCAAACATGAAAATACACTGAAAATATAAAACTACTTACAACCAAATGTTATCCTGATATTAAAAGTGGAAGTGGGTAAAACACAAAGTCTTCTGTCAACATATTGCTATTTGAACATAAGTCTAATATATTAAATTATTGTTCATTTTTGGAGGAGCATTAGAGGTGAAGAATCAATTAAAATACACAGTATTAAACAATAATAAATATTAAGATTGCTAAAGGGTAGCCACACTAGTCAGTAGTGCTGTTTAACAGCTCCAGAATTATAGATTTGTTTCCTAGCCCACTCTCTGCCTGTGTGCACTTTAGAATATCCTCTCTCTGCATTTGCCTTGGTTTTCTCCATGTATTCCAGTATGCACACACAAAGATGTGCAGGTTAGGCAGATTAGCAGATTTAAATATATCTAAATGTATCCAGTCTAGTTGAGCAAGAGCGTGTGCCCTGTGTTGGAAACATGTGAGCTGATACCTAGTTTATGACATAAACTGCAGGACTAGGATCCTACACCTCCTGATCCCATATTGGAATAAGTTATTTTGAAAATAAATGAAATACCAAGTAACAAAGAAGAAAACTAATTGCAGTCAATCATTCCATAGTCTCATATAATACTGCATCAGGCACATTGAGTTTTCTGTCTCAACTATTTTTATGTATTGTTGAATGTTATTTTACATTTTGACTTTTATTTGCAACTGAAGATATCCTCGCTAATTTCCTAATTCCTAATTGTTTATCTCATAGTATGACATTCTTTTCCCTGTTGTAGAGTATCTGCATGTTCTTACCTTAAATTTGCATTTAAACATATAGCTAGTGACATTTTCCTTGTGCTTGTGCCGGTAGAACTTCTCCATGGAATTTTTAAACAAAAGGATGCAGCAAAAGTAAAATATTTACTAAACAGAAGTGTGTGCAGATTTAATGTAGCATGATATTTGCCTACCGCAAACATAAAAGTAAGAGTCACCAGAAAACATTTGTTGTGCAAGCTTAACATGGGATGAAACCAGCAGTCCCATAGTGCTTTGCAAAGTTAAGAGGGAGAAGTACTAAATTATTGCCAGACTATACAATAGTTGACATGAAAATGTAGTAATCAAAGCAGCATCGCATCATGGTTGAGCCTCAGCCCTTGGATGTTCCCTTGTGTTCAGCTTGCCCTTACTCCTGCCCTTCTCATTCTGTTTCCTTGCATTTTCCAGTGCAGAGGTCACCAAATTTAAAAAGTGAACACAGCCGCTAACATTGCACCTCACAGTATTAGTTATATCTAGTTTAGTGTTTAATTTTTTTTTTTTTGTTTGGATTTGGAATTTTTTCTGAGTATTGAATTGAATTCTGGATTTTTGCCTTCTGTTTCTGGATATTGAAACCTTTGCACATGCATTGCTTGTGTACTGCAATTCTTAATTTTGTACCTGCTTTAAGAGTAGTTCCACAGGGAAACAAGGTTAACAAATTGTATGTCCAATTAAAGTCTTGTGGACGTGGCCCGGGCACAGACAGGCAGACATGTTGTTAATTCATCACCACACATTTATTTACAACTATTTACAGAACAAAGTCCATGCACACAAACCCCCCAAAGTCCTGGCCAACACACAATGCCTTTCTTCGGGCCGCCTCTACTTTCTCTTCTCCTGCCTTGTCCTGCCTCGAATGAAGGGAGACGGCCCCTTTAATTCCTCCCCGGATGGGCTCCAGGTGTTTCCCGGTACTCCTCCCTGGACACGCCCCAGTATGGCGGAAGTGCCGGCTGTCCTCCCGGAAGCTCTCCGGGTGTCCCTGCTCCTCTTCCCCCCAGCACTTCCTGGTGTGGCGGAAGTGCTGAGGTCCAGGGTTCCCAAGGCATTGGGGCGCCCCCTGGTGGTGACCACGGGTCCCTACAGGGTTGGGCTTCCAAGCCCTCTACCCGTGGCCCCCAAAGCAACCAGTGTGGTGGGCTCCACATGATCCAGGGCGGGCGTAGACCCTCTTCCGGTCCCTCAAGGCGTCCTGGCCGGGTCGTTGCTCCTGGCATCCCTGATAGTTTTTAAAGACCCCAAACCTACTTATCCTTAAAGAGTACATGTTGCTGTCAGAGCCTGCGTGCTGCCGCCAAATTAATATTTAGTGATATCTCAAAATGAATTTTATGATATCTCGTTTCCAGATATCTCTAAAGATGTTCCTTCACATTTTAGGATATCTGACTTAAATTTTGAGACAAGCTATCTCAATTATATTTTCAGGCATCTCAAAATAACTGCCTGTGCATTTCAAGATATCTCATCTACATTTTCTGGTATCTCAGATTGACCTAACATACATTTTAAGATATCTGGAATTAATTCTGAGATATTGCAAAACCACTTCCTGTAAAATGTCTAATTCTTTAAGCTGGATAACCTGTCTATTTTAAGATATATAGAAATGTATTTGATATATCACTAAACATTGAATTTCATCTGCCACAAATCTGGCCAAGTCCATATACTGCTCTGGTTCATTTGTAATTGTTCAGTTGATTCTATGGCTGGGCTGACAAAGTCAGTTTTATTGAGAGTAAAAAAATAACATTTACCTGATGCCGGCCAGAATATATCAGCAAACAACTATTGACACATTTTTTTTACATAAAACACACAAATACATTTCTTTTCTTCATGATCATATACTCATGTCTGTCTTGCAACTGTCTTCTCTCTTTATCAGCTGTTCTTTTCTTGGCCATTGCAGTGGGTTAGGAAAGATACCAGCAGCTATGGAAAAAGTAGAAAAAAATTATATCAGCTCCAGGGCCAGCTCTAGTGTTTTTGCTGCCCTAGTCAAAGCTGTAAATGTTCCCTTTCCTGTCCCCTTACCCCATTTTTAATGAATGATACCAAAGAAAACTAACCGTTTTCTACAGATTCTAAATAATTGAATATAAATTTGACTTGGCATTTTAGAAAATGAGTATATTGTATTTGCAAAATGTATGTAAATAATATATGAATATAACTACACCATAATGGGTAGGTCAATTGATAGATGTTAGTTCCATTTTACAAACAGATTATCAGTTTTAAAAAGTAAAAAATAATGTTTCATTAAAAAGGGCATACATGAAAGCTATTTGGTATGATTTTTTTATATAAATTGCAAAAATTATTCACATTAATACTGTGATATAATAATACTAATTTTAAAAGTTATAACATATATAACAACTGAACACCAGCAAAACCAAGGAGCTGGTGGTGGATTTTAGGAGGCCCAGGCCCCTCATGGACCCCATGATCATCAGAGGTGACTGTGTGCAGAGGGTGCAGACCTATAAATATCTAGGAGTGTAGCTAGATGACAAATTGGACTGGACTGCCAATACTGATGCTCTGTGTAAGAAAGGTCAGAGCCGACTATACTTCTTTAGAAGGCTGGTGTCCTTCAACATCTGCAATAAAATGCTGCAGATGTTCTATCAGACGGTTGTGGCGAGTGCCCTCTTCTACGTGGTGGTGTGCTGGGGAGGCAGCATAAAGAAGACGGATGCCTCACGCCTGGACAAACTGGTGAGGAAGGCAGGCTGTATTGTAGGCATGGAGCTGGACAGTTTGACATCTGTGGCAGAGCGACGGGCGCTGAGCAGGCTCTTGTCAATCATGTAGAATCCACTGCATCCACTGAACAGTATCATCTCCTGACAAAGGAGCAGCTTCAGCGACAGACTGCTGTCACTGTCCCTGCTCCACTGACAGACTGAGGAGATCGTTCCTCTCCCACACTATGCGACTCTTCAATTCCACCCATGGGGGTGTAGGAGTGAAGAGAAAAAGTAAATATTTATCTGTTTTAACGTATAATTCTGTCTCCTAACTTTTTCTTTTTATGCCTTTAAAATGACTCTAGCAGCCTTCGAGTTCCTTTCTCTTGCCCCTCCCATTGTCGATGAATAACCAATAGAGCATGCATGTGGAACCTATCGCGTTCGCAAAGCTGCAACGGGGTTTGTATGGATAACCAATATATTTTGCATGCAAAACTGATATAGTACACACATAAAACCAGTATGTTACACTCATGAAACTGACATGGCACAAATCTAAAACCAATACAATTCTAATATGTAATCGATCTTTTACATACATAAAATCAATAGAGTTCATAGGCGAGACCGATATATTACCATGTGAAAATAGTATAAGACATGTAAAAACCAACATATTGCATACACAAAAACATTGCTAGACCAGCACATCAGTAGTAAGTATATGAACACAAGCCAATATAGTTCAAATGCAAACCTATAGCATTTGAGCGTAAATCATTGCAGTTAACTCACAAATCAATAACAAACGCAGTTAAACCTGTGATACACAATCGCAAATCAATATAATTTATATGCAGATCAGTAGTATACATATACAAACCCACGGAATTCACACACAAACTGATAATATATGGACACAAACTGATATACTTCATATGAATGAAACCAGTATTGTACACACACAAGCCAATGAAGTATGCATGCAAACTTATAGTAAATACTCATAAATCAATAGTGTTCACCTGAAAACTAATGCAATTTGATTTGTTGGGATACATGTGTTTTTAACTTTCTTGTAGGCTCTGAATCCTTTACCTAAATCTCTTTAGTATTACTGACATCTGTTCTTTAACTGAGATTTGTTCTTTGCATTAGGTTTTGTATATTCATGGAAAAAATCATTTGGTCCTTTTTATTTTATTTACTTATTGAGAAACTTTGTGTTTTCTTCAATACTAATAACTTTGAAATCAAAATTGTTTCAGTTTGCTCTAGTTAATTCAAAGTAGGCTCAGTATGAATAAGTTAGCATGTGCCCTGTGGAGGGCTGTGAAGAGTTGATTCCTACCATGGTGTCAAGATAAACTATTGCACTTTGTGACCTTTTGTTGGAAATGCAGAAAATATATCATTTGAATGAATGGCTGGTTACACAAAATTAAAATGTCAAACATTTTAATTCACACTATGCATTTTTTAAAAATCGATGATTATGATTCAAATTGAATTTACAATTACTTACAAAAGTGACTGCATTCTGTTCTTGCTCTTCTCTCACTGTAGTTCCTTCATATTGCTATCAGTCTTACCTGTTCTTTCCACTTTATATTCAATTCTGCTGTAGTGCATATGATCAGGCACTATAAACTCAGCAGCCCATTTTATTTAAACTCTTCACACTAGGGTTAAATATCTACCCTTTGAGTGCCCCCAATAGGTTGAAATAGTTCAGTAACAGCTACAAAAAGTCTCTTATGAGATAATCTACTTCTGGTAATGTCTAAGCAACAGCTGATCCTCACATATGAATGGTGTACCCTGTGCTGACCTTGGTCCATAGGATGGGTTGGTTAGGAATATCGTTCTTATAAAGTGAATAGAAACCAATGTCTTAAAAGAAAAAGTGCTCCTAAAAAAGAGGTTCTTGTATAGCTTTGGAGTTTGACTATGGAAGAGAGGGGATGGGTATTTCCCACACAAAAGAGTCGCCTGTCAACCCAATGAAAACTTAGTAAAAATAAAGTTTTAGCTTATTTTGACATTTACCTGCCCTCAATATGTATCCATATGCCCACTCAGGACAATATTCTTAATGAAGCCAGTCATTAGTGTTTAGTTGCAATTTATTTTCAAAGTTCTAACTAACACTCAAAAATACCTGCACAAACACCAGTTGTCTTCACACCACAGATGTACTGAATTGCAAATTCAGTCTGTCACAAAGTGTTATTACATAATGTTATTTAACTCAGTGGTACATATTTTCTTTAGTTTACAGACTCTGAGTCATCTCTCCATGTTAACATCACTGGTACAGAAGAAAAAGAAGACAGACAGAAGTCCTCATCTTTTGCTTGCATGAAATGTTTTTCTGCAGCCCATGAAGGCTCCCTCGAGGATGTAAACGGTAACTGGATCTTCTCTGGAAATCATATATGTTGGATGGGAACACTGGGCATACAGACAAAGAGAGACATCTGTGTTATCCATTAGGGCTAGAGCTCTTTTTTTTTTGTTAAGGTACAGTATGTATCGTTCTCTTTTCAACAGTTTACTGTCATAGTTTAAACAAAGCCTGATTAAGCTGTAGTACTCATCAAGGAAAAATGTTATTTATAAACTTTATAAACAAAAAAATTGAGCTAAATTAAAGCATCCTTATAAATTACTGTAAAGAATTATGCTTATAAATTCAAAAGATTTGCCAATTTTAATATTTACAATAAAATATTCTAAGCTATTGTGAGTTTGATCAAGAGTGGTTAGATAGCGCTGGCCAGAGATTAACTAAAGGAATGAAAAAATTAAAATGTATGTAACTTACTCACCAGTTGCTATTCCCTGCAAGATATTTTCACTTTTTAATAATAATGGGAAGCTAGTTATCATTGTCTCTTTCAAAGATCTGAAATATTGATTGTTTACCCTCCTTTGAACCCTTTCATGATAACTTTAAAGGGCAGTTTGATGTACAGCAGTACTACTGCCTCATTACATATGGTTTCAGGTCTCAGGCCTGAATCGAGACTAGAATATTATTTTTAGACTTTCTTTGTTCATGCACTTTCTTCAAGGGCTCCTTTTTCCCACAGTCCAATGACATCCTGTCAGGTCACATTATGATTTTAATTGCTTTAGCATTGGTGGTTGAAGAGGCATGTTTGTGTACTTGCTAAGATGCACTGGCCTTCTGTCCAGAAAGAGAGTCTGTCATGGCTGTGGAAAAGGTTAAAGCAAGTTTGTAAAAGGAATGGAGAATTGGGTAATGGTTATGAAAAACAGTGGATAGAAACTTAGGTTAACAGATACAATATATGCTTCTGTTTAACTTATATTAGAACATTTGAGAATTTCACAAAAAATGTCTTTTTATTACTTATCAAAGCAGAACATGTACAATTACTCTTTATCTAGAGTAACAGGAATTCTTCCCCACTATCTCTTTCAATTACTATTCATGTCCCCATAACAGACAATTATTTATAGTCTCTGTAACATTCCTGCATACTGTTTATTGATTTGTACTTTTTTAATATATTCATGTATCTTTTTATTCTCCTAAATACAATTAGCATAAATATCTAGTTGTGGTCATGGTCATAAAGGTAAAATCATTACCCTATTCAACAGTTGTCTGTTAGGGGATCAAATGCATGTTAAACCAAGGCGCCCTTATCTGACAGATATCTATCTTCATTACAAAGAGAGGAACTGTTTGTTGCTAGGCTAAGGATAAAATCTTGATGCAAATTGGTTGCCTGGTTATTGTTGCCCTTAGATATGAAAAGTAGTAATCTGCAAATCCTGTGAAAGTGCTGAGATGGATGCAGATGGCTAATGTTGTCTGCCACATTACTGCACTTACCTTCATTCAGTGCGTCACTTGATGGAGGCGCTACATGGCGCTCTCCTGATAAAGCTGCTGTTATTTTCATATCTCTGGAAATATGTAAATGTCTTTGTATCTGTACATTTCCTTTATTTAAACAGACAAACTGCACATACGAAGGATCACACCAGAACAAAGAAAGGATATTATCAAGGTAAGAGTATCAGACTGCTGTAACAGCCCTGCATTTGACTTAGACCTGTGTACATTACATATGATGAGGGGTAGTAGAGTTAATTCTGTTGTTCCTTGGCTTCCTAATTGAAATGCTTTACATTTTACAGTCTGCATGATTTTATTACCAATACTGTTTGCTAGTAGTGATATGTTACCCATTATCTGAAATGTTTGAAGTTTGAAACAGCAGTTCATGTTCATGTATTTGGGTACATTGTACCAGTGATGAAATCTGAATCAGATTTTTATTAACATAAAATTATACAGATGTTCTTATTTTTTAGCAGCATGGTTTACTTTCTTACTCACAGTAATTAGGCATGTTGAAGTGCTAATCTTATTAGTCTTCCTATAATTTGGTTACTTTTTTGACTATAAAACAAGTATTGTTTCTAGTTAGCAGCACGGTTGCCTGAAAGAAAATCAATCTTTTCATCCATTTTCCAATTCAGTGACATTTTTAAGGGTAGTGGGGTGCTGGTGCCGAAACTAGCAACTTTGGGCACAAGCTGGAAACCATCACTGAACGGGTAGTATAGTATAGTATAGTATAGTATAGTATAGTATAGTATAGTATAGTATATATACTGAGGAAGATCTTTTTCTACCTCTGGCCACATTTCTTTTATATACAAGCTTGCTCATGACAGCATCATGTGAAGAAATTCCAGGGTGGGTTCCAGGCTTGTGCTGGTGCTACCAGAATTGTCCCCAATTCGTTTCATCTTGTAATGGAAATGTGAATTCAAGAAATGCATGTTAAAAATCATGACAGCAGCTTTGTTTTCTAGGGTAAGATCGAGATTTAAAATAAGAATTATGACCAGCAGTTTGAAAATTTTATGCATATAACAGTGTTTTATGGACAATAGTATTGGCAGAGCTCTTATGTCAAATTTTTTTAGGGAAAACTAGTTTTAGGTAAATTGTGCCTAAAGTTTTTTATTAAATCACCAAAGGAAACTTGTAAGTTAGAAGCCTGAATAATAATATTTGATATAACATGTTTTCTTCAGTTACAGTACAGAACAGTGGCACACTGCATTACAGTTCCTGGTGTACTGAATTCCATTTTAAACTGTAAACACGTTAATATATACCAAAAAGCGCCCTCCTCGGGGTTTGTTTCCTGCCTTGCGCCCTGTGTTGGCTGGGATTGGCTCCAGCAGACCCCCGTGACCCTGTAGTTAGGATATAGCAGGTTGGATAATGGATGGATGGATATACCAAAAAAAGAACTTACCACTTAAACAGAGAGTTCTTCCATTTACTCTCCCATTTAAGTGATAATTAACAAAAAGTCTAAGTACACAAAAAACTGTATAGCTGTTTTGTCTTAGTTCATTAATATTCTGAGGTGGTGCCACTATCACTCAAATTGAGCTGTGCTACAAATACCACATGTGTCTGTTGTGCCTGATTTTCATTACCACATTTTCTGCACCTATTCTTCTTTTTTGTAACTCACTGTATTGTAGACTTAGTAATCATCTTTTATCAATTGAGCTCCTGACAACCATTTAGTCAAACTTTTATTTTCAACATTCCATTCATAAACTGACTTAAGCTAAATGTCCTAACCTCATATAATTTATTCTTTTCTAATGGTCTGGTAAAAATGTTCTGCTATTAAGTTATTCAATGAAATGCCAACTCCAGAACATTATTATATTTTGCTATTCGAAAGTAAGAACAAGTTAAGCTTTTTGGCTGAACATTAAATGTCATAAAAATGTTATCATTTTCAATCTGCATTTTAACAGAGTCTGTAGTGCTTGGCTTGGCTATCTTTGACTTAAAAGGGAAAAATGTAAGTGTGTTTAAACTCTTCCGTAACACATATTACCTTTATAAATAATTTAGTGTATGCACACAAACTTTGACATACATTCACTTGCAGCCTCTCAGTTTTGACTTAAGAAGTTCTCACATCTTAGATGTCCATGTTCAAAGCAGCACTGTTAGTTATAGACAAACTGTTTTTATCAGATACTTTTCCTTTGACTGTCATTCTAAAATATTAGCATTTTTAAGCAGTATGCTAGCAATCCATTGATTTTTTGCATCTGCTCTTTATTGCTTAGGGCCACAGTAAACATATCCTGGAATTAATGGCAGCAAGGCAATAATCAGCCCTAGATGGAACATTGCAAAGAAAAATCACCAATACATCAATGCCTGTTCACCTCAGAATCAATAATACCCTTAAAATATGTCTGCAAAATGGAGTCACTGGAGAAAAGTGACTTAATCCACGAGTATGTGTTAATACATATTAGGATATCAGTTTTGGGTATCATGTGAGTGACAAAGAAAGTCATCAGTGATGTCTGATGCCCCAAAGGTCATGCACTTCTTAAGAAAGATATTCTGCAGATGTCTGTTCATTACATTTTGAGTCATAGTTAAATGAAGTACTGTTATGGACATTCTTCAAAGGTAGAGGTGTTCAGAGGTGAAGTAATGTGAAAATGACCAGGGAAAGAAAATAACAACATGGAGCTGGTGAAATCTTGGGTTAAAAAAACAGGCAGAAGTCAGAAAATTGAAAAAGACAAATAGAAAAAAATATCAAAACTATAACACATCCAGAAATGATAGTTGAAGTAAGCATTCCTATATAGGTAGAGCATGACGTCATAAAGTGTCACATGACTCACAACGGTTGTAGCAGCAGTAAACACTATGGCCTTCACCGTGTAGAAATAATTGGAAGTGGTGACAACTACATGTAAGCAAAAAGCAAAATCATGTACATTCAGAAAAACAAGTGTAATAATTCCAAACATGTATAGAACTTATTAGTGAGTTTTTCAAAACCAGATTCATTATAAACAGATTTTAAGGAATTTATAATATAAAATCAATTAAATACAGTTGTAAAAGCAATCAAAGCTGAAACATAAGTGTTGAGGTTCCAGATTAAATCATCATTTACATAAAGTTGAAAAGTTAATGTTGGCAAAAAAATAACAAGGTAAAACTTGTTGAAACACTTTAATGGTATAACTGTAGTATCCTCCAGGGCACTGGTCTATAAACCAACTCTGATGTCTTGTCTCGGCCTTCTTTTAGCTGCTGAAGGCAGAAGAGGCAGAGTCAATTGTGGGGTGCACAGCTGGTCTTCCAAGATTTCTTCCTCTACTCTAGAGCAAAAACTGAGAAACCTGAAGACAGTGAAGCCCTCATTCTCTTCTTCTCATGGAACCAACAAAATCGGTCCCCATAAGATACTCACCATACCATTCAAGCTTAGCACAGTATAAACCAGACCATGAACAAAATGGCTCTCCTTATCCTATTATTAATATAATTAAGTGTGCACGCTGTGATCGCAAGATGCATGCATTCTCAAAAATTCTAGAACCTTGGTGTGTGCCGTCAGCAATAAAAGTCCAAATGTCATGTTTATAATATTTTATATTATTTGTCATTTACCTCTGCTGGGGTGTATTGCAAAGAGCTTATGATGGGCAGAGTGATTGGATACCCTTAGACATCTGGAAGTTTGGACTGAATTGTGCCTCCTCTAGACCACGAGGGGGCGACCGCCCTGGTGGCTTTGGGGACCATGGGAACGGAGCTTGGAAGCTCAACCCTATTGTGTCCCATGGTCACCGCCCCAATGCCTGAGGAGCCCTGGCCCTCAGCACTTTCGCCACACCCGGAAGTGCTGGGGGGAAGAAGACCAGGGACACCTGGAGTGCTTCTGGGTGTGCAGCCGGTACTTCCGCCACACTGGAGAGTGCCAGCAAAAGATTATCGGGAGACACCTGGAACACATCTGGGTGATTATAAAAGGGGCCGTCTCTCTCTGTTCTGTGGCTGGAGTCGGGTGGAAGAGGAATAAGCTCGGAGGAGAGGAGTGGAGGTGGTCAGCAAGCGAGAAAAGGCATTGTGTGAGGCCTGGACTTGAGGGGTGATTGGTACTGGGTACTGGGTTGTGTGTGTGTTCACTGTAAATAAGTATGAATAAACGTGTGTTGGGTGATAAAACATCGGTGTCTGCCTGTCTGTGTCTGGGCTGTTCCCCACACTGTTTTGACTTGATAGTTTATAAAATGTTTCAGTATAAATATTCTGTGGATATTTGTATGTATACTTCTGTGTGCATATGTCATGATGTTTTGGCATTCAGTATTATAATTATTTATACTTTATATGTAGTAGTGTTTAGTTTACTGAACTTGCTGTTATGGTTTGGAATTTTGTTTAATGTCCTGAATCAATTGTTTGCATGTAATGTGTAATTATCTGCTCATTGTGAGGTTGTGATTCATGTCTACCATTTCTTTGAGGTTTTAGATTCATTTAAACTGTGATTTGTCTTAATATCATTTTGCATGCCAAAATTGTCTTTGTATTCTTATAATCACATGTTCAGTATCCCTCATTGAATAAAAGTAGTGTAGGTTAGCTTCAGAGAGGTCATCGTTAGGTTTTACTTCTGTTTTGACCACTGCTTTGTTCTTGATGTCCCATATCTCTTTTGCCCTTTCATTCTAAGATGTTTTGTTGTCTGTGCTTTTTCTGGTTTAGATCTTGCTTTCCTCTGATGATTTTCTTGTCCAGTCCTTTTGGTATTCATCTCTACGTTGTTCATATTTAAGCTCAGTAGAACCCTCAGGCATCTCTACCCTGTCCACAAGATCAGGCAGCGATGAAGACTAGTGGAAAGCAGCATAGATGAGGATTGGTGACTTGACCTAGACAGTGGCATAGACTGGAGTTAGCAGCTTCACTTGAGAGTAGCATGGACTGGATATGGGAACTGAACCTGGACAACAGTGTAGACTGGAATTAGTCAAGTAAGATAGCAGCAAATATTTAAATTGTTGGCTTATACTGGTAACCAGCACAAACTGGAACATATAGCTTAGACTGTGCAGCACTGCAGACTGGAACTAGAGGCTCATAGGGGTTGGCAGTGAAAAGTGGAATGAGGGCACAGAATAAAAAGCAGTAAATACTGGAGCTATTAACTCTGGTGAAACAACACAAACAACAGCAACAATAACTACTGGCTTTGGTAATTTAACCTTAAAGGATAAGTTTGGTATTTTATTTTTTTTCTTCATATATTAGTTTTTCACTTGAAATTGCATTCTAAGGTGAAGCTTTTTTTTATAAATTTTAAACAATCCAGGGTACTGGAGTCCCAGTGTGATGAAAACCTTAAAACATACAGAATGCGTCCATTTTTCAAGACAAAAACGTTGTCGAATATTGATGCCATCTTGAGATCACACACATATTACAAAACAATTTATCCATGTTGTTTCTAAAAGGCAAAAAAGCAAAGAGCAAACCATTGTTGTGAAATTTAGCCATTTTAAAAGGAGACCAACTGTGCACCTCACTTTGCTTAGTTCACCTACACCCCATGGTAGAGTGTCCTTGTTCAGGGCCATGGAAATGGATTCATCTCCAAAAGTCATTGCCAACCGCCTATTGTACAGTCAACTAAACAATAATAACTGAAAAAGTCATGTGATCGCTTATATTTTTACCATGCAGAAGCTTTTTATTCTTTATTTCACAAAGATAATGCTTGCTGCTCCTGGAATGCATGTATGTGCTTCAGTGAGAGAGAGAGAGCATTGAGCAGGCAGCCTACAAAAAACAAGTGTACAAGCAATTATTTGTTTCCACTTCAAGCACTGCATATAGCATGTAATCAACTGACAAGAACTGAACAGATATTATAGGCATCCATTCCACTTATCCAGGGCAGAGTTGTGGTACAGGTGGAGCCAGTAATCATCAGAGGAACACAAAGCAGGAACAATACCCTGACCGGCACTAGGCCATTGCAGTATGAAGGCAATCACACCCACACACACACACACCATAGGCCAGTTTAGCAATATGAGTTCACCCAGGCTGAAATTTAGTAAGTTCTTTACAGATGTTTTAACGCAGGCTGAGTTGACTGTCATTTTTGCCTCACAGTACCACATTCTGCTTGCTCTTCCGATATATATACAAATATATTCTGTGATGGACCATTGAATGATCATATTCATTACAAAAATTTAAAATATAACACATGTGCTCAAAAGAGCAGAAAGGGAGCTGTCTAAAAGGCAATCCAATGCAAACAAGTCCAAAAACACATTCCATAAGCAATAAACTTAAAGGCAGAGCAGAAAAAAAAAGTTAAAAACCAGGAAAACCACATAAATCCACCAGTCAAGCAATACTCACAATTGACTCCAAACAACTTCAATGAACCACTGCCTGAGCTTCCTCTTCTGTGGCCATAAATAGCCAGAGGCCAATACCTCCTGAGGTATGACCTATAGAACTTACAAAATCACATTTAAAATGACAATATACAAATGGAAAATAGTAAACCAAACCAACAGTAATCACAAAATTACATGGAAAATTACAAATCACATTTAGCAAAAACAACAAGGAAACATAAAATACACAAACTGTAAACCCAAGTTAATATGTAACGCCTTGGCAAACTTCATTAAACAGAGTCCTTTCCATCCCTCACAAGCATTCTGAATAAAAAGAAAGTTGTTTCCTATTATAATTCACTGTGTGCTGTATTATCCCCATCCCCACTTGGCCTATGACTTTTGGAAGATTCCTCACCCCTGGATGGCTTCTGTTTCAATGTTACACATACGCATGTAGATCAATCACCAACATGGACCGCAATATTTACTTTAATGTTGCCAAAAAAAACTCTCTCTTTTGGAACTCAAAATGTTCCCACTAACTAGGAATGTCAATACATTGTTTTATTTATGTTTTACTTCCTAAAATTTGGAAGAAAAGTGATTGGTTTTCTCCCATTCCCACTCTCTAAAACGTGTGTGCTGTTAACCTGAACAGCTATCAGAATGTGGGGTCCTGCTAACTGGTACTGCTAAGTTCAATTTGGAGGTGTTTCTTGTTTTGCTCATGTTGCTGCCACATTTGATTCCTCTTAAATTTGTGATGAAATAATCTGCATTTAGAAAGCCATTTAAAATATATTCTCTGCTCTATGATTTTACCACCTAAAATGTATTTTGCATTTACATTACATTTAGAATGGTGAGTTTCAAATAGCTATTTAAGTTTGATATTTATCTATTTATGGCTTTTTCATTTTATTCTAAACAAAAACAAAAATATTTAAAGGCAGTAATTAGCTCATCATATATTTATAGTAATTCATCAGTATTTACCTTATATTTTCAATGTGAGACTGTGCATAATATATAGTTAAAACATTTTAGTTAAAACAGACATTCATTCTAGTCAACATTGTTTGTTATGAGATCAAACAAAATCATTATTTTTGAAGAGAATGCAGAGGGATCAAATTTCAGAGATACAAGAGGAAAATAAACGTGGGATACTGTGTCTTTAATGTCTTATAAAAACATTGCAGCAGTCAAAAACCAGAAGAAATCTTATGCTGCTTCTTTCACTTTTTTGGGGAATTAGACTTGGAGAGCTCTGAGTTGCTTTTTTAATGGTTAATGTTTCCATCCTTCCACCCCTCCATCCATTCTTCTGATCTTGCTTAGGCTTTTTCAGGGTGGCGAGTGAGAACTAATAAATTATTTCAATAAATGTGTGAGCAGAATGCAAGTTGTATATTCAGTATAACAGCAGGGTTACACAGTGACACAGTGGTCAGCGCTGCCTCCGAAATCCTGAGTTTAAATATCTTCCAGTTCTGCCCTGATGCCAAGTGGACAGGCCTTGGAACTGCTAGCCCTGACTGGAATATATGGGTTAGAAACTGGATAGATGGATATATGAACATATAGTAGTCAGAAATCAAACAGATTCATCTGAAGCTAGTGACCTTTACCTGTTTAATTGCAAATTTGCTATTATCTATGAATCCATCAATTTTCTAAAATATTTTTGATCACTGGAAAAACCAGTACTTACACACCCATGATAACTGAGCATAGTGCCTGAAGAATATGGAGAAAGGAAGCCCATGAAGAAAATACAAACTACACACTGTCAGGGGCAAGGACCTAAATGAAAGCCAGGTGACTACAAATGTTTCACAATATTTTATATCACTTTTAGTATTTTTTTACTCTCATATATAGATATAAATATATTTTTTCAAACAAAACATGAATTAAAGAAAAGGCATAAAGAAATAAATGAATTACTACATTACTGTAATCTTCCATTTAACTGTGGGAACTTGCTCTAATAAATCATTTGGCAGCAATGCAAAGGCTGTTCTATAAATAGTGATTGCAGCAGCTATATATATTTTATCTTAAATCAATCATGCAAAGTCCTGTTTATTTTAAGTATCATTAGTTACTTTCCATTACCAATATTTTCTGTGTTATTAAATTTTGAATCGGTAATAAAAAGACCTTATTATACATATAACATATACTTGTAAGGATGGCTTATTCACTTTTAAACTGAAATGAAATTTCTGAAAAGCATTTTGGTGGAAGCAATCAGTCTGTTTAGTCTTTTAAGCTTCTGGAGAAAACTTCTGCGTAGCCAAAAAGAGTCTGATGAAACAATGACCTTAAATGGTAAAAGCTCCCGGGAGTGAAACAGAGGCTGGCTTCAAAAAGGAAAAAGACAAGAATTTGTTAAGCTTTAGGTAGAAATCTCAAAATGTAAGGGATCTGGGAATCAACTGTCTTCTGCTGTAAGCTAGAAGCTGGCTCTTCTCCTGCTGTTAAGGTAAACAAGCTGTGGTTTATGTAAAGCTGTGACTTATCGTTTGGTCAGGATCTTCTTTTATTTTTATTGTGGTGCAAGTAATATAGTAATTATATTTGACAATTGTTTTATGTGCAACATATTGAATGTTGCAGGCTCTTGTACTGCTTTTTAAGAGCAGGTTTACAGAATACCAAACTGCTAACGTCATATAACCTAGAGACCAAAACTATAAACTGTATGTTTATCATATTAGTTATCTATAAATTATGCACATATATACAGTAAATGTGTGTGCTTGTGTGTATGTGAATATATGTATGTGTATGTATATACACATAGCTAAACATGGTCCAGACATAACTGAAATTATTCAGTGCTGGGTGAATTTAGTTGCATTGACTGTTTTAAGAAATCATTCTGGGACCATTGTCATCGAAGTCACAGTAAACACATGTGCTCAATCAAAATATTTGTACATGTGTTTATCAATGGCTTTAGAGGGAACAGTTACTGTTTTTAATTACTTGCACACTTTTCTTTCATTTGTTAAATAACTAAGTAATAACAGATATTCTTACAAGTTCATTCTTTTAAGTATTTAAGTAATATTTTTAAACATCTGCTGGGCAGTCAATTATTTCAACTCAATAAAAAAACAGTGCATTCTCCTCATGTTTTATTTAACTGTATTTTGGATTTCACAAAAGGTTCTCATGGTAAAATACAGTACCACAATGAAAAACAGCCATTGCTCTAAGTCACATCTAACCCCTTCACCCTTCAATGAGAAAATGTTCTGTGCCTCATTCAAATGTTTTATCCCTAGGGAACTGACTCACGCATGCATTGCACATGTACAGTGCCTTGAAAATAGAACAGGACAAATAAATGTTCCACAAGGCCTTGGTCGCCAGCTTAATTGACCAAGTGTTTGAAGCAGACACAGGAAGTACTAAAAATAATTTGAGTTCAGATCTGATTTATGGCACTGATACTTCCCAAGGAATAAACCTCTTCTCTATGTACTGTAGACGGTTTAAATTACTTTCTCTTAACATGTACCAACCTTTATTAAATATGATCAGTCACATGTGCATACAGAAAATCTGACCATTTTTGATCCTGACATTTCGTTATATAGTGGATGGGAAACAGTTAACTGTGGGTGTTTTTTACCTCAAGGCCAGTTTCATCATGTACATACAGTAATAATGTCAGACTCGAATATCTAGATGATTTATTGGATGTGAAAGGGTGAGTGAGTTAAGTGGAACCTGGGTTAATATTAAAATTAAACAACAACATTATTTTCATTGCAGGAATACTTTTGTGGACACAAGTCTCCCCAGTATCAGTATTAATATGTCACCAGCCAGCTGTTACTTCAAAGGCAAACAAGACTTTATTTTAGAAAACCACAGTGCCATTGACTTACGGCGCTTTTGACTGATTTTATTTTAAAGACTTTTCTATATTCCTAATTACATTTTAACCATGTGACAATAGTCTTGTCTGAATTGTTGTTTATTACACTACAGTCTTACTTCATTTCAATTGACGGAAGGATATAAATCTTTGCTGTGTCATAAGAATACTAATAGTGCCATCTTTGATCAAAATATGTGTTTCAGATGTTATTTTTAGTAAAATTACTGAACTAAAACTTAAGTTATATGTTTAGACAAGTTTTAATGTGTCAGTAATAAGCATCAATAGAAATATGTATTTAACTTTCCCTTGTGCCATGGCAAATAGTTTTGCAGAGTAGTGATTTTCATTTTTCATCTCGTGTGTGTTAAATATTTTAGTATAGTGTGACCTGGCCTGCTTCATGTCAATATTATGGATGCTTTACAATACATCAGAAAAAGAAATTGCTCCTCCAATGGTGAAAAATAATTTGTTAACAATGAAAAACAAATTACAGACAATCCTGAGAGGCCTACACCCTAAAACACAGTTTATGGGGGATTTTATTAAGTTTTAAAGACTCTCCTAGGCAATATTCCAATTCGGCATAAGAAGGACCACTCAGCTAATTCGATCCAGTTAGTCAGGCAAGTTGATATGGTGTTGAAGACATGAAGAAACAGTACTCAGTGGCACTAGGCTTAAAACCAGTTCCAAATATTTATTATATAAGGTGTGAAGGAACAAGCCATTTCAATACTCTCCTGGCATTTCTAGTATTACCTTAATTTCTTCCTCCAATCTTATCTGTTAAGTCTTTAGTTTATATGTTGTGGCAGATCTGTGGATTCTGGAATGAGTGGAATGTCACTAGAGGCTAGCAACTGTGTTTGGATGGGGCATAAATTGTGGGGACACAGTGTACGTAAGGCTTTTAACTGTTTGGAGTTATTGGGTGCAGTGTCATCTGGGTCCGCTCTTCTCTGTGTATTTTGCAGAACAGAGTAGAATTTTTTAAATGAATTTTTAAATAGGATGCTGGAGTGGCATGTCATCCATGATTGGTTGCTGTCTTGAATGTAAAACTACTCAGGTACACCCCAGCTTATAAAACAGAAAAGTGCGTTCAGGTAGTGAATAGCTGAATGCAGTGTATCATTTAAAGGAATAACTGCTAGAAATATAAATCCAGATTTGACCTCTTAATAATAATATTACAGTCTTCTTATTGTGCTGCTTGTGCAAATAATTACTTCAAAGATATGAATGTGTCACAAACAGAACTTCATTAATTATTGATCATACGTCAAATGTGTTATGCTACATTTCTCTTTGTCAATACAAAATAAGAAAAGCATGAAATTTTGGAAACTTGAAACTTTATTTATAAAAGTGCAATCTTCTGCCTGTATAAATTGTATGCTTAGGTGTGAATATACTGTATATATGAAGAATAATTCTGGGCTGTGTGGTAGAAATTTAACATCTTATTAAAGAAACATCCCCTAAGGATAAATCAGTTATCAGGCAGGGGAAAAGCTGCTCATTGTATCTTTTAATTACTCCTCAGCAAACTGCCTTGGAGGGAGCATTCTTTAAAAGCAGTCTGTTACAGCATGGTCAGAATGGTCAGAGAAACAAAGAATTGAGGTTCATTTTATAAACTAATGAATTTACATACAGTGTCAATCAATGCATACATTTTACTCTAGGTGGTTCATTCATTTACACCCAAATGATTTATATAAAATAAAAGTCTATTATATTATATTCTGGTTATTTGTGCCACTCGTGGCGGGGTTTCAATTTGCCACCTTTCAACATATTTGAATATGTTAACGTATTTAATTAGAAAATTAAAATGACGTATAGAGAAAAATTAAGATACATTTTGTATAGATTTATTCATATATAGAGAGAAACAGTAATAATTTTTCACATATAATTATTTATAAGCATCAACTAGCCAAGAATATAGTATAGACACACTAATAAGCCGTGTGCAGATTATTAGTTTAATATAATTACGCGGCGAAAACCAGAATTAGTGTAGTGTACAAGTGATAGGTGGGGATGTTTTCTGTGCAGAGCAGGGACGTGTTCGGATTGATAACGAAATGAAATTATAAATTAGTTGTTTATCTTCCGAGAAATTATTATCGGTGTAATGTTTATGTTTATTTTTGTTATTACCTCATAAATTTCAACTGCTGTATCTGATGCCGTCACAGAAGGACAGTCTGAAAATTATTTTTGAAGCATTTGTGGGTAAAAATCAAAGAATTTTATTTTTTTCATTCATGATTGATATTTTTCCAAACCCTGCTGCTTATACACGAATTGTACTGAGCCTTTTGGCCAATAATGGCGCCCTCAAAATGTGCCTCCCGGGGCAGACCGCCCACTCCGCCCACCCCTAGCTACGCCATTGATTCTTATACCTTTTGCGATGAGCTACCACTCTTGAAATTTCTGTGCATATAGCAACTGTCCATTCTCGTTTATAGGACATCTGCTGATTTCTTTGCCATCTCTTAGACATCCTTCAGTACATTTTGTATATTACATCAACCTTTCTTCTGGTACATTATTTACTTGACCATCTCAGTATTTTTGCTAAACCAGTTCTTTACATTTCAGTGTACAGTTTGTTGCTCACTTGACCTTTATCTGGTTTCCTGGTGTACCTGAACAGGTTTCTGACATTTATTAAGCCTTTAGCTATTTCTTTAAGATGAATGCTATGTTATCCTAAAATTATTCTTCCACAGCTGGTCTAGTCCATGTAGTAAGGGGCTGCTTGTGAGTGTATCTCTAACGCCTGTTTGACTGTTTGCACTAGTCAGAGTGTACCTCTTGTATTGTTTGTCACAGTGAGCTCAAATCCATATTCAGTACAAATTAGTTTCTTCTTAGTAATTAGCAATCATGTGACTCCAACTTCTCCAGATTGTGATTAGTTTCTTTCTAATGCAGATAGTTTCTTCCTAACCCAGGCCGTGGTTAGTTTCTTCATGAGGCAGGCTAGCACCATACCTGGTTCTCATGTAATAACATCTTTTATCATTTAAAATGCATTAAGGTTTTTGGCATTCCAGATGAACTCCCTTGTCCTTTTCAGTAGGTGCTACAAAGTGGCATTAATTTTGGAGAAACTGTATTAGCAACAGGTTTACTTACCAGCTGTAACTATAATTGAATATTTCTCTTATCATGAGGTGGCTCCATAAAAGCTAATTCTGATATAACCTTACCAACACTGGGACTATTGGAACATTAGAGAGGACTCTGTGATGATTCAATTATGCCTTTTCACTGGCTGTAGATTGCTTTAACTCCATTAATTCCTTCACACATCTTTTTCATTTTTCCTCTTCAAGATACTAGTGTGGCCTAACCACTTTAATATATTGTTTGAATTTAATTTTGATAGTCTGTCCAAATATGATTTTATATGGTTGCATGTCTTGGATAAGGTATTTTTAAGTTATTAGCAGCTGCCATCCACCAACAAATGATCTATGCAAAGCCCTGGCTAAATTTCAGTTGAGGAAAGTGCAGAATTGTTTTTTTTTTTTGTATCTGGTCTTAGATTGTGCTATTCCTCAAATATTCAAATTAAAGTAATAAAGAGTGTCAATTTTATGATTCAGATACTTCCTTCCCATTAGTGTCATGATTGTCATCATTTGTGTTCTCCTTTTCCTTGCAAAGATAATAGCAGTAGCGTGCTGACCCACCCTCCCTATCCCCTGAAACCTCCCTCATCTCTTCTTGAGGAATGTACACATGCTTCCAGGAGAGTTGAGATATATCATCCCTTCATTGTGTCCTGAGTTTGCTCATTCCAGTGGGCCATGCCTTGAATGCATCCAGTGGGCATCCTAACTACATCCCCAGATTGGCTTAACTAGCTTCAGAGTGAGCCCAGCAACTCTGTGTAGGAAATTTGTTTCAGCTTCTTCTACAACCACTTTCTCATTCTTTCAATCAATTCCAAGAACTCATGACCATTGGTGAGGATGTGGATATAGACAAATAATAGACAGTTTTCAACCTGGACTTTAACTCGTATTTCATCACCAAGGAACACTACAACATTTGTAAAAGTATTGCTGCTTCTCCACTTTATTGTTCAATCTTATAATCATCTCTACCCTCACTTGGCAAAGTGATCTCAAGTTACTTAAACTGCTTCACTCAATTAACACTTACCTGCAAGAAACAGGACTCTCTTTTGTAGAAGAAAGCCACAACCTCAGATTATGAAATGACAGTTTTCATCCCAACTGCATTATATTCAGCTGAGATTCAGTGCATGCTGGAGATCACACTATGATGAGGCCAAAAAGCCAATATAAGCAGCAAACAACAGATATGCAACCACAGGTTTTTAAAACTTGATACCAAATTTTGACTGTGTTTGTGAGTATCCAGTCTCCCACTTGAGGCATCTCCCACATGACAGCTCCATAGTAGGAAAAAGACCATTAGTAATTAAGAATTTTGATTCTAGACCCAATGATGTGCACATTTGATTAAATATGGAAAGTATTGTTCAACCTCCTGCACAAATTTCAGCTTCTTTCCCACCAGGGAAGTTATGGTCTGCATTCTAAGAGCCACTGTCCACTGCTAATGTCTAGTATTCCTGGATGCATTCTACTTTTCCCTACTAGCCTATATGATGGTCCCATGCAGGCATTTCAGGATGAGCCTAACCACAGTATGTGGGTCACTGGGTCTCTAGTTATTTGCTGACAAACACCGTTCCCAGGCCTTTTAAAGCCATGGTTCTCTGTGATATAATCAGAACATTACTTAAGGAATGTTCTTTGTTTTCTCTCTCTTCTTAGATCAATGTGCCTTTGGATAACCCTTTCAGGAGCACAGATCTCCAGACAGCATAGCTCTTAGAATCATTGGGGCACATAAGCATCTCCAGCTTGCTAAGGACACAAGCCTTGGGCTATTAGCATTTGATGAGTGCTTGTTTGTTGCTGCTAGAGGATGGAAAAATGTATAGAAGGTGGTACAAAACTAACAGGCTTAAGCACCAGTAGAATTTGTATCAAGACTTTGAAATCCTAAAGTATACTTTTTAAAGGCAATAAAATATGGGAACAATAGAAAACTGAAAAGGTAAGCACTGTGCATAGCTCTACTGTCAGTGACACAGAAGACTGAGACTTAAGAGTGAAACAATGCATTGTCAAGCTCAACACTGAAGATGTCCAGAAGCAAATGGTGATTCAAGTCCCATGACAATTAAATTAAAAGCAAATTATACTCATTAAAGCCCAGAATTTACAATCTGACTAGAAAATGCTGAAAGTTAGGTTATTGGTATATGTGTTTTAGCTAACACACCTCTTAAATATTGTATATAAGGCAGGGTCAGTAACTCATCCAAATTTTTTAAATGAAAGGCAACAGAATGTGCTTCAATATCCAATGGATATCACTCTTCACCCTTGCTGGAAAAGTCTATGCTGAGTTATTGGAGTATAAATGTTCTGTATGATAGTTGAACCTTAGATCCAGCAATGTGGATTACATTCAGGTCTTGCAACAGTGGAACAACTATTTGCCCTTGCACAGATATTTGAGGAGACATGAATATTTATTAAACCTGTATAAATATACTTTGTGAACTTGTAAAAAGTTTTTGACAGTGTGGCTTGTGGTTTCTGATGAAGGTTTTTCAAGAGTATGGGGCTTCAAAAAAAATACTATGTACCATTTTATCCCTGTATTTGTGGGGGGAAGAGTTGTGTTTTTATATGTTGCAATCACTGTATGCATTTGACACTGCCAAAAATATATCTTCTCTCCTATTCTTTTTATGATTTTTGTGGATAGGATATAAAGTGCAGACAAGGATTGAAGAGAAGCAATTTTGAGTACCTAATGATTGCATCTCTACTGTTGGTAGATGTTTTCCTCTTAGCCTTTTCAGATTGTCATTTTCTTCAAAGCAAGAACTGTAATCAATTAACTGATGTTAATTCAAACCAATTTAATTAATTTAAATTAATTTGTCTCTTCCCTTGTTCATGATTTTCATAGGCAGTATATCCAGATTTAGTAAATTCTTGCACAGTGTCCAGCTTTTAGATTCAAAGACTGCATTTCTTCTGTTTGTGGGTGGCACTGACCTCTGGGATCTCTGGCCTCCAGTGAAATGATTCTCAGCTAAATGAGATGTGTCTAAGATCAGGATTAGCACCTCCAAAGCTAAGGTCACAGCCCTCTACTGGCTTTTTCTACAGTATGTAGGAATAGCTGCCATGAGAGTAGAGGTGATGATAACATTCATCAAGAAATCAGTGCAGCTGTAGCAATGTTGCTAGAATGGAACATGGCGATCAGTCCTTGCTTTAGCTACTGGTTTTTCCAGCTCATAGTCACAACGTCACAAGTTTGGAGTAGTGACTGAAAGAGTGATATTAATACAATATTACAAAATGAAGTTCCTATGCAGTGTTGATGGGTTCACACTTTGTGAGGACCTTAGTGTAGAACTGTTGCTTGATGGAAGACAGCTGAGGTAGTATGCATATATAGTTAAGACACTCCCTAACCACCTGCCACAGGGGCTGGACCAAGCTTAACTGACTGGGAGAAGATCAACGATTAGATGAAGGATACATTGGAGGGATTATATCTCTTGACCAACATGGTAGAGTCTAGGAATTTACTAGATGGAGCAGGAAAATGTTGCAAAAGATATTGTAATCTTGTCTGTCCTGTTTGGGACTTTGCTATCACAACCATCACCAGAATCAGTGGAATGAAAATGAAGTGAAATGAAAGAGCATGATTCAAAAAAGGATTATTCAAAAACTTGTAAGCAGCCAAAAGCTGAGGAGCCCTTGCACTGGTAGAGTACATGAATGGCAGACAATTAAAAATCCAAAAACAGTAGGGCAAAAAAGGTCAAAAACACTTACCAGGCAACAACAATTAAAGGGAAACAGAAAGAGCAGAATCTACGCAGTAATGCAGATGAAAACATACAGCAACCCTGGATACAGAAGCAACTAAAATTGAGGCTAAATACAGTTCTGCACAGACGGCCATTTTTTTTCTCTTTTCCCACTAATTAAGAGATTGAAGGATAATTGTTAATTGATCATAATTGATGATTCATAACAACACATTGAGGTAGTTAGATCCAGGTACATTTTAGGACAGAGCCTAGACCCACAGGATGCCACATGAACAGGAAATGCAGTGATAAAGGTATGCCCACAACTACACAATTACAATGAATTGTCAATTACCAGTCTTTCTTTTAAACAAAATATTTAGGACATACACCCCAACCCAGGTAAGCAGAACAGTTTTTGACTAAAATTATATCCCTTTCAGCCACACTTTCCCAAAGCACTCATATTTACTCACCTATTCATTACTTTTTATGATCTCTCTCCTTCTGTCATTTGTTGTATTTACTAACATAAAAAAGGAGTGATCAACTTTTAACATTGTTCTTTTTAAGAAGGTAATGTGCTCACGTATCCATTTTGCAATATAAGGGATGAGGCTGTTTGCTTAAAAGAAAATATTATTTTATTATTGGTCCTGAAATGTTCCGCATTTTTTCAAAAAACTGGCCTGTCTTGTAGCTGTAGTGCTGTGCGCTGTAGCCATTAAGATATGTAGATAGTAAAATGAAATTCTTATTTGCATGTTTCCTGCAGGCTAGCACCAATAATAGCATACCTAAAGCAAACAAACAGACAATGAATACAACACCATACACACAGTTCATTGCATGTGTGGCTGCTGAGAAACCATATGACCTGCTGATAAGAATCCTAACTAATCTAGTAGTATTAGAAGTTCTTGTCCTGTAGCCAGAGTCGATGAAGAAGATAGTGTTCTTGCAGAATGGCTGAATAGAGGTAGTTATTTGCTAGTAATACTCTGTGCACCCTTCAACATCCTCTGTAGTGGTCCTGAGCTATGTAGGTACCATATTAGTCTGTTATGTAGCTATAGCCCAGATGGATTCTGCTGTGAACCTAAACAAGCTGGAGAAAATAGAGTTATCAAAAGGATTCCCTAAGAGGTCTAATGTGATAAAGATACATACTAAAACTGAGATGTGTTTTGCCTACTACAGGTCATAAGTGATGGTTACTCCAAGAAATTTAAAGCTGATATAAACTGAATATAAATTCAATGCTGATGTATTACTATTTTCCTGATTTTGCTAACATTAAGAGAGATATTTTTGTCTTGATGCAATTGAATCAAAAGACCTTTCTCCTTAAGCATTCTCATCATTGTTGGTGTTCAGGCCAAATTTGATGATGAAGCAAGACCAATGTTTGGCCTAAATATTTCTGTGGGTAGGGGTGTGGGTTCAAATATATGGTAGTGTATAAAAGATTTGTCTTATGCTCACAGTCATAACCGGTTTGGAACAGTATATTGTGAGTGCCATGCAGATAGGAGTTAAAGAATTATCTTACATTGTGATGGACAGCAGGCAGCGGTTGACATGATCTCTTACCTGGCCAGGAGGCCACCATACTGAATGGCCAAGAAGAATGGCAAGATATTGGAAGTGGGTATACCAACATCTCAGCAGGTATCGACCAAAGACCCTTACCTATCCAGAAGGCCAGTGTAATGGAAGAACAGGGGAGACAACCTAGTTGGAACACTGCCACCCATGACACACCAGGTGGCAGCACCCCTGGGCTACTGTACCCTTATGGCCACCTGCAGAGCTTGCTGAGAGCTGTAGCCCTATAGAGTAGCCCTGTTGGGTTTCATAAGAGCCACACAGAAGGCAGCAATAATTTGTGATCCCTACTTTGAGGGGCTTCTGTCTGACTCGGAATTGCTTCCTACAGGTAGTGCCCTGGCACCAGAAGTACTCCCAGGTCTGAGATAATAGAATCCACTTTGCCTCACCCAAGCGAGTTGGACTTGGGTGTGGAGGACAGACAAAATGTGCATGTGATAAGTGGAGGAGAAGAAGAAAAGAGAAAGAAGAATAAGACAGAATTGTGTTGGCCATAACTTCTGGAAACCTGTAGAAGGTATTTGGTCAAATAAATTATTATTTCAACCTGGAACTTGTGTCCATGGCATTGTATCTGCGGTTTAGGGCTCTGAATGCCCACTGGTCACAACATCTGAGATAATAAACTTGGAGAAATGAGTAAACGGTAGAGATAGAAATTGTATTCTTTATGTATCTTTAAACTAACCATGCTACATGGTACTTAACTTACCTACATTGTCTGTGTAAAATGCTTACAATAAAATTCACAAGAGCCTGTGAGAGGCCAGTGTGTCTCTGGTTCCTTGCTACTTTACATTGAAGGGCAGAAAATGCTACTGAACAGGAGTTGGTAAATATGAGAAACATTCAGCTGTTATTTAAAAAAAGGGCAAAAGTGAAGTGCAGAGCATTTTTGTTCATGTTACACTGGGAATTGCCTTTGTTAGGTGTTCACAGTGTAACAAACTTTTCAACTGAAAATTGCAAGACACTGTAGTAGACAACAGCCATGAGTACAACATGACAGCAGAATACCATTACTTGCCAAAACTTCAGTCAGTGTTAAATTCTTTGTGAGTGGTCAGGAAAGAACAAACTGACTGTTGGTAAAATAAGAGCTGGAAGTTGTTGACTTTAAAATGGTGTGGCAGAGACATACTACTACTACTAATAATAATAATTCTTTACATTTATGTAGCTCTTTTCTCACTACTCAAAGTGCTTCAGTGAATCAGAAGCCACTTCAACCACCACTAATGTGTAGCATCCTCCAGTACACTCACCACACAGTAACTGTTAGGTGATGAAGCAGTGAGAGAGATAGCCAATTAGAAACAGGAAATGGATGTTAAGGTGGCCAGAATGACAAGGCCATGGAGGGAAATTTAGCCTGGTCTTGGAGATAGACCAGAGAGCTTTAATGACCACAGAGAGTCAGGACTTTGGTTTTATTTTTCATCAGAAGGAAGGCACCATTTTTACAGCACAGCAGCAGCCCAAGCATTTCCTAGATGGTCTCCCATCCAAGTACTGGCTGTGCCCAAACATGCTTACTTCAGATGGATGACTTCTTCTGAAGTGCATGTGGTATGGCGGTTGGCAAGATAACATAAGGCAAGATCATGTATGTTTTCATTTTAATTAAAGTATAATAGCAGTGAAATTACAGAATTGTAGATAAATGAAAATCTGTTGTAACTCTTTGCTATATTAATTTCGTGGCAAATAGACACAGGCAGTTATTAACTAAATCATTTTTAATGGTAGCATTTTAAATGCAGCTTTTTTTTTACCTAAACTCAATTATTTAAGATACGACCAGGTACACTACACTACTGGTCGCTTTTCACTACATTAAATATTATTCTGTACAGTGGCCCTATTACAGTAGTTGAGGAATAATTTACACATTATTCTTGGATTCACTGTAACAAAAAAAAAAAAACACCACACACACATCCTTCACTATGCTGCCATTAACTTGTTACATCACACATAATAAACTAGTAGTCTTTACACTTTGCCCATCCCATAGTACACTTCTTCATTTAACCATACATTTAAAATTTCCCATGAGTGTTGTTCTTTCTTCATCCATAGATTGAATTATTTTGCTCTATCTATTGTGTTCACTTTTGCAATATTCCTCTAACTGGTACTAAAATTCTTATATTTTATTAGTTTATTTCTTGCCCACCACAATACATATTTTTCTATATGTAGCATCACTTATTACTTACTTTTGACTTTTCCATGCAATATATAGCTGCATGTCCATAGTTATTTTTTAATCCATTTAATTTCCATCATTTGTCAAAATTATTTTGCAGATTCATAAGAAAGAAAGAAAGAATACCTCCATACTTTCTAAAGATAATGTGATGCGTTGACAAAGCATATTGCTATGAGTATAAACAAGCCCCATCTGCATTTCTTGACATATTTCTGCTAAATAATTTGTTGGCTCATAGAGTTTGATATTAGTGGAATTAGTGTATTAGAGGAATGTGCTGCTTTGTTCTTAATAGTGTGAGCTGTAGGGGGCGTAGCATTACCTCAAACCTAAGACAGAGGTCCCAGGTTAAAACACACATTTTCATTTAATTGAATACTTTAAACAGGATTCTTTCGTGAGGGCATATCAATACAATCCTTTTAGACTACTCCATGGAATGCATTAAAGGATCATTGTGGAGAAAGAGATGCTGCTAGTCTGCACAAGCTGAGATCTACTGTACCAGTTAGGAAGTCCAAAATACATATGTACAAAGTCTCACATCCAGGAGCATGCTGATCAGTTTTGATAGTCCAACAATGTTAAATGTGAAGCTGTAAAGCTGTATTCCATAAAAACAACTCTGGCATAACAGTTTTTTATTATCCAGGTGTGCAGAGACAGAATGAACTGCAAGGGCTATGGAATTCTCTGAGGAACATTTGCATCAGTATTCCAAATGGATGTTGTCCAAGCTGGCTAGAAGAATCTGTTTAAATATTAGTTTACACTGTAACGTATTAATCCTTTAACATTTATTGTAACATTATTTAGTACAGCTTCTAACATTTTATTTCATGTTACATATTTTAGTTTGTGAATTTTTTATTCCATTGGCAGTTTGGCTTTATGTGTGGCATACATTACATTTAAAAAGCTATAGTGAACAAGAACTTTTAGCTGCTTCTTCTAAAGGTGCCAAGGAGGTTTGTTTTGTAATTTCCTTCACTAACATATAGACAATTTAATGTTTTGTTAATTCTGGAAAAAACAATATTTATCAACATCTTTCATCTTTATGTGTACAAAAGAATAAGTAGAAAAATGTGTTTTACTTAAAGCAAGTTTTCTAAAAACACATTGTTAGCAGAACCCTTTGGAAACTTCAATGAGAAAACCTATCTTACTGTAAGGGATAAAGAAAAAGATTTGGAGTTAATAAACATAATAAATCTTGTTAAATACTCAAAAGAAATATAAACTATATTGCAATAGAATTTAAACAGATTATATAAATCGAATATGACCACCTCTACTCAAATAGTTCAATGATAAATTAGCCCATGATTTTAATGAGAAATAACAACTAATGTAGCCATAAAAGTGAATTTGCTGATTAATTTAAATTTCAGAGTATTTAAAGCCTATTATTAACTTTAATTAATTGGAGAGTTCCAGTCTGTGACTTTAAAACCCTAAACATAAATAGTGTTTAAAGAGAACAGAGCAAAATAATAAATAAACTAAGCAAAAAACAATTAGATTCAATTCACCTACATGAATACAGTAGTAGTTCAAATACATTATTAATCACAGCAGAATTAGAACTGTTTACACAAATTATTGTAAAAGGACATAATGAAAACTAGACTGCAACCTTAAAGTAGCAACATGTGAGATCATTAAAGCCTGTTAGGAAAACAACAAACAAATATTCATCTTTTAAAAGCTCATCTAAAATGCAGGAAGGAAAAATTAGATTGTAAGATATGATTTGAATGGCAAAACTGGTAAAGCTCTAGAGAAGGTCCTAAAAAGACACGTTGCATTCATCTGCTATAGCACACATCAGATATACGAGTTTCCAACTCTTCAAAGTGATAGGCCTAGCTTATTTGATATTTAACTTTGACCTGTCACCTCTTTCAATATTATCAAATAACAATAATAATTGTATCTGGGGAGATCCTATACACATTTAATGAATATACTCCACTTTTGATTTTCTCTGCAAAACCATTTCATCTATCAAGTAGCAAATCTCTAGCAATTTCATGTTTTTTCTAATATGCTAACTGGAAATTAATAGAAACAGGATGAAGTGGGAAGGTCAGACATAACACATGGTATTTTGAAAGATTTTGATAGTATAAGAAAATAGCTGTAGTCCCACAGATGATGAGTTTAGTGAACATCTAACAATCATCTGGTGAAGATGTCAACATTTAAAAGATAGTATAAGACCTAGTTCTGACCACTTTATGCAGATCATTTTTAAACATTTTGTCTAATCTTGCAACCTACCTGTATTTATTCTAAAACTATCATCTAGTCATTGTGGGGCGGTGTCTATATATAAAAAGAACTGTATGTATGTATGTATGTATGTATTGTGAGATATGGCCGGTCATTCTTCCCGACCAATACCAGCAGGCCGCTAGATGGAGCCCTCCTTGCAGCATGGAGGTGCCCCGAATGCCAGCAGGGAATTATGGACAACAAAGTTTTTATGCACAGCCCTGCTGGCTACCATGGGGACCACCAGGAGTCACTGCAGGGAGGCACAAGGACATCTATTTTCCCTACACCCCGGAAGTACGTTCCAGTCACGTGGACAGAAGGAATGATGTGCTTCTGGGATGAAAAAGAAGAGTTTTTGATCTGACCCGGAGGTGCTAAGAAGTCACATGGACTGAGGGTTCAGAAGCACTTCTGGGTCATGGACTATAAAAGACTGGGAAATCCCAGACAGACGAGCTGAGCTGGGTGGCAGGGTGGCAACGCGTCTGGGAGAGGGGGATTGATTATTGTTTATTGGAGAATTGATTTATTTATGAGTATTGTGGAGAGGAGGGTGTTTTGTGCACATTATTATTATAATAATTCCAAATTATGGACTTTTCCCTGGTGTCTGATGAGTGGTCTGAGGGTTCAAGGGGTCAAGAAAACCCTAAACTGTCACAGTATGTATGTATGTATGTATGTATGTATGTATGTATGTATTGTATGTATCTATGTAATTCAGTCAGTCAGTCAGTCAGTCAGTCATTGTCCAACCCGCTATATCCTACCACGGGGTCGTAGGGGTCTGCTGGAGCCAATCCCAGCCAGCACAGGGCACAAGGCAGGAACAAACCCCGGGCAGGGTACCAACCCACCACAGATGTATGTAATTCATCTTAAATAAACTACAGTATTTAGTGGTGTAGTCTTACAAAATATATGAATTTGTTCTTTGTACTTGTGTGACAACTGAGAGGATCATAAGTGAGGGAGAATATTTGTTCATAGGTTCATATGACTCAAAAGAATCATAAGAAAATGAGATTGTGAAAACCATGAAACAGTCAGTCAAGTGCACTTTAAATGTCTACCTGCAAAACAAAAAAGACTGACAACATCATACATGCAGCATAGTATTTATTAGTGTTGCACATAGCTTAATTGATTTGTATGGTACACTGAAAAATGTTCGAAAAGAACAATTTGTTTTTGAACCACTACTATTTGAGAATTGTTCTAATAAAGAGTATCTGAAATGTACAAATCCATGTTTTTTCATATATACTGCATTTAAATTAAAGCAAAATCATAAAATTGGACATATCTTATCTACTGTTCTACTATCAGCTGCTTTCCTTCATTATCCAGGAGAACCTACACTTAATGCTTGATATATGGCTGAAAAATTTTGAAAATTATCTGCTAGTAGTTAGTGTCAATGAGGTCAGCTCCCAGAAGTTAGACAAGTACTGTTACTGCTAGGCCTGGGTAAAAATATCAATTTTCCAATTAATTGTCATTTTTTTGTTTAAATGATTCAATATCGATTCGTAAAGTCTCTACATTGATCACTTGAACCCATATCCTGCTCTATTACTACATGTAGATTTTTTCTTATCCCCGTTTTTGTCATCCATTCCAATAGTTGGCACTAGTGCACCTCTTTAAGCTTTCTACAGAAAAAGCACTTTACTACTTTGCATAAAATGATGTGTTCTTTTTAACTGAAATCAGTGTCTTAGACACTTAATTCAGATGTGTGGACTTACTACAGATTTAAACGGTATGTCAGTAAAGAACAACTGGATAAAAGCAAAGCCAAATGTAAGCTGTGCAATTCAGATGTTAATTATTGTTGTAATACAACAAATTTTTTTAAATTATTTGTCCAGACGTCACCCATAAATGTATTTTGACATCCAAATCAGTATAGCCTAAACAATACACACTGGAGACAGTGAGTAGCGCCAAGCTTCTGTTTACTTCAATTCATACCTAAAAATACAGAATCTATAGCAGTTTTTATCTGTAAAGATAAGAGACCCAACAACGCACCTCACCTGACAAAGCAAGAGGGCAGTTGCTGAAATTTTCAGAGCAGCCTGCGATACAAAATTGAATGTGTGCTCAAAGCAGCTGACTTGAAGTAGCTCCATAATAGCGGCGTTTACAGTCATGATGGCTGATTCTTTTTCTTTTATGTTCCATTCATTCAATGCCACTGTCAATAAGCATCAACTCTAGATATTCATTGTAAAATGCTTTCTTTTGTCTTAGGACTGTCAGACACATTTTTGAGACTGATTAACATGACTCCTACAAGTGACTAACTGAAGATTTGTGTAACTTGTAGAATTATAAAAAGGCACGAATCTTCTCGCTGCATGTTTAATTTCAACTAATTCAAGATTATTTTAAATGTCCAATAGGGAAATGAATTTGGCTAACAGTTTAGTTGAAGGGTGTCTACATGGAGATTCATAAAATACAAATAGGTTATTGAAAAACATTATTTAAGAAGCAATATTTGATTATTTTATAATATTATTCCCAAGATCAATGTTTTATAAAGTAGATCACATTGTATTTGACTAAAACAAGGAGACCCCCCCCCTTAATATGTGTGAACTCTGATGTAGCAATTATGCTGAATGAGTGCAGTGCTCTTTTATTTTTTTTAAAGAGCAATATTTTGTTCTATATCTTAATAATACTGATGTTAACTACTCAGTACTAAACAAGTATTTCTTCTTAAATGTCATTCAGTGCTTATGCATATGTTATAAAGTCACTATGTAGACACCATTCAAATAAAGTGTTACTGAAATTTGTCACATTATATTAATGTTCTCTATGCATGGTTAAGGAATTTCTAAAAAAAGCAACCTCTTCAAATATATCAGTGCATACTAATTCAGTGAAGATAACATTGATATCAAATCGAATCTGGGCCTTGTGAATCGGTATAGAATTGTATCAAGAAATTAGTGCTGATACCCAGCTTTAGTTGCTTCACTGCTTTTGAGCTGAGGAACACAGGTTTTTCTATATATTACCTAGTTCAGGTAACAAACAACAAGGCACTAATTTCCCAAATAAATGTAATGTAAACGTTGCAGGCCATAAATTTAGTAGGGCTAAGCAACAGGATAAAACTGTGGTTCAGTACATTCTGTATTACAACATCTTTTACCTGTGACTTCAAAAATGCAATCATTGAAATTTCATAGGACCAGTTAGTAGAAAATTTGTCTGCTGATATGTCTGTATGAAGTTATATATGAACAAGAACTTACTCTATTAAAATCCAAGGTAAGGTCTTTGCTGCCTTTATCCAGCTTTAGGCAAAGCGGTTCAAAGCACAGCTTTATCTACATCATGTTGTTCCGGCCACACCCATGCACTGCCCCCTTCCTACAACACAATTACCTACATGTTTTCACTTTGCATCCATAGCATACCTTGTAAATGTTTGGCTTTATTATCCACACAAAAAAGCTGTAGACAACTTTGTCATTTTTCTAATGTATTTCTTTCTGTCCTGCAATGTAAAGTTTACAGTATTTACATTCCAAAAATAGAATCTTTACATACAGATGGTGAAACAAAGCTCCTTGGAAAACTGACATGCCCTATTACTATTACAATCAATTGTTCTAAGCTATACCCATTGTGCCTCCTTGTTCACAATGTCTTGTCTGTATCTATGTATTCTACCCAGCTGATTGTGTATAAAGTATCTTAGTACTGGCACCTGGCACAAGAGGGAGGGTCACCAAGGAATTATTTATATAAAACAGAGGTTTCCCAGTGTTTACTGTTGACAGAAAATGGATGATCTTGCCCTGTCCATAAAGTCTGCAATGTGTTGTTTCAGCCTGTGCCTTAGCCAATTAGTCCATGACAGAAAATGACAATTAATGTAAAGAGGGCTCTTTAAAGTCACACCTCAAGACTATCATTTTACCATCACACTTGTACACTTTTATTCAAAATGCACCAAAGCTATTTTCACTTTGCAAGTTACTACTACAGCTATAGTTGCCGTCTTCAATCAACATTTATTTATATAGCACATATTCATACAAAAAAATGTAGCTCAAAGTGCTTTACAAAATGAATAGAAAAATAGAAGACACAATAAAAAATAAACATAAGTCAACATTAATTAACATAGAATAAGAGTAAGGTCCGATGGCCAGGGTGGACAGAAAAACAAAAAAACTCCAAAGGCTGGAGAAAAAAATAAAATCTGTAGGGGTTCCAGACCAAGAGACCGCCCAGTCCCCTCTGGGCAATCTACCTAACATAAATCAAACAGTCCTCTTTGTATTTAGCGTTTTCATCGAAGGACTTGATGATGATGGTCACGTAGACTTCTGGCTTTCAGTCCATCAATGTTGGTGCATCATGATGCTTTGAGTAGGTGGTGGTGGCGCAGGCCGCCACCACAAAGAAACCGGAAAAAGAAACAGAAGAGAGAGTTGGGGTCAGTATGGATTTTAGAGCCACCATGAATAGTTATTATGAAGAATTGAACATACAGAGTATCAGTATTAAGTTAAAGTGAAGTTATAAAAAGGCCATGTTAAAGTAATGTGTTTTCAGCAGTGTTTTAAAGTGCTCTACTGTATTTGCCTGGCGAATTCCTATTGGCAGGCTATTCCAGATTTTGGGTGCATAACAGCAGAAGGCCGCCTCACCACTTCTGGAATATAACGTGTCAGGCATTCCGATATATAAGATGGAGCGAGATTATTTAAGGCTTTATAAACCATAAGCAGTATTTTAAAGTCAATCCTGAATGACACAGGCAACCAGTGTAGTGACATCAAAACTGGAGAAATGTGTTCGGATTTTCTTTTCCCAGTTAGGATTCTAGCAGCTGCATTCTGCACTCGTTGCAAATGATTTATGTCTTTTTTGGGTAGTCCTGAGAGAAGTGCATTACAGTAATCCAGTCTACTGAAAACAAAAGCGTGAACTAATTTCTCAGCATCTTTCAATGATATAAGAGGTCTAACTTTAGCTATGTTTCTTAAGTGAAAAAATGCTGTCCTAGTGGTCTGATGAATATGCGATCATATTCGAGGTCTTAATAACTGTTTTCAGTCATCATGAGCAAAAGAGGAGCATTCTACACTAGATCAGCCAATTATCACCCTCAAGCCAGTGGAACAACTGAAAGAATTAAGAACATACTCAAAGAAAGATGACAAACTCTTTGTTTGCAAAGCAAGTCTTAGAAATCATCAATTACAGAATTCCTTCATGTTTTTAGATGAACGCCTCTTGCAATTACAGGTATTTCAACATTAAACTGTTTCGTGGGTACAAAATGCATGCCAAGTTGACAACACCTGATAGACTAGACAGCGCAGACATACTGATCCATCCTCAGAGCAAGGCCTGATTCCTGTTTCAACAGTGAACCCACCTCTTATGCTTGCCCCAGAAGGAAACATGGGGAACTCCTTGAGGGGTCATTTATGCTTCCAGTCAATATGGCTATTGTGAATTTTAGTTCTGAACCTCCTGACACCAATTCCATCATTATTTTCCACATTTATTTTGTTTGTCTTTATTGTTATCTTTGTGAAATCGCCAATCTACTGTTTTGAGCTTTATTTTGTAGCATATTTGATGGGATTTAAATTTTTTCTGTGTTTCTGTGGGATTTCTGTTGCTGACACGAACATCTGTTTGACACTACATGATCATGGACATTTGCAGTGTAATGGCATCACCATGCATCTGTTTAAAATGGCACAATGGTAACTTCTTTGACAAAGTACTGTAGGTGGCTAATATCTACCTTTAAATTGCTACTAGGTATGCAGGGGAAGGATTATAAAGCAGTTAAGATATATATATTTTTTTTTTATTTTATTAATTTTATTACAATCCATACAAAGCAATCAAGTTTTTACAAAAAGAAGAATTGAGTTAAGATATTTTACTTTTTGTTCAGCCCACAATTGTTTACATAATGATTTTGGTTACAATATTATCATTTCATTTTGTCTCTCTATAATTTAGACCACTTAGTTTATTCTATGACTACTTTTTGAATATTCCTTATCAGTATTTTCATTTCCAAGTCAACAAACTCAGTGTTTTATGTTGAGTGTCATAGCTTATGATGTGCTATTAAATATAATGTATCATAGCTACATTACCTATTCCTTGACTTTTTTTTCTTTTTGCCAGGGGTGGGGTTAGTTACACAAGGAAGGAGTTATAGGCTGGTAATGCAAGACAGTAGGTGACATTATTTAAATAATATATACAGCATATAAAGCACACATATATGTGTGTGTGTAATTAGATTTTTTTGGTTTATAGGGTTATTATTCTAATATGTACAGATTCAGTGAAATTCATATTTGTGTGTGTTAATTGTCATGCAACACATCGGCACTCTGCAGCACCGTGATTAGTGAGTATACCTACCTTAATCAAAACTTGTCTTCCATACATGAAAAAAATCTCATAGCAAGTTTATGATACGTCTTTGTGTGCTTTGCACATTCTCCCATTGTTTAAATTGATTTTCTCTAGTTTCCTTTCAAACAACAAGAACAACATTTATTTATATATCACATGTTCATACAAATAATGCAGCTCAAAGTGCTTTACATTATGAAGAAACAGAAAGGCTCAAAGGCACATGAGTTAGGGTAACAGATGACTCTGCACTCACACAATAACACAGACATGTACTGTATATGTGATACAGTGTGCACTTGATGGACCAACCAAGCCTGATTTTGACTTGTGCCCAACTTTGTGCAACCCTGTATTGAACTAAGCAGATTAGGAGCATTAATAAATGAATATACAGTATTTCTATATTGTGGATCCATCACAAAAGAGCTGCCATTTTGTGGCTACAAATACAGCCTGCCATCAAGCAAAATGGTGTGCACCCATTTGCACGATTGTTCTGTAAAGGAAGGTAGTGTACACACTAAAACGTGTGGACTTTACCAGAAACTAGAGTTCTATCAACAACCAAATGAAAAAAGCATTTTAGGGAAAGAAGACCTGTTTCTGACTTGCATTTGTTTCATTACTGTAATTCTGTTTCAGATCTAATAATACAGTATATATAACACAATTCCATGCACCAGCTCTTCTAACATCCACAATAGGGTTCCTGTCGGCCTCTAAAACCTTTGTTTCCTGTAACTTCCAGTCTGTTCTACCAAGCAGGTTTCTTACCCCACAATGTACTTTGGTTACTGTTTGGTTAATGTATTGGGGATTTGTCAGCTGGTGAAATGTGGCCTTATGTACTTATATTGCACTGTTTGCTGTAAGCTGCTCAGTTTTCTTCTTTATTAAATAGCTGAAAAACATGTGATCACACAAATTAATTGGAAAATATTATTGAAAGTTAGACATTACAATTAATGATTTTCAAACAGTGACAGATGTGCTCTCACATGTTAGGGCAGAGTAACAATGGAACCATGCAAGACTGATTAGAAAGGATGGAAAATATATCTACTTGCTCTCAGTTCCATTCAGATTCTGTGGGTAGCACAAAACATTCTTGCCAAGAGACACAGTGCCATCAATGAGCATGGGAACATGGATGGATAATTAATTGATTAAATAATTAATTATCATCTTTGCTTTGGATAAAGCCCATGATTATTGGGACCTTTCAGCAAGGGTCCCACTTCCTTGCTTTCCTCTGTGGACTGGAATTCCCAGCTGTTAGAGTTAAGTAAGTACAGTACTGTATACCAAGACAAATGAATCACATTTGTTGTAAGAAACAGAATGATATAATTTGTTGATAAACACAATGATTACAGTATAAAAATAGAAGGCTATCAACACAAAACATGGCACGCAAAACACAAGGGGCAAACAAACATGTAAACCAGAAGAAGCTTTTCTACGTCCTCAAGGGATTTTCATTTTTATTTTTTAATTTTGTTTTCAAAAAGCATTTTCATTTAACTTAATCTCTTTGTGACTTTCATGTGACGTCAACAATAGCTCACTGTACTTATTGTTCTAATGTATGGTCATGAATGAGAGTGGGCTTAGGCTCACTTGCTTGTTATTTATATGAAAACCTATGAAAGCTACCAGTTTCTTTGGCACAGGTATTACTGACCTTGTTACACAGTAACAAATAAATATGAGAAAGTAATGTGATGGGTGTCTGTTTTACTAGTTATTTAAAGATTTAATTTATGTTCCCTTAGATGTGCAGTGTGGGTTAATGTCTTTGATATGGGTTCAACTGAAGGAGGAAGAGGAGGAGCACACTCATTTTTCTTTTCTGCTTCATCATTTATCTGTGTCCCTAGTTAATTCTTCCTCTGTTTACAGAGGAAGGTATACACTTTACTGTGTACTCTACAACTCTACAGGAAACTGCATGACTCACCCTGCTAATATGTGATATAGTTCAAGTTAGAAAGAATGTGCCACAAGAATTTAGGCTCTTCGATTTCCTATTCCCAGACTGAGTTGAGTTACTAGCACAGATTGTGGAGGAACTAATCATAGGGCTAGTGATCCCCAGGATATTTACATGAATTTTAGAGAGTGTCTAGCTTGGGCAAAAACATATGCACACCAAGGTGTTTCTTCCTTCTGACTGGATCAGAGCTCACCTCAAGTTTCCATTAAAATTTAGCTCATGAGTGTGTCTATCCGTATAGGTCAGCTTACAGTTATGAAATTCAAAACAGATGCCTGGTCTAGCAAAGTCTTTATAGATTTTCCCTTATCTTGACTAACACAACTAGTTATCACATAAAATAGAGAATGCTACCTGCAGAGACATTCGCTAATAATACAACTAATAAGAGGTAGATACGGGAATTTACATAATCTTCCCATGTCTGTGTGAGTTTCCTCCTGATACTCCAGTTTCCTCCCACGCTCTACACGCATGCAGCTTAGGCAAATTTCTGTTGCTAAATTGGCCCTAATGTGTGTGTGTGTGTGTGTGTGTGTTTAATTGTGCTCAGAAATGGCACCCTATCCAAGTGTTGTTCCTGCCCTGAATAAGTGAGTGAAAAAGATGGATAGATGGATGTAGCATGCTAACTTGTTTATCCAATTGTCTAGCCTCACACCAGCAGAGTGTAGCACTAACTTTCATGAGTTTATTTTCATTTTACAGTCTCATACAGGCAAGCAGCAGTGCAAATTATGCCGCTGCAGATAACTGCCTAATAATAACAGCTAAAAATGACATACTTTTTCTTTATTTACATATATTTTTTTGGTCATGATTACAAGTAGTTTTGTAAAGATCACCTTCTTTTTCCATCAGAATTGTAACAACCACTTTCAAAAGCCACTGTAATTACAACACAACTTTATTTACAAACAGTAATTTTCATGTACTTGTAATTTATGAATATCTGAAAATTTTAATTTCATTGTAAAATATAAACTAAAATGAAGAATAAACACACAATTTTTTAAAAATTCAGTCAAAGATTTTAGACAACCCTTGAGTAAAGCTTTGGGGGGTTTTGCGGTGCAATTGTTATCATTTCTGCTTCAGTTTCATCACCTTGGGTTCACACCCTGGCAATGTAAATGGCAAAATTAATAATGGTACGGTGTTTGTTCTGCCACTATTGATGTGTGTTTTCCTATGGATTTTCTCTGGATACTTAATTTTTCTTGCTGTGCAAGGCTGATTAATTGACAAGTGGTTTATTGTAAGTAAGTATACTTTGTGATGGACTGATGTCTCATCCAGGGCTGTTCAGTTGTACAAAAAAGTAAATTTAAGTTCAGATTAAACTGTGGTATTTGAAAAAGGCAAAAATAGTTTAATGTTTAAAGAAAACAATAAACACAGTTTGAAATAATACGCAGAACAACAATAAAACTGAAAGGGCAATTTTCTATATGCTGCATTTAGCATTTATTTTTCTTTTACTCGGTAATAACTGTTTAAGCAAGTGAGATCAGTGTTCCTGAGGTAACTGTGACTTGAAAATACAGTGTTTATTTAAACTGTAAACAGATAATTAATGGGAATGGTTGGCTGTGTCAAGAGAGAAACTTAACTGCATGTCCTTGGTATGCTGTACAGTCTAGGTAGCTGATAATATTTCCAGTGTAATAAAAAGTAATCCGTTTCTGTTGATCTTGCATTAAACTGTAGTTTGTGTTCATATTGCTTCCTACAAACCCCATATAAAATTACTGTTTATAAGTCTAAAAGCAATAATAAAAGGCCTGCTGTACACACTTCTTTCAGAATGGAGTAACGTGCACTAACACTGTTGTCAGTTATTAAAATTGTGGATAATAAATATAGTGAACTTGTGAATTGCCTGCTCCTATTGGAATAAGCACTGATTACACATACTGCCTGGAGGACATAAATTGGTCCACACGGTCATCTGCAGTTTTCAAAGATACACCTAATTATTTTCTATTTTGTTCATTTTTTATTATTTTGGTCCACTGCAGAGAGACCTGAAAATATTTTTAATATTCAGTATGTTAATTTCCAGATGTTGAAATGAACATGATTTTAGAAGTATAAAATATATTATTAGATATATACTGTATATTATACTGTATACTGTATATTATTATTAAACATATTATTCATTTAACATTTTGTATAACCATAGAGAGTGTGTCTTACTAAACTATATTTACTATATTTCTGATTCAGTATACACTGTTCTCTGTGTTATGTAAATTTTCCAATATATTCTCAAAACATATGTTTTGAGATGCTGACATTTTAGTAAAGCATGTACATAACTTCCTCTGTGTTATGAGACTAGTCCAGCCTGTAATTAATGTGGACCCCAAAATACTTAATACAATGCATCACATCAACATCAGACTCTGCACAGTGACCAGGCATAAAGGCTCTTTGGTACAGTGAAAAGTCAATAACCAGTTCCTTGGTTTGTGAAAGTTAAGTTGCTGACAATTCTTTAGGCACCAAGAAACAAAGGTCTCCACCTGACTCTTATGCTCTGTCTCATTCCCCTTATAAATACACTCCATAAGTGCAGAATCATTTGAGAATTTCAGCAAGTGACATAACCTGATGCTATATTTATAGACACAGGTTTACAGAGTGAAGAGAAAAGGAGACAGGACTGTTCCTTATGGCTCTCTAGTATTGCTGACATCTGTATCAGAAACACAGCCCTTGAGTCTCACAAACTGTAGTCTGCCTGATAGACAGTCCATTATCCACGACACCATAGGCTCGTTCACCTGTATTTATTTGAGCTTACCCTTTAACAGAGAAGTCTGAATGGTGTTGAAGACACTGGCAAAATCAAAAAACATAATTATCTCAGTGCTGCTAGCTTTGTCCAGATGGGAATAACCCTCGCGAACCAGATAGATAATTGCATTCTCCACTCCAATCTTTGTCTGATACGCAAACTGAAGTGGGTCCAGGTGGTCAGCCACAAGAGGACTCATATAGTCCAGGACCAACCTATTAAACATCTTCGTTATGTGAAATGTAAGTGCTACTGGTTTGTAGTCATTTAGTGAAGTGGTGCCTGCCTTCTTTGGGAAAGGAACAATGCAGGATGCTTTCCACATGCTTTTTTGGAAACCTTAGGGATAGAATGAAGAGGTGACAGGAAATTAAACAAGCTGGTCAGCACAGGTCTTAAGTTGGTCACCAAAGTTAGATTTACTGTATCTAATCTAACATATCTGAGACTGACTGAAAACTATAAGGTTGCTAAAATGTCCTAATAGTTAAAAGAGGGTGCTTCTACTTTTTCACAATGTTGCATATAGAAAGTTTTCAGTGGAGATATTTTGAGATTTCCGAATTTCAGTAGTGGACTATGTCCTTAACAACCCATATAGCTACAGTATATGTAGCAATCTTCAATTTGAAATGGTTCCTATGACAAATCAAGTAAAGTCAAGTTTATTATTGTGTACATTGTACAATGAAATTCCCACTGGCATAGTCTCATCTATTCTCCTCATGGCTCTGACTCCCATACAGGAAAGTCAGTTTCCTTTATGCTAGACCTGGAGGTATTTCCAGTGCCACCATGTTATATCCAGGAAGCACTTCTGGGTCAGATGGAAGTTCTTTAAAGTGGGGACAGTCTGTTCCTGCAGCTCCCCCTGTGGCGCCCATCGACCACAGCAAGGCTAATTAATGGGACTACATTTCACCGTCTGCCCTGTTGTTATCCATGCAGGCACTGAAGGCCAGAAAGTCTGCCATTTATTGTATCAGGGGAGCAAATAATCCATGCAATTAGTCTCTCCCTGTCCTTCCATTAAACTGGCCTCCCAGGTGGGTAACAAACCTTGAACCATCCTAGCCGGAATACCAGTCCATGCCTGGTGTCCATGGCCCAGAATAGGTCCAAAATAATTGTGGTGCCAACCAGGCAAACCCTGTTTAATTTAAAAAAAACACAAAAGTAAATGAAAACACACACACAATGGCACCACAAAAAACACCTGGCTTATAGTCTTCTATTCTGCTGTAGTGGCATTTTTAGAGAGTTCTGGTCCTTGATAGTCGAACTCTCAAGTCCACATGAGTTGTCACTTTCCAGGGGTTTCTCCTTTTTATACTGGGTGAACTAGAAGGGGCAAGGTTTCTCTGGCTCTGTTGCCCTCGATGGGTGGTTTCTTTGTGCTGTGAAGAAAACAAGGAAACAAGACTCTCTTCTAGAGGTGGTACTACATTAGGTGAGCCTGGAAGGCAATCCCCTGACACACATACGTGATAATATTAACATATCCTAGGGGGCACTGCCCCCTGCTTGCTTCACTAGCCAACCTCTGAGTTTGTTTAACTGGAAATACAATGTAAAGAGATTATTTATTTAATGGGAATTGTTACATATACATTATGTTCACTTTTACTTTAAAACTTCAGCAAAAACAATATTTTGAATTAACTTTTCTTCAAGATCGCATTGAATTTTGATTCCTTGTTTGGTCTTACAATGTGATAACGCAACATGTAACTGCCCATGTGTGAATATTGTTTCTTTCTCTCTTATGAATAAACTGACTTTTTTCAAATGTTTGTTTATCTTTATGATTTGTTATTTGTAATTGCAAAAGTTATTCTCATGGGAAACTGTAAACATCTTAATACGAATGGCATATCAAGATCTCCTTTTGTGTCTTTTATTTGCAGAATATGTACTACATTACCTTTCTTGTCGCCTGTTAAAATTTTACATGTTGGAATTGTTCTACCAATTTTCAATACAACTAATCTTGTCCCACTGCATAGCCCATCACTGAACTACTGGTATTTAAATTTTGAGCATGATCAATGAAACCTTGCATACAGTATGTTCTGTTCTAAGTTTTGCTTGATTCGATTTAATAAAGAAGAGATTATTAGCTTCGACTTTTAGATACGCATTAATAATGTAACGTTGTGATTGACGTTGATATGACAGAAGTGGGTTAAATACATTGGAACATATCACTAATTTTGACCCAAAATATTGTTTGAGTGATATTCGTTTTTCTGAATGTGTTTGTTTCATATTTTACAACCATCCTGTTTTGCCATCTGGGAAAGCAATGGAAAGAGTAAAGGTTTGTGTGTTGCTTTTGGATATACACGAATATCTACTCTGTCTTTAATATCTCCGTCTTTTGAAATTATTATCACTGACAATTCGTCATATGTTGGTTTGTTATAAATGCAACTGTGATCTTTTGGATTCATATAAAAATCCTTGAAAATTGCTTTCTCCGTATTTTGCACATAAATTTTATATAAAGTGTGATACTTTTGGACATATGGATTAGTATCCATTATTGGCTGTATAATTTTTATTACATCCGATCGTTTAACACTATTTATTCTATGTTGCATCACTTGTCCATGATCATAAATATACACCTGACCGAATTGTGGTTTCTTAGAAATTAAACTTGTCATAGCTTTAATTGTTGCAGGACCAAAGATTCTCATAGCTTATGGTCCACTATTGTGTAAATCTACATTTTGTGCATTGATTGATGCGAACGTGAAAAGATTATTATAGACGCGTATATTTTGCCTGTAGTGTTTGTGGATTTCACTTTCACCAAACAACAAATCTTTTAATTCTCATTTAACTCCTCTTCATTGCGAAGCAACACTACTTTTCCTTAATGGCATCACAAATTAGACGATCTACAAGTCTCCGACTTTAAAGCCTTACAATATTTATATACTTCTGACATATAACCTATGTCTATATATTCAATCTCTTTTTGCTGCTCTGTTATTTCACCGAGTAATAATTTTTTTTGTTAGCGCTAATGTGATCTTTACTATCATTTTTTTGATACTTTAGAATTTTACTACTTTCATAAGCTGTAACTTGCTCTGCATTTGTATCGTTCCAACTTTTTTTTGTGCATTTCGAATTCCACTGCTTTCATAATCTCTAACCTGTTCTGCATGTGTATCGCAACCCCGTTTTTGAACCTCTTTACGACATTCTACTTTGTGTTCTTCTCTTTGTCTTTTATTTGTGACAAACGCTTTGACCTGCTAGGTTTTCAATTCCACTTGGTCCGGGATGATTATCACTTTCCCTTATTTCACCAAGCAATAATTTCTGTTTTGTAGTGCTAATGTGATCTTTACTCTGTTTTTTTTGGTAATTTCGAATTTTAGTACCGTGATCTTTTTTGAAAATGTTTGTAAGTAGGGAGTGACTTGCAAAGGACACCATCTCACGGGACTTACTTCCAAAGGATATCAGTATGACATGACTTGACCGTGTTGCGGGACATAAAAGTATCTCTCTGAATATACATACATATATATATATATATATATATATATATATACTAATAAAAGGCAAAGCCCTCACTCACTCACTCACTCACTCACTCATCACTAATTCTCCAACTTCCCGTGTGGGTGGAAGGCTGAAATTTGGCAGGTTCATTCCTTACAGCTTCCTTACAAAAGTTGGGCAGGTTTCATTTCGAAATTCTACGCGTAATGGTCATAACTGGAAGCTGTTTTTCCATTTACTGTAATGGAGATGAGCTTTAACGCTGTGGGGCGGAGTTTCGTGTGACATCATCACGCCTCCCACGTAATCACGCAGTACATAGAAAACCAGGAAGACCTCCAAAATGCGCTGAAGAAAACATGCATTATATAATTGAGAAGGCAGCGAAACAATAAGCGGCGAAAGTGACATATACAACCATATTCATGAGTTCTGCTACTGAAACAAAGCACGATGTAAACCTACACTTTAAATTAAGTTCATAGACAGGCTGCCGCTGGCGTTTGTAATTTAGTGCCTGCCCATATAAGGCCGTCCGTCCGTCAGCGGCAATCCAATAGCAAACTGCCACTAAATATTCACGGGTTAAGGACTGTGCTTACAGTATGCAGAGGAAGATGAGGTCAGGGTGGTGTTTGGCACAAATTCAGCGAAACTGAGAGAGAAAGTTTTAAGTGCCAGGACTAAGGTAACATTAAATACAGCCATGGACATAGCACGAGATGGCACCAGCACAGCTGGGAACCTTCGATGCATGTACACCGAGCTGCTCACGTGAACTGACGCAGTGCACAGATAAAAAGCAACAGTTCCAAAGAGCTGAACAAAACCAATTACACAATTGAAAAGGCAGCAAAAATATGAAGCGTCTGATACATACAAGCATATTCATAAATCCAGCTACTGTGGAAACAAAGCACATGGTGGAAAAAGTCAATGTCCCGCTAAAGGAAGACAGTGTAAAAACCTGCATGCAGTGTGTCAGGTCTCAGATAAAGAAGAAGACGAGCTGTTTATTGATGCAGTAAGAAACGAATCGATGAATGAAACCTGTCATCTTTACAACGATTGACAAACACGGAATGTAACTTGAACACAACACATCCTACAAATACGAACCTGATTGAAAGAAATAATGATAATCAAATCCTTGATGACAGCAACACTCAGTAACACTCACAAAACAAATACTGTATATTGACAGTCATGTTACATTATTTTTAAAATGTTCCCTTTTCTTTTTCTAGCTTTTTTAACACACTACTTCTCCACTGCGATACGCGAGTATATATATATGTATATATATATCCCGATCTACATACTCAAATAATGGATACTTTATTCGCCATCAATGATTGTTTTGGTAAAGCCATACTCAGTGTATTCATTAGATGAACGGTAAAAAAGTAAGAGCGAGGGGAGGATGACTTATTGAGGCATGCAGGCTGTAGTGCGCGTCAACTCTATCTGAATTGCGATCACATTTGAAAAATATATCTTTTCAAGTTCTATTTAGTCCATATGTGTCAAACTCAAGGGCGCGGGCCACATCCGGCCGGCGTGTAATTATATCCGCCCGAGATCATTTTATATACTGTATTATTGTTATTAATGGCCCGGTATATGAAGCGCTGGTAACACAATAAACTACAGATCCCATAATGCAGCGCTTCAGCTGCCTTGCCGAACACTTACCGCGTTAATCAAGTCTAGCTTATGATGCTGCAAGTTATTGCGAAGCTAGCTCACACGATGCTGAAGAGAAAAGTTGATTCTGAAAATAGAGCCTTTAAAAACCGATGGGAGGCTGAGTATATGTTTACTGAACCCGTGTGTCTCATTTGTGGAGCTAATGTGGCTGTAATTACAGAATTTAATCTAAGACGGCACTATGAGACAAAACATCAGGGTAACCTGAATGCAATGCAGAAGATACAGAAAGCAGAAGAATTAAATAAGAATCTGACACTTCAGCGGACGTTTTAATCCGTGCACAATCACAAAGTGATTTCAAGTGAAGCTGCTTTTATGGGAGACACAAATGCACCAGTGCAACTTGCCCCACTTTCCCTGTTGCCAAGTAATGTTGAACCAAGTCGTCACTACGGTGTTCCCAAATCGCACTTTGCTGATAAACTGAGCGCACTGAGTTTGCACGGCGCTTTGGTGACTTTGAAGAACAAAAAGTCCGTCTACATGCGGCTCAACCTTGTGCATGTTTGGTAGCACATATCTGTGTGAGAAGCTCTTCTCAGTGATAAAGACTAACAAAACAGCACACAGGAGTCGCCTCACTGATGAGCACCTGCAATCCATCCTGAGAATCTCCACAACACAGAACCTCACACCAAACATAAACGAACTTGTTGCCAAAAAAAGATGCCAGGCGTCCAGCTCTAAAATGACATATGAGCAAAGACAACTGAATGATTTGATTTGTTATTGCTGAAAGGAACACATTTTATTTATATTTCCAGGTTTTGTTATGCAGCATGTTCATATTTGAATTTGTATAATTTTGACAGGATATATTTTTATGGAGAGCAAAATCTTTTGGGATATTTAAAATCTAAGTTTATTTTTATATAAAATTACATAAGAGTAAAGAAATTTGAATGTTTGTTCTTTTAACGTTTACTTTATTTCTAACTTGTATAATTTAGACAGGATATATTTTTATGGAGAGCAAAATATTATAAGTTGTTTAAGGTTTGAGTTGATTTATTCAGGAATAATATTCCTGTCTGTTTTTACCATTCCTACCAAAGATATTTCTGTCGACTAAATAAAAATTCCTTCTATTTAAAATTTAAATAGAACTTGAACAAATACGATAGTTCATAATATCCACGCAGACTTGCACGTAAGAGCGGAGTTATCCGTTTTAACAAGCAGCGTATTGCACTGATCTGAAATAGCTGTGTGTGTATATATGTAGATATGTATGTATATGTATATATATGTTTATATATGTGTGTGTGTATGTAGATATATATATATGTATGTATATATGTGTGTGTGTATATATATGTGTATATGTATAGATATGTATATATATATGTTTATGTGTGTGTGTATATATATATATATATATATATATATATATATATATATGACAGCAACACTCATCACTCACAACAGTGACAAAACAATTACATTGACAATCATGTTACGTTATTTTCAAAATGTTTCCTTTTCTTTTTCATTGCTTCTTTAACACACTACTTCTCCGCTGCGAAGTGCGGGTAATTTGCTAGTATATATATATATATGTTACCGGCAATGTATGAAAAGCTGGCATTCTATAAAATACCTAGGCATTGTATATAATGCCCAGTGTTTTTAGGCAAAGTATGAAATATGAGAACATTTATTACACACTTTCCCTAGGCATTGTATATAATACCTAGGCATTCTATAGAATGAGAAATGCTATTTAGGCAAAGTATGAAAAAAGGTCCTGATAAGGCTATTATATAAATGACATGCATTCCTCAAAAATACAAATGTTATTCTGAAAAAATAATGAGAGTGCCATTAAAACAAATTATTCAAAATACGTAAAGAAAAATGAAAGTTGTACAAAACAAAATTTATGCCTTTCTTATTAAGGGAAACAAAATTTATATATAAAAAATAAGAAATTAAAATTAACCTACTTGTTGCAACATGGTAGGCTTGAATGACATTTTGAATTACATTTCATTACATTTTTCACGCAAAGACATTTCATATTTTGGCACTTTGTTTTACACATATATTTGACGAATCCTTGGCCGCTTCCACTGGACTGAGCAATTGCAACTGACCGAAGAGGAATTTCATGGTCAGGAATATATTCAATTCTAAGCAAGTTCTTAGGGCATAAAGTGAATTGTGATCTCGCATATTCTTGTTTTAAAATTCCTTCAGAAGTTCCAAGTCGGTAGAAACCATCCTCTGTCACACTCATTACAACTGCCAATATATTGCACAAATCACCTCGCCCCTTCTCAACGTCAGGAATATAAACTCGCACAGTAGTTCCCATGGAAGCAGTGGGAAATTTTTTTTCCGAATTCATTTTGGTTTTTTTGGCTTGTATTTCCAGATTGATTTTAGAATTTATTTTACCTTCAATAGCATTTTCAGTTTTGAAACAAAGGGTGCACAAAATATCCATTTCATCATCTTTACTAGCATGGCAGAAGGTATGAATTTTTTGACGACACTTTTTGCATGCAAGTGCATCACTAGTTTCTTTTAAACACACACAATGGGTATCAGAAACGGAAGCCTCTTCAGTAAGCATGTCTTCATCATGTTGGTTTAATCCACTATCGACTATAATCTAATCCATGTTTTTTAAAACAGGCTTTTTTTCTTGCGTAATCTGATTAGTTTCACCTTTTTCCATTGTTTGGATGCTTTCTATTACTTTTTCTAGCTGCTCCTCTGTATTTATGTCTTTTAAAACATCTTCTGGTAGAAAAGACGTTGTAAGCCCTACTTTAGGTGTGCAGCCAAAAAGAGCTTCGTATGGTGTTCTTTTGACCCCAGAATGATAAGCTCTATTTTTCATAAATTGAACGAAATGCAGTCCTTCACTCCAGCGGTCAGATTTGTTGTCCTGCATCCAAGTACAGAGCATATTTTCGATATCTTGATTAGCTCTTTCGACACTACCCTGGCTTTGTGAATGGCGAGGCTTCCCATGGATGATCATCTGTGCTGGCCAAAACTCTTTCAAGCTGGTCACCACATTATTGGCAAATTCCCTACCATTGTCAGACTGTAATATAGATGGCGCTCCAAGCAACGAGAATATGTCCACTAGGTTGTAGGCTACTTCTTCAGCTCTTTTTGACATTAAAGACTTAAGAATTACAAATTTTGTGAGATGGTCTTGGTACACCATAATAAATTTGTGTTTTCTATCTGGCTGAGACTGAAAGTCAATAAGATCTACCTGACAACGGGAATTAAATTTGGAAAAAATCATAGGTTTCACAACAATGACCTTTTTAATACCTTTCTGTTTTTTCTGGCAAGGTTGACAAAGGTGGATGTACAGTTCAATATCATGATGTGTAACATTTTTGTATTTGGTTGAAAGTTCTTTCAACATTCTATCACGTCCTCCGTGTCCAATAGCCAAATGAGCTTCATGAAGTACATGAAATAACTCTGAGTCTGTGACGTAATACTGTATAGTACTGACGCCTTCTTTAACAGCATAAATGAGTTTATTTTTTATTTCTACAATCATCACATCATAGTGATTCAGCAACCAATAGTCCCTGGGTTCCTTCTTAGTAGTCATTTTGGCTTTTTGTACATCATTTATTAACTTCTGGTAAGTAGTTTCGGTTAAGAAAATACTGTTTTTTGCAGCATTAACTCGAATTTTGGACAGTTCATCGTCAAATCGTTGTTTCATGTCTATAGACCATGACTCCTTCTTCAACACTACAGCTTGCTCCCCCATATTCATGAAGCACAGTAAAACAACTATTTTTTTGTTGAACAAATGTAAGTAAAATTGTGTATTTTGACACTCCCGAACAAACCGCAAAGTGCAACTGACAAATGCTAAGCCTGAGGCACGCGTTAAAAGTCACGTGCCTTGCCATGTGATATTCAAAACGAATCGGAGATGTATTTCATACTTTGCCGGTTTCTCATTTGGCATTCTATAGAATGCCTAGGAAATGTGTGAAATATGAATTGTTTCATACATTGCCGGCTAGTTTTAGGCATTATATACAATGCCTAGGCATTCTATAGAATGCCGGATTTCAAACTTTGCCGGTAACATATATATATACATACATATATATACTGTATATACATATATATATATATATATATATATATATGTATATATCTATTATAAAAAGAAATCCTGTCCTGGAAAGCAAAAGCAAGGCTATGATACGTGATCTTCTAGGAAGACATTTAAAAGACCCGCAAGACGAAAGAGACTTGCCATGGTGTGTCTCACGGGAACACAGAACAAGATTCTTGCAAGACACGCCCTACTTACAAGCAATATCAACAAATAAGATCACGGACAGAAAAAAAAAATCAGTATTGTAAAGGCAGCCATGCTGCACACACAGCTCCAGGGCTCTCAGTGCATATAAAGTGTATAAAGTCAATACGATAGAAATGAATATGGTAGAAATGAAACGTCGACGACTAAATGAAGAAGAAGGAAAAGCGCAGAGAAAAGAGACCCATAGCCACAGAGCGTCTCGCCGGGGACCTCAAACATGAGACTTTGTGCCAGGACCATCTCGCAATGATGTGGAACATGAGATTCTTGCAAGACACGCCCTATTTACAATCAATATCAAATAAGCCAAGAGGCAGCAAAACATTCAGTCATCTAAACTAGGATTTGAGCACACACAGATTTAGGGCTCTCAGCGCATATAAAGCGTATAAGGACAGTACGTTATAAATGAAATGTCGACATCTAAGCGAAGAAGAAAGCAGTGCGGAGAAAACAGACTCAAAAGCGTTGGAGAGAAAAACAGCAATAAAGAATAATTGAGGTGCAAATTCAGAAAATAAGGAAAGTAATTATCAGCCCGGAACAAGTGGAATTGGAAAACAAAGCAGGTCCAATCCGGCTCAGAATTAAAAGACAAAGAGTAAAGAGGACAAAGTAGAACTTCATAAAGACGTTTACCAACGTTGGCGTAAAATTAGAAAGGCTCAAAAAAAAAAAAAAACGGCACTATACACGTGGCGAAAGTTAAAGGATATGAAAGTAGGAAAATTAGAAAATATAAAAAAAGAAAGTAAAGATCGCAGTAGCGCAAACAAACAAACTGCCTCATTTAACTATGCACCAGTCTAACTTTGGTTTTGCACAATAATCACTACACTATTGCACCTTAACACTTCATTCTACTTTATTCACATAATTTTACTTATTTATTATGTTCTACTATACTGTTGTCTTTCAATCTATGACTTTTTGTTAATCTAACTGATATTTTTGTAACTTTGCACAATTTTTGATGAGAGGATCAGGATGCATTTCACTGTGTGTTGTCCTGTATAACTATGCATGTGACAAATAAAGAATCTTGAGAATTTCAAAAACAGAGATTAGCGCACATGCATTTATTGGTTACTTTGTACAAAAAAATTATTAACTGCTGATGATGTAGATCGTTTTGTCTGTGCTGAAATTCCAAACAGAGAAACCTATCCTGAATTATGGTACAAAGTTATTAAACACGTGTCTTACTGACCTCATTAAAAAGATTCAGCATATTAGGACTCGCAAGATTACAAATATTGTTTTTACAGAAGTTCAAAGAAAAAAAAATCTTAAAAGTGTGTATTTGGAAAACCAAACACGGGGGTTGGCAAGTGAAGTGAGCAGGGTGCGAAGCCCCCTAGTATATATATATATATATATATATGTATATATATATATGTATATATATATATGTATATATATATATATATATATATATATATATGTATATGTATATATATATATATATATATATATATATATATATATATATATATATATATATATATATATATATATATATATATATATATATATATATATATATATATATATATATATATATATATATATATATATATATACACTCACCTAAAGGATTATTAGGAACACCATACTAATACGGTGTTTGACCCCCTGTCGCCTTCAGAACTGCCTTAATTCTACGTGGCATTGATTCAACAAGGTGCTAAAAGCATTCTTTAGAAATGTTGGCCCATATTAATAGGATAGCATCTTGCAGTTGATGGAGATTTGTGGGATGCACATCCAGGGCATGAAGCTCCCGTTCCACCACATCCCAAAGATGCTCTATTGGGTTGAGATCTGTTGACTGTGGGAGCCATTTTAGTACAGTGAACTCATTGTCATGTTCAAGAAACCAATTTGAAATGATTCGAGCTTTGTGACATGGTGCATTATCCTGCTGGAAGTAGCCATCGGAGGATGGGTACATGGTGGTCATGAAGGGATGGACATGGTCAGAAACAATGCTCAGGTAGCCCGTGGCATTTAAACGATGCCCAATTGGCACTAAGGGGCCTAAAGTGTGCCAACAAAACATCCCCCACACCATTACACCACCACCACCAGCCTGCACAGTGGTAACAAGGCATGATGGATCCATGTTCTCATTCTGTTTACACCAAATTCTGACTCTACCATTTGAATGTCTCAACAGAAATCGAGACTCATCAGACCAGGCAACATTTTTCCAGTCTTCAACTGTCCAATTTTGGTGAGCTCGTGCAAATTGTAGCCTCTTTTTCCTATTTGTAGTGGAGATGAGTGGTACCCGGTGGGGTCTTCTGCTGTTGTAGCCCATCTGCCTCAAGGTTGTGCATGTTGTGGCTTCACAAATGCTTTGCTGCATACCTCGGTTGTAACGAATGGTTATTTCAGTCAAAGTTGCTCTTCTATCAGCTTGAATCAGTCGGCCCATTCTCCTCTGACCTCTAGCATCAACAAGGCATTTTCGCCCACAGGACTGCCGCATACTGGATGTTTTTCCCTTTTCACACTATTCTTTGTAAACCCTAGAAATGGTTGTGCGTGAAAATCCCAGTAACTGAGCAGATTGTGAAATACTCAGACCGGCCCGTCTGGCACCAACAACCATGCCACGCTCCAAATTGCTTAAATCACCTTTCTTTCCCATTCTGACATTCAGTTTGGAGTTCAGGAGATTGTCTTGACCAGGACCACACCCCTAAATGCATTGAAGCAACTGCCATGTGATTGGCTGATTAGATAATTGCATTAATGAGAAATTGAACAGGTGTTCCTAATAATCCTTTAGGTGAGTGTACATATACCTGTACATATTTGTTCCAATGATTGAATGTTCAACTTGTGGTAGAAACTGTACCTGTCCCTGTTTCAAGTGTTATGACACTGTTTGCCAGAAGGTAGAACAACTGTGCAGCATGGCTGAGGTCCTCAATTATCCAGTTTACCTTTGTAAGGCAGTGAGGGTTGTACATGTTCTGAACAAACTGATGAAAGTGTGTGTGTATATTTAATTATTTATTTACTTACTTATCTATGGTGCTCATTAATTGTCAAGCAAAAAAAAAATTAAATAATCCATTCAAACGAGTTAATAATTCTTTTGAATGTGTTACGTAATTCGTTCAAATGAGTTAATAATTTGTTTGAACAAGTAACGATTTTTTTCTCTGTTTAACAGGACTCTGTACTTATCTACCTATTTATATACTGTATGTATTTATTTAAAGATCTACTGTAAAATTAAAAAACAAAATCCCCCTGGAGTGTGGACTGCACAACAAGCATTTTTTCCTTTTCTGCCTCCCAGCACTGTTTTTAAGAGTCCATGGTGCACTCTGTCCAGTATTAAATATACAGTATGTTTTCATTTTTACTTCTATGAGGAAAACATTTCGGGGTAACTGAATGGAAAATTATGAAGGAGAATAATGTTTTCTATTGCAAACCGAATAGTTGAACATTTCTTTTCTCAAAATGTGCAAAACCAGAAGTTGATAATGTCCTATACTTAAAGTAAACTGGCAAAATAAATTAAGATTTAGTCATCCTTTTAACAAATTAGTATAAATATTCATTGCCGACTTGAACTTTAGAATTTTGGTTACTTTTCCAATATACATATTCAAGTATAACATTTAAGTTATAATTTTGTATATTTCAGCATGAAGATGATGGAATAAGTCATGAAGATTGCAATGTAAGTATTCAATGTATGCACATTGTGGCTGTTTGCATACATACGACTATAACATCTCCATTTGTATATTACTGTAGAGTATTTATATGTATCAACTCAAGTTATTAATTTTGAGTATAGAAAAAAAAATAATATTTTGCCAAAATTTAATATTCTGTTGATACTGCTATTGAGTGCACAGACAAAGGCGGGGAAACAGTGTATACATCTTAAATCTATTCATGCTGATCAATTCCAGAGGTAGTTGTTTTTTCCAGGTTAACAGAGTAAAAACTGTAAAAACAAACTGAAAATGTTATGTGACCAAAGATTAGATATACCAATGTCTGCACCTTCTTAAAAGAAAAATAATCCTATCATAGAAAAAATATGTTTGGAGAAGCATGTCAGACAGTTATGATGTTTTCAGTGGTCATAGTTGGAAAGTTCTTCCTCTCCTCACCCCCTCCTTTTAAACTTACCTGGAGTCATGTGAGTAGTTAGGCCAGTCCTTTTTGACATTCCTCTGAACTTCTTGGGGTGGGCCAGCTCTCAAAAACATCTGGTTATTCCTCTTGGGTGTGACTTTTGTGACACACTTTTGAATCAGGTCCTGCAAAGAGAGTAGTAGACTCTGAATTCTCAACGATTCTCTTCTTATTTTATTCCCCAGTGACTGACCAGGGGCCTCATGTATAAACGGAATGTACACACAAAAATGTTGTGTAAGAACGTTTCCACGTTCAAATCGCAATGTATAAAACCTAAACTTGGCGTAAAGCCATGCACATTTCCACGGTAGCTCATGCCCTGTCGTATGCAAGTTCTGCGCTCGGTTTTGCAGACTGGCAGCACCCAGCGTCAAAGCAGTGCTACTGTTCCTGTGTGGTTACCCTTTCTTTTTTTAGATCCACATCACTGACACGGCTTTATAAATACACTGAAATTAACCGCATATTGTTTATTAGTTTAATGCATCAGATTGTAATTAACCTGTAACAATATAATGGTCCACAGAATGGTTAAACTATTCTAAATACCATAGCTGCTTTAGTGTTGTTACTCTCACTGCACCTTCTTCTTCTTTCAGCTGCTCCCATTAGGGGTTGCCACAGCGGATCATCTTTTTCCATGTTATTCTCACTGCACCACTCGGAGTATTTATATCACTGTATCTGAGTGGGGAATCACAGCTCTACAGCAGCTGATCAGAAAGAGAGTTATCTGTATACAGCATCAAGCACACGCTGCAGCAGCCATGCTGTCTATTGAACTGCTCTCACACGGCAAACGCTTTAGAGCCTTTCCTGTTCTGACCTCGTGGTTTAGAAACAGTTTTATCCCAAGAACTATAAACACACTCAATCAGTCCATTAAGTGCTCCTTGTAGAACTGTTTGTACTTATAAGTACACTTACTTCACTGTAAACTTGTGATACAGTTATAATATTGCACAAACTGTGCCACTTTATAAAGCGCGCATTTACATATGATGACCATACATTTTTAAGATGAAATGCAGCAAAATATGTTTATTATATTATACAGATAAAACTTTAACTTCATCTAAATAATATATATTAACTAGCAAAATACCCGCGCTTCGCAGCGGAGAAGTAGTGTGTTAAAGAAGTAATGAAAAAGAAAAGGAAACATTTTGAAAATAACGTAACATGATTGTCAATGTAATTGTTTTGTCACTGTTATGAGTGTTGCTGTCATATATATATATATATATATATATATATATATATATATATATATACTGCTCAAAAGAATTAAAGGAACACTTTTAATCAGAGTATAGCATAAAGTCAATGAAACTTATGGAATATTAATCTGGTCAGTTAAGTAGCAGAGGGGGTTGTTAATCAGTTTCAGCTGCTGTGGTGTTAATTAAATTAACAACAGATGCACTAGAGGGGCAACAATGAGATGACCCCCAAAACAGGAATGGTTTAACAGGTGGAGGCCACTGACATTTTTCCCTCCTCATCTTTTCTGACTGTTTCTTCACTAGTTTTGCATTTGGCTACAGTCAGTGTCACTACTGGTAGCATGAGGCGATACCTGGCCCCTACAGAGGTTGCACAGGTAGTCCAACTTCTCCAGGATGGCACATCAATAAGTGTCATTGCCAGAAGGTTTGCTGTGTCTCCCTGCACAGTCTCAAGGGCATGGAGGAGATTCTAGGAGACAAGCAGTTACTCTAGGAGAGCTGGAGAGGGCCATAGAAGGTCCATAACCCATCAGCAGGACCAGTATCTGCTCCTTTGGGCAAGGAGGAACAGGATGAGCACTGCCAGAGCCCTACAAAATGACCTCCAGCAGGCCACTGGTGTGAATGTCTCTGACCAAACAACCAGAAAGACTTCATGAGGGTGACCCAAGGGCCCCATGTCCTCTAATTTCGTGCTTTTTCCCACTGTGTGCCTTTTTTTTTTCTTTCTACCTTAATAAGCTTTCATATGAAACGCAGACGGTGGGTTACGACTTGCCTTTTCACAGAGACTTTGATATCTGACAACTTCTTTTTTATTTCGGGCACTGTGCAACTTTGTGAACTTGAGCATTCGAGTTTCTCCGACACTGTTAAAACCAACAAATAGTACATTTTTCCTTGCCTCCACTTGGTATTCATTGAAATTCTTCTATTTTCCCTCATTTTGTCATTGTCTTTTCACAGAAGGCTGAGCTTAAGGGCTATTTATATTGATATGCATATTCAAAGAGGTGTACTTCTGGGAGGAGTCTGGGAGGGGACAGCAGGTGCGTGCACGTGCGTTACTTTTCATGCTGACCGGGATTTATGGAGCAGAAGAACGTGGATGTTGGCAAACACACAGATTTATACATTTCCGCTTTTGTTCGCACGCTATATTATAGTGTGAATTCTTCACACAGCATTATGCATGAGGCCCCAGGAAATGGACCAAAGTGTGTATTACTCTACTTTCCCCTTTGTATTCTTTAATGTGTAGCATTTGTCAGAATACATCAAGTCCCATAAACTTACCACTGTTTATAAGGTGTTGTACTTCTATAACTTCAGGCAATTACATAGAGTAAAAGACATACAGGAGTTAAATTACAGCTTTAAATAATGTATTATTGATAATATTCGTAAAATGATAACAATAAGCAAAGTATATTTGAATATTGGCAACCATACAGCCTGATTAATGCTGAGGTATAGTTTCAGGCAGCACACAGACTTGTTAGTTACTTAAAATGTCTCTAGTTAAGTTAACATTTTTAGTCAGCTCTCTTCTGAACAGACTACAGGCCTGTCTCAATATGGCTGCCAAGTCTCAGTGTGGTCTTCTTTTTAGTCCATGGTGTGTGATATGCTCCTACATCATGATGGTGTGAGATTGAGAGTGAGGGGTAAAGCAACCAGTCCCAAATAGCCACACTTCAGACCAATGGGGGTACACAACACCTTTAACACCTGCCCTCAAAACTATTTGTTGAGCTGATGCTTGCCAGCTAGGTAGTCTGGCTTTCCTTTGGGGGTTGATTGAGAGAGTCCTGCAGAGAATCACTTGCCAAACTGGTTTTAGGCACTTTCCTCGACCCTGTCATAAAATTCCTCGCTTAGTCCTAAAGACTGGGGGAGTGGGGGTGGTTCTTAAACATCAAACCATTACTGTTCTTATCAATGATATAACACCAATATTACATTGCTTTGTCTAAGTTACTAATAAATACATACAAAACATGTATCAACTTATATACAAAATTTCACACCACAAAACGTCTATGAAAGGATTACTGATTAATGAAGGGTTTGCCTAACACACTGAGCACAGAGTTTAGTGGAGAATCTCAAATACTTTTTTTTGTTTAAATATATTGTGGTCAAATTTTTGTATGGTTCCAAGTTACTGACAGGTCTCCCAAGACATTTCTTAATTTTTAAAAGCAGGCAATAGCTTAGAGTGGGGTAGTCAACTCTGGTCCTAGAGGTCCACAGAATGTGCAAGTTTTTTCTTGTAATTAGAAGCCAAGCCTTTCAAATAATGAAATTTTGCATTTATTTATATGACTTTTTAGTGCTTTCATTCTTCGAGGACAAATCTTTATAACCACTGAAGATTTTTTGTTTTCTGAGAACATCATCTGTATGTTTTGTGGTCCAGAACAGAATTGTACCTCTTGGTCTTTCCCTTCTCTCTTATTTATTTCAAAACATTGTATTAACACAGATATTGACATATCAATATCAACATGCGGTCAACAATACAGATTCCCATACCAGATCAGTCGAGTCCCAAGTTAACAATGACTGCCACCAATACTGTTAGCCAACAGGGTGCTGGTGGAAATTGGGCTACTGTTGGCCGAAGAAGAAGGGGGGAGATGTGTCCAGAGGAAAGTTGAGAGGAGGAAGGTAAAGAGAGTGGAACTGAGGGTAGGAACTTTGAATGTTGCCAGAATGACTGGTAAGAAGAGAGAGTTAGCCAATATGATGGAGAGAAGGAAGGTTGATAGATTGTGCATTCAAGAGGCAAAATGGAAGGGGAGTAAGTCCAGGTGGATCGGAGGTGGATTCAAATTGTTTTATCATGATGTGGATCGGAGGAGAAATGGGGTAGGGGTTATTCTGAAGGGACAGTATGTCAGGAGTATTTTGGAAGTGAAAAGATTGTCAGACAGAGTAATGATTACGAAACTGTAAATTTCAGGTGTGATGATGAATGCTGTTAGTGCATATGCCCTGCAAGTTGGGTGAGAAAGAAGATTTCTGGAGTGTGTTGGTTGAAGTGATGGACATTGTACCCAAGGGATGGAAAGGGGTGATTGGAGTTGATTTCAATGGACATGTTGGTGAAGGGAGCAGAGGAGACGAGGAGGTGATGGGTAGGTCCACATTGGAGGAAGATGCACACAGGTAGATTATATCCTATATCTCTGAAGGAGATTAAAGACTGCAAAGTGGTAGCCGGGGAAAGTGTAGTTAGACACCATAGGATGGTGGTCTGTAGGATGACGTTGGAGATCAAAAGGAGGAGGAGAGTAAGGGCAGAGCCCAGGATCAAATTGTGGAAGCTGAAAAAGGAAGACTGCGAGACTGAGTTTAGGGAGGAGGTAAGAAAGGGCACTGGGTGGCAGTGAAGAGTTACCAGACAGCTGGGCAACTACAGCAGAAGTAGTTAGGGTGACAGCAAGAAGGGTGCTTGGCGTGACATCTGAACAGAGGAAGGAGGAAAAGGTAGCCTGGTGGTGGGATGGGGAAGTACAGGAGATTACACAGAGGAATAGGATGACGAAGAAGTGAAATAGTCAGAGATGCAGAAAGTAGACAAGAGTACAAGGAGATAAGGTGCAAGGTGAAGAGAGAGGTGGCGAAGGCTAAAGAAAAGGTGTGTGCTAAATTGTATGAGAGGTTGGACACTAAGGAAAGAGAAAAGGACCTGTACCAATTGGCTAGACAGAGGGACCGAGCTGGGAAAGATGTGCAGCAGGTTAGCATCATAAAGAATAAAGATGGAAACATACTCAAAGGTGAGGAGGGTGTGTTGAGAAGATGGAAAGAGTACTTTGAGGAGGTGATGAATGAAGAAAATGAGAGAGAGAGTATGTTGGATGATGTAGAGATAGTGAATCAAGAAGTGCAACAGATTAGCAAGGAGGAAATAAGGCCAGTTTTGAAGAGGATGAAAGTGACAGGATGCCCGAGGAGTGGAGAAGAAGTGTACTGGTACTTTTAAGAATAAGGGGGATGTGTAGAGCTATAGTAAGTACAGGGGGATAAAATTGATGAGCCACAGCATTAAGTTATGGGAAAGAGTAGTGGAAGCTAGGTTAAGAAGTGAGGTGATGATTAGTAAGCAGCAGTATGGTTTCATGCCAAGAAAGTGCAATGTTTGCTGTGAGGGTGTTGATAGAGCAGTATAGTGAACGCCAGAAGGAGTTGCATTATGTCTTTGTGGACCTGGAGAAAGCACATGAGAGGGTGCATCAAGTGGAGTTGTGGTATTGTATGAATAAGTCAGGAGTGGCAGAGAAGTATGTAAGAGTTGTATAGGAGGGACGTGTGACAGTGGTGATGTCTGTGGTAGGATTGATGGATACATTCAACATGAAGGTGGGATTACATCAGGGATCAGCTGTGAGATCTTTCTCATTTGCAATGATGATGGACAGGTTGACAGATGAGATTAGACAGGAGAACCCTTGGACTATGATGACACTGTCATCAGTAGCAAGAGTAGGGAGCAGGTTGTGGAGATATGCTCTAGAGAGGAGAGGAATGAAGGTCAGTAGGAACAAGACAGAATACATGTGTGTAAATGACCAGGAATGGTGAGGATGCAGGGATTAGAGTTGGCGAAGGTGGATGAGTTTAAATACTTGGGATCAACAGTACAGAATAAGAGGGATTGTGGAAGAGAGGTGAAAAGAGAGTACAAGCAAAGTGGAATGGGTGGAGAAGAGTGTCAGGAGTAATTTGTGACAGACGGTTATCAGCAACAGTGAAAGGGAAGGTCGTAGTGAAACCAGCTATGTTATTTGGGTTGGAGACAGTGGCACTGACCAGAAAGCAGGAAACAGAGCTGGAGGTAGCAGAGTTAAAGATGCTAAGATTTGCATTGGGTGTGACGAAGATGGACAGGATTAGAAATGAGTACATTAGAGGGTCAGCTCAGGTTGGACAGTTGAGAGACAACATCAGAGAGGTGAGATTGCGTTGGTTTGGACATGTGCAGAGGAGAGATGCTGGGTATATTGGGAAAAGGATGTTAAAGATAGAGCTGCCTGGCAAAAGGAAAAGAGGAAGGCTTAAGAGAAGGTTTATGGAAGTGGTGAGAGAAGACATGCAGGTGATGGGTGTGATAGAGCAAGATGTAAAGGACTGGAAGATATGGAACACAATGATCCGCTGTGACAACCCTTAATGGGATCAGCCGAAACACACAGATATTCCATGATGCATATACGCAGGTTTAAATAGAAACATGTTATTTAAACCCTAATGCAGCATTTTAAAGCTAAAATAGGTAATTAAGGGTTCTGAATAGTAACAAATGAGTTAAGTAAAACTAAGCCCAAAAAACATTAGTAATAAATAAATAGATTCTAATTAAAAATTTGATTTAAGCAAAATCCTGCCGCTGCTGCAGACATCCAGGACTGGAGCTGTGTACCCCAGGCCTAGACTGTATATAACTGTCTGTTTTGTTTTGCATTCACACTGCATTTGTTTATGATATGGCCAGTATCTTAGTCTTAGGTTCTACAATTACTTAACCCTCTGTGCTTCCCTCCTTTAAGAACACTGAAGAGTTTTGGCAACAAGACGTTATTCAGCCCGCAACAGCCAGTTAATCTTGTTTCTCCTAATTTTTTAAAAATTTTATTAAGTCAAAGTTTGAAAGTCTCTAAAGGATCTACAATACAACGTAGTCCTTTATTTTACGTATTCTTAATACTCTGTGAAAAGAAATGCATTTTAACATTTCTGAGAATTTCACCATTAACTGGCATCTACAGTATTTGTGCCACCATGTTCTACCTCAAGAACTTGGTTCAAGGGAAGTAAATCTGAATCTTGCTCTACTAATTTCCCACATAATTTTTTTCAGTCTTTCCTTAAAGTTCATACACTGCAATCGTAGGAACACTCTAAATGTTCCCCCAGACTATCTTTTTCAAAGAATTTGAATTGTCAAACTGACATAGATATTATAATATTCTATCGGCTATTTTAAAAATATGGTGTAACGATTTTTTCCGCTACACTTTACTAAGTTTAACTGAAGATTGCAGGACAACCTCAAACTGCCTTTAACCCCTTCCCACAGTGCCGAAAGGTGATTTATAATAATAAAAACGATATTAACAAACCCACACAGAGAAAAAAATGTAAAAACAAAAAACTATAATTAATACACTTTTAAAACACCCCCACTTCCAATATATACTATGACCACAAATCATGAAATTATATTTCCAAGACTTTCCCCTCTGTCCTTTTGATTTAGTGTTTTTCTTGTTTTACTTTTTCTCCATAGTCCAGTTCATCAGGCATGCCAATCCCAGAATAAAAAGATTTACCGCTCACAGTTTTCAATCCTTTTCCTGGTATCCTCAGTGTATCCGGAAACTTCGAGGTGGCCACCCCAGACTGCAGTTGACTTGTGGTGCTCCCGAAAAACAAATCTTTGTCCTGGACTTAGAATGGTCATGTCCTTTCCTCCTTTGCCATAAAACTCAGGCTGTTTTTTCTTTCTCTTCCTCCTGCCTTTTCCCGCCTCTATTTAAATAGTGCGTCTGTTTCCATGGCACTCCCGGAAATTGTAAATAACAGCCCTGTACCTCCCAAAAGGTCTTCTCTATCTAACCCGCATATCTTATCTTCCATATATTTTTTTTTTTTTGACAACGGGATTTTACATAGAGAAAAGAAAAATATATACTTTTTTTATGTGGCAATGCTACAATGGTGCCATGAGTGATGGATTGTAAATGGATGACATCACATTCATGATGCTGCAAATCATGTACTTGACGTAGAAATTAATTGGTAAGTGCTATAAAATTTTAAAGACTTGTTTAAAGATATGTCTGATCCAACAATCTTGGTGATCCTGTACCTAGATTGAAGAAATGGATTTAAGCTCACGTACCGCATGATTTCTTTAATGTGTAGAAGCTGTATAATAAATTTATTAAAAATGCAGAAGGCTGCAGAAATTTGCATTCGGAACACACAGAATTATAAAGGCTGCATAACTTTTAAGGTTTTTCGCTGTCCTGCTTTATTTGGTATTATTCTTACAGGTTATGATAAGAAGCAGCAGGTATCATTTCTACTCAATAATCCTTTTAACCTGAAATGATAGTCAGTTGTGTGGAGCTTTACATATATTTATGATATTTCATGGACCCCAGTTTCTATACACAGTACAAATTCATCTTGGCAATTTAAAATTAGATTGATATGAGTGGTTTGGGTGCATGCAAGTATAGAAAACAGATGGACATATTTAGAGTATATGAACAGTATTATCGTAACTAATTTTAATGGATGTACTTTATATGACAAAACAGGAAGAAAATAATTCATGGATTTCTGTCTGCGAAGATTTGTCCATAGCAGCAAATGATCTCCTTTTAAGTTCATCGTCTGGAGGAAAACGTTTCATCAAAAATTCAGAGGAGTTCACTGGACTACCACTAGGTATATAATCTAAAAATATAATTACTTTTCCTTTTCTTTACCTCCCAAATATTGTTAAATACAGCATTTCTGAAACATTTTGCAGGAATGCTAAAATTTTAAAACAATACCCTCTTAGTCTATGGGGAAAATAAAAATACATAGTCCATTTTGGTTATAGAAAATATTAATTTGTCAGGAAAATTTCAAATTTATTGTATTCTAAAGAGAATCTGATTTGACTGGGAGCCCTTCTGAATTTGAATAAATACAGTTCAATCAGGTTATTATTTTTATTAGTAATAATCACTCACGTCGGGCGGCACGGTGGCACGGTGGCACAGTGGTAGTGCTGCTGCCTCGCAGTTAGGAGACCCGGGTTCACTTCCCGGGTCCTCCCTGCGTTGAGTTTGCATGTTCTCCCCGTGTCTGCGTGGATTTCCTATGGGTGCTCCGGTTTCCACCCACAATCCAAAGACATGCAGGTTAGGTGGATTGGCGATTCTAAATTGGCCTGGGTGTGTTTGTGTGTGTCCTGTGGTGGGTTGGCACCCTGCCCAGGATTGGTTCCTGCCTTGTGCCCTGTGTTGGCTGGGATTGGCTCCAGCAGACCCCTGTGACCCTGTGTTCGGATTCAGCGGGTTAGAAAATGGATGGATAGATTGATGAATAATCACTCACTGTAGAGACAATTTTTTTTTTCATACCATGTCTCATACACATGTGAACCATGAACAAGATACAAGAAAAGCAATTTCCATGTGAAAGCTTTGCTTATAGAGTACATTTATGTTTTACTGAATGTATGAAATGTTAAACATTTGTATTTGTTAAAGATCGTATTCTATCTTAGACTGAATCAGCTTTGGGATCAGTTTGGGATTTGAGGAGCTGAAGCACATTTAAAATCCATTTTTTTGAATTTTAACATTTCCTGTGGGGGATATCCAGGGTGTCAGTCTCAAATCTTAGAGGACCAAGTGGCTGCAGGTTTTTATTTCTGCGATTACTTTAGCCAAGCTGATAGTTAACATGATCTCAAATGTGTGTCCATCAATCAGTAGTTGTTTGGATAACATATTTGGAAAGAAAGAATTGGTCTGGTCTGGTCCACAAAACATTTACTGTGCACACAGAAAAAATAAAAATACAATTTTTGGAGTGGAAAAATGAGCCACAGCCACGGAATTAAATAACAAGTTTTATTGCCAAAAAGTGTTAATTGTAAATTAAGAAATTTGTTATTATAAAAATGTCTGAGAAAAACCTAAGGTAGCTGGTAATCTGTTGATTCATTCTGCATCTCATATTTTGGCTCCTGGTTAAGGAAAAAATGAAAAAGTTATGATCAGTAGTTTTAGTTAATTTTTTTGTGCCCCGTTAAGGTTTAGCATAAAAGTTATATACCAATAATGAGGTTTTGAAATTCAAAGAATTTAAATATCACTTTTGTTGTATATATTGAAGTAGCTTTAAGATAGTTGCAAATACTTTGCATCTTCTCTGACATCATTTTGTTTCTACTTGGACGCTGCCATTTGTAAATTTGTTGCAGTGTTGCTGTGAATATTTGTGGCTCAATAGTGTGACAGTCAGCAAAGACCAGCAAAATTCCTTTCCTGGTATCTGAGTTTTTGGAGAAGAGCACAACATTTGGCGAGTGATTTGTTTGTTAGTGCTTCAGATTTCTATTTTGATTCATTATTATTAGTGTGGGCTCAACAATTGATGGTTTTGATTTCCTGCTTTTGAACCTGCATTGTATGTTAACTCACACTTCATCTTCTGGTCCCTTATTCAAATCATACTGCCAGTTCCACCTTGTGGCATAAAAGAAGAGTTCTGAATTTAGAAATGAACTCAATTACAACAAAGGCACTAAAATTTAGCAGGAGTAATTGTTTCAGAACTAATTTGATCTTTAGAATAGAAGGACAGAAGGCTATTTAATTTTATATTTGAGTGAGATGGCAGGTAAATGTGCGCTTAGAAGATAAAATAGATAAACTTGAAAACAAAAAAAACTTGAATAAATATGTTTAGAAACTAAACTGACAAGCAAATAAAATTTTTAAAATCTTTCCTTTGATAAAGTTTGGTCATGCAGGTCAGCCTTAAATAAAATGACTGTTGTGAAAAGTCATGCATGCATGCAGATGCAGTCATGTCCCAAGCAATGCATAGCCAAACATCGAGGTGCAGATGTTATCATAACTGCAAAAATACAAAATGGTTGATCAGTGACATCATCATTGATTAACACTAATATTCAGTCCTTAGTATTCAATTTACTTACTCAGCATGCTTGTTTTTCAATTTTTCCCTCAGCACCTAGATCATTCTTGGTTATTCTGGCTAAAAAAAGTTATAAATGTTATATCTGACCTCAAGCATTATCTATTTTTCGCAGGCTGTCTCTGAGTGTATATACCATAGTAATACCATGTCTTTTAGCTTAAAAATGATGCTCAAAATGATTTTCATATAGGGTCTAACAGAGATGTCAAGACTTAGGTTTCCTCTATGTTTTTACAAGATTTAAGTCATTTTTGTTTTTTGTTGTTTCATAAATTTTTTGCTATCTTGTCAGATAACATGGCCCTCTAATATATGTTAAAACTTGAGCTACTGGTTAATGTTTATCTGATTCTACCTTTACTGGTGTAGCACAGATATAGGTTCCAACTAGCCAACCTTGCCTGTTTAGCTCTTTAAATGCAGCGTTTATGATTCATACACACACATTATGTTATATATATAACATAATGTATATATATATATCTATATATGTGGCACGTTGGCGTAGTGGTAGCGCTGCTGCCTCGCAGTAAGGAGACCTGTGTTCACTTCCCGGGTCCTCCCTGTGTGGAGTTTGCATGTTCTCCCCATGTCTGTGTGGGTTTCCTCCGGGTGCTCTGCTTTCCTCCCACAGTCCAAAGACATGCAGGTTAGGTGCACTGGCAATTCTAAACTGTGCTTGGTGTGTGTGTGCTCTGCGGTGGGCTGGTGTCCTGCCTGGGTTTGTCCCTGCCCTGTGCCCAGGATTGACTCCAGCAGACCCCTGTGTTAGGGTATAGCGGGTTGGATAATAGATGGATGGATGGATATATATATATATATATATATATATATATATATATATATATATATATATTGTGAAGGAATCACAAATACCTCATAAATGTTTTGGGGGTAGTCAGAATTGTCTTTTCAGACAAAACTCAATACAGAACTGAAGTAAGTCTAACAAAGTTGCATCCATAAATGCTCTTGAGGAGTGCCGGGACCGGAACTGAGGTCAGAAGCGTAGTGCAGGTCTTCCTGCTGATGATCCGCTGAGGAGGAAAGAGAGAAAGTGTTACCTAACAGTGTCAACTCCTGGTCCAGCAGATAATCATATTTATTCAGGCCCATAAACTGTTCTCTGATCACAGGTGTGCCAATATATATAAAAAAGCCAATGATGAGACAGTTTATCAAGTTATACAAGAAAGCAGTTTTGACTGTACTAATTATTTCTATCATTTGACATGCATTTGTAAGGTAACATAACTGTTTTTTTTTAATTTCCAGGTGTATTGCACTCTTTTTTTGCACAGTAATGCTGGCTAACTCCTGATTTCAAAAATATGTTCGTTTTGTGTGATGACTGAAATTTCATGTTCATGTTTTTTAGTGCACTCACAGAATTTACCAGAGTTCCCTTTTAAGTGATTTAAATATAGCATTTCATTCAATTTGTCTCTCCCTTTCTGCTTAAGTTATGATGCAATCCAGTATCTTTTCCTGAAATTACACAGTTTTCATGCAGTTTTTAAACTTTGTTTTCAGTTTTTTAAACTGATGCCTTGTCTCTCATTATTGGATTCTTACTGAGTGTTTTCTCTATTGATGCTAAAAAATAAGTGTTTCATTGTCATCAACTTATTTCTATGCAAATAATTATGAAATAGATATCTCATATGTTTGATATAACTTTTTGAATGAATACAGTACAATAAATACTAGTTGCCATTGAATTTTAATGCTTTCGTAGGAGAGAAATTTAATCAAACACAGCAGCATGAGAAGAATTCCAATGAAGATTCATATGGGCATGAAGTGAATGAGAATAACAGAGAAAAGTGGGTAACATATATTCTGTATTATCTTTATGCCAGATCCTAGAAAGTGATGCCTAAACATTTCATTTCTTGAAATGTTTTTTCTTGATATTCATTATTAAATCTTAAGGGAATTAAATAAAACAATCAAAAACAGTGGAAGCTGCAAACTAATGCTGTAACTAAATTGGCCTAAGTACAGTATGAGTGAGCTATTACATCACATGTGAATAAGCCCTATGAATGACTGGGTCCTGTTTTGGGTTGATTCCTGTCATATACTTGATCCTAACGGAATAAGACCTGGATTCCCACAACAGCAGAATAAACAAAGCAGATTTCAGAAAATGGATGGATTATATACACGTGGCTGCAACAATTCTTCACTGAGGACAATCTAAGGTTATCATCAAATCTTCCAAAATATCCATTTTGTCCTGTTTCTTCCGTTTTGTGCAAGTGTTAAAGGTTTAATTAAATTCTTTCATAAATAAATTCTGCTTATCTTCGCCCTGGCATAACTTTCTAATATCTGAAAGAACAATTTATCTTTTGTATACCTTTATTGTATTTTGAAATTATTTTGTTTAGTTAATTTAATTGATTTCAACATTTTTCTTTTTGAACTGTATAACATTGATGTATCTGCGCGTAATATGTTACTTTCAATTTCACAAGTTTTTACATTCTTTGAGTATTTCTTATTGTTTTACACAGGCCTTGTGACTTACTTTCTAATAGCTTTATAACAATTACTTTATTTACCTTAGAAAAAAAAAGTAGTCAACAATAATCCACCAGGTTCTTTTAAAAATGCTGATGTAATTTAAAAGTAAATTGTGAATTTTTTTTTGCATATAAAACCTAAGATTGCCAGCATGTGGCAACAGCCATAATGTACAGGAGGATTTCACCTCACACCATGCTTCAGTGACTAAGACAGTCTCAAATTGCCAGTTATTGGCTGAAAAGGTACTATCACCCTTTCTCTGTGCATTATAATGTGTTTTATGGCATAGCTATCTTTTTATTCAACATTAAGTTAATATAAATGATACAGGCATGTTTTGAATTAATACTATTTACTTTTATGCTAATTAATTCTTTTTATACCACACTTTTATTGCCTGTATTTTGTTCACTGTACTGCACAAGTGGCTGCTTTCTGACTAAACATTTCCTGTTTCCTTTTGGGTATGTTTAAGTGACAATGTATTTTAAAGTCAAATTAGATAAATTTGATTTAGTCTTGGTGATACAGTACCAAAGAGGTTGGTACTGCTGCCAGACAACTCCAGGAACTGTGTTTCCATTTCCTGTATGGTCACTGTGAGAATTGACATATTCTCATCATGTTTCCATAAAAGAATTTCTCTAAATATTCAGATTTTCTCAAAAAATGTATGTATTAATTAAAAGAACAACCTTCAATTGGGTTAGCATGAATAGTTATAATTGTATGTCTTGTGATGAAATATCATGCTGTGTTAAGATTGGTTCCTGCTGGTTACTGGTTGTTGTGGAATAAGTTCTAGACTTTTATGGAAAAAAGTGAGTTCAGAAAATATACAGAAAGATATAATTACTTTAATTTGCTACTATAAAACAGGTTTTTCAGGTTGAAGTTATTTCTTCATAATTGTTATATATTAATTTGCCACATGAAATTGGGCTCTAAACTGAAGCATTTTTTACACATTAAAAAAAAAAATCCACCCTGCTCTTGTGGTTTATAATAGAGGTAAAGGATACTGGGATCCAGCATTAAAACAAAGCATTAAAGCTTCAGAAATATGTTATTTTTTCAAACTAAGAGTATTACTGAGTATTGATATGCATCTTGAAATTGCACACACATTTTAACCAGCATACTAATGTCATTTTAAAAAGGAATAAAGGAAAGAGATGAAAATCTTTGCGGGATTTTGCCATTTTCAAAGGAAGTTGGATGTTTCGCTTTGAATAAAATTGTGAAGAAATAACTTTGAGTTGAAAAATGCTGATCTTATTCTTTAAGCTGCATAGTGCACTTGTGAGGCCACATTTGTAATACTGTGAGCTGTGCTAGTGTCACTATTGCAAGAAAAATGTAACAGTGCTAAAGAGTTCAATGAAAAGTATCTACACTTATTATTAGACTGTGGAGTCTGAGCTACAGTGCCAAATCAATTTATCTTACCAAAACAGATATTAAGGCTAAAAGAGATAAAGTGTTTAAAACTATGAGGGGATTAAGTAGGATTGATGCATTCTGTTCTTTGAGGGAATGCTACATAAACATACAGTAAGATAGGGGTAAATTGTGCATAGATGTAAAAATGTATTTTTCATATATAACTAGATAAACAGCAAATTTAAATGGAAGTGCAAATGAATATAACATATTTGAAAATATGTTATCTTTGACTTGAAGACTAGATAGATAGATAGATAGACAGATAGACAGATAGATAGATACTTTATTAATCCCAAGGGGAAATTCACATAATCCAGCTATTTTAGGTGTACAGGAAATGTTTAGTTATGTCACACTTAATAGCCTATTCATCTTGAAGCTTTTCAAATATTCACGATTTGTAAATGTAACTAAAATTGTTTTTTACTTGGATGTTCTTTAATTCCTAAGCTATTAATTGATCACTAATATGTTGTGCAGTTTCTTTGAGTAGTCCTGGAAATGGGTGTCCTTGTATTTATTTCCATGTGCTTCAGATTTGCATTTCACTTTGAAATACATTCCCTATTAAGTATATAAAAGTTAATGTAAATAATAACTAAAATGCAACAATTAATTTTATATAGTGTACTTAGCATTATTACATTATTATTAAAGCATGGACCTTAAAATAATGTGGATCGTTTGCTGAGTTTAAACTTCAGATGGACAACTATTTAACACATAACAAGTAAAACTATCTGCATAGTCATAAAGTTAAAAGTATACTTGGCTTATGTAGTTGAGTGAAATTAGTTGCATTCTTCTGGGTTCCTATTCTATGGAATTTGTATACTTTTGAAGTATCTGAAAATGACTCTTCCTGTATCGCATCATTGTTTCAATGTTTAGCATATTTAATCAAAAGTAAAAAGGATGTTCATGTAAAACTGCACTTCCTATCATTACAATACCTAAAGCTTATTGACAAAATTCCATTTCTAAGGTGTTTTGGTGTGACTGATGGACATAGTATTTTCTTTTCAATATTATGTTTATAATGTTTGGGTTTTTTTTTTTGTTTTTTTTTTGCAAATGTACGAAATAAAGGATTCACTTTTAAAAATAAAAGATTAGTATTTGTGTACATAGAATAAGGTATAATACTTAAGTTTTTAAATTGCTTTTTTACATACATGGCATAGGTTTTATGTCATATATATATGCATACAGGTATATATATTTTTCTGTTGTTGTGATTACATTTTAGTCATTCAAAAGTATCACATCATCACAGTGCCGTGTCTCAGACGCAACTTCAACTAAAGAACCAGAATCAGAAGTTGATAATACTAAATCAAGATATTGTCTGCGCAAGTCCAAATTTTGCCCATTTCCAGTCATGCCAACTCTGCCAGAAGAAGATGAGGAATCAGCAGAGGAGCTTGGAGACTCTCCGGTCAGTGTATAATTAAATTACTTTTCCATTTACTAGAATAAAGACACTTTATATGAAGTTACTGTGAATGAGGTCATCTTCACAAACAGATAATAAATCTTAAGCAGAGCTAAAGAGTTATGCCATCATTCCATCCATTTTGTAAAACTCCTTTTTCCATTTAGAATAATGTTATAGTATCCTGGCAGTAGTGAAAGTCACATGAGCTAGGATATGGCTATCCATCTTTTCCAACTCAAAAATACCCCCATGCCCCTTCATATCAGACTGACTGAAAGTTGAAAATTAAATGTGTAAGCTGTGATAGAAAAGTGGAGTCCTAGGAGTCAATGTTTTGGAAAGAAAAAGAATATAGGTAATAATTTCTCAATTAAAACTTCATTAACTATTTCCAAATAATGAATATCAATAACACAACAAAAATGACAAATCTTTGCAATAGATATATATACTGTAGATATGTAATATATTATATGTGATAAAACTTAATTACAGTTGCCCCGCTTCTTCTTTGTCCACCTTATTGACCTCATCTCCTCTACCTCCATCTTGGTGTCCCAATTTACCCTGCCATTTTCTTCCTTTTGATACATATATACACTGAAATCACCTTAGCCTCTGCTTCTTTCATCCACAATGCCCATTGTCTTCACACTAGGTTTTTTCCATAACTTAGGTTTCATCATCCTCTTACTCCATGACAATCCATCCATCAGAACATTCTCATCTCTATTATTTCCAGCTTTGCTTCATGTTCCATTTTCAATGGCCAAGCCTCACTTCCATTGAGCTGACTAGTCCTTGCACAGCTTTACAAACTTTTACCTTTGATACCAGAGAGACTCCTTTTGAAGTCAGAATGAGGAAGAGAGCTCCTGGACTTTCTTACACACACCTCTCACCTTTGCCATTAGTGTGTCTGCACCTCTGTCTGCAACCAACAAGTCACTAAGATTGGAGATCTTTCCTACTTGATCTTTTGCTGATATTTATATTTACACTTCTTACATTAGCATTCTGCACCATTCTTGCACAAATTCTAAAAACATGGGTTGCAATTGTGACCTACAGTCAGCTCTTCACATCAGCACATCTTTTTGCATCCAAATTTGACAACCTGTGCATTAGATTGAGTTTCTTCCAACATGTTTACCACAAATGCCACAAAGCCATGTACCCCTCTTTTACATGCCTCCTACCCCTTCACCCTAAACTATCATCACCTTGGTCTTTCCTGCATATAGTTTGAGATGTTTCACTTCCAGCCTAGCTTTGCATGTATGTTTCTTCTCTTCTTCTGCTTTACTTTGTGACAGCAATACAAATTTTCAGCATTTAAGATCTACTAGAGCACATCTTCACGCACTTCTCTGGTGACAGCTGTATCACTATAGTATAAAGCAGGGAACATGGAATGGATCAATACTGCAGCCCCATCTTCATCTAAAACTTTCCCTATCCACTTTGGCAATTCTGACCACAATCAATGCTTCTTCATATATTGATATCACCATAGACAATAACAACTCATCCACACCAAACTTTCCCAATGTCCATCTTACCATCTCTTATGATATGCTGTCAAACGCCATCTCCACACATACAAATGCATAATACAGCTTCTTTTTTTTTTCTAATGCTTTTCTTGAATTTGCCTGACAGCAAAAATCACATTTGTTATTCCCTTCTTGGGCATTAAACCAAAGTTAATTTTGCTGTTACTTGTTCCCCAATTTTTGTCACGCACTTTCATTACCTGCTAGAAAAACTGAGCGCTTGAGATGATCCACATTTTAATGTATCATCCTTTCCTTTGGACACTGGAATGAGCACTCTCTTTTCCAGTTTTCAGGAATTCCCCCTTCACACACAATCATGTTGCACAAGTCTGTCAACCACTCAACTCCAGAATATACAATATATATTTACAAGTATTTGTAATACATATACAGTACAGTGTTTTTATGTTGCAATATTTCTAACAGTATTTATCATTAAGACTAGCTGTTCCCTTCAGCATTTTTCAAGCAAATCACACATTCTGTACTCTTCTTTTTTTGCCATCTGTATCAAGATCATCAACATTTTTTTTTCTTTCCCTGTTCTCAAGTTGCAAACTCCCATCTGTTGGCTTCTCATGCTCTAAAAACTGCTTTTCTAGTGTTTTGATTTGCCTCCTTGCAGATTACCCAGTGACCTTCTGCACCTAATGATTCTGAAACCCCATTTGCACTTACTACCAATATTTTAGAACATTTATTTCACACTTTCCACCTTCACCCTCCAGAACTTCTGCTTCGGTACATACTTCCTCTTACTTTTCTTCAGGGATTAGTTTCACATTTTTCACCATGCTTCAATCAACTCTCCTCACTAACAAATGGTCGGTTGTGCTCCTTACTTTACCAGATTCATACCACCAGCTGATTTTCCATCTTCTTAAACTTGCTGTTGCACAGAAACCATTTCCACTGCATCATCTGACATCAGAATCCTCACCCTCAGCATTCCTGGTAGTAAACCTAAAGTTCCTCTGTACTGTCTTATAACCATCATGACTGACTTCAACATGCCCTTTCTAGTTACCACCAACTACAGTAACCTTCCCCTCAGGCAGCCTGGAAGTCACCACCATCAATTTGTCTTAAAGCTCATCTTTGCCTTCAGTGCTTCTACCAAACTCCAGGGCATATGTTGAGAGTACTGTATATTCATCACTTACCAACAATCATCGTAATAACTACAACATGCACAGTTATCTTCTTCATCGGATTCACTTTACCTTCCCATTTTTAAGACAAACATACACCAATCCTATATGACGGGCGGGTCGGCCCCACACTACTGGGTCCTTCTGGGAACCCTCTTAAACCCACCACCGCCAATAATATACCCAACGGAAGAGTCAGCGGATGATGACACTACAAACAAAGCAAGGGATTGGTGCAAAAGTGCTCCAGTGCTTTTGTTAAAACAATTCAAAAACAAACTGTTTAATAAGTGCAGTTAAAAATCTCAATAAATAAATAATCTTTTAAAACTGGAGCTATATCCCAGGAGGTTTAAAAATTCACAGACATGTTCAGGTAAAACAAAGTTAAAATCTGCAGCAGGTAAAATCTTTACAACATGTATAGCCAAAGATGTGTAAGCCTTGGCGCCTCCTTCTTCAAAAAGACGTCTCTCTGGCTCACCCATTATGAATCTATCAGCAGAATGAGATTTTCCATTGACAGGCATGTCCAACCTCTTAATCTAGGCTCTTGACACAAATGCCTCCTTCAGCACATCTGCCATGCTGCTACCAACCTCACCTCGTTCCCTTTGTCTCCCACTGCATCTCCCTGGACTTACATGGGAGCCCACTATGAGGCATCAGGTCACTCCAGCACTCCAGCTCCCTGGCAATATTCAGCTGTGTCAACCCCCTTCAGCCCCCTTTGAGTGTCTGTCCTATGCCTACCCTTGGGACTCTTCTTCCTTGCTGCCTGCCTCCAGCCACTTGCACATTGCTCATGCACCCGCCACCTCCATCATCCATTGTATCACGCTCCATTTTTCTTTCTTGCTCCCAATCATTCTCCCTCGCTTGCTCATTCGTCCTAGACTCTCTGATCTTTCACTGAACTTCTTTTCTCATGCTGGCTACCCCTTATATGCCTCCGTGGGCACATCACCTTAATTGCACAGCAAAACGCCAATGAAGCATTTGAGACAGACCGCACCCTCACATGCAGGTGTGTTTTGCCCCAATTACTTCACCAATCTCCAGCAGCAACATCAACAGAGATTGAGCTGGCCAATTAATTATTTATTTATCTAAAAGGGAGTCCTGTTAAGCCACAGACCTGCCATTCCATATCACAGCATTGCTATTACTTTTGTCTTTCCAACAAAATTGTGCTTTCCTCCATTCCCAGTAAGTATTCTTACACCTGCATTCTTCCATATTGTCTCCTGTATCAAGCACACATCTACGCTGCTTCTGTTCAGCACTTCAAAAATATCATCAAATGTTTCCCATCATACTTCTAGCATTCCAAGCTGCAATCCTTATGGTCTCTTTCTCACACTTTTTATTTACTATTAATCCATCTCCCTTACCATAAAACCAGCCTTTCCACAGTGCACAGGTATAGATAATTAAACTGGATTTGTGGTTTAGCCAGGATTCCCAACTTTCTGTTTTGGGGTACTGCTAGCCATACCATGACCATGCTTTTTAACTCTTATCTTTGTATCTCATTTTCAAGTGGGGATTAGAGCAGATATTCCTAAGGTCAGATGCACCAACCTTTTTTAGTCACCTTTTGCAATATGAATGGAGGATGAACCCCAAAGCAAACTCACGTCTATACTATTTTTATGTTAAATGATTTCAACTTCATTGATGAATTTTATTTTAAGTCAATATATTTCAATCTTACCTATACCCCACTGGTGCCCGTCATATGTGGCGATACCTCTATTGGGCTCATAAAGCCTGAAGTAGCTGAATGACAACATTCTGACTGTTTCACTATTTCTGCAGCTTACACGAAGATAACTATTTAACATGTGTGCAGTATTTTTATGAAACTGCAAAGGAACTGGCTATGGATGTGTTGTCATTCATACTCATCTGCACTTACAACTTCAGTATTTGGGAGGGAGCTTGAGTAACATGAAACTATGATACAAACATGAGGGAAAATATGTGAATTCCACACAGTGGCTGGGATAGGAATCAAACCCATTCTTCTGCTTCCCGACTCCAAGAATGCTCATCATTGTTTGAAATCCTCTTTGAAGACTATGGAAAAAGCATTGTCATTGTTTATTGTACTGTTGACAACATATAAAGAATGAAACCTAATGGCCCTTCAGTTCATACATCATCTTTAATTAATTTACAAGGTGTCCACAGCTACCTGAAAAAGGTATTCTTTTACAAAATATATAGAAATATACCTTAGTTTTTAGCTAAATATTTGTACTAATGACCAAACATTTGTGCAGTTTGTGGAATTCCATTGTGTATGTTTGCAGTATTAGATTCTGTGAACTATTTCCATAGGACACCATGCTTTACCATACCATACTAATACTATACTAATTTTATGAATTACAGTTAATAAACCAATAATTGTAAGTTGTGAAATTAAGAAAAAAGTGTTTACCAATCAAAAGAACATTGCTATAATATCCCACTAATATGGTTCAATGCACAATGTACATGTATAGTCCCTGTAAACATATAACTTATACATCTCCACTTGTTTCAGCAGTCACACAAACAAGAGATGTTTTCTGTAGCATACAAAAATGTGCTGCTGAGTCACCTGTAGTTAGGTGGTGATGCCATAATGGAGGACAGAGTTTTTAATGCATTCTAAATCTAGCATAAAATTGGAAACAAAAATAATGAGTTTTAGTGGAGCTTTACTCTCAGTATGCAGTCATTCATTAAAGTGCAAAAGGCTACACTAAAGTCAAGTATATTCATCCATCCATTTTCCATCCCGTTGAATCCAAACACAGGGTCACAGGGGTCTGCTGGACCCAATCCCAGCCAACACAGGGCGCAAGGCAGGAACCAATACCAGGCAGGGTGCCAACCCACTGCAGGACACACACTAGGGACAATTTAGAATCGCCAATCCACCTAACCTGCACATCTTTGGACTGTGGGAGGAAACCAGAGCTCCCAGAGGAAACCCACGCAGAGACGGGGAGAACATGCAAACTCCACGCAGGGAGGACCCGGGAAGCAAACCTGGGTCTCCTAACTGCAAGGCAGCAGCGCTATCACTGTGCCACCATGCCGCCCAAGTCAAATATAACTAATTATAACTAATTTATCCAAAACTATTTGATTACTCAGTTATAAGCCTCTTGCAAACTCCCTCTTTAAAAGTCCAGATGCTATTTAATATATGCATTCTGCTGGGAGATAATAGAAAAATAGCAGACCACAAAAGAAAATGAGAAAAGGATCAGGGGATGAAAACATAAACAGAATATTCAGGCAATTATCAAAACTGGGTGATCAGAAATACATCATAATTAACCCAAAACACTAAACCAAAAGACATAGAAAACATTTTAGGAAGCAGAAGACTATAAAGAAAACTGGCCACCTAGAAGAGAGCAACACTGATCGTTATATTGGTGTGACAATGACATCACACTTTGTGTACTTTGGGTAATCATAACTTAGCAACAAATTTTGAATTACAGAAAAAAAAGTTCACAAAATTGCAACACCCTTGAAAACCTAAACTTAGGCAAAACAAAACTGAAACTTAAACAGCTAGATTCTCTGTCCTAACAAACTCTTGATTGAACAAAACACAAATAAATAAGCAAAGTGATGAAGTAAAAAATAAAAATTTAGGATAATCTTAACAGTTTGAAACCCCTCATGTCACATACACATCTCATAATACATTCTGGTTATGTGATTTTATTTCCATTTGGTTAATGTTCTTTATAGTCACAGTCATTTTGTTTGCTGGGCTACCATCTCAGCTTGATATACAAAAGCCATGTGACCCTGGGAGTCTTGATGTATAAGGCCGTTCGCATTAAACAGCATCTGAATTTTACTGAAGTGATTTGTGCTTGAAAAAATAAGCATCACAAGAAAGGATTTTGATTTGGTGCCTTTTTAAAATTATGATTTTGATCTTGCACTTCATTTAGTGTTTTGAACTTAATTCATTTTCTTGATTATTTCTTCAGAAGGTCCTAGAAAGACCTCAATTTATCTGTCCTCATTTTTTGTATGAAGGTTTTACAGATAGGATTTAACATTTTTCCTATTTTAACATTACAGTAATGCAGAGGAGTTTGTTTTTATGACAGTCTCTTCCATAGTATTAATTATTTGTTTTAAAAATACTTCCAGGATGATCTGTTTCCCTTTCAATATTTAAATGACATGCTGATGGGCTAAATGAAGGCATTATTGGTCCCATAAATCATTTGAGAATAGTACCTGATTGATTAAATTCACATAAAATGATGTTGGTGGCATCATTTGGATTTCTCATAATACAATTAAAAAGGGGAAAAAACCGTTGCTATAGTGGTGACCATAGTGTGTAATTGTTGCTTAGATGAAAGGTGAACACTATTGTAACTACGACATCATTTAAAAAAAATATATATATATATATGTTACATTTGCTTATCGAAACATTGCATTTTTGGTTACAGACTAATCATCCCAAAAGGAGCAGTGCACCTTCCATTGTCTTCCACAAGGAAACTTTCCCTGTTGACCAGGAGTTTACCAAACTGTCAGAGAACAGGTAAGTATTGCAATGACTTCATGTCATGTATTTTCAATGAGTGGAAGCTGAGAGAGGCCAAATGTCACTGTCTAGATTTTGCTAATGATGACTCTGAAGGTCAAAGTGCAAAGAAAGAAAAAATGTAAAATACAAACTAAACATTAACAGAAAAAGTAAAATTAAAAATGAAAATAAAAACTAAAAATTAATATGAAAACACAAAGTAAAAATTCAGCTGAAGGCACAAATTAAAATTTAATATGAAATCACAAACTAAAAATTATGATGAAAATGAAAACAGAATTAATAACAGAAATTATGTCACTAGAGAATGGGGTACTTGGTGGTTCAGTGGTGAGAAACGGGGAAAAAAATCAGGAAAGCATTTCAGTGAACTTGAGTGGTCCTCTAAAAGCACTTTCCCTGTTTTTCAAGGCTGCAGTGTTTGATTTATGTTTTTGTTTTCATCCTAATTTTAGTTTCCATTTTCATTTTAATTTTTATTTTGTGCTTTCATGCTAATTTTTAATTTGCATTTTTTATCCTGATTTTTAGTTTTCAATTTTTAGTGTTTTTTTTAGTATTTTTCAATGTTTCTTTGTTTGTGTTTCTGCAATCAGCTAATTATTTATTTTGTTTCAATGTAAGTTAAAAGGGTTTTTTTCAATACAGAAGCTTGCTAGCTACATTGGACGACTTTTTTGTGATGCATATGCACACCTGGCTTTTTATTTATACAGAGATTAAATGCGCATTAATATCTCAGGTACTTCTGTGACACCAGAAAATTATTCTGAGTAGCTAGCCAGTAGCAAAATATCTTTGAGTTTATTTTAGTATTTTAAGATAATTCAAAGTGAAAATGAAAGATGCTAACACTAAGCACATTAATATTACACATTTTAGTTAATTTGTTTTAAAAAATCCCAAAACTATTAAAAATTAGATCTTATTAATGTCAGGATTGCTTGATGTTTAAATTCATAGCAGCTACATTTGTAAGCAGTGTTAGTTAGAGTCAATACCTGTAAAAGCTTGATGGGTGACAACACAGACTAGGAAGCTATTGCACATCATCCATATAGTTGTCTCAGCCAACAACAATAATACTGAGGTATTTTAAATGAGGTTGTTATAGTAATGGTGACACTGATTCAATTTTAAAAAAGCAGATCTGCAGTCTTCTCTCTCCAAAGATGGAGAAGTCATAATTGTATTTTTTCTCATCTTAACTCAGAAATTTCCATAGACCTGCTGATGACAAGTATAAGGATTCACCTTCCAATAGAATTCTTCAGACTGTTGACCTCTTGAATTTGAATATTACTAAGCCAACTCTGGGTAGTGTACCATTTCACCTAACTACAATTACACCCATAATTACATTAGGGTAATTTATAATTGCCAGTTAATCTAACATGCATTGGAAGTAAAGTAAAGGTGAAGATTAATTTAACAGTAATAAGGCCAGTGGTGATGTACTGTATAGTACAGAGAAACAGGCAATTAGAAAAAGAGAGGAAAAGAAAATTAAAAGAACTGAAAAGAGAACGCTGAGGTGGGCTTTTGGGGTCTGATGAGTGAGGAGGGTTGCAAGAGGAGTAGAAGTGGTAACATAAGAAAAAAAAAAAAAAAAGATTCTAAATAGAAATGAGATGGGCATGTGGTAAGAAGGAAGTGTGATGGAGAGTGTCTAGAAAAGGCCTGTCACAGGTAGAAGGTTGAGGGAAAGACAGAAAGTTAGACGGAGCAACTGTGAGAGAAAAAAATATGAGGGTGAAGAAGACGAGGGTTAAAGATGTAGAGCTGGGAGTCCACTGTGGCTGCAGGTTTTTTTATTTCAGCCAGATTCATAATCAGTGACAACACCTGATAACACTGATCTTATTTTTTAGCTGGTATTTTTTTCTCTTCTCCTTTTCTACAATCAGAAAAGCACAGCAGCATGATTTTAACATTTATAAGACATTAAGAAACATTTCTGTTTTTTTTGTAGATTTAAGTTGCTTAACTCTCTTTTGTTGATTTCATTGTATTTTGACTCTTTTCACTGCAGTTTGCTCTCTTCGTTGGATCTTATTAATGATAATTAAAAACGAGCAGAGCAGACAGCCAGGCAAACAACACTGAATAATGAAAGGCTGCAACTTCTGTAGCGTCAGACACATAATTAGTTAATAATGAATTAATTAAACAATTAGAACACCTGGAAAAGCAGAATGAAAATCAAGATGAAAATGTTGTTAATAAGAACAAAATACGTTATTCCCATATAACTGCTTGGTACATTTACTTTTTTTTTTTTAACCAAACTTAGTTTTCTAATTTCTTTATTGTTCCCAAACTATAGAACTTCTGAAATAACAGTTCACTTAATTAGCCCAGAAGTCCAATTAAAAACAGAAGCTGGTTGGAACAAAAACCTGCAGCCAAAGTGGGTCCCCAGGATCAAGTTTGGGAACCTCTGAAGTAGAGAATAGGAAAAAGTGGAGGAGCCTCATCAAAAAAGCCAAACACTAACAAAGGAACTGCAAATGTAAAAGGAAAGAGAAGAACCACAATAACATTTATTTCTATAGCAAATTTTCATGCAAGTAAAAAAAAGGAAAAACAACAAATTAGAAATAAATAACTATATGAATGAATAAAGGAAATACCAAAAATCAGAATAAATAAATATGCATGTAAATAATGCCTATGTACAAGTAATAGACAAGGCAGAGTCTTTAATTATATAGATTCATAAGTCTGTGATGATTATAATGCTAAGTCCGATGCTACGGTCAGATAGCCACGGAGGACAGAAAGAATAAGCCACTAGCTAGAGAGATGCTGGAGAAAAAAAAAAATCTGCAGGAGTTCCAAAGCCAAAAGCAGTGTTGTGCAAGTTCACACCTCACAAGAACTAGCTCAAAGTTCAGTTCACACAGATTAAAATGAATAAATTCACGTTCATGGTTTATAATTTCAATTTTGAACTAGTTCATGTTCAGTTCATTTTGTATTTTTTAAGTAGTGAGAATAAATGACCCATGAGCTTACTTTTTTCAATTTGGAATGCCTTATATTAGACCACTAGCAAAATACCCGCGCTTCGCAGCGGAGAAGTAGTGTGTTAAAGAAGCAATGAAAAAGAAAAGGAAACATTTTGAAAATAACGTAACATGATTGTTAATGTAATTGTTTTGTCACTGTTGTGAGTGATGATGTTTCTGTCATATATATATATATATATATATATATATATATTACACACACACATAAACATATATATATACATATCTATACATACACACATATATATACACACATATATACATACATATATATATATCTACATATATACACATACATATACATACACACATACATACATACACACACATATATACACACAAATACATATATATATATACATACACATACATATCTACATATATACACACACAGCTATTTCGTATCAGTGCAATACGCTGCTTGTTAAAACGGATAACTCCGCTTTACGTGCAAGTCTGCGTGGATATTATGAACTATCGATTTGTTCAAGTTCTATTTAAATTTTAAATAGAAGGAATTTTTATTTAGTCACAGAAATATCTTTGGTAGGAATGGTAAAACAGACAGGAATATTATTCCTGAATAAATCAACTCAAACCTTAAACAACTTATAATATTTTGCTCTCCATAAAAATATATCCTGTCTAAATTATACAAGTTAGAAATAAAGTAAACATTAAAAGAACAAACATTCAAATTTCTTTACTCTTATGTAATTTTATATAAAAAAATAAAGTTAGATTTTAAATATCCCAAAAGATTTTGCTCTCCATAAAAATATATCCTGTCAAAATTATACAAATTCAAATATGAACATGCTGCATAACAAAACCTGGAAATATAAATAAAATGTGTTCCTTTCAGCAATAACAAATCAAATCATTCAGTTGTCTTTGCTCATATGTCATTTTAGAGCTGGACGCCTGGCATCTTTTTTGGCAACAAGTTCTTTATGTTTGGTGTGAGGTTCTGTGTTGTGGAGATTCTCAGGATGGATTGCAGGTGCTCATCAGTGAGGCGACTCCTGTGTGCTGTTTTGTTAGTCTTTATCACTGAGAAGAGCTTCTCACACAGATATGTGCTACCAAACATGCACAAGGTTCGAGCCGCATGTAGACGGACTTTTTGTTCTTCAAAGTCACCAAAGCGCCGTGCAAACTCAGTGCGCCAGTTTATCAGCAAAGTGCGATTTGGGAACACCGTAGTGACGACTTGGTTTAACATTACTTGGCAACAGGGAAAGTGGGGCAAGTTGCACTGGTGCATTTGTGTCTCCCATAAAAGCAGCTTCACTTGAAATCACTTTGTGATTGTGCACGGGTAAAAACGTCCGCTGAAGTTTTAGATTCTTATTTAATTCTTCTGCTTTCTGTATCTTCTGCATTGCATTCAGGTCTTTCAGGTTACCCTGATGTTTTGTCTCATAGTGCCGCCTTAGATTAAATTCTGTAATTACAGCCACATTAGCTCCACAAATGAGACACACGGGTTCAGTAAACATATACTCAGCCTCCCATCGGTTTTAAAGGCTCTATTTTCAGAATCAACTTTTCTCTTCAGCATCGTGTGAGCTAGCTTGCAATAACTTGCAGCATCATAAGCTAGACTTGATTAACGCGTAAGTGTTCGGCAAGGCAGCTGAAGCGCTGCATTATGGGATCTGTAGTTTATTGTGTTACCAGCGCTTCATATACCCGGCCATTAATAACAATAATACAGTATATAAAATGATCTCGGGCGGATATAATTACACGCCGGCCGGATGTGGCCCGCCCTTGAGTTTGACACATATGGACTAAATAGAACTTGAAAAGATATATTTTTTCAAATGTGATCGCAATTCAGATAGAGTTGACGCAAGACTACAGCCTGCATGCCTCAATAAGTCATCCTCCCTCGCTCTTACTTTTTACCGCTCATCTAATGAATACACTGAGTATGGCTTTACCAAAACAATCATTGGTGGCTAATAAATTATCCATTATTCGAGTATGTGTAGATCGGGGTATATATATATATATATATACCCGCGAATCGCAGCGGAGACGTAGTGTGTTAAAAAGCTAGAAAAGAAAAGGGAACATTTTAAAAATAACGTAACATGACTGTCAATATACAGTATTTGTTTTGTGAGTGTTACTGAGTGTTGCTGTCATCAAGGATTTGATTATCATTATTTCTTTCAATCAGGTTCGTATTTGTAGGATGTGTTGTGTTCAAGTTACATTCCGTGTTTGTCAATCGCTGTAAAGATGACAGGTTTCATTCATCGATTCGCTTCTTACTGCATCAATAAACAGCTCGCCTTCTTCTTTATCTGAGACCTGACACACTGCATGCACGTTTTTTACACTGTCTTCCTTTAGCGGACATTGACTTTTTCCACGTGTGCTTTGTTTCCGCAGTAGCTGGATTTATGAATATGCTTGTATGTATCAGACGCTTCATATTTTTGCTGCCTTTTCAATTGTGTAATTCGGTTTTGTTCAGCTTTTGGAACTGTTGCTTTTATCTGTGCACTGCGCCAGTTCACGTGAGCCGCTCGCTGTACATGCATCGAAGGTTCCCAGCTGTGCTGGTGCCATCTCGTGCTATGTCCATGGCTGTATTTAATGTTACCTTAGTCCTGGCACTTAAAACTTTCTCTCGCAGTTTCGCTGAGTTTGTGCCAAACACCACCCTGACCATCTCATCTTCCTCTGCATAAGCACAGTCCTTCACCCGTGAATATTTAGTGGAGTTTGCTATTGGATTGACGCTGACGGACGGCCTTATATGGGCAGGCACTAAATTACAAACGCCAGCGCAGCCTGTCTATGAACTTAATTTAAAGTGTAGGTTTACATCCTACTTTGTTTCCGAAGTAGCAGAACTCATGAATATGGTTGTATATGTCACTTGCTCGCTTCTTATTGTTTCGCTGCCTTCTCAATTATATAATGCATGTTTTCTTCAGCGCTTTTTGGAGGTCTTCCTGGTTTTCTATGTACTGCGTGATTACGGGAGGCGTGATGATGTCACACGAAACTCCGCCCCCACGGCGTTCAAGCTCATCTCCATTACAGTAAATGGAGAAAAACAGCTTCCAGTTATGACCATTACGCGTAGAATTTCGAAATGAAACCTGCCCAACTTTTGTAAGGAAGCTGTAAGGAATGAACCTGCCAAATTTCAGCCTTCCACCCACACGGGAAGTTGGAGAATTAGTGATGAGTGAGTGAGTGAGTGAGTGAGTGAGTGAGGGCTTTGCCTTTTATTAGTATAGATTACATTGTTCTTGAATAAAATACAATAATTATGAAGACTTTTTTTTATTTAAATACACTTTATTGAGTTTTACCCAGCAACAAACACATATAACAATATATGCTAATATCCTCCCATGTAAAAAAAGAAATTTGAATACTGTACATGCAAGTATACATATAAATTGCCGCTCTATTTCCAACCATGTGACACAAATGGTGACTGTGGAACCAGCGTGTAAGTGAACTAACCTGCCGGTTAAAATTCGTGTCACAAATTGCATGTCCAACGGGCAAAATATAAAGTGGCCTCGCGATGTACAAAGTTTTCCTAAAAGCAAAAGAGGAGCTTCACCGCATGCTCGTGTCAGCGGGGGTGCAGCTTAAGCACAAGCAGGCAGACACAGACAGTGCCTATTTGATTTTATCTTATTTTTTCCGAATACAAATAAATCACAAAACATTCATACGAAATAAGTATTCGTAAAAATCCACTATTTGTGCGTATCCAAATACCATATTCGGATTCGGCTCCACCCCTAGATTACAGGGTAAGGCAAAACGTTTAATCTGGATTTAAACCAGATCCAGAATGTGACATAAAATTGAACTAGCTCACGTTTAAGTTCTTCACTTGCAAATACGTTAAGTTCACTGTTCTTAGAAAAATGAGCTTGTTCAATGAACGCATTCTTCTGAACTAGTTCATGCACAACACTGGCCAAAAGATTACCCAGCACACATTGGGCATACCACCTAACCTAACCTAACCTAACTAACATAAGTAGTTTCCATTATGTTTTAGATTTGCCCTGAAAAATCTTATGCAGTGCATCTTGCCAACAGTTGAAAGTGTTCACATTCATCCCAACATGCAGGTGCCTGAACAGTACTTTAATCAGATGGTGATGGCACTGAAGGAAATGAGAAAAGAAAAGAGAAGAATAGAGATTAAGAATAATTGCAAATCCAAGAAATATGTTATTTGCAATACACATAATCTATTAGAGGTTGAACTAAAATGCAGCTATAAAAAAACTAATTAATAAATCATTAGCTTGGCATATCTCTGTTGGTACAATATTCCAGATTTTTGGAGTGTAACAGCAAAAGGCCACCTTACCATTTATTTTATGGTTAGTTATGCTTACATCCAAAATGTAAGAAGCAGCAAGATTATTCAAAGGTTTATATACCTCTAATAGTATTTTAAATTAATTCTAAATGACACAGGTAACAAATTATAATATTGCTAAAACCAGTGCGATATGCTCAGATTTTCTTGAATTGGGTAATCTAAGAAGTTAATTCTATGTAGAATTGTAAAGGCTGTTAAGGTAGCATCATAAAATTCTCAATATATTTATTGCTGTATAAATGGTGAATACTTGAAATATGGCTGAATTCTTGAAATAAGGCTGCATTAATATTGTTAGTAAATATACTTCCATAGTATATAAAATGTCTGCAACTATGCCTTCTATTTAAGCAAATGTAGAACTCAGATTTATTTATTCCTTTAAAAATAACATCCAAATCTCATGGCATACAAATAATCTTCTATGAATATTAAGATTAAAACATTCTAGCTGTATTAAATTTACTATTAGTTAATAATCCCTAAAGTTACATTGGCTGCTCTCCAACTCTTAGGGTGAGTCACTTGCTGAATTATGTCAACACATTTTTCCTCTCAAACATTTTTTAAATCTTGAATTAAAGTTTATAGATTCTGTTTTAAACAACCTTTTTATTTAGCACTTTCTGTGATGGTCTGGGTTAGCTCCAACCTTGAAACTGGATCTTCGATAGTCTTAACTGAGATTAGCCAGGCAAATGAAGACACACTTACATGCAGCAAGGGGTAGGTCCAGAAATCAATCAAAAATAAAACGATGTTCAATAAGTGCAGTGCACTTGACTCTTCAATAAATAATCCATAAAAACCAGTGATGCTGAAAGTTAAAATCTCCATAAATGTATTCCATAAAAAACAACAAAGTTAAAATCCAGAGACAGTCTACAAAAACTATAAGCCCCAATGCTGCCTTTTTAAACCTGGTACCTCCTCCCTTTATCTTCTTCAGACCTCACAGAAGGAGGAGACACCCGCCAACAGGTACAGCCCATCATCATATCATGGTTCAAATCTCCAATGTCAGGCCTTTGGCAATCTGGGTGTGCCAAACTGAGCCACATACATCTCCTGCTGCCTGTCCCTTTCTTAGCCTCTGGCTTCTGCAGCCCTGAAGCTCACTCCCTACCATCTGCCTCTCACTGTTTGCTGCAGGGGCATCCTTTTGGTCTTCTCATGGCCCTTCCATTTTCTTTCTCTTTCCTTTACTTCTTCTGTGCAGCCTCCTTAATTACCTCTCCTTTGTAACTGAGTGCAGGCATATCACAGGCACAATTGAGGCACCCAGCCAATCCACCCGCCCGCACCCGTGTATGTGGTGCGATCAGCCAAGTACCCCAATTATCCATGGATCAAAGCGGGCCTGCACACACCCACACCTGATATGAGCCCTGCACACAATTATTTATTTAAAAACTGCCTAATGTCATGGACCACTTGTCCCTCTCATATTTATTTAAACAAAATCTTAAACATTTGTGTGTGTTTGTGTTCAAGGGTATATATGTGTGTGTATATATATATATATATATATATATATATATATATATATATATATATAAATATATATATATATATATATAAGCAATTAAAAGCATAATGAGTGTTGGAGAGACACTAATCTCCCCATTTATTCCAAAATTCAATGTGAAGAAACTAACATGCTGTAAAGATCTTCACAGACAGCTGAAATAATAAAGTAAAAGTTTGTCCCTCTTTTGGATCACATGTTTGCATCTTTCCCAGGATTAGTGATTAAATCAAGAGAAAGTCTGAAGTAACTCTTAATGAGTTGTACATGGGCCAGAATTAGAAATTATGTTTTCATTTCGGAGGGACCGGATACAGCACAACTATGACAGTGATCCCCTAGTGACAGTGATCCCCACTAAGCTCCAGTCTGCAGAAAGTAAATGTCCTAGCTGTGAGTTTTGGTATATGGGCAGAGTATCCACATTGTTAGCAATTAGCTGGATCTGCCAAGAACTCGAAATTTAAAAGATTAAAGTGCCAGTAAGCAACTCATAACTCTGAAATTCTTCTCTCTATCCTGAGCTTTCCACTGTCCAAAAAAAAAAACTATGGTCAGTGAAAAGTGTGAACATTCAGCCCAAGAGTCAGCATTAGAATTTTTCCCCTGTAATAATGTTAATGTTACCTGGATTCATCAAAAAATGTGGATGACTGTGTGCCGGCAAAAACATCTGAATGTTTCCTTATACAAAACATTGGTTACCAATGACATCTGAAATGAAGGCTAGCAGCAATGCATTTCAGTTCAGCGATATCCAGATATGAAACACAGGTAAACATCAGTACAAAGACAAGCTGGAAACTAAGTATAACAACAGTTTTGATCCTGTAAGATGTACACTGAATTTCTTACTTGTGTGCCCAACAAACGTGCAAACCTTCATCTCTCATTGCTGCTATGACAAAAAGAATGCATTAAAAGGCAAAACCTAATCTTAATAGAAAACACAGATCACCTTACCTGATGTCAAAAAGGCTGCCTTTTATAAAGACTAGACCTGTGGCAGGTTTTTTTAGAATTTTAAGGATTGTGAATTAATCCAACCGAATCCACATTTTCACAAATGACAAATGAAATGTTTTTATTCATGTTTGGATCGAGATTAGTGACTGTCTGCAGTACTACATCCCTTGCTGATATTATCAGCATTATTTACATCTGTTTTACTATATGATCCATTATGTTTTCCATTTTAATATCTCCCCACAATGAAACCCATACGATCACAACTGTCTTTCTCTTTTTTCATTCAATTTCTATCTAAAACAATATTTAAATAACAAAAAATGAATGCAGAAAAAATATTTAAAAATAAAAATCTCTTTCAAAGAGATTTTTTTACAAAAAGAAGAATTATGTTAAGAACAGAATGAAGACCCTTTCTAATAGGGTTTCATACTCTGTTAAGATTTAAGCAAACATATACTATACAAACATCTTGTATATAAATGTAATATTATAAAAGAACACATGCAAATTAAAGACAGATTTGTTGCAGCACAGACATTTTCCCACTACCCTCTATATATAAGTATAAAAAGTATAGCAGATAAAATGTACTGCTCAAAAAAATTAAAGGAACACTTTTTAATGAGAGTATAGCATCAAGTCAATGAAATTTCTGGGATACTGATCTGGTCAGTTAAGTAGCAGAGGAGGTTGTTAATCAGTTTCAGCTGCTTTGGTGTTAATGAAATTAACAACAGATGCACTAGAGGGGCAACAATGAGATGACCCCCAAAACAGGAATGGTTTAACCAGGTGGAGGCCACTGACATTTTTCCCTCCTCATCTTTTCTGACTGTTTCTTCACTAGTTTTGCATTTGGCTAGAGTCAGTGTCACTATTGGTAGCATGAGGCAATTACTTTTCACACAGATACCTGGACCCTACAGAGGTTGCACAGGTAGTCCAACTTCTCATCAAGTCAATGAAATTTCTGGGATACAGGATGGATCATTTGGCTAATAAGTGTCATTGCCAGAAGGTTTGCTGTGTCTCCCTGCACAGTCTCAAGGGCATGGAGGAGATTCTAGGAGACAAGCAGTTACTCTAGGAGAGCTGGAGAGGGCCATAGAAGGTCCATAACCCATCAGCAGGACCAGTATCTGCTCCTTTGGGCAAGGAGGAACAGGATGAGCACTGCCAGAGCCCTACAAAATGACCTCCAGCAGGTCACTGGTGTGAATGTCTCTGACCAAACAACCAGAAAGACTTCATGAGGGTGACCCAAGGGCCCCATGTCCTCTAATGGGCCCTGAGCTCACTGCCCAGCAGCATGCAGCTCGATTGGCATTCGCCATAGAATACCAGAATTGGCAGATGCACCACTGGTGCCCTGTGCTTTCACAGATGAGAGAAGGTTCACCCTGAGCACGTGACAGAAGTGAAAGGGTCTGGAGAAGCCATGGAGAACATTATGCTGCCTGTAACATCATTCAGCATGAGCACTTTGGTGGTGGGTTAATGATTGTCTGGGGAGGCATATCCATGGAGGGTCACACAGACCGCTACAGGCTTGACAAAGGCACCTTGGCTGCCATTAGGTATCAGGATGAAATCCTTGGACCCATTGTCAGACCCTATGCTGGTGCAGTGGCTCCTGGTGCACGACAATTCCTGGCCTCATGTGGTGAGAGTATGCAGGCAGTTCCTGGAGGATGAAGGAATTGATACCATTGACTGGCCTCCACACTTTCCTGACCTAAATCCAATAGAACACCTTTGGGACATTATGTTTTGGTCCATCCAATGCCACCAGGTTGCACCTCAGACTGTCCAGGAGCTCAGTGATGCCCTGGTCAAGATCTGGGAGGAGATCTCCCACAACACCATCTGTCGTCTCATTAGAAGCATGCACTGATGTTGTCAGGCATGCATACAAGAACACAGGGGCCATACAAACTACTGCGTACAATTTTGAGTTACTGCAATTAAATTTTGGCAAAATGGACTAGCCTGCCACATAATTTTTTCACTTTGATTTTTGGGTCGTCTTTGAATTCAGGGCTCTGTAGGTTGATCATTTTCATTTCCATCAAACGATGTGGCATCCTTTCGTTCCTAACACATTACCCAGTCTATATCAGTAAAGATATCCAGGAGGATTTCTTTTTCCCATTGAGATCTGATGTGTTTTCAAAGTGTTCCTTTAATTTTTTTGAGCAGTTTATATAAGCAAAGTAAAGAAAAGTCTGACAAGCTGTGTCTGTCATTAGGTTTACTGATTACTTACAATACTGTTTTCGCTCCACCAAACATGAATTTTAGTTCTAAAGAAGTGTTTTATAATATCCTTCCTCTTAAATGAGACTTGAGCAATGAAAAAACCTTTTGAGCTCTACTGCTGAAAGTAGAAGCAGATTTTAGCAGTCTGGTGTTCTTTTTTGCCTATGAACATTTATATGCTTTCCTGTTTTTTTTATTATCAGAAGGTGCATATTACACATACTTGTTACTTAGAAGTGCTTTTTGAGGTCTTATTCTAGACTAGTTATTGTAACAGATGCAAGCCTGATCTCACCCCTTGAGCCCAGAGCTGAAGAGACACCAACAGAGCTGTGAATTTTGTAGTTACATTAAGCTTTGGGCTTTACATTATACATTGGAATACAAGCCCATGGCAAACAGGAACATTAGACCAGCAACACAGAGTCTATCGCTTTGAGCCCTTTTACAGCCATGCCATTTACCAGTTATCCCCTCTCTCTTTCTCACACATTTGGACAGATTTCTCCCAGTTTTCATGATGGAAGCATGTCAGATATGGTTAAAATACTCCCACAGAAATAGTACTGTACTTACTAGTTAGTATTTTCAATTCTTATAATCACAACTATTTATTATGTTACAATAAATAGTAAAGGAATAAAGAAATACTCCTTTATCAATAAAAAACATTAAGTTCATCGTAGCACTTAAGGCTTTATTTTTCCCAAAGATAAAATGACTTACACAGATGAAATATCTCCCAAAGACAGTACTATAAAAATTATAGAAAGGTTAGCAGCTGGTTCTAAGACAAATGGACATTACCGCAACAGAAAAAGAGGAACTTTGGACTTGAAAAAGGCACATAGGGAAGGGTGTTGCTTCAAATGAGTGGATATCAGTGTGTGTGACTTGCAACCCTAAAATAGATCAATAATTAAAAAATGAATGAAAGAGTAATTATTATATTTCACCCCATGTTTTAGAAATGATAAACATTCTTGACTATTCTATTATACATTTGTACAATACTGTATAACATCTTACAAAACATACAACATTAGTGTATATTATGTTTATTTTTTACAGTAAGAGCACAGGCAAATTAAGTTACTTGCTCAGGATTATACACTGAGTGAGAAGTTGGGCCTGAATAGACAGCCTTCTGGTTTAAGGTGCAGTATATTAGCCAATACACCACACAGCCTGCCTTTGATGAAGAAGGTAAAGGACAACGTGAGAGAAATAACACTTTGAAAAACAATACCTAACACTTGATACTTATTTTTCTAAGCTTTTCACCTGTGAAAAGGTCAGTAATGTGTAGAATCACAACTTACACATATTTTTCTCTGGCATCGCAGAGAGGCGAACATTTTTAATTGGACTACTGGAGCAGAAAACATAACCAAAAATCAGAGGTAAATCACGTAGTCCTTAATTTTTGTCCAGGTATGTGAGTCATTGTGCTCCATATAAATGGGATTTCATTTGCTATGGAAATTTATTAATATGAAATTAATTATAACAAATAAATGTGTACCTTTGATTTTTACCCAAACTGGTGCCATAATTAGTGAGTACAATTAGGTTACCATAAAACTTCTGTCTTCCTTACCACAAAAATCTTAGAAAATATTTGTCAGTAAAACACACACTATTAAATCTTTTTTTCTGAATTATTATATAACTGACATTAATTCATCTAGGCAACATATATTTCTGTTCTTTACTTTACATCAGTTGTCAGTGAACCATCTGTGAAGCACTAATGTATTAAGCAATGTACAAGCAATATATATCAAAATGCAAAGCTTAGTTAGCATTAGGGCAGCATGGTGGCGCAGTGGTAGCACTGCTGCCTCGCAGTTAGGAGACGCGGGTTCACTTCCCGGGTCCTCCCTGTGTGGGGTTTGCATGTTCTCCCCGTGTCTGCATGGGTTTCCTCCGGGTGCTCCGGTTTCCTCCCACAATCCAAAGACATGCAGGTTAGGTGGATTGGTGATTCTAAATTGGCCCTAGTATGTGCTTGGTGTTTGTGTGTGTCCTGCAATGGGTTGGCACCCTGCCTTGTGCACTGTGTTGGCTGGGATTGGCTCCAGCAGACCCCCGTGACCCTGTGTTCGGATTCAGCAGGTTAGAAAATGGATGGATGGATGGAGGATGGATAGTTAGCATTAAACAGAAGCATTAGATGATCCCACCCTAGAGTGTGTGCGTGTGTGTTTTCACCCTGCAAAGGACTAGCACCCTCTTCTGTGATTGTGCCTGATGATTGCTGGGTTGGCCTCCAGCTGCCCCATGTCCGTGCTCTTGAAAAGCAGGTTTCAAAGACGGATGGATGGAAAACACATATTCTTGGTCATAACCAACAAAACACATGGATATAGGACTAGGAAGAGCAGTTTAGTACAACTGATTGTGTCACCTCTCTATTATATAAAAAAATCCTGGGACGAGATAAGACGTTTTCAGAGAGTTAATTTCATGTCCTGCGAGACAAGACTTTGTGCCAAAAAATGTAACCACGCCCGGAGCTGGAAATAAAAGGCAAAGAGTAGATGACAAATTAGAACGTCATAATAAGGTTCAAAAACATTGGCGCGATACACATGCAGAGCCGGTTAGAGATAATGAAAGTACTAAAATTCAAAAGTCTCAAAAATATGATAGTAAACATCACATTAACACAACCAAACTAAAATTATAATATATATCTATATATATAATATATAAATATAATAAAGAGATTGAATATATGGACATAGGTGATATGACAGTAGTATGTAGATATTGTTTGGATTTAAACTTTAAGTCGGAGACTTGTAGAATGTCTAATTCATGTTGCCATCAGGGAAAAGTAGTGTTTCTTCCCAATGAAGAGGCGTATCTGTGAGAATTAAAAGATTTGTTGTTTGGCGAAAGTGAAATCCATATACGCCAGTGGAGTGCAAAGTGGATGGCACGTAGCGCAGGCCAGGGGGTTGGCGAGCGATGCAAGCAACGGCAAAGTCCCCTAGTATTATTAATTCTCAATGAATTTTAAGAGATAATTAACACTTTTACTTTATTTATAGTATTAATGTTTAGTAGTGCTTTAGCATATTGTTTACTTTAAATATTAGTAGGTATTGTATGAAAATATATATGTGAAAGATTTAATATCATACCAGTTATTATTAATTAGCAAATAACTATATTTTTGAGTAATTCATTAAAACAATTATTATGATAGTATTACAACAGCTTAAATGTTGAATATTTTGCTGTATGTATAACAATAATGGCCCTATAAACGAATACAGTAATTCTAACACACAGATAAGTTAGAGTAAAAAAAAATGTAGTACTTCAGTGTAAATCTGACTTTAGTGATACCGCAGGAAATCACTCAACAGAAGATTTTACAATATAACACAATCAGTTGTGCCATACATTAATTTAAGAACATTAACTTAAATTTATTATATACACAAATAAATTTGCAGTAAAACTAACATGATATTGAATGAACTGAACAACTTAAATAATATCTAATTTAAACCCATTGGGTCAAATGTAGCAAACAAGCTGCATAGACAGAAAGATCAGTACAGTGGTGGCTTAATGCCTCAGTTCATGTTGACCTTATAAGATCTGCTGTGCTTGTGCTTGTGTTTGTTCTTATCTTTCTCCTTACTATCTAGAATGTGCTGTGGTAGTGCAAACAAGCTATCAGTTATCTTCATTTTCTCTGAGTGTTGATTGTGTGTATGTATGCACATTTGCTTGTGCCTCATTGTGTGCGTACATGTTTATTGAAATAAATAATGTATCTCAACAACCCTTCATGCATGACTAAACAGAGCACACAATTTAAACAATTTCCATGGCACTTATCATTGGACATGGGTCAGACTGTTTTTGAAGTACATGTGGATAAGGTCTGGACCAAACTGCGCAAGGAACTGCACCCTGTAACAAGACAAACATGATGCAACTTATATGAAGAAGATAGGTCATTTTTTTCAGAAGTTATTGCTGAACATATCACTGTAAAAATTTGATTGATAATTTACAGTATATTACTGGCTACTAATTACATTACTTTCACAGTATTTTACTGTATTAAATTACTCTAAATTACAACATATAGTACTATATAGTGACTTTACAGTAAACTGAGCTACAAAATTAATGTAATATAGCAGACACTGCTGTTGAATTATAGTAATTAACTATTTCTAATTTACAGAAATTTCCTGAATTTTTATATGTTAACTATAATACTATGGTAATTCAGTAGCCAGTAATTTACTGTAAACTAACAGGAATATTTATTTAAGATTGCTGTGAAAAAAACTTGTCTATAACCTAACAGTGAAATGACTAGCAATTCCACTATGAACTATTTGACTTTCAGACATACATTCACTTTTATATAATTTCAGTGTAGTAGAATCATGTTGTCTGGTGAAAATGGAAAGGTTGCTTTTTGTAATGTCTGATGTGCTACATGTTCACCAGTTTATTGGAAAAAAAACACAGCATAAATCAGCTTCCATAACCACAAAAAAAAAAAAAACACATAGAAAAATGAGTTTGCTGGCCATCTTTAAGTTTTTGTTTCTCACAATGCAAACATGTAGGGATCATCAGGAGCAAACAAAGGTGGCATTCCTTATGCAAATACACAATTTTATATGAGTTTAGTTTTCTGTGCCATTGTGATTTTACAGCAATACAACAATTATTCATAGAAACAGTTTGGAACATTGAAACAATACTGACAACTAAAACACTGACTAAATGTAAGTTACGTGAACCTATTAATATAAAATCATTTTTTATTGAATTACAGTTTTTAACTGTGAAAATACATAGTTAATGTATTTTACAGGGATTTTTTTTACAATATATGCATTTATTTTCCTCGGAATTTACATCAAGTTGAGTTTTGAAGGTCCCTAAAGTTCTCCTCATGTCCACCTCACTATTTGGTCATTTATTCCTTGTGTCTGTGGTTCTCTGTGTGAATGAAAACATTGCAATATATGTACAAACAAGTTTCCATCAGTGTCCCTGAGGCCAGGATTTTATTTTTAACTATAAATTTAATACATATGAAAGTGAAACGATATGAAAATGTGCAAACTAAAAATGTCCAACAATGCAGCATGGTCTAGTCAGTGATTATGTGGTTTGGCCACAGGCACTCTATTACATGCAGGACCCTCTTGAATCTGCAACCTGCAGTAACGTAACCAGGATGAGTCAGGCAGATGAGGACACATACACACCCATAGCAAGGGGCAGGTGAAAAATGCTTTTATTAAAAGTTTCCAAAGGTGACAGAGTGCATCAGTAAATAAATAATCCATTAAAACAGGGGTTATCTGTGAGAAAAAATCAAAGTTAAACTGAGAGTAAAACACAGTCATGGGATCATTAATGTTCCTTCTATTCTCAGACAAGCCCAACTAAATTTTTTTCTTCACCTCCTGGCTCACCCATGATTCACTCAACAGGTGGAGACTCAGTAGCCATGTCCTCACTACCCGACCCCCGTCTTGGCTGCCTCGCACAGCTCCCATCAGATCCATCTTTCTTCATGCTCCTGCAGTTATACCTTGGATCCGTGGGGAGAACTCCACCATGCTTGCACCCATTGTACATATATACTTATAGGGGCTCTAGTGACTGGTTTGCCTCACTAAGAACTGGCACTGCCCTTTCTTTTATAGTTTCTCTTTCTTCCAAGACCAGTCCAACCTGTCATTAATGTACACCCCCAAGAACTTGTAGGAGTGCACTACCTGTACATTCGCTTCATGTATAGCGAATATACACAGGGGCTTTTTGGTACAAATAAAGTCAATGACCAGTTACTTGGTTTTGCCAATGTTAAGTTGTAGACAATTCTTTCTGCACCAGGAAACAAAGTTTTTTATTCCTATACTCTGTCTCATCGCCCTTTTTGATACACCTCATAAATGCAGAATCAACTGAGAATTTCTAGTTCAAGGTGTACAGAGTAAAGAAAAAAGGAGACAGAAATGTCTGTTATGGTGCTTCTATGTTGCTCACATCCATATCAGAGACACAGTCCTTGAGCCTAACAAACTGCAGCCTTCCCAAAAAATAGTTCATTGTACAAGACACTAAGGCTTCTCTACCTGTAGACATAAGTGCCACTGGTCTGTATTCATTAGGTGAAACAGCACTTGCCTTCTTTGGAACTAGAACAACGTATAAAGGTTTTCCACAGCAGCAACACTTTTTGAGCTTTAGGGACAGACTGAATAGTTAACAGAGGAGGCCACAATGTTGGTCAGCACAGGCCATAACAAACCAAGGACTGACTCAATCCATTCATGTGTATAGCTTCCTCAGTTTTCTCCTGTCTTGGTCTTCAGTTATAGACAGCCTATTCCGATTGTCAGAGGTGGACTCATCATTGGTTATTCTAGTTGAAGTGGTAGGAGTTTTTGATGTGGTAGAGATGGTGTGGGGGACTGGTCATTTGAAGAATGTGGCAGTTGGAGGGAAAATCTATTAAAATATTGGTTCATTGCTTTATCTTTGTCCACATCTCCTTAGCCAGGGATTGCGAGTGTCCAGTAATTAAATAAACCAAATCCATTCCAGATATCTTTCTTGTTATTCTAAGTGAGTTTGTTTTCTATTCTAGCTTTGTAATCTTCCTTTCTGTTGTGTGCTCTCCAGATCCTGTTTGTCACCAGATTTGAATGCTCTTTTTTTAATTGAGAAGACTTTTTAATTCCACTGCTTCTTGTTTGGAAAGCAACACGCTGTCTTTGAGGGCACCACAGAGTTGACACAGAAGTTAATATTGTCTGTGATGCAGATGACAGAGTCCCTCAATATCATCTTCATGTGACTCAAAAATCATTTCCAAGTCTGTCATTTGGAAGCAGTTATTTGGAGCTATTTAAGCCTCTAGGCTCCACTTCCTCACTATATTTGTGGTAACAGGTTGTGTCTAATAACAGACTTGTAGCTGGGAATAAGATGAATCAGGGTTGTGGTCAAATTTGTCCAAAAGAGCCAGTAATTTACACTTAAAGGCATCTTTAACATTAGAATACAGCAAATCCAGCTTGTTATTTCCTCAAATGGAACATGATACAGACTTACTGATGTTTCTCATCGTTCCTTCTAAAGTTACATGGTGGAAGTCACCACAAACTATAACTGGAGGGTCAGATTTGTCATTGAAGTGTCAGTGACAGAATTAATCTTTTACACTGCTGAATCTCCATTTGCACAGGGTAAAATACAAACATTATTTTATCTCATGGACAAATAGCTTGGACAACTTCCCACACCCAGAATTTCAATGTCTGAATTCCATACTGTAGTTTTAGCTGTAATATGTTTTTTGTTACACCATTCATCATTCACAATAATGACCAGTCCCCTTCCTGTCGAGCTGAGTCCCTGTCTGCTTGAATAAGATGAAATCCATCCAACATTAAATTAGTGTCATGTATATCAGGTTTAAGCCAGCCCTCTGTAAAACATGAAATGTCATTATACTTGTATGTGTCATGACTCGCTATTAAGAGCAGACAGTTATTGCTATTTTATTTGACAACGATTCAAATGGATACTTTTAGTGACAAGCCAGAAGCCAGATCAAATCTAATCTTAATCAAGACGAATAACTAGTAAAACAATTTCAGAAACAAAAAGAAAAACATAAAATACGGAGCATCTGTAAAAACACTGTTGCATGTGCAACGCATAGTTAGGACTATTAGTTCTCTAATGGTAGTGAATGACACAGAGTATAATTATTAAATGTGCTTTTTGGAAGGCAATAAAACATGAGGTAACACCATTTTAATATTAAGTTGTTGCTGTGGAGCAACATGCCTATGTATTTGTACGCTGGTAATTATTTTTTATACTTTGCTTCCTTCTAAATATTGCTACAGTAGATACCACTTAAGAAAACAAATGCTGTTGCATTCCTTCTGCTTATCATCCCTTTGTTAGCTTTGGACTGATAACAAAAAACACATCACTGCAAGCTCTAAATTAATCAGATTAGTTGCTCAGTTGCAGGCTTGCATTTCGCAATGCCTTATGACTCCATTACAGAATCATGCTTTCTTCAAAAATACATTTTGAATTTTATAAAGCCTTAATTCTAAGCATTGAATATATAGATTACCTAAATCTACAAAGATCCATTTGAATATATTGGGATGTAAATTTTCATTTTTCTGTTCTGGGGAGTGCTTAACTGTATGATTAAATGATTTCACTTGTAGAAAATTCTGAAATAACCAATAAAAAATAACAAAGATTTCTTGCCCATAGTCTCTGTCCTGTCGTGCTATTTGTACTCACATAAAGTGACTGTAACTTATTAATCAATAAAATTCCATTACAATCTTCTTTAAAATACTTCATCAGTATAACATATATTGTATTCTAGGGATTATTTAATGAAACACAGTGATTACATTAAACTTTTCTTTAAAGTGGCTTGAGACATTACACTATTAGTGATTTAATAACAATAAGGTTTATGTTTATAGTTAATATGAGTAAATGTGATTACAATTAATGGAAATATAGACTTATACTAACATTTTCAGTAAAAACGAAAAGAAAAAATAATGACTCTATGCAATTATACAACTATTTGATATTTTTGTGCCAAGTTTTGATCTTTCTTTTTTACTATTTATGTGCCAAGTTAAATAAGTTGGAGTTTTGTTCTTTCTTTTTTATTAGGTAAGGGGGGCTAAAGTATTTTCTGGTAAAGCCAGACACAAGGCAAGAATAAGCCAAAGCCATGACAGCAGTCCACCACAGTGCTCATGCTCAGACACATATCCACATTTACTAATTCAGTTCTTAAGACTTGGGAGTGAATCGTGGCCAAGTGTGGAGACTTTCTTTGGGTCCTCTCATTTTCTACCACATTCCAAAGTTCAAAAATCTGACCATTGGGTTGACTTAGGACTCTAAAGCAGATGTGCAGAGGAATGTGTGTGCTCTGTGGTGGACTAGAGCTATACTCAGTATTATTACTTACATTACTTACACCTCTCAATCTCTAGAGTAGACATCCAGTATCATAAAGGACTTGTATCACCCAGCACACAACTGTTTTGAACTTTTCCCCTCAGGGAAGAGATACAGGTCTATTAGAGCACCAACCACAAGACTGACGAACAGTGTCTACCCCAAAGCAATTACTATACTAAGTTCTGTATTGAAATCACACACCTTATAGACATAATTGTGAAATATCATATTCATCATCATTATTATTTATTTATTATCTTAACTTGAGTAATATTAAAAATATATATACAGTATATATATTTTTTGCATAGGCTGACTATTGCACAATGTGTGAGCTATATATGATAGAATCCTCTTTAATAAAACCCCTGTGTGCATTCAGGTGTCCGCGTGTGTGTGTCTTCTGGTGTGTTCAGTCACTTCCTGTGCATTCCCTGTGTGTGCAGAGAGAGAGATACACACAGGTGCGTGCGCGAGAGAGACAGACACACACACACACAGGCGTGCGAGACACAGACACACACACACATACACAGGCTCGCATGAGACAGACAGACACATACACACACACAGGCGAGGGAGACACACACAGACACAGAGGTGTGAGTTTAAGAGAGACACACACGCGAGAGACAGACACACACACACACGCAGGCCCGCGAGAGAGACACACATACACACACAGGCGCGCGTGTGCATTGTTGCAATGTTACTTTTCATGGTTGTTTATTAAATTACGGCTATTTTTCAAATGTCCATTTTTTCTCAGTGCTTAAAACTCATTAAAAAAAAAAGTGTTTTTAGCAAGCGGGTCGTAAAGCTATAGCGTGAACTCTTGCAGTGTTCGTTTTCTCTGTTGTTCAAGGTTTTCTTAGTGTTATTCAATGTTTTTACATTTAGTTTACTATTACACTGTACATTCAATGGTATAATTAACTATATTTGTGCTTAAAAACTTAAAAAAAATATATTTACATACAGTTCATACGGTCTGGAACGGATTAATTGTATTTACATGCAATCCTATGGGGGAAATTACTTCGGTTCACGACCAAATCGGGTTACAACCAGAGTTTTGGAACAAATTATGGTCGTGAACTGAGGTTCCACTGTATTACTGTCAGACAAAATTACAGGCATTTTACGGAAATACAAACCAGTATTACCGAGAGAGAAAATTAAAGGCACACAATGCAGTGATGCATATTACAGCCACATACAAGGTCCCTTGCCATTTAATATAGACTGTTCATACTAATGTTTATGCACTACTGTTCTAGTGCCCATTATTGTAATGGGCTTAATGTCTAATATTAGATATGTGTGAATTTTTTTTTTTTTTTTAAGTATAGTTTTGAGCATCGTTTTAGATAGTGTACTGGAATCTCATTATAGACTCATTGTAGATTTATTGATAAACTCTAGCTCCAAAGAGCATTGTAATAGAAAAACAGGTTTCAGGGAAATTAATTGATGGTGCCCCACTATGTAAACAGAATTAAATATACTTTTAATTGCAATAAAATAAAATACTAATAAATATTCAGAGTTAAGTTTTGACTTTCATTAGGACTTATGTGTTTATTGATTTTGTTTATTTCACAAACAGACCTCATAGTCCCAGCATGCGACACTGGCATTCAAGAAGCTCATTATCAAGTCCAGTTACTACAGTTGGTATGAGAATATACATTTTTCTACTTTTTAAGTATACCTTTTTTAAAAGAATACATCTTTTTATAAACTTTCTAATGCATGAAATTGTTATTGTTATGTTATCTGTAATATCTTTCATTTTTTTGTTTATTCTGTAAATTAAAACTAAGTTAACATATTGTATTTTCATTTTTTTACCTGCTTCTTCACATACAAATATCCTTGTAGTATATTTTAACATTCTTTAAAGTCACTTAAATAAACTGTAAACAAAATTTTTAATTGGAAATATGAAACGATAATGACATCCATTGAAAATAATTCTTTTTTGATGTCCAATAATTAGAAATTATACTACCATTTTCAATTTATTAAAAGAGAAAGCTGCAGATTAGAGGTGCTTGACATATGGACATGGGTTTAGTGAAGAAAAATCAAGTGGCAAGTGAAATAGGCAAAGAACAACTTACAGTCAGAGGAGGTAGAATGTTTTAAATGCACTTTTAGTAAAGTAAGGAAGCAAAAATAGCTCATACACCAAATTAGACAATGTATTACATGGAAAGTAGCAAATTAGAAAATAAACAAGAACCAAGAAAAATCTGGTAAAGCAATGTAACAGAAGATGCCTCATACAAAAGCAACAAAGAGTTACAGATAGAAAAAGCTAGAGAAAGTAGATGTGTTGTTCTCTGGTTGGTGAGGATATTTTAACATGTAGTTTTTATAAACATTGTCAAAGGGACTTGTCCAAGAATAAAAGGTGACAATTGTTGATTTTCACACAAGGGTATAAAACATTCAAGGAATAATTACACATGAAATGTAAAGTATTCAGCATTAGGAGCAGAAGCAACAATGGTTAACGCTCTGAAACTGTGCTGTAATCGTATAACCAAGATCCATTTTAACAAGTTAGAATCATTTAGTTTACTATTTTTCCCACTTGTAAAAATGCAGTACAGAAGGCACTGGAGAAATCAAAAAATATAATCCTCACAGTGCTGCATGCTTTGTCCAGGTGAGAATAAGCCTTGTGGAGCAGATAGATAATTGCATCCTAAACTCTAGTGTTTGTCTAATAGGCATACTGCAGTGGGCCAAGTGGACACTCATATAGTCCAGGACCAGCCTATCAAACATCTTCATGATGTGAGATGTAAGTGCCACTGGTCTGTAGTCATTAGGGAAAAAGGTGCCTGCCTTCTATGGAACAGGAGCAATGTAGGATGTTTTCCATGGGAGTGGCATTTTCTGAACCCTTAGGGACAGGCTAAACAGGTGACTGGGTCAGCACAAGGCCTTACTGACTCCATCTGGTCCCGCAGCTTTTCCCTTGTGTATTCTCCTCAATTGTCTCCTTACTTGTCTTCAGGTCCTCTCTTCAGTTGGCTTTTTCATTTAGCACTAGCTGTGCATTCTTTAGAGCTTCTTTATCTCCAAGTTTTAATGCACTCCTTTTCTCTTTCAGGAGACCTTTTAGCTCCTTTGTAATCCAGGGCTTGTTACTTGCAAAGCATCACACTGTTTTTGAGGGTACCACAGTGTCAACACACAAGTTAATGCAGTCTGTGATGCAGTGACTGAGTCCATCGTTATCATCCCCATGTGACCTGTGCATCATTTCTGTTATGTCTTATCATTTGGAAGCATTCATTCAGAGCTATTTCAGCCTCCAGGCTCCATTTCCTCATTATCCTGACACAAAGCTGGCTTTATTTACTGTATGTAGATAAAGTTGTGTTTCCCAGCTTTGACCAGGTGTTACTTAAAATTCCACTGTAATTTTAAAGGACAGGTTTAGTGTTTTTCCTATCAAATTTACTTGTTCACCAACATAGTGTATATTAATTTGCCATAGGAAGTATTGTTCTTAAGTGAAACATATTACTTACATTTAAAAATAATACTATGTCTGCTGTATGGGTCACTGGTCCAAATGTGAAAAAGATAAAGCCTTAAAACTTATGGAATATGTCCACTTTGTAGGAGCAAATCTTTTGATTTCAGATAAACATAGCTTCCCTGTTTTTAATGTATGTTTATGACAACAAAAGGAAATAGGAATTACAGATTCTTGACATTACTATTCCAGAGATAAGGATAATTCCCTGTTGACTTGTCTGTTCACAATGACCATTGCAAGTGGTGTTTTCATGTAAATTAGGAAGTAAAATAGCACAAAACTACACAGGTCTGAAGCTGTTAAATGCAACACTGCCTTTTTAACAAAATACTTGGAGAATGTCTGTATCTGGAATTTGATATTAAAATTAAAAAAGTCTAGCATTTGTAACTTCCATCAACCTCTTCATGGTAATTGCGATGCCTTGAAGTTATGGCTTGTAGTGCCTAGGTTTGATATAAACACCCCAACTAAAGTCCTACAGAAAGGTGGTCTACAAGTTTGTGGCAATCACTTTTCCAAGACAACCACGTGCAGTCTATGAGGAAATGTTCCTGATCACATGTTTCTGAGGGAAAGCAGGTGTACGGCCTGCACAAACTGACCCTTTTGACATTCTTCAACCAAGACAAAAATCACATGAACGATCAGGCACAGTACAAGGACATAAATCCAGAGAAAACTGTAATTCTGTGTATAATGTAAACCAATCATGAAGTGAAGTGTAGAAACAAACAAACAAAAAAATCATCAGATGATCACGATCCTGCCACCTTCTTAAGGTCCCATTTTAAATTTTGCACCATAATTTATGTCACACAGCACCCTCCACAGCAACAACAAAAGCTGGCCAATGGCACAGTATTCCCAGGGCGGCTAGGAATTGTAGTCCTTTTTAAGTAGTGCTGCTACAAACAGAATACTAACATGACAGAATCTTTCAAAAACATATTAATAAAGCAGGACAGGCAAAAAGCAAATTTGTCTCTCTTGCTAATGTTCTATAGCCACTAGAGTGCACTGTGGGTTAGATTCACAGAGGTATGGAGGATAGACAGTGTGTGGTATGGGAAGTCTGCAGGGAAGTCTAGCACCACTAGGGGAGCTTCTTAAAAGTATCTGCAGACCTTTGGGTGCTGGCTGGGTAACTCGGAAGTACTGTATTTGTAAAGGCTTACCTGGAAGGCTTCTCTGATCCAGGCTTAAAAGGCCCCTGCAGTCATTATATGTTGGGGGCACGCAGGTGGGAGGAATCATCACTAGTGGCTTCACAGGTAAAGAGCCTTGAGAGGAACAACAAAGAAGTAAACTGGAAGGCAAAGAGGTTTAGGTTTTGTTGTTTTAATCCCCTGTGTGTTTATTGGGTATTTGCTTTGATAGTCCTCCTTTGATGTTAAAACCTGTTTCTTTTGTTACTTTTGTTGTTTTGGTTGTCTTTTGGGTTCAGGGATGACACACAAGTGAATATCTACAAGATATGTTTTTTTAAAACAACATGAATAAGCTGTTTTATAATATGCACATAACTGCAAGATAAAGATTAGTACTTGAGAACATTTTTGGCATGAAAATTGTGAAATTTTAATGTCTTTTTTTTCTTTTGTATTGTTGCCATTCAGATGAAATCTTCTTCCTTAAAATTTGTAAAGAATGCTTCAATTAAGAAAAAACATTTTTCATGGCAAATTAATGTATACAATGATTTGAAAAATTCACGTAACCCTTTATACTGTGAAAAATTGTGTTTAGAGTACATAGAATCAGTGATCCCACTTGGTAATAGAATTGACTCACATGGGTGGGTATGACCTCTGGTTAGCAGAATAACCACAACTGGGAAACGGTGCGGAGCAGGTCGTGATTGTGGTGTGATGGACAGATATTACAATTGTGATGCCAAATTGAAATAAGTAACTCCAGACACAATATTTTTAGGGTCTATTACAAAATGATTGAGGGTAATGCTTGTTTGAAGAAAAAAATGTAATGGGTGAGAAATTAACCCAGATTTCTTGTTTATAAAGAAAGCATGTTTACTATTACACTTCCATCACAATCCAAACAGCAGCAAAAAGTATGCCAGCTCAGACTTACTCTGTCTTCATCTGATCAATGTCTATCTAACAGAATTCCTTGGGCATAACATTTGTTACACCAGTATTATCTCAATATATATGTAGTACAGTATTTTGAGACAGTGACAGCCAAACCTGACATTCCAGAACAAATCACACACAATAGTCCTACCCCAAGTAGGTTTTGCTAAATTCACATAGTTAAAGAAAAGCCGTCCACTAGCACCTCAGTAAATGCTAAAGGATCTTCATTCACGAAAAAGAATAACCAAGTTCAGTCCTGGAAGGCTGCAATGGCTGTAGTGTTCTTGTTCCAATGTAATTTTGCTAATTAAAAAACAACTTACTTAGTTTTATGGCCTGTTAAAATATTCTACCACACCAGGTCATTCTCATATAGTAGGGAGGATATTATTAAAATGATTTGTTGCCTGGAGCAAATTAGTAATTCTTAGTTCTTCACTTCTTTCTTCTTCTATTTCTTTCCAAATATTTTATTTAAACAGAATAGTTCATGATGGAACTAACACAGGTGGAAATGGGGAAGAGATAAATGTTGAAGCACTGGTTTCTTTTGTCATAAGTATCTTACTGGTAATTATGAGGCAATTAAGTTAACAAGAAGATTAAAAATAGTGAATGCTACTGTTCAAGACTAAATGGAAGAATTAAGCATTGTGAATCTTAAAATCAACTTCAGTAAAATAAAGGACAAAAATTAGGCTTAAAACAATGGTTTTTAAATAAGAAACTAGGTTACAGTAAAATGTGCAGCCACTGTGGCCCTGAAGGACTGAACATGTACATCTTTGCTCTAGAATGACTTTTTCTTATGTATCGGGGTGAGCCTAAGTCTAATCTGGGGAAACACTTTGCAGACTGCAGTGTCTAAATAATGAACATACTAAAAGCTATATCTTCCATTTTCTAAACAGACAATGCAGGCAACGTTATTGATCTGATAAATGATAAATTGCCAGATGTTGAGCTATCAGATGAAGATAAAAAAAAAAATTTGGAACTGCTGGAAGAAGCAAAAAAAGCCAGTGAACATTTTTCAATGCGCAGAGGTCGACGTTCAACATGCAGCATCTCAGACTCACCAACAGGTAATACTTTTTATTTATTGTTAAAAAGATGTTATCAGCTCACTCAAGAATGTCAAGTGAATTAAGTGCAGCTTCATTGCCTTATTTGGACCTTCCTGGTTTTCACATGACTGGTAGTGCTTCCAAGGGGACACACTATGGCACTGGAAGCATTCCCAGGTCCAGTTTAAAAGGAGCTTGCCACATCACCTTGAGTCAGAGCTGGGAGGCAGTGGGTAACACTCAACAAGAGGAATGGAAGGAGAGAAAGAAGAGACACCCGATTGTAATTATGATTAGCTGCTTTTGGTGACTCATTTTTTAAAAAAAAAATCTTTTATTTGAGCCGGGACTGTGGTGGGTAATATTTTCATAGCTGAAACACAAGAAAATGTCAAAGGTACTTTATTTACTAGTTAAATCACAACATACAGTGCATGGATGCAAAATTGTGTGGGTTCATGTCCAAGGTACTCCCTACATGGAAAGCACTTTGAGTAGTGAGAAAAGTGTTATATAAATGTAAAGAATTATTATTGTTTTTAATGTCTCATAGCTCCCATAATGTGAGTAGGATTGCCACATCGTGAAAACTCGTGTTTCTGCTTTAATACACTAAATTTTTTCTTCCTGAATTGTTGTGAATGTGTTTTTGTGCATGAATGTGCCCTCTCATGTCTTTAGTGCTTCTTGGATCATTGCTATAGGGTGTTGCACATAACCAACTCTAGGAAAGTTGCTTGAAAGTTTGTGAACCCTTTAGAATGTTCTATATTTCTGCATAAATATGACGTAAAACATCATCAGATTTTCACTCATGTCCTAAAAGTAGATAAAGAGAAACCAGTTAAACAAATGAGACAAAAATATTATACTTGGTCATTTATTTATTAAGGAAAATGATTAAATATTACATATTTGTGAGTGGCAAAAGTATGTGAACCTTAGCTTTCAGTATCTGGTGTGAAACCCTTTGCAGCAATAACTGCAACTAAACTTTTCTGGTATCTTTTGATCATTCCTGCACATCGGCTTGGAGGAATTTTAGCCCATTCCTCCGTTCAGAACAGCTTCAACTTTGGGATGTTGGTGGGTTTTCTCATATTAACTGTTCACTTCAGGTCCTTCCACAACATTTCAATTGGATTAAGGTCAGGATTTTGACTTAGCCATTCCAAAACATTAACTTTATTCTTCTTTAACCATTCTTTGGTAGAACAACTTGTGTACTTAGGGTCATTGTCTTGCTACATGACCCACCTTCTCTTGAGATTCAGTTCATGGACAGATGTCCTGATATTTTCCTTTAGAATTCTGTGATATAATTCAGAATTCATTGTTCCATCAATGAAGGCAAGCCATCCTGGCCCAGATGCAGCAAAACAGGCCCAAACTATGATACTACCACCACCATGTTTCACAGATGGGATAAGGTTCTTATGCTGGAATGCAGTGTTTTCCTTTCTTCAAACATAACACTTTTCATTTAAACCAAAAAGTTCTATTTTGGTCTCATCCGTCCACAAAACATTCTTCCAATAGCCTTCTGGTTTGTCCACGTGATCTTTATCAAACTGCACACAGGCAGCAATGTTTTTTTTGGAGAGCAGTGGCTTTCTCCTTGCAACCCAGCCATGCACACCATTGTTGTTCACTGTTCTCCTGATGGTGGACTCATAAACATGAACATTAGTCAATGTGAGAGAGGCCTTCAGTTGCTTATAAGTTACCCTGGGGTCCTTTGTGACCTTGCTGACTATTACACGCCTTGCTCTTGGAGTGATCTTTGTTGGTCGACCACTCCTGGGGAGGGTAACAATGGTCTTGAATTTCCTCCATTTGTACACAATCTGTATGACTGTGGATTGGTGGAGTCCAAACTCTTTAGAGACGGTTTTGTAACCTTTTCCAGCCTGATGAACATCAACAACTCTTTTTCTGAGGTCCTCAGAAATCCCCTTTGTTCGTGCCATGATACACTTCCACAAACGTGTTGTGAAGAGCAGACTTTGATAGATCCCTGTTCTTTAAATAACACAGGATGCCCACTCACACCTGATTGTCATCGCATTGATTAAAAAACCTGACTCTAATTTCACCTTCAAACTAACTTCTAATCCTAGAGGTTCAAATACTTTTGCCACTCACAAATATGTAATATTCGATCATTTTCCTCAATAAATAAATAACCAAGTATAATATTTCTGACTCATTTGTTTAACTGGTTTCTCTGTATCTACTTTTAGGACTTCAGTGAAAATCTGATGATGTTTTGGTCACATTTATGCAGAAATATAGAAAATTCTAAAGGGTTCACAAACTTTCAAGCACAACTGTACATCAACATATGACATCATATTGTGATAAGCCAAGTTCAAAGGCCGTTATTAATAAAAGTAAAGTGGCAGCCGATTGGATTATCACGGATATTTGGAAATACAAACGTAAAAGAAATAAAGTTTCCGTTTACCTGTTTAAGCGCCCTTACGCAAACTAACACGGTACAATGTTTTAGCTGCATTTTGAGCACCAGGATGTTCGAAGGGCTGCCTGGAGGCCTACAGGTGCCGCGACAGCAAGCCGTGAGGCTCAAACTTGCCAACGCCGAGGCACGCATCTGAGGCCATTTTTTCGAGCGCGCTCACGGTGTTTTTGACGGCCAAGTGCGGAGGCGTGCTTCCGTAACTGCTGGAGGAGAGAGGGCGCCCAGGTCAACAAGACAGACGGGTACGCGCACGCGGGAGAGAGAACAATTAACTAGAGTGGACTGTACCTGAGCAAGTGCACAGAAATGGTGCACGTCCCAACGTGCCTGATTATTGGAACTCCGCGGGAAATGTAAAGGCGGATTGGTTGGTCAAAAGGGCTCGGGATATAAAGGCAGTATGCGAACGCCAGAGGTCATCTGTTGACCTGGTCTTGCGAGTGAGTGAGTGCGTGCGTGCTTAGTTTATTCATTTTGTTTTGATTATTTATTTTGCCTGTCCTTGATCAGTTTTGTAGTTGGACGAAGGAGGTGGAAGAGTTTTTTTTCTGTTTTTGTTTTATATTCACTTTTGCTTTGGAAGCTACTGTAAATATTATATTACCTACACTGATTTTTCTTTTGGTAAGTGTCTTTGCATTGGACTTTGTAAATATATTTTTTTGCAAGACATTTCTTTGTAAAATAGTATGGACATTGCTGGAATAAAATAGATTCCTGATTCTAAATATATATTTTTTTTCAGTCTGAGTCTCTCTTACTCCATCCTTTGGTTGCTTGGTCTCGTCTACTGACACCCAAAGTCGGGAGTTGCATAACTGGGTCCTTACCCGGGGTGCCACACCTATAAATAAATATAAGCATACATATCATTGTCAGTTTTGTTCTACTAAATGCAAAGTAACTTTCAAATCTTTTGTTAATTGCCTTACTCTTTTCTAAAAGTGTAATATTACTTGTACTGCTCCATCAGTTATATAATGGCATACAGGATAAATAATTGATGCTTATCAATAAAACTTTAATTTGTCAAGAACTTGGGCCGCTGGACTCAGAGTGCAGAATAAGCAGGCTTCTGAGTATGAGTACTTCTTCCTTTCACATAACACTCTCTTCAAATCAGCCTCAGTGTTCTTACCCCTCTTGCTACAATGAGAAAAAAAAATTGTGGGCAGCCGTAACTGATGATGCACACTTTGCAAAGGAAGCATTGAACATGATCATTTTTGTGGGAACTGAGTCTCTCCCAACCTTTTGGCTGTATCCCAGTAAAGGTCAAGGAATGTCACAATACAGAAGACAGCGAAAAGACAAAAAATCTACTAATTTCTTGAGTGGAAGAAGTTAGGTCAAACAAATATTTTATTTAGTGTCTTTGGGCAGGTAGTCTAGTGTAATGGCTAAGGCCCTGGACTTTAGAAGACAAGACTACTATTTTCAAATGAGTTCAAGTTTTACAGCAAATTGTATTCTTAAATTAACCACTAGCATAAAATATTTGCATCAAGCTGTAGGCCCACTAACTTTACTCCTGTTTTTTTTTTTCTTTCAGATACTCTGATCCTACATAAATACTATAAATATTAGTATTATTAAATTTGTATTATATAGAAAAAGTTTTTTTTTGTATGCTTTACTAATTCTCAAATCCAGTAAATTTCAAATTTTGCAGTGAGGAAAATTGTTTCCATTTTAGAGCAGTCTGTCTTTATGCTTTGTCCACTAGGTGATGCCAGAATTCCTAACAGCTACTTGTTCAGAGCATTTAAAACAAAAGTATTTAATTTTTATATGGTTGGGTAAATTACAGATAAAATATTAAAATATTATTTGAAATTAATATATAATGCAAAAAACGTACTTCTCTTTTTTTGCCAGTTATCTCTCCAGCAACTACTCCAAGATCATCTCCTGTGCCTTCCAGAAGTAGCTCCCTTACTATAACACCCCAGCTAGGTAAGGGGTTTTATTTTTTTAATTATCACAGGTACATATCACTTCATCTGTAGACACTGCAACATGCATGTTTATATAGATTTTAGTGTAAAAACAAGTACAATAAAAGATCAACCATGATATTCAAGACACCAGTTTGTCTAGGCAGTTGAAAGAAATGTACCAAGTTTTGTGTTTAATACATTTCTGAACATCAAGATGCCAGGTTATACCAAAACCAAAATAAAAGAAATTTAATTATACAAATAAGTACTCACTTATCTCACAAATAATACATAACATTTCTTTGTCTCACACTAGCAAGGTCATCTTTTTGCTTTACCCCACCTGTCTTATCTGACTAACTGTCTCTAGAAATTGGCCTTAGGTTCTACGTATAATATATTGTAACAGGCCAGAGATACAGTAAGTCAGGGATAAGTCACCCAAAGTATGAGCTTGCATTATATCACCAGTGGCAGTGGCACCTATAAAAGCAGCAAGCCTGCAAAGTTACACAATTTTTTTCAATCTTTGTGTTGCTTTAAGCTAGTGGTCTTTTTATAGATAGCAAGCTACTAAAAGAGCACAAAAATAGAATAAATCCATAGGGTCAATTTTGGCAAGCACCCCATAACATTACATTATTGTCAGAAGCAGGACAAGGTGAGGACCCATGTTCTCACCAATCACCAAATGCCACAGCAACCCACAATGGACTTGTTGGACTCTTTTGAACTGTTGTTGGAGAGTCTTGAAGCTTAGTGTGACAGTTCCTTGCTCCTTCTTCATTTTTGGGAGCCTCTTGAACCCAACACCATCGATAACGTAACTGGATGAGTGGGGTAGATGAGGACAAAACACACCTGAAGCAAGGGGAAGGTGCCAAATCCAAATAATGTCCAAAGTACAGTGCTTCAAACTGTCAATAGATAAATAATCCCTAAAATTAGGTATACTGTGGGGGTTAAAATCAATAAATAGAAAAATCTGTTAAAAATGAGGTTAAACCAAAGCAGTGTAGGAAACTCACTTAAAATCCACAATCTCTGGTACCTTCCTTTAAAACTGACACCTCTCTGGCTTGTCCTATTCAGACCTAGCAGCCCAGAGAGACCTCAACCAGCAGGTGCAGACGCCCATCTCATCTGGCCCATGTCCCTGCCGCCAATCCCATGGCATCTGAGTCAACCCCGAGCCCTGCTCCACCCGAACCCTCACCAATCCAGGCTTCACCCTCCATGGGCACTCTGCACTTCCACCATTGCCAGTGGTTCCACCCAACGAAAGTACCTCCTAAGCATGATGGTCACTACTGCTCCCAAGATGTTCAACAGGAGTGACCCACAGCCCCTTCTTGAGTGATGGCCACACACGTCCATCTGCTTCCATTCATTCCACCAGCATGTTCTCTCTTGTCTGCTTTTTCTCCCATCTTTTAACCTCCATTCTCTTTTCTTGTCTCTTTTCCTTTCTTTTCTCCAATTGTGATCTTGTGCTCCCCTCTTTATAGGCTGGGGAGTGGTTGCAGGTGTGATTGCCTGATTGCTGCCCCAGGCTGATATTCAGACAATCAGACTACCCACACGTGCCGGCAAGGCAATGCATGGTCGGCCAACTACCTTGCACCAACCCAGAAACAAGGCAACCTCATGGACAATTGCTCACACCTGCTCCACTACACAGCACGAGTGCTTTCATTATTTATTTATTAAAACAGCTGGTTTTTGTTAGCTGTGGACCCACTATACCACATTCCTCACCCCTTAAACTGACATTTGCATGTGAAGGTTATGGTGGCCCAGGTCTGCAGCTTGGCCCTGTCACTGCACTTAAAACAGAGATAAATAAAAAAAGCACTAAAACCAAGCCTTCTAAAATGTAAACCCAAGCCCCCTTCATAAAACTAGGATATTAAAAGAATGAGAACTTTTAAAACAGACATAAAACCAGGCAATTAATCAGTTAATTAAAAAGCTCAGTCCTTAAAATATCCTCTTCCAGCTTGTGGTCCGTGGGTTCTTGAAAACAGTCAGGCACCTATCCCATTTGCTACTTCGTCTTCTTTCTTCAATCCCCATTGCCAGCTCATCCCACTGCTGTCATTTCAATGGCTGCTCTCGGTGAAAGTACCTCCTTAGCATGATGATTGCAACTGCTTCCAAGTTGTTCAACAGGAGCAACCCACAGCCCCCTCCTCAGCTATGGCCACACAATCCTCTTTGGGGCTTCACTCCCGTCCATCTGCTTCCATTCATTCCACCAGCATGTTCTCTCTTGTCTGCTTTTTTTCCCATCTTTTAACCTCCGTTCTCTTTTCCTTTATTTTCCCCCATTTTGATGTTGCATTCCTCTTTTTATAGTCTGGGGAGCAGGATGCTGGTGCGATCACCTGATTGGTGGCCCAGGCTGATATTGAGACAATCAGACCGTCCACACGGTCGGCTGACTGCCTTGCACCAACCTGGAGAAAAGCCATCAATTGTTCACACCTGCTCAACTCCCCAGCACAAGCGTGTTCATTATTTATTTATTAAAACAGCCAGTTTTTCTGAGCCACAGACCTGCTACATACCATACTAAGATCCAGGAGATAAAGCACCAATTGTAGTGTCAGCCGTAAAGGAAGAACAGCCTGCAGATATTCACAAAAAGATTTGTCTACCCAGATACAATGGTTAGATGTTGTGGGAAACTTACCATGAACAGATACACCTTCCTGTTTGTCAAAATAAGAGGGACCAGGAAACAACAGTGGAATAACTATGCATGATATTAGAGGGAGAAGGAGCAAGCACATTGCTAGATATCCACCAATGAGAACCATGGAGACTTGACTGCATTGGTGACACCACTTGAGCAGAGGTTTGGGCAGAGGAAGATGCCAGAATACATCCAGACTGCCCTGTTCAATAAGCAAAGAAGGGGCAAGCAAATTTCAGAGCCCTGGCAGTGGACATCTTGTTGCTCTCCTGTCAGGGATATCCGGAGTTTCTTGAAGATCTCCAAGAACAGCTTGCCCATCAATACTTCCTTAGGCCACTAGCTCCCCTGTCGCTCCAGCATCATGTCTGTCTGGCAGAGCACAGGAGCTTCAGCGAGGCACTTGCAGAAGCAGAAATGGTTGAGCTTACCTTATGTCTTCAATGAACCTCAACATCAAAGACACATGACACACAGGAAGGAATCAGGCCAGCACATGACAGAAATTAGGTGTTGGCCACAAGAAGGGCACAGGGCTTGGGTATACCCAGAGTGTCATGTGCAGTAAGCAGGAAAAAAGCCCATCACCCCAGCCCCCAGCCCTCCACAAACAAACGTTTTCAATATCAACCACCAGGGTCCCTTGAGTAGCACTGAGTACTTTCAGCCAATGAATTATTCAGCAAAAGTGTGCCAAGAAATGCTACCATGGCTCCTTTATGCCAGCAGCAATATGCCTGCATAATTCCTTATGGTTTAGTTTCCTTACTTTTAAGAGAGAAATGAACCTCACTCTTGATTCTTGAAGTGTGCTTGTTATTCTGGACTGATTTTGCACTTCTGGTGTTGGTATTCTCATGTTTGCTACAAGGGCTCGGTATAGTACTTGCAGTGCTTCCTTCTGTAATTCATATGGAGTGATGATGATTGGTAAGGCATCCAGATGCTGTGTGTTCAGATTGTAATGTGAATTTTTATTTATTTGTTTGTTTGCTTATTTAATGTGCTTCTGTAAAAAATCAAATTTCCTCCATGGAGACAAACAATTATCCATCTATCTATCTATCTATCTATCTATCTATCTATCTATCTATCTATCTATCTATCTCCTTTGAAGCCCTCTTCTAGATACTGGTCCCACCCTCTCTTTGGTGAGGGTGGGGCTGCTATTAGAGACAAAGCATGGAACACCAAATGGCTGGGAAGCTCCACTGCACACCCTGAAAATGGTCACTGGAGAGGAAATTCAGTTGTGGGGCATAAAACAGCTACAAGTTACCATTGAACATCACCGGTTTGAACACAAATTCTGGTTGGCTCAAGTTCAAGACCAGTGGATTCTTGGAGCAAATGTCTTGATGGTACAGAGAGCAGTTATGGACTTTGGGAAAGGAAAGCTTCAGCTGCACGGGAGAGAAATACCTGCTGCTGGGATCACACCACAGCCTCCAAACCATAAACATCCAGGGTCCTACTAGGTCCACACAACTGCCAAGGAATCCCAACAGTGACATTCATCCTCCAACTCAGAAAAGCTAAAAGATAGCACCACTATTAGGCCACCCCTGGCACCTGAACATCCACCTTCATGGCCTCCATTCACCACTAATAGTAAACCTGTCACGGCTGTATTGCAATGCAGCACAGTTGATTTGCCAAAACAGCAACTCCAACAGTCCTGGACTATGTAATGCTCCGGCCACCTTTAAAAGCCTTATGGAGAGAGTGCTGGCCGGCATTCCACTAAGCTGATGCATGGTGAATTCTGATGACATCTTGGTGCACCCCTCTGATTTTGACAGAGCCCTAGCTCACCTAAAGAAAGTTTTTGGGTCAGCTGGTCACTGTGATGAGGATAGCTACTGACCCAGAGAAGATTAATAGTGTGGGCGTCTGACCATGGCCCAGTAATATACAGGAGCTTGCAGTTTCCTGGGACTGGCATCTTATTACCAGCAGTTCATGAGAGAATTTGTGGACACAACAGCACCACTACATGGACTGATCAACTGTGGCAGTGATTACAGGTAGACACAAGCATGTGAAGCTGTGTTCTGTCAACTAAAAGAGGTCCTTATCATTGCACCTGTTTTAGCTTATCCCGACCCAAGGCACCACTTGTCCTGGACACAAGTGCTGGTAATCAGGGCATTGGATGAGTCCTTCTCCAGATGAAGAGACAGAGAGGATGATTCCACTACTATAGCAGCTGTCTGAACCAATAAGAGCAAAACTACTGTGTGATTACTGGGAATTCCTGGTAGTGGTTTCTAGTATACAGCACTTCCACCCATATTTTCATGGGGTGCTACATCACTTTACAAAAAAACTATGCCGCACTCACCTGGCTTCTGAATTTTAAAGAGCCAGAGGGTTAGGTGGCAAAGTGGAAAGAAGCACTGCAGGAGAAAGACTTTGTCGTCAAGCACAGAACCAGAAGCCGACATTCCAAAGCTGATGCCCTGTCACTAAGACCTTGTTTCCTGGAGAAGTGTAGCTACTTTGCCAGGGCTGATCAATAACAGTCTACCCATGCTACAATAGATAAGAACCTTAAAGAGCTGACCACACTGCATGCCGTCAGCACAACTGAATTCCAGAAGGCATAGAAGAAGATCCAGAATTGGCCTGCACCCACCATGGGCTGAAGTCATACCCTAAGGCCTGGAGTGAAGGCAGTTTTCTTGCAAAGGGACAGTTTAGAGCTCTGGGGTGGACTATTCTAGTGAAGATAGGAAAACCTGGTTCCAAGATGCCAAATTCTACAGTTGCTAGTGCCCCTGCAGCTACATTACCAAGTCCTTCAGGCACGAGCCCCCAGGGATGAGATATTTTGGTGTGTCTAACACACTTTTAGAGGCTCAGACAACAGTTCCACTGGGTGGGCTGCAAGCAGGATGTTGACCCATTTGTACACTTCTGTGGCGACTGCACTGCACAAAGTTCCCACCCCCAAATGCATCCACGACTCCAGTCTCTACAGGCAGGTTCCCCAGTGGAGTAGGTGGCTGTGGACATTCTCAGCCCCTTTCCAACCATAGATGTCAGGAATCATTATGTCTTTGCAGCTATGGACTGTTTCAGAAAGTGACCTGATCAGAATGCAACCATTTGTTTTAGCAGGCTTGCTTAAGAGATGTTCTGATGTTTTGGTGGCACATGAGGATCTGCACAATGACCAGGGTGGAAACTTTAAGCCCAAACTAATGAAGGAGGTGTGTATCTCCTAGAGACTTGCCCCACTTCACTGCAGCAAAAGAGTGATAGGTTTGTGGAAAGATTTAATCAGACCTTGGCCATCTAGCTCTCAATTTTAACAAAAGAGAATCAGAGGGACTAGGACCAACATCTACCTGCTGTACTTTTAACTTAAATATTTTACTGTCCATGATTCCACTGGATTCACACCTGCTATGCTGATGCTTGTTTGTGAGATGCTAAATCATTTAACTGGCCATTGAGACACTCCCAGAGCAAGGTATCAACACAACTCCAGTGTATCAGTACATGCATAACTTGCAGGGGAGCCTGGAGATCACTCACATGATGGCTCGGAACCATCAGAAGGGTGAGAGAAAAGGGCACATGACAGTCAATGCCAAGAACACCTACTAAATCCTGGTGACCTGGTATGGCTGTACAATCCAAAGCAAAAAAGGGAACTCTGCCTTAAATTGGCCAACTCCTGTCAGAGTCCATGTATTAGCCTAGCCCGGATGCCTATAGTAGTGTACCTGATAAAGGAAGGATGCCAGGCAGTGGTGATTCACCATGATGGGCTGACACCTTTCCATCACAAGGAGGAGTTGAATTCACAGATTAACAGGGTAGCGTCAAACACCCCTCCTGCCCCACATGACAGTCTAGCATGCAACTTCCCTGCTGCACCATCTTGACAACACAGTACTTATGATCCCTGCTGATGTGTTCTTGTCACTGGCTTCATAAAGGAAGCTGGATAGAAGGCCACCCACTGTTTCAACATGTTTGTATGCCATTGTAAGGAGCTGGAATTGGTCACTGGGGACAGCCACTTCTAATGGATGACTTAGTAACAATGCTGGACAAGTTAAATCAGCCAGGGCTGAGCCACCCAAAGTATGAGCTGGCGTTACATCACCAGTGGCAGGCGCACCCACAAAAACAGCAAGGCTGCAAATTTTCTCAATTTTTTTATCTTTGTGTGACTTAAAGCTAGTGGTCCTTTTAAGGATAGCAAGCTACTAAAAGAGCTTAAAAAAGAGCATTAATCCTTTGAGTCTGCACTGGCAAGCACTGGGCAGCGTTAGCATTATTTATTAAATATGCTTGGAAAATAATAAGATAAATGGTACATTGGGCACCTGGAAGGAACAAACTTTGGATATTAAAGAGTTCAGCTTTAAAGCATGTGAATTTAATTATGTTGAATTCTTTCTATTTTCAGATGGAGCTACAGCCATTTTAGGTGGAAGCTCTACTACACCTCAGGTATTTTGATTGATTATATTCTAGTCATTTTCTAACCAGGTTTACAGGGTGCTGGAGCCCATCCTAGCTTGCAGAAGGATCAAGGCAGGAACAGGGAGCCAGTCCATCTCAGGGCAAACACACACACACCCCAAAAACACATTAGGGCCATTTTAGTGTCACCAGTTCACCTAACCTGCATGTCTTTGCACAGTCAGGGGAAACTGGAGCACCCACAGGAAACCCAAGCAGACTGGTCTCCTTACTGCGAGGCAGCAGTGCTACAGCTACACCACTATGCCTCCTGTTTTTTCTAGTTTGACATTAAATTCTTTTAAGCAATAAAGCAGAATTATGAATCAAAATGGTTTCCCAGTTAGCAATAAACACAGCTGTACATGGTTTTTGCTTATCAGGTTGAAATTTTCAGTTCATGTCATGTCTTTACTTCATAATCAAATACATACCACAGTTTGCGGAGTCTGTATCTGGTGAAAACTATAGTAGTTGCAGAGGATATTGAGAAATTTGGGAAAGAGAAAAATTTATCCAGTGAACACATATGAAATCAGCTTTACATTTTGCCTCTAAAAGTGTTGTTCTGCTGTTAAAATGCAGAATGCTTTTGTCACATTATTTGGTTTACTATATTGAGAGCGACAAACATGCAAACGTCTTGAGCCACTCAATAGCTTTAAAGTGATTTGGGTTAACCTAAAAATTAAACAGATAAAAGATGTGCTTATAAGTTGCTAAAAACAAAACTGGTTTTAAAATTGCAGGGGGGAAATCACTTTCCAATGCTGGCCATTTCCTTATTCATGTGTGTCCGAACATAATCTGAGTTTTCTAAGGCTTAGTATCTGTTGATCAGGTTCCCAGTAATAGAAGATCAGAATTCAAGAGACTTGATAGCTGTCAATCAACAGCCATGCTTCTTGAAGCTACAAACCAGCAGAAAATTAAGCTATTCTTTAATTGTCGCAAACTGCATAAATCTCTGTTTCAGAAATAGCTCACCATTGATTAAATATGTAGACAACTACAAGAAAAAATTCTTAAGAATCTTAATTAAATCAGTGTTGCTTAATCAATGCTTTACTCGATGTAATCAAATAATAACGAACAAGGTACAAGCTGGCAAGGCACAAATATATTGTCCAAGACAATGTATTCGTCTTTCATTAAGTTTTATAGCATACAGTAATACTGGAAAATGCCTTAAAGCAAGTCGGTGAGGTATGACACGGCACTACTCTATGTTTTCATCAAAGTATTTCATTATCCCATGGAATTCTAAATTTGTGACACTTATAATACATTTCGATTTAATGTAAGACTGCTGACTAGAAAATACGACAGGAATCAATGAATTTCAAAAAGCTAAAAATGAATTTCATCATGTATTATATGCTGAAAAATTATGTTCCCAATATTCACCAATAAAGTAGACATTTCTTTTCAGTAATATTCTGTAAATATTATATTGTATGAAATGAATGCTCTACAGAAATGGTACAACTAGTGTATATTAAAAAATGTCATTTTTCTAGCTATTTAGCTTTTACTGAGCTTCAAAAAATATTTGAGTCAGCTTTCTTGAATCCTGGTTCAGGAGTGATCAGTTATTTTCTTTATTTAGTTGCTTTTGGATGTCCCAGGAGCCAAAGAAACTGCTGATAACAAAAATGTGGAGTTCAAGGTCAGTGTTTCCTCTATACAACTATTGTTGTCTGTGGTGAGTTGTCATGACATGCAATGTTTATTTAATAACAGGAGCATACAAAAAGGCTGACAGCCTCCATTGACCCAGGAAAGTGAACTTGTCAAAATGTATTTTTCAATTTAAGTTCATATTTAAGGGACATCTTTAAGTTATTTTGGTTTTGCATTTTTGTAATACTTTATAATGTGCACACATGCACATTGAGATCTAAAGCATGTTCTGTTATACACAATACATTTTATGCTGTTATTTGTCATAATACATTGCAGCACTATGAGCACTATTTGTTGCTAGTCATACTGCCAGGGAATAATTATAGATATTTTAAATAAGTAAGCAGTGAAACTGAGAAACATTTAAAAAAAGTAATGAATGATGGTTTGTTTATTTTCTCAGTACATCATAAACACAACCAATGATTCAAACCAATACAACTCAAAATGTATCTAAAATGTCAAAAGTTATGTATAGTATCAATGAGATGGCAAGGTTACTTCTCTGTGCTACATTCTTTGTGTGTCTACGGATCTGTGTGAAGACATGAAGAAACTGTCAATTCAGAATACGTAGTTCAGTTTATAGCCTATACGGCAATTCCTTTTGACAACATCAGAAAACATACACTACTGGATAGCATTCAAGAAATACACAAAACACCATAATATTTTTCTATACATCTATTACTTAAATCATTACATCTTGTATATACCACAGGCCCCATGATGGCCCCACAACAGTTTTACTGCGAGTTTTTAAAATTTATTTCATGTACATGCTGAGGTAAAATTATTGAGCATTTTTAGATGTGGTTAATGTGCAGGAGAGGAAAGTGACACTCTAGTCTATGCAGATTCCAGAGAAAATAAATATTTGGGTCCAACATCAGAAGTGAAAGGCAAGTTAAATTAATTTACCAGCTATAGCTTTACCTGCACAAATATTTTGTAAACTATCTATACTTTTTTTCAATAGCCTACAACTTAATTTTGTAGGAACATTTAGTTCATTTTTTCATAAAGGATTATACACAGTAAACACTTATATTGCAGCATAATAAGATCAGAAGCAGCCATATAATTAAACTACACATCCCATTAATGGCAAGTATTTGCTTCTAATTTAAAAAAATGTCTCTTTGTTTTCATTGATGGAAAATGGGATTCCATCTATCCCAATTAGCACACCTCTGCTGCCCCCCATTAGCCTGGCTGTACTCAAGTGACCTCCTGACAGTTCTCTCTGTCCTTTCCTTCTAATTTACTCCTTCAGGTGGCCTGAGAGTGTCCATTTGCAGAGCCCTGTCTGTAGTGACAGAGGACACAGCTCTTGTCTGTACACACTGACATGTACAGTCGCCAACGCTGCTTTTAATTCTCTTTCCTCTTGGACTATTCACATGTCCTATTTTTTTTTCCTGGCACCCCCTTACCAAACAAGCAGCCTTTTCATGAAGCCTAAAACTGTTTTAGAAACTGGATGAGACACTGCTTTAATGTCTGTTACTATTAATCTAATATAAGGTAGCATAAATCCTTACTGACCTAGTAAAATTCTGTCTAGTGCCTCAATTGTCTATTTATCTTATTTAGTATTTTATATTTTTTTAATATAAATTAAATTTGATTGCTCCTTCTGCCTATTTTGAATAATTTCTGTTTCAGAAGTTAGTAGAACCGCCTTATGAAAGAGTAACATGACATAGAGTATTCCGAATGTGGAAAGAAAGTCAGCATCGTAAGCATTAGTTGAACAAGCAAAACATCCATCCCTTCATCTTCCTAAGTCATGTATTCAGGGCAGGGTCATAGAAAGGGCCCATCCCATACATAACATATGGCATTTTCTAATTCAATTAATCAAATTCAGGGCTTTTTTTTTTTTTTTTTTAAATAAAAGCTTTTCCGTTTATTTTTCCCTACACTTTGACCTCTTTACCTCTTCCAGACTGCTGTTCTTCCTTAAGGTGAATTCTATTTTCTGACAGTTTATGTCCCTGAAGAACTGAATTTATTCATGATCACTTATAGGAACTCTGATTGAGATTCAAGACTAAGAACATAAATATTCTGATTTTATTTGAAGGATGAAACAGGTAAAATGTCTCTTAAATTAGCTAGTTAAATATAAAGCTTTTCAAGGTTATACTACATGTGACTGAAATTGGAACGAAATGGCAAATATGAATCTAAAAATGAAGGAAGAGCTGCAAAGTAAATCCATTCATCCATCCAGTTTCATGACCCACTTATCCAAGGTAAGATCACAAGGCAGTTGGAGCCTATCTCAGCAATCACAGGATGTAAGGCAGGAACAATACATGGACAGGCTGCCAGTCCATCAATTCAATCGTTTTAAAATTGAGTTCAGTTAATATACTGTCTGCTGTATGTTGTAGATTTTATTTAAGAAAATAAACCAGTAAAATATTATTCCCTAGATGGAATGATTCATTCAGATGCTGAGGAAGAATACATTTAATATGTAGTGTTTACTGACTCTGGCTACTGTATCTTAAAATAAATATTGTCATTGGCATGTTGTGTTGGCAATACTCACTTATTGATATTTGAATAAATAAACAAGTAAAGAAATAGGTTCTATAATTTTCACATTAATAAGAGGATAAGTGTCTGAGTATCTGTGTGTCCATCCAGTTTCTGTCATTCCAACAGATGGCACATCTAAAGCATTTGTAGAAATAAAATCGGCTGCATTTGTCATTCAAACAGATGGTGCATCACAAAAATTTGTAGTAATGAATTTTATCATTAGAGATGTTTGTGATGCATCCTCTGTAAGACTGACAAATACAATGCATTTATTACTAAATGCATTACAAGATACATTTAAATGAATGGTGCACCACAAACATTGAGGTCTATGTTGATTACCAGTCTTAGACAGGTAGCCCAGTTAGTACCAACATAAAATGAATTACAGGGAGTAACACATTAACTCCCCATTGACTCATCAGGCCAGACTTAATTTAACTCAATTCAGTTCATTTTTAGAGCACTTTGCATTCAGTGCAGGCTCAGAGCTCTGTATGACGTTTACAGGCAAAATTGCACATGTATTTTAAAATTGATTAACTACATAATGCACACACATAAAAATGCAAATTAGTTTAAACACACAGTAAGACAAATCAATTTTAGACTGAAAGACACTAACGGATACAGTGCTGTACATAATGTTTGAGACAAAGACGCATTTTTCCTTGGTTTACCCCTCTGCTCCACAGTTTAAAATTATAAAATCAAACAATTCAGACATGATTCAAGTGCTCATTGCAGATGTTCATTTAAGGTTATTTACATACAGTTTGGTCACAGGATGTTTAGAAATTACAACACTTTTTATACACAGTCCCCCCATTTCAGGGCACCCCTGTGTTTGGGACAATTGGCATCACAGGTGTTTGTGATTACTCAGGTGTGTTCCATTGCTTCATTTGTGCTGGCATTCATTGATGGCTGTAATTTCCATTGTTCAACATGAGTGCTGTGCAATTGAAAGTCAAGTAAGCAATTGTGAGGCTGAAAAACAAGAATAAAACCATTTGAGGCATCGGTAAGATTGCCTAAATCAAATGTCTGGAATATCATTAAAAAAAGAGCGCACTAAAGAGCTCAACACTCACGAAGGGACTAGGCCAAGGAAGACATCCACTGCTAATGACAGAAGAATCCTCACTATCATAAAGAAAAAGCCCCAAAAGCCTGTCTGACAGATCAGAAACAGTCTTCAGGTGGCAGATGTGTCTGTTAGAGCACGGATGGGTGCAGGTTTTCTTTCTAACCCTTTTCCTAATTAGTGTCCTGTTTTCACTGCTAATTAACTTCTTTTCCCTCTATTTTAATAGCCCTGTTTTTAAGGATTAAGTCTTCATTAAATGATAGCCAAACAGAAATGAGACATGAAACAAGCCAACAGACGACCAGCTAAATTGGGGCTTCAAACTCCAACCAGTTCCTTAATGAGAAGTTGATTCTTGCTGTTAATTAAACCTGTTATTCAAATATTTTGGTAACCTGAGGGATCAACCTTACTGAGACCTTCATTTTTATTTTCAGATTTTGTTTGATGGGTACAGGTGAGCTGGTCATGTCCTGCTTGTTTTATCTCTCATTACTGTCTGGCTGCTAGTTAAGGAAAAAACAACTAAGGGGCCTGAGTCAAGCTAATTAAAGCTAAGGCTAAATAAGTTAATTAACATCAAAAACTGGTCAGTAATTAAGAAGATGGTTAGAATGAAAACCTGCAGCCACTGCGGCCCCCCAGGACTGGAGTTCGACACCCCTGTGTTAGAGATGTAAAAGACTTCATGAACAGAAATACAGAGTTCACACTGAAAAATTCAAACCACTAGTTAGCCAAAAAAAACAGGATGGCTAGATTACACTTTATGAAAAAAAGTCTGCAATGTGCACTTTAATCACATCTGACTTGTTTAATTTGTAATTTTAAAGCAAAGGGGTAAATCCAATTAAAATGTGTCTTTCCCAAACATTATGTTGTTTAAAATTATCACTGACTTATGACCAATTGACAGTGGAGGAGAGGAAAACTGAAGTTAGCAACATTCCTTATCACTTACCAGTAGGTCACTCATAACACAAACACATAAGCAAAGTCTGAAACAGTCAGGGTCCTGAAGATCTACTGTAGTCAAACTGGCTTCCCAACCCCTCCTCGTCATTCTTCAGCATAGGTTTGTTCTTGGCAGTCTAATAATATGACATAATCCTTTCATCCTTTGATTCCATTGCTCCAAGTATCATTGATGTCTTTCCATGGACAGGAAAGCAGATTAACAGTACAGCATTGGCAGCCCTATCTTAAAAACTTTATTGACTTGAAATAGATACAAGAGTAAGTTGTAATGTGTAACAAAGTCATGATTAGGTACTGCTTTCCATTTGGTTCTTGCTTCTGTTTCAGCCTGTGAAATGATATTTTATATGCTGTAGGTAATTCTAATTCATGCATATTATTGTATTTACCACCCTGAGATGCATATGTGTACAGTCCAGGGAGGATTACTCTCTTATGATCAAGGTTGTTGGAAAGGACTTTGTGTGTTCACACTCATAACTAGGATCAAAATGTTTTCCAAATGGTTGATAATTGCTTTGCTTATATAGCTTCTTTATTTCTCTCTTGCAGATTTAACTTTAAGAAGTCAAAAACGTTACATGAGAATTGTGGGTTTGACTTAAAGCTAAAGAAAGTAATAAAACCAGTAATGAAGCTAATACCAATGCTGTGTAAATTTAGTGAATCTGCATATGCCATAAGCATTTGATTTTCATAGTGTATTTGTTCAACTTGTTTCAAAACACATGACAGTACATAACACTTCAACTGTCTTGTATAATTACTAAATAGTTTTAAGTGAATCAAGGCAGCTAACTTGTCCATAAACTCATTTTTTTTCTTTTCCAATTTTATAGAACTCTAGGAAAGGCCTTGTGGATCAGAAAGGTAATGATCAAAAGAAAGCTGCTCAACAAAAAGCAACAATGCCTTGTTTTGCCTCCTTTGGCAGTTCAAATGAAATGTCTTTGCAAAAGGAAAACTGGGATCCACTACTGGTTTCTTCTAAATCTTCAAACAATTATACTGAAACTAAAAAAGGAAGCTTTGCACAAAACCAAAAATCTCAAGAAAATGTACTTGTTAAGGCTACAGCTAAGAGCTTATTGGAATACAATGAACCCACTAGCAGAATACCTCAAACATCTGGGTTTTGCCAAAGCAATACAAATTACAGTTCAAAGACTTCTACTGTGAATCCGCTTGACACAACAGGAGAATGCATTGCCGAAGTAAGATCCTTTGGAGCTTGTCCACCTATCATGAGGGCTGTTTCTTGGGATAATGTTGAACAGGCAACAGTAATAAACAGAGCTCCTAGTTCACCCACCAAGACAAATGAAAGCTTTGGTTTACCTGACATAACAAGTAGCCAGCTCCTGAATTCATCAGGATACAAAGACTTCCCAATTCAACCCATGAAAAAGCAAAAACTAGCCAAACTTCGAGAGGTAAGGATGTATGGGTCCTTTTACTATTAAAAAAAAACAAAATCATTATTTGTAAAATTGTGTATATAACACCTTTTAGTGGGACTGAGCTCCTGTGAATCCCTGTTTGATTACTGTCTGTGTGGCATTAGCATTTTCTCTTTGTGTCCATTTCTGACCTGGTCCCATATGAGAATGTGTGTGTTTTTTTGTATGTGTGAGAAAGTGCTGAAAGAGGGTTTATGGACAGTGGCATCTTGGCATTTAAGGGCAGGTGGGGCACTGCACACTCATCTTGCACTGAAAGTTATACAAAAATTAAATAAGTGATAAACTTTTCTAAGTAATTTAATGCATTGTTAAAATTCTTGTAGCAAAATCAATTGCAATGCAATTTCTTATTCGTAAAAATATTTCTTTTTGAAGCATGTGTAAATTTTTGTTTTTGTGATTGGTGCCACAATCCTGTTTCTGGGTTGCTTAGGCCTTGGACCTTGCACATGTGCAGCCTGGACATTTCAGTTCTGCCTTTGAGCACTAGCTTAGAGCCCTTTTAAGTGACCCATTGATTAATTCTTTTGTGACGCAATTTAAAGGGCGCATGAAATTTAACTACTTTGGAGTGTTCAGCAACATCATTATCATAAATTCTGCTGATTACTTATTTACAGTACTGTTTGGCACTTTGCATATTGAACAAAAATTTAAAATTTATGAAAATTCATTTCAGTTTCTGCTTTCATTGTTGAGTGTTTGTTTAATGTTGATATTGAGATATCTTTTACATTTTACCTTTGGTTGTTGCAGTTGTTGACAGTATGTTGAAAGATCTTCATTTTTGGTGATTTTTATATGCCATTATTGGCAGACATTTTATCTTTCACTGGTGCTGGTAGTCTTATACATTGTCAAATACAGTGACTCTCCTTTGTTCCCTCATGCAAGGAATACTTGAAGCCATCTCCTTCCTTCTCCAGTGCCTCTGCTACCATGCCATTCTTCCATAGCTCTTTCCATGTTGCTCCAATAATCTTTTCTCAGCAGCGTCCACTTCCTGAACATTCATGCTGCTGGCTGTCCCTCACAACCATTCACTTGGGATCAGTGGAAACACAATCTGCATCCAACTCTGTGAGTCAGTCCAAATTAGGGATCTTCCTGAGACTCATTGATGGTCCTGAGACTACATCTAGGCCAATGAATTGGAGCACAGGAGCTGGAGTGATAAATGTTGGTGTTTAAGTGCTTTATCTCTCTCCTTCTCTGTGTCACACACACCCATACACACACTCTGCATGGCTTCTCAGGATGTCTTCACCTCTTCTGACAACATCGTTCTCCCACGTTCAAGTGGCACCACCAGAATTTTCATACCAGTAAGCCACTCTTCAGGAAATATGTACAGTATTGTGTGAAAGTCATAGACAACTCAAATATCATACCATATGTTTTGGGCGTGCACTAAATTAACATCATTCTGGATCAAAATCTTTGAACGCCTATCAGAGAGCCTTGGTGTCACAATCCCTCCTAATCCATTAACAGCTGTGTTTGGTGTACTCCCAGATGGGCTTAAAGTGGAAAAGGACAAACAAACTGTAATTGTCTTCACTACTAGCACATAGACTTATCTTGCTCAACTGGAGGAATCCTAGCCCACCACTTTTAAGTCAGTAGGTAACTGATATGATATAATATTTGAAATTGGAAAAAAACTAATTCTAAGTTAGAGAATCTGTTCAAACATTTCAGAATAAACATTTATATTGGGGAAAGGGTTTCTCTTCCCTTTTCTCTACTTTTAAAGTTTTTCTCTGGCTGTTGGCCTTCCTCTGTTTTTCTTTTTGGGAGGTTGAATTGAATTTAGCTTTTTGTCTTGTTGGGTTTGACTTGATTGTATAGAATGTTACTTGCTTTTAATAAAATCAATAAAAGAGATAAATAAGAATATACTATATGTAAATAGAATAAATAAAGTAACAAAGTGAAAGAAAACTTTTGAAAATCTTATTGCATTCTGACTAGTAAAAATGCTGTTACATTTCTAATTGTTTAGCGTGTAAGATTCTGTAAAAGGTTGGAGGTGATCCTTTAAGTTTTTTCCCATTTTACCATTACTTTTGAAAGGAGAGTGTATTCCGTGTTCCTTAATCTAGGTCTCTTGACAGAAATGTCAGTTTCTTTAATCTGTATCTGCAGTTCTTTGAGGCCCTAAAATATTACGTTAGCCTTTGTTGGCCATGTAAAACTGCACAAGGGTTACTGATCAGTTAATCCTTTTTTCCAGTAGGGTAAACATATAGCTTTCCATGTGATCTCTCCTCTTTTTGCTCTAGTTTTATTCAGCTAGCTGACACTATGTGACAGTCTTTGTCTCTGCTCCAATATTCCTCTCCAGGGTTAAAGTGTACTAACAAGGGATGTGCAGGAGAATGTCAGTTGTTGTCTGCATGGATTTTTAAATGAAACACTGTACACAGGACTGTAGTTTACTTCCTGTGTCTACTTAAGTCCAGCTTTTTGGTTGATACTTGCAGCATAGGTTTTAACAATCAAGCCTTAGAAATTAGAGTTTTTCTTTGCTCTCCTTGCTGACTGTTTTAAGAGGAGTCAGATTAAATGTCACCAAGTCTGCAAGATATTAGGCAGATGTCCCCTCATCTTATTTTCTGCATGCACCATATACATAGTAAGGTGCTTTTTTACCTAGTCTAATGTAAAACCATCATTTCATTTTATTAAGGATATACATCCTTAGTTGTGTGGGATGGTACTTTCTTTGAAATGCAATGTTCACTGTTGCAGGCAGTTTATTTAAATGAAAAGCTATTTTTTATGACAAAGACAAAACAGCATAGCTAGCTTTATTTTATATAACTGGTATTCTGTTTAAAGAAGATTTTATATTCATATCTTGACTAATGTCTTAGTAAAAATATCTTGCTTTTACTTAACTTATTCATATTGTCATTGTTTTATCATGATATTAGATCACCCACACAACATAAAAGGTACCAGCTAACTTTTCAGGTTAGTCTCTTAGGTTCGTTTCTTAATTGGGGATGCCAAAACCAGTTTAACACTGTTACCTGTAATCTCTTACCTGTGTCACTGTCCATATTGTACCCAGTTAATTCAACCTTAGGAACCTCTGTCAGCAGGCTGCTTCACTGACTGAGATTGTACTTATTTTTAAACCTTTACTTCAATCCAGTTTTATCATCAATATTGGGCTTTTCAAAGGCATCCCCTTAATCCCTTACAGGACTGCAGTTAGACAAGGAAATGACAGCTGTCAATCATTAGAACATTAGAAAATCAAGATGAGAAATTTTAAATCTTCCAAAAAGACATCAAGTCTAGTTTTAAAGGTCATTAAAGTCTATCACACTACTTGGTAACTTATTCCATTTGTGTGAAATTTACCCTTAACAAGTTTCCAACTGTGTCCCCGTGTTCTTGTTGAACTCATTTTAAAATAACAGTCTCAATCCACTGCACTAATTTCCTTTATAATGTTAAACACTTCAATAATGTCTCCTCTGAATCTTCTTTTGCTTAAAGTAAAAAGATTCTACTCTTTTCATTTTTCTTCATTATTCATCCCCTGGAATCAGACTAGTCTCTTTCTCTGGACCTTTTCTAGTGCTGCTAAGTCCTTTTTATAGCCTGGAGACCAAAACTGCACACAGTACACAAGATGAGGCCTCACCAGTGCATTATAAAGGTTGAGCATAACCTCCTTGGACTTGTACTCCACACATCAAGCTATATAACCTAACATTCTCTTAGCCTTCTTAATGGCTTCTGAACATTGTCTGCCAGTTGATAGTGCTGAGTCCACTATGACTCCTAAATTCTTCTCATAAGGTGTACTGTACTTTTAATTTTCAGACCTCCCATTGTTAATTCAAAACTAATATTTTTACTTCCATAGTGTAATGCTTTATATTTACTTTCATTAAATTTAATTTGCCACCATTTTTGGTGTTTCTTGCCAGCATCTTTGTTCATTTTTTAATGTCTAAGTTTAATATAAGTTTAATGTCTGAGTTTAATGCAAGAATTCCACCTTATAATGTTATGTTCCTAATTACCATTCTATTATTTTTGACAGATCTTTTATTTTGTCTTCCCATCTTTTATTATGTGCAATATCCAAATCTGTATAATAAGTCTTTTCTACTAAACGTTAAGCCCGTTACAATAACGGGTGCTAGAACAGTAGTGCATAAACATTAGTAGGAAGAGTCTATATTAAATGGCAAGGGACCTTGACCTTATTCTGTTTCTTGTCTTAATTTTTTTGTTGTCAAAAATATTTTTGCAAGAAGCCTAAAGTGAAATAATAATAAAAATAAAATAGAAACGTATATGACAATACAGTAAGTATAATTAATATTGTCTTAGTGTAAAACTTTGTAACAATCTGTAAGACACAATATCTGAAGAAGATATTTAGGTAAAATGTTCTATTTTTTTACCTCATGAAATGTTTCTATACAATTTCATTATAGACAACATTTCTTGTAAATATTCTGTCTGAGTTTGGCAGCAGTTTGCCTTGTTTAGGAATCTCTACAACCTTGACAACAACATCTGGAAAACTTCTTACTCTTGATAATGCAACATATAACTGACCGTGGCTGAATACTGGTTTTGGCAAGTAAATGCTAACTTTTTCTAGGGTTTGCTCTTCTGAGTCTTTCTCTTTTAGTGTTTTTCTGACGGTCATTTTCATTTTCTTCAATCGATCTATTTGCTCGCATTTTTCTTTGTCTTTCAGCCTTTCTTTTGTTGATGTTTACTTGTTGAGCTGACCGTTCTTCCAGGAGATGTTGCTTATATAGGATTTGATTGTCTGTGTCTTTTGTCCTTCTTGTCCTTTTTTTTGGGTGGCATGTTGTTAGTAGATATGTCCATAATATTTTCTCCTACAGTAATACTGGCTTGTATGTGGCTGTAATATGCATCACTGTATTGTGTGTCATTAATTTTCTCTCGCAGTAATAGTGGTTTGTATTTCCATAAAATGCCTGTAATTTTCTCTGACAGTAATACTGGCTTTGATGTCCGTAATATGACTTTAATTTTCTGTCACAACAGTGGGCAATCAGCAGAGTGTCCCCAGCAACTGATGTAATGTGTGGCGTGCTGCTTATAATCGTGCCTGTGGCGTCTCCCCACTCCCCAGCAAGTACTGTGCAGTTCTCCAGCAAGTATTTTAATCTGTGGGGGCGTGCAGCTGATTATTTAATGTGTGACGTCTCCCCAGCAACGGATTTTATGTGCGCGGCCATGACTACCCAATCAGCACTCTACCCAGCAATGGTGTCCTTTATTTCTTATCATGCGCGGCTGTGCCAAGGCCATTTACTGTGTGCCCAGCTTCCAGTGTGTGTGCGTCCACGGTGCCGAGCGCACACTGACACCTGGGGGACACAGGGGTTTTATTAAAGAGGATTGTGTTGTTTCAACAGATTTACCGTTGACCATTTTATGAACAAAATTGCACATGTTCTGTTCTTTTTTCATCATCCTACTTTACTCATCATTCGTGCTTGCAGGGCTTACTGCATTCCTTAGTCTTTACTGTCCTATTTAAGAATTTAGCAGCATGGTTTGATAGTCTACAAACTTTATATAATTCAGTTAGCCACCTCTTATTTTCTCTCCTTTCTCATCATACTGCATTGTGTTAACAGTACTTCATTATGAATATATCAAACACCTAGCAAGCTTGTCTCAAATGGCTTCAGAATTTCCAAGGTCCTTATTTTTTTTCTTTCATTTTAACCACTGCCCCACTATTGCACATTATATTAAACAAAACATACCTTTGTAATACCATGTTTTTATTTCTACCTAACACATTTTCTCTCTTGTTTCTTTTGACCTCTTTCACTTCACAATGTTGAAAATGTTCTCAGAATGTAGTATATGTAAAGCCACTCAATGAACTATGGTGTTCTCTTACATGATATTACTACTGTATGGTGACAGATCAGTCTATTAAAAGATTGACCAAACACAGAGAGATATTTCATTAGGTGAGGGAGTGGAGAAATAGAAATAATATTCATCAAGCTCATAGCCAGCAGGTGTGAAGTTTTTAAATTTAAACAATTTCAATTATTTCCCTTCAAGACAAGTTTGGACAAAATGCTTTACTAACTCTACCTGATGACATGATTTCATAATCATATCATAATCTGTTTTGAAATTTGAAATGGGATTATTTTAAAACTTAGATTTTCCTTTGCAAAAAATGAGGATTTTTATATCTTTATTCACCTACAGTTCACTTAATGGCTATTGAACTTTGAATGTTTCATATTTGTATGCTGACTTGACTTGTATGCTTACTTTCATTTATGCAAAAGTATTTTTTATTGTTTATTTAGGAACATAAGTTAATGCGAAACCAAAGTCTGGCTGGATCAAAGCTTCCAGATCTCAGTGAGACAGCTGAACATGAAGGAGGTAAAAGGACTTATGACTTTTAGTATTTATGAACCTGTTATGAGCCAATTAGCCATTTGAAGTCAAATAATTAGTTTTGTATTTGCTGCTGCTTAAAATTTAACTTCTCAAAATCAGAAAATTAACAGAACATCTAACTCTGATATATAAAATGAAGACTGAAAGTTTAATTCAGAATTTTTTGGTGGTGTCTGCACCTTTGTTGTTATCACCCATTTATGAAAGCACTGAATGCAATTCCATTATAATAAGTAAGATGGCATTTGTTTATTTTGTCACAATACTCACTGCAATGTCAAATCACCCTTATAAAAGGGTCACTCCAAATTTCTAGTGTCATTTGTTTCACATTTACAAATGGCAGATGTTTGTTATAAATGGCAAATGTTTTGGTAAAAAATGCAATACTAAAGTACTGTATATACAGTATGTCAAGATTATATGGCAGATATCTATCTTAAATGGCAAATATTAATCTTGTACTACAAATACCTCACTAATAGGTTGTATATTTGATGTATAAGTGAAACCATTTCCATATAAACTGGATATTTTATATTAAGGCTGAACATTATATACAAGTAAGAGATTTGCCATATAAGCTGAATGTTTACTGTTTAAGATGGTGTGACAGGCACCTGGCATCCATGCCCAGCCAGGACGCCCCTGCACACTGTATTCAGGGGGAGCAGCCCTGGACAGTGCAATACCTCCTCCTGGACGCTAGATGGCTGCCCCCCTGGGCTGGTGTAGTGCCTCAGTTTCCCACAGGGCTCCCTGGGAATTGGAGTTGGGGGCAGCCCTGTTAGGTCCCGCAGGTACCGCCAGGGGGTGCTGTGTTTGGGACTCCTGAGCCTGTGTGGGCAACAGCTTCATCACACCTGGAAGTGCCACCGGATCTTGGTGATCAAACACCTGGAGCACTTCCAGGTGACCTATAAAAGGGAGCCAGCAACCACCACTCATCGGCCAGAGTTGGGTGGAGGAGGACAAGGTTGCGAGGGAGGAGTGGTGGTGCCAGGGAAGAGAAGAGTGTTTGTGCTTGTGCTGTACTGGTGTTTGGGACTGTGTTGTTGCTGGGGGGAGTACGGGGAAGATGTGCCCTTCAGCTGAAGAATAATAAAAATCCTTTTATTTTACATGTGCCTCCCGTGTCCAATCTGTGTCGGGTCAGGCGCTATATAGTGCCTTTCACAATGGATATTTAAGATGTAAGTCAGACGTCCAGCATTTAATATGAATATTTGACATGTAAGTTAGATATTTTTCCTTGCTAAATTATGTTTGCTATTCAGAATTTACTTAAAACAATTAGACCTAATGTCTAAAAATTAATATTAATTATTGGACTGATATTTAAAATGGGTACCTGATATTTGCCAATTACGTAGAGCATATGTGTCATACAGATAATATTTTTCATTTCAGCACAATTTGCATACCAGTAACACATTTGCCATATAAGATGGATATTTGCTATATATGCTTGACCTTTGCCATATAAAATGAGCAAATGCCATTTACTTTGAATATTTTAAGTCTGATATTTGCCATTTTGAATAGAAAAAAACACGCATTTGACGAAAGAGAGCTTTTTTATATTCTGAATCGGTAAACTCTAAATGTAGAGAAAAATGATATTACAAAATGTGCAATAGATTCCATCCTTATTATTATTTTATGACTATTTTGATCAGTTAAGTGTTAGAACATGTATGCTCAGTAACTGCAATTAATGAGGTTGCTAATTTACCAGACCCCATTACATTAAATGAGTTTATAAAATGTATACTAGTGATATTCAAAAACAGATGTTATGTTTGTTTTTTTCAGAGCTGACCTTTTGCTTACAGAATCACATCCTTATTCTGAATGAGTAAGAATTTAAATTGTGTGTGTCTTGCAATGGGCAACACTGTAGTGCAGTGGTAGGGTTTGCATCCCAGGTCCTCCCTGTGTGGAGTTTACATGTTCTCTGAGCATCTATGTGGGTTTTCTGCCACTGTCCAAAGACATGCAGGTTAGGTGTATTGGCAATGCTAAACTAGCCAGTTTGGTGTGAGGGTGTTTGTGTGTGGTGTTGCCTGGTGATAGACTAGCACGCAGTCCAGAGTTTGTTCCCACCTTGTGCTTTATGCTAACTGAAATCGGCTCCAGCACCCCCCATGACCCTGATCTGAATTAAGTGGGTTAGAAAAGGACATGATATGTCTTGCAATTGGATGAATTAAGGGTGGGTGGTAAATAAAATGGGATCTTTTCAGTTATGTAAATAGGTGACCACTTAATCTCATTGGCAAAATTTTGGTCAGTTGAAGGATCAGCTAACAAACTCTCATTGCATAATTAGAGCAGAGTATACCACTACTATATATAATTCTTATTATGATTTGGGCATATTAAAAGAGAGAGAGAGAGATGAACACATGGCCTCTCTCCTCAATGGAAATGTTTCTGGTGGTGTTGTATGTCCTCTTGAATCTCACAAGTGTGTCTCAAAGGGATTCTTCAAACTCTTGCATAGTATAGCTCCTCAATCCCAGGATTACTTCTAGTCAAGGCCTGGAGTCACTACCTGGGTTACTGTGATGGTCTGGGTTAGCTCCATGCTCCCTGATCGCTTCCAGGAGCCTCCTGAACCCAGAACTGCTGATAACACACCTGTGGATAAGTTGGCCTAATGAGGACAAACACAGTGAACAAAGGGTTGGTGTAAAGTATTCAATGATTTTATTTACAAAAATGACAAAGTGTCCAAAAGCGCAGTGTATTCCAATCTTCAATAAAGAAATAATACAAATAAAATGACATAAAATGTGGAGGTAAAAATCCAATAAACAACCCAAAAAATCAAGGTTAAAACACATGGCTGGAAATAGTTTAAAAAACTCAAAATACCTGGTGCATCCTTCTAAAAACTTGAATGTTTCCTTTGCTTACTCCAGATGGGATCCTGCAGCCAGAGGAGATTTCCTTCCCACAGGCATAGCCAACCTTAACACAGCTTGGGTCCCCTTTAGTCCCAGGCTTCCAGCAGGGCACCTTGCTGACCCTCACTCCTCCAACTCCTGCTACCACTGGCCTTATGCAATAGCCCCTGAACAATGAATCACTCCAGCTCCCTTTAGATGTTCAGCGGAAATGACCCTCTTCAGCCTCCTCGACTGTTGGCTATATACTCCTTTTCAGACCTGCCTCCTTTCTAGTGCACACTGGCATCTCCCAATTCTGCCGTCTCCATCCTTCTTTTATTTAACCACCATCATTTTTCTCTGTTTTTCTCCCTCCCTCTACCGAGCAGCTCTTTTTGTAACATCAACCTCCCCCTTCTCAAAAGTGAGAACGAAGCACTTGACTAACACACTCACATTTGCATGTGAATACACAATCAGCCAAGCACCCCAATCAACCTCTGTGCAGTCCGTGCATGCCTATATGTGCACTGGTTTAGAGTGTGCATGTTCTGGGACTCGATTATTTACTAAAAAAAATGTGATTCACCACTGATCTCTTATAAAGGTCAGGTACAACTCCTTATTAATTATAGGGACACCAAACTATAATTCTTATTAGTACCCTCTACAGCTTGGTTGGAGAGTGCTGGCCTCCTACTAGCCCTGACCATGGCCTTAAATAGGCAACACAGTCTCAGGCTCCCAAGATTGGGACACTGTACTACCTTCATTTGACCAGGAAGTCTTGGGGCCGCTTGCCAGTTAACAATAGTCTCATTTTCTCTTTAAGGCAATGTTTGAAGAGGGGGCTAAGAAAAAGTCATAGGAAACTTGTAACTTTTGCACAAGAATCCCCAAATAACCATGACTTTTTAAACTGAAACCTTTCAAAAAACCTAAACCAAACATATAGCTTATATCAAAAGTATGCAGAAAGCATACAGAACATATTAAGGTTAATATAATATGATTTTTTTTCATGTTTTCTTTAATTTTTTTTGTATGTTTTTGATTGTTTGGGAATATGAAACAGCCTGAGATGCAGTGGAGGAAGAACTGACACAGATACTAGCAGTAGTTAATGGGCCTTGGAAATACAGTTTATTTAGCTTTCTGTAGCTTTCATACCATGATAAACAGAGAGGAAAGCAGTAAATGATGACAGGGGTTTGTGATAATACTGCGACTTTGGTCCTACTACTTCCAGACTCTCATTTTTTCAACTATGAAAGCATTTTTCCATATGCAGATACTTACAGTATATGCATACCTACATACATACTGAACACTTCTATATAGTGGACAAATAACCCTTCCCACATATTAAGTTCACCAATCTGAACTTCCCACGCTTCTACATTATTAAAATAAGTGAATCAATGTGGGACTTGATTTTGTTTTCTTATATATCCTCTATTTATTTGACATGCAAGGATAAGAGCTGCTAATATGTTAACTACAAGGTCCATGACCAGCACTTGGCATACAGTCAGGGATTAGAGGGTAAAGGGATGAATAAAAACTGAAGGAATGCTTACATTAATATTGTAGAAGTAGAACTTCATTTCTGACCTTCTCCTGTCCCATCCTATTCAAACAGTACTGCAAGGATTGGATCAGATGTTTCTGGTATCTCTTGACAGAATACTGCATGCTTTCATCCAGGCCACCACTTGTTCTTGCACTGGTTCCCTTGTTAATTTCATGACAGAAGCACCATATTTAAGAAGGCCCATATGGAGGACCATTTCAGGATTTCCTTCTACTCTGTATTACATTGGTGGTTCCATTGCTTTCAACAGCGTCTTACTAGCCAGGCAGCACTTCATAGGTGCAATTGTCTTTTTTTTCTCTTCATAAATCCATTAATTTATTCATTCATTAAATTTTAAACCCATTGAATACAGCATCTTTTAAGTAACAAACTGCTGAGTGACCAGCCTATAAAAAGACTTTCATTTCGAAGTTTTTGTAAAGTAAGAAACAGCAAGCAGGCTGTGACTTTAATCACTGAGACATTACAAAGGAAGGTATAAAATCCATTGATGACACACAGACATTGGTAAATGATTCTTAACTATAGCTTTTAATAACTGTAAAATCGTGTCAGTTTCCCATTAGATTCAGTAATAGACAAAATACCTTTTTTTAAGAACTTTGTTTTTCCTTCTAAAATCCCACCCACTAAAATTCTACTGGAAATTACCAACAACAGGAATGTCAATCAAGATCGATATAAATTTAACTTGTTACTGAACATACAAATACACAACAGAAGACATATTGTTTTACATGTAGTCAACACACGCAGCTTTAATTGGTGCTGTTCTAACTTTGCCTCAGGATATTTTTAACAGCAGAATAGAAGCTGGTTTGAATATTCACTTTTTTTTTTGTACTTTGTTCTTGTTATACCAGAAGGCAAGTGTTTAAAAAAACAATATTTGCTCAAAAAGGCTGAGACGAAAGCTGAAAAATGTGGTATATATTTGGTAACATGTGCAATCCAGTTGTATTACTTTTAGTAGAAGGTATATTCCTATTGTGTTTTTTTTTTTTTGCTATCACTATAAAAAGCTGAGAGTTTAATTAACCAGTTTTTGTTTAATGGAAGATAAATAAGAATGTTGCCAAAATCATTTTCACTCTCACCATATAACATTCACAATTCCACTTAACCCAGTTCAGGGTAATTAGGGTTGATAGAGCTTATCCTAGAAGCACAAGGTGCAAGGTAAAATACAGCTCTGGACGGGGGGGTACCAGTCTATTACAGTGCTCATTTACACACACACACCTTCACACTAGCCAGTGTGGAATCACCAATTAGTCTACCCTGCTTGTATTTCAGTATGTGGAAGGAAACCCCACAGGGCAAGAACATGCAGCCTGCTCATAGAGACATGGTTGTGAGATGCAAAACCAGGATGCAGCATCTGTGAGGAAGCCTCTAAACCACTCCTCAGTCATTATTGTCCACTAACTGTTATATCAGGACAATGATTAGAAATCAAATAAGGACAATTTATAGTAAACCTTCCTCAAATTGTTTTATCAGACTTCATTTTTAAATAAAACAAGAACATAGGCAGGAAAAGCAGGGCTTACAATTTATCTTTTTTACATGGCAGGGCTCTAACCTAAGATAGAAAATATTTGCAAGATTTATAGCTCCCATTTGTTCATCATGTACAAAGAGGGGAAATGATGCTTCCTTTGTTTGAGAAATGATCAAGAAAAATAATGAAAACATGTTTACAACATCAAATCTGTAATATAAGACAAGGACAGAAGAAGCCACCCCTCTTACTGCACATTTCAATTTTTCAGAACTTAAAATAAATTCAGACTTGCATTTATATTACTGGAAAGCTGTAACACAGATCAGAAAATGTGTAAGGAGAACATTTTGTATTTTCTGTGTAATCAGTTTTTAATAATTTCATGACAAATATTCTACTGTAGAGCCATTTTTCTGCCTTACAAATAGTATACGACTGTAGAAAAATTTAAGCGAGAATAATACTATATATAAAAACAGGTGACAGAATCAGAAACATTAAATGTACAGACACAGTATATCCAAAAGCATTGGATCTTTTATAAAATCGATTAAAAAATGGATAACTAGTATAACAACAAAAAAAAAAGTTTTTTAAGGGATATTCACATAATGGAATGATACTAAAGCAAAAGCATATTTATAATTATAGGGAGAGCACATAAATTAACCAAGCATCAATAAAATCTGAATTAAATAAAAATGAATTAAATAAAATGAATTAATCAATAATAACACAAACAATAACTAAAAAATCAAGAAGGAAAAAAATGTGTAATCCAGAAATAAACAAACATGGAGAAGATGATGGTTAAATTATCCAGTAAATAACAGCTAAAACAGCAGTAAAAACAGGTCAAGGATAGGCCAGAAAAGTGTCTGGAAAGTCATTTTTGGCTGAGCATGTGAATCTATGTGCTAGATATTAAACAGGAAGAGATATGAAAAATGTATTACGACAGCTTAAGCATTTACATTAACAACTCTTCATTACATTATGTCTTAAGCTTAATTTCAGTAAAGTAATGTTTAAATGTTTATATAGCATTCCATTTGTACTTCCTGGATTTCTACCTCACAGCTGATGGGACTTGGGTTTACTTCCTATTCCAGTCACTTTGTGTACACTTCACATGTTCTCCTTATATCCACATGCTCAAGATAAAATACCTTCAGTATATGATTCTGAACTCTAAATTGGCACAGCATAAAAAAGTATGCCTATGATAGACTAATATCATCCATTTTTTCCAAGATAGGCCCCAGAAAGCATGCAATAGATTAAGTGGGTTTGATTGGATGGATGGTTTAATTAGCCTTACTTTTTAATTAAATATTGTTAATCCCTTTTAGATATACCACAGGCCAGGAAGCTCTATGCGAATTAGTGTAGTTGGTGGAAACAATACTAGAAAAATAACACATTTTAAGTGTTTTATTGTGTTCATTGGCAGGACCCTCTTCTCAGTCATTTCCTTGTCAAACCTCAGAAGAGCACCCAACAGGAAGCAGAGATGTGATGCCAAATATTTCTGACATAATGCTGCACAAACTCAAACTTCACAAACCTCCTGGCAGGTAATCAGTAAATGAACATCATTAAGCTAAATTTGTTTTGGGAAACTGTTTGAAGCATATTCTATCTGACTTCCCCATATCAAGTATATAATGTAAAAATATAAATATTGTAACATTAAAGAGTACAGAGCATTGGAGACTACAGTGCCTCATGTTTCATACTTTAGTAGTTAAATTCCTGTTTATTGGGTATGGCAGTGAGTCCATTTGACTACCTAAGAGTTTTCTCTGTCCATACTTTCTTCCTTGCACCAGCTGAATTATTGTCTCACTATTCTCTGGACTTTAAGGCCACTAAATTGGTGACCAAAAGGGGATTTTCGGCCCTGATCAGAAACTAAATCAGAGATTACATCTGAGTTCAACAGTGGCCAAGTCAGACTATGTGGCTGTCCTTTAAGCTTTTTCTACTTGCCACAATTGTCCCTGTAACCCTAGACCTTAACTGTACCTTAAAGTATTAATATTTATATTATGCATATGTGGGGAGCTACCTATAGGCTATCAAATCTCTGTCTTGTCCCAGTGGTAATTAAATTTAGGATTCTATCCATTTTGCTGGGGGCATAAAGCTGTCTTTTACATTGACACTAGTGTAATTGCAGGTGCTTGATCCATAAGAGCATCCATAAGACCATTTATGACCTAAAACCTGTCCTGCTTGATCTTAAATTGTAGTTGTGTTATATATATATATATATATATATATATATATATATATATATATATATATATACACACACACATATATATATATATATATATATATATATATATATATATATATATATATATACATATATATATATATATATATATATATATATATATATATATATATATATATATATATATATATATAAAGGAACACTTCTTAATCAGAGTATAGCATCAAGTCAATGAAACTTCTGGGATATTGATCTGGTCAGTTAAGTAGCAGAGTTAATCAGTTTCAACTGCTTTAGTGTTAGTGAAATTAACAACAGGTGCACTAGTGGGGCAACAATGAGACGACCCCCAAAACAGGAATGGTTTAACAAGTGGAGGCCACTGATATTTTTCCCTCCTCATCTTTTCTGACTGTTTTATCACTAGTGTTGCATTTGGCTACTGTCAGTGTCGCTACTGGTAGCATGAGGCGATACCTGGACCTTACAGAGGTTGCACAGGTAGTCCAACTGTTCCAAGACAGCATATCAATACATGCCATTGCCAGAAGGCATGTTGTGTCTCCCAACACAGTCTCAAGGGCATGGAGGAGATTCCAGGAGACAGGCAGGTCCTTAACCCATCAGCAGGACCGGTATCTTCTCCTTTGGACAAGGAGGAATAAGATGAGCACTGCCAGAGCCCTACAAAATGACCTCCAGTAGGCCACTGGTGTGAATGTCCCTGACCAAACTATCAGAAACAGACTTCATGAGGATGGCCTGAGGGCCTGATGTCCTCTAGTGGGCCCTGTGCTCACTGCCTGGCACCGTGGAGCTTGATTGGCATTTGCCATAGAATACCAGAATTGGCAGGTCCACCACTGGTACCCTGTGCTTTTCATAGATGAGAGCAGGTTCACCCTGAGCCCATGTGACAGATGTGAAAGGGTCTGGAGAAGCCGTGGAGAACGTTATGCTGCCTGCAACATCGTTCAGCATGACTAGTTTGGTGGTGGGTCAGTGATGGTCTGGGGAGGCATATCCATGGAGGAATGCACAGTCCTCTACAGGCTAGACAACGGCACCTTGACTGGCTTTAGGTATCAGGATGAAATCCTTGGACTAATTGTCAGACCCTATGCTGGTGCAGTGAGTCCTTGGTTCGTCATGTGGCAAGAGTATGCAGGCAGTTCCTGGCAGATGAAGGAATTGATGCCATTGACTGGCCCCCACACTTGGCTCACCTAAATCCAATAGAATACCTCTGGGACATTATGTTTCAGTCCATCCGACACCGCCAGGTTACAACTTAGACTGTCCAGGAGCTCAGTGATGCCCTAGTCCAGATCTGGGAGGAGATCCCCTAGGACACCATCCATCGTCTCATTAGGAGCATGCCCGACGTTGTCAGGCATGCGTACAAGTACGTAGGGGCCATACAAACTACTGAGTACGATTTGGAGTTGCTGCAATGAAATTTCGGCAAAATGGACTAGCCTGCCACATCATTTTTTCACTTTGATTTTCGAGGTGTCTTTGAATTCAGACCTCTGTAGGTATAATTTTCATTTCCATCAAACGATGGGGCTTCCTTTCGTTCCTAACACCTTACCCAGTCCATATCAGTATAGATATCCAGCATGATTTTTTCCCCATTAAGATCTGATGTGTTTTCAAAGTGTTCCTTTAATTTTTTTGAGCAGTTTATATAAATATTGACCTGTTGTCAATTAACCTAATTAGTTGCAAAATGTTCCACAAGCTGTTTCTTTTTATTACCACTTAACTTTCCAGTCTTTTGTTACCCCTGTTCCCACTTTTTGAGATGTGTTGCTGCCACCAAATTCAAAATGAGCTAATATTTTTGATGAAATAGTAAAATGTCTCACTTTCAACATTTGATATGTTTTCTATATACTATTGTGAATAAAATATGGGTTAATGATATTTTCAAGTCATTGCATTCTGTTTTTATTTACATTTTTAACATTTTAAACCTTTTTTGGCATTGGGGTTATACACACACAAACAACTGCCAATGATATCCCTTCAATAAGCTGGCATTTCTCTGTCTCTGTGGGGTTTCCTTCACCCTGACCAGAAATCTGTGCTAAACACTAGATAGATAGATAGATAGATAGATAGATAGATAGATAGATAGATAGATAGATAGATAGATAGATAGATAGATACTTTATTAATCCCAAGGGGAAATTCACATATTCCAGCAGCAGCATACTGATAAAAAACAATATTAAATTAAAGAGTGATAAAAATGAAGGTAAAAACTTCAACTACACTACAACTTTATTCAGTCATAAAACAAATGCATTCTGATCAGATTAGTTACTTTATGGCAGATATTAGAACTCTTGTTAACTTTGTCAAAAAAGCTTTAAATGATATGTGTATGTGTTCAACAAATGAAACACTATCTAAAATAAGTATAAACTATATTCTATATAAGCTTGCATTTTCAATTTTTTTTAAATAGAGCAGGTGCATTGTTTAAATACATGTATAAAAGATAGAATACATTTTTATATATGTTTTTATTTCTTAACAGTTCTCCTTTACTCTCAGAAAAAGAAGTTGAGGTTAGTAATTTTTTGAATTTATATTGATTTTATAAACTTAGTGTATGTATACCATACATACTGTATCGTGTGGTACTGTCGGAGTCGTGGTTCTAAGGCTAGGGATCTGTACTGGCAATCGGAAGATTACCGGTTCGAATCCCGTAAATGCCAATAGGGACTTTGCTCTGTTGAGCCCTTGAGCAAGGCCCTTAACCTGCAATTGTTGAGCGCTTTGAGTAGTGAGAAAAGTGCTATATAAATGCAAAAAATTATTATTATATATACGTATATATATGAGTGTATGTGTATGCTTGTGTCTGCATATAAATATAATATATAAAGCTGTGTGTGTGTATGTTAATTAGTTTATACAATTCCACACACTTGGTCGAATCGCAAAAAAAATTATCACACATATCCCATTTTTTCAGGAAGTGACACTCGAGGACTTTGGAACCCAAAATTTGGTCTTAAGGGGAGGGTTCCTTTTAACTACAGAGAATTTTAAGGGCTGTGTCTTTTCACAGATTCTGAGCACTAAAATAAATTAAATTAATTTGTCTCTGGGAGGGTACACCTTAAGAAACACCATTTATAGAAGTGTGATACTTCTGACTTGAAATTACTTACCCAGACAATGTAGAGTGTTGTTACTCCTGTGGCTAGAAATCCACAAAGGGAGAAAATGAGTCACACATCTTAAAATAGTATTTTATTCCTAAGCATTAGACAACCTACCAGGTGTCATCATCAGAGGAAAATGATTACAGATACAGGAATCAATGGCAATATATAGCAAATGGGTGAGCGTGTAAGGGGGTAGATTAATAACATGGAGTTTGGATGGTGTTGGCCATAAAATCTTTTTTGTTATTTATATTTCCTTCTTTTTAAGCCTGCATTTTGGGGTTCATGTCCAAATGTCAGTTATTGGCATTTTCGTTTGATAGCCACGATTCAGCCAGCTCTCTGGTACTTTTAGCATTAGCCCCGAATCTTACTTGCATTCTGTCCCAGTTAAACATGTGTTCAGAACTTGTATGGGTGTTGTTACCACCAGGGAGCACACCAGTTCCTCAGCAACCAACACAACAGACACTAGGCACAAGTGCAGCAACACACACGTTTATTTATAAAAAGAAAAAACTTTTCTTCTGTTCCCACTACAGCACAGTACAAAAGCACAAAGCACGCAATATGGCATTTTCTTTGTTTCAGTCCTCCTGCCTCCACTCCTCCTCCAGCAAGCTTCATCCTCTTCCTTCCGACTCTGGCTCTCTGAATAGAGTAAGGTGACTATTTTTATAGAGCACCCAGAAGTGCCCCAGGTGTCCCAGGATCTCCTTCTAGGCGTTCTTCCAGCTGGGCTGGCAGTGCTGCGGAGGAGGGATCAGCCCTTCACACTGTGCCCCCTAGTGGTGGTCACAAGCCCCAGCAGGGCTGAGCTTGCATTCTCAAAATCTTTGGCACTGTAGCAAGCCAGAGGGGCTGCCCTCTATCTTCCCAGAGGAGGTACTGCCCATGCAAGTTCCTTCCCCCGTCCTTCCCTTAAGAAGGCATCCCCGGCTGGTAACAGTACTGGTTGTCCATTACAGTATATATCAGAGGCCGTGGATACTTACTTCTGACAGTATTGCAATGTTCTTGTGTGTCTGTTGCGAGTGTCTTAGATGTTTGTCCCACATATACAGCTGGGCATGCAATGCATGCTGTACTGTATACTGTGTTCCTTATCTGTGCTGCAGATTTCTTGCTTTTGGCATTAAAAAGGACTTTTCACAGAGTGTTTACCGGTTTAGACACTATTTTAATACCTGATCTGGACAGGATAGGTGCTATACTTTCAAATGCATCACAGTGATAAGGAAGGCTGTGCCAGGTAGAATGGGAGATCAGGTTAGAGTCAATTATTTGCTGAAGTCTGGGGTGTCTCTTATGTAAGCATTGCGTGATAAATGTCTTGGGGTAGCCATTTGATATGAACAGATGGAACAAATATTGTCTTTTTTCTCATATAACACAAATGGCAACATATCTTATGTATAAACATCTACGCATGGAAGTCTGTCCGTCTGTCTATCTGTTTGTCCGTCCGTCCGTCTGCCTGTCCGGCCCAGAAGTGATAGGTGGATTCAGGGTAAGGGCTCCACCTCCGAGGATACACAAGCAAGGCCTGCACGTCAGCAAAACGAAACCTCCGAAAAAAGAGTCACTTGCTTAGCTGCTAATACAGAAGTGAGACGAGTATATCAGCAAGATGAAACCTTAGAGGAGGGAGATGCCAATAGTAGTACCTTTCAATTACCTGACATCTCTACATTTCAATTTTTTTTCTGACAATTTCAATAATTTCTAGGACCCCGGGCTTTTTACAACACAGACTTACACAGCTAGTATATACAGTGGTGTGAAAAACTATTTGCCCCCTTCCTGATTTCTTATTCTTTTGTATGTTTGTCACACAAAATGTTTCTGATCATCAAACACATTTAACCATTAGTCAAATATAACACAAGTAAACACAAAATGCAGTTTTTAAATGATGGTTTTATTATTTAGGGAGAAAAAATCCAAACCTACATGGCCCTGTGTGAAAAAGTAATTGACCCCTTGTTAAAAAATAACCTAACTGTGGTGTATCACACCTGAGTTCAAATTCCGTAGCCACCCCCAGGCCTGATTACTGCCACACCTGTTTCAATCAAGAAATCACTTAAATAGGAGCTGCCTGACACAGAGAAGTAGACCAAAAGCACCTCAAAAGCTAGACATCAAGCCAAGATCCAAAGACATTCAGGAACAAATGAGAACAGAAGTAATTGAGATCTATCAGTCTGGTAAAGGTTATAAAGCCATTTCTAAAGCTTTGGGACTCCAGCGAACCACAGTGAGAGCCATTATCCACAAATGGCAAAAACATGGAACAGTGGTGAACCTTCCCAGGAGTGACTGGCCGACCAAAATTACCCCAAGAGCGCAGAGACGACCCATCTGAGAGGTCACAAAAGACCCCAGGACAACGTCTAAAGAACTGCAGACCTCACTTGCCTCAATTAAGGTCAGTGTTCACGACTCCACCATAAGAAAGAGACTGGGCAAAACCGCCTGCATGGCAGATTTCCAAGACGCAAACCACTGTTAAGCAAAAAGAACATTAGGGCTCATCTCAATTTTGCTAAGAAACATCTCAATGATTGCCAAGACTTTTGGGAAAATACCTTGTGGACTGATGAGAGAAAAGTTGAACTTTTTGGAAGGCAAATGTCCCGTTACATCTGGCGTAAAAGGAACACAGCATTTCAGAAAAAGAACATCATACCAACAGTAAAATATGGTGGTGGTAGTGTGATGGTCTGGGGTTGTTTTGCTGCTTCAGGTCCTGGAAGGCTTGCTGTGATAGATGGAACCATGAATTCTACTGTCTACCAAAAATCCTGAAGGAGAATGTCCGGCCATCTGTTCGTCAACTCAAGCTGAAGCGATCTTGGTTGCTGCAACAGGACAATGACCCAAAACACACCAGCAAATCCACCTCTGAATGGCTGAAGAAAAACAAAATGAAGACTTTGGAGTGGCCTAGTCAAAGTCCTGACCTGAATCCCATTAAGATGTTATGGCATGACCTTAAAAAGGCAGTTCATGCTCGAAAACCCTCAAATAAAGCTGAATTACAACAATTCTGCAAAGATGAGTGGGCCAAAATTCCTCCAGAGAGCTGTAAAAGACTCATTGCAAGTTATCACAAACGCTTGATTGCAGTTATTGCTGCTAAGGGTGGCCCAACCAGTTATTAGGTTCAGGGGGCAATTACTTTTTCACACAGGGCCATGTAGGTTTGGATTTTTTTTCTCCCTAAATAATAAAAACCATCATTTAAAAACTGCATTTTGTGTTTACTTGTGTTATATTTGACTAATGGTTAAATGTGTTTGATGATCAGAAACATTTTGTGTGACAAACATGCAAAAGAATAAGAAATCAGGAAGGGGCAAATAGTTTTTCACACCACTGTATATGTATGTATCATTATTAAAAATCCTGTTTAGTTAAAAAGCTGAAAACTAATCATGAAGGTAATTGGTGCTGATGGAGATTAAACATGACAAAGTGCCCTGCACAGGAAAAAGAGACTGGGTGATGTACTGTGTGGAAAAAAAGCTGTGAGGTGGATGAAGTTAAGTGAAGCTCAACTAAGATGTGCTTATCAATCACACTATAACACTGAACTGTGTTTCAGGTGCTGTAGCTGTGAGAGACAATACAGTAAGTGTTGGTTTGCTAGAAAGTTTAAATGCTAGCAATGCTCAGTTGCCAGATCCCTTGTCACTTCAAGAGAGAGGAGCTGGACACTGTATATATTTCATAATTATTCTTATTTTTTCCATTCTCTTCTGTGCAATAGTATAGAGCATGTTCAACAGTAAGGAGCTCTAGTCAGCTAATAATTGGTAAAAAATGCAAATGTTGTACATAGAAGAGTACTTAGTTACATAGTACTTCCATATATATGATACTGTGGCCTCCTGGGGGTGCTCCCACTGCCCAAACCCAACACAGACAGACACAGAACTCAAGTGTGACACATACACTTTTATTTTTTTTTTCCTGTACCGTTGGGAAACGTCTTCCCCCATTTCCCACCTGTACAGCACAGTCCAGCACTAAACACTCTTCTTTCTCTCTTTTTCTTCTCTCTCTCTTTTCCTCCATTCCTCCTTGCAAGCTTCAACTTCTCCCAAATGATTCTGCACCCTGAGTAGTGGCCACTGGTTACTTTTATAAGGCACCTGGATGTGCTCTAGGTGCTCATTGACCTTTTCCTCCAGCACTTCCGGGTGTGGCGGAAGTGCTGCAACCAAGGGCTCATCAGTAGCTGCAGCACCCACTGGCAGTATACGAAACTCCCAACTGCAACGGAGCTCTGCAGGAATCTAAGGCACCACTGCAAGCCAGGGGGGCTGCCAACTAGCGCTCCAGGGGAGGTAATGCTCTGGATACACTCTCTCCCCTGGCCTTTCCAACATAACTATCAAATAATACAAAGAGTATATGACACATGTTTTATCCTAATTTGGGCTCATCAGGTGTACGCACCTTTGCTTCCACTTATGGGGATAGACCCTCAGACGTCAGTGACTGAGGCAAGGCCTCTGATGTTGCGTCATGGCAGTTGGTTAGCTTACTTCACAGGGTAACACCAGAGTATTACATTCACAGGTCTGAATCTCAATCTGATCATTTTGATGATTACCTAGCAGATAATGCTTGTGGTTGGCTGGCCAGTCGGCAAACATCCACAAGGTTGTCTCAGCTGTGAGAAGCAGATCATAGTTATGTGATACAGTAGCTGCCAAATAATACAAAGAGTACATCACACATTTTTCACCCTAATTGGGGCTCATCAGGTGTATGCACCTTTGCTTCCCCTTATGGGGACTGAAACTCTGACATCAGTGCCTTAGGTGAAAGTTGACTTGAACTTGAAATATAGGAAGGTAACTTTGTATTTACAAATTTAATAGGCAATATGAAAATTGTCTGCTGGATTACGTGTCTGCCAACTGCTAATATCTTCTGGTGCAGATATTAAAACAGGCTAGCTATGACGTTTTCACCCAATCACTTCACGATGTGTAAATGATGTAAGTCACATTATTTAAACATTGTGCCAAGGGCTAAAAAGAAGAAAGGCTTCAAACTATATGTTTCACGCTACATCCACAATTAAGAAGGTAAGATCTGGATGTATTAAAAATGTGTTATTATGAACTTAAAAGAGACAGATATGTGATTACATTAGGCTTCTTTAAGAAAATAAAAATAATCTGCACTCATCTGTAAACTGAAACTGCTTTGTCTCAGACATTCTTGCAACTAAAACAAAAATCACAATTGCAGTATGGACAGTGACTGGGCTGGCTGAGATTTCCCCTGAAGTATGTCAACGCTACTGTGTGCATATAGCCTATGCTAATATGTATGGAGTCAATTTTTGTTTCTAAAGTTAAACTTGATGTATAAGTAGTGAATCCCAAGGACATTTTGTCCTTCCAAGTTAATGGAACACCATCATTAGCATCCTAATTCCTATGCATTGGTAGTAATTTTATTTACTCACAGAGCCATGTAGTACTTTTTTCCCATGGTGTTCTTTGAGTAAGGGAGGAGAGTGTTCTGTATGTATCCTTGCATATTTGATAGATGTGAAAAACAAATGGAAATGGAAATTATGTTCTTCCTTGTTGCAAAATATTACAGATGTTAAGTTCAAATGTCACAGGTCCTGATGAGTCAACATAGGAACCTATATTTAAAGACCCTCCTATGATGGCTGTAATGTTACAAGACAATTAGCAATTAGTGCTTGCAGTTGATTAAAGCAGGACTATTTATCTTAAATGGTATATTAGCTGGTTTCACCTCACACCACTCACTTGGGGATAAAGGCAACACCACCTGCATTCATTTTCTCTAAGGCTGAGCTGATCAATGCCAGGATTGTTCTCAAGACTTACTGGTGAACAAGTACAGTGTACACAATAGATTTAATCAGTGAAATGGGTTTTGGCAAAGCTTCTCTTTAACTGCTGTATAATCTATCGCTCTCTCACTCTACTTGTTCCCTCTCTCCTTTTCTGAGAGGTTCCACACCTCCTGACAGTGTATTTCTCCCACCAGATTTTCAATCTAAAACTGACACTGTTAGTGAAAACAGGATTAGCAGCCTAAGAAAATTACAGCCTGACTGCACAAATACACTATACAAATTCTAGATTTACCTAGTGAGTCATGGATTTATAATTGATTTATTACATGTAAGCTTTCATATGAGAACACATACTGTAATTGGAAAATGTAAACAACATAGTTCAAGAAGACACAATGTGATTAATCTTTGTGTAAGTGGGAAAAAAAGAAATATATTATTAAAGGCATTTTATACAGTATTATCCACAGCACCTGTCACAGACAAGTAATAGAATATATTAAAATATATGATCTCTTGCCCTATGAGTACTGTAAGATAATCCAAGGACAATGATAAAGAGTTGGGGTACCTGACCGGTAATCCCATATAAGTGGATCATAAGCAAATTGAAAACATAAGCAAATAATTGTAGAGATCTTTTCAGATATGTGTTCAGGATAGGACTGGCAAACATGTCAGAGCGTATGAGTGGACAGACAGTGGAAGTGATGCCAGAGGTGTTCTAGCCATCAATCATTCAGTCTGCAGATGGAGAAAAAGGCGTTAAGACACAGTGCCAACCCCTACTGTGGTGGTAGAATTGCAGTCACTAGAGCACTTCAGGTGTCCGCTATGTGCACGTGCGTGACATGACCCACCAGTACCCTTTTGTCATGTCAAGAATGGTCAGATAAGCGTTTTAAGAGAAAAGACACTCACATAGAATTTAGTGTTTATTATATAGTTGATAATGTTGGATTTATGGATTATGTTACAATGAATTACAAATCATTACGACAAACAAAATTACATTTTATTCAAATCTGATACATTTCCTGTTCTCTGCTCTAGAAACTCTAGAGAGAATACTTAAATATCCAAATGGTTAGCAATGCTTTTGCATGCTCAATTAATCAAGAGAAACATTACTCTATGCCTGCCAAATGATCAGATTACAATGCAAAATACTGTAGATAGAACAATGTCAGTGATAGGCAGTAAGCATAATCAAGTACAGATTATGCAAAAAATAATTACAATGACAACAGAAAAATATCAAGATTAATTGCCATAGATGTAATAAAGAAATCATTGCTTTGTTTAATCCAAAACAGAAAGGCTCAGCCTTTAGTTACAATATAAATATTTAACTCAACATGGGCGTTTTGTTTACAGGAGAGGAAGCAAGTCTTTCTGCCACAACTGACACACTGGAACAACCCAAGTTAAATGGTATTCATTTCAAATTACTGCTTCATTAAAATGACAATTGCTTGAGAGTTACATTCGTTTCCTGAGCATAAATTTAGCCTCATTGAAGTTGGCAGGCCTGTTGCACAGATTTGTGTGGTTCCTTGAAGAACGGATGTTGGTGTTTCCAAAATGAAAATTTCTCAGAATAACACACTCTTTGTCATGGTGGGAAAGTGCAGTGGGTAGAGCTGCCAACTCACAATAGGTGATGCCTAGTTATAGCGCCCTGTGCATGTTATCCCTGTCTTATTGTTGTTTTTTATAATAAAAAAAATTATTTCCTAGGTTTGAAGAAAGTATACTTTTTTTTTAAAATAAGCTGATAAAACGCTTAGTTCCTGGAATACAATGTTTGCAAATTTTATTCCAGATGTGTTCTAACTCAATAAAAGCCTCAGTGTTATTTGGGATAAATAAGGTGAAAACAATTAACAAGTGGGTGGGCTGAAAGGTCTTTTCATACCAAAATTATTCCAATGTTATAATGCATAAACGTCTATTAAGCTAACTTTTTTGACAATTTTCTGATTTTAAAAGATCAAAAATATTTATAGTATGTAAACTATTTAGGCTATATGCATGTGCCGGATTTTCACTTAATGTAGTCACAACAGATATATAGAGTTATTCTCAATATAGAACTTTTGAAAAGCAGTGAATTTACAGCAAGTGGCTCCATTTTCTAAGTACTACAAATTAGAACAATTAGAACAATTAGAACAATCTAGACGAGAACAGGCCATTCAGCCCAACAAAGCTCGCCAGTCCTATCCACTTGCTTCCTCCAAGAAAACATCAAGTCGAGTTTTGAAAGTCCCTAACGTCTTACTGTCTACCACACTACTTGGTAACTTATTCCAAGTGTCTATCGTTCTTTGTGTAAAGAAAAACTTCCTAATGTTTGTGCGAAATTTACCCTTAACAAGTTTCCAACTGTGTCCCCGTGTTCTTGATGAGCTCATTTTAAAATACAAGTCTCGATCCACTGTACTAATTCCCTTCATAATTTTAAACACTTCAATCATGTCACCTCTTAATCTTCTTTTGCTTAAACTGTAAAGGCCCAGCTCTTTTAATCTTTCCTCATAATTCAACCCCTGTAGACCTGGAATCAGCCTAGTCGCTCTTCTCTGGACCTTTTCTAGTGCTGCTATGTCCTTTTGTAGCCTGGAGACCAAAACTGCACACAGTACTCAAGATGAGGCCTCACCAGTGCATTATAAAGGTTGAGCATAACCTCCTTGGACTTGTACTCCACAGATCGTGCTATATAACCTAACATTCTGTTAGCCTTCTTAATGGCTTCTGAACACTGTTTGGAAGTTGATAGCTTGGAGTCCACTATGACTCCTAAATCCTTCTCATAAGGTGTACTCTCGATTTTTCGACCGCCCATTGTGTATTCAAACCTAATATTTTTACTTCCTATGTGTAATACTTTACATTTACTGACATTAAATTTCATCTGCCACAAATCTGCCCAAGCCTGTATGCTATCCAAGTCCTTCTGTAATGATATAACGGATTCCAAATTATCTGCTAATCCACCTATCTTGGTATCATCTGCAAACTTAACCAGCTTGTTACTTATATTCCTATCTAAATCATTTATATATATTAAAAATAGCAGCGCCCTAGCACTGACCCCTGTGGAACACCACTCTTAACATCGCCAGTTCTGATGAGGTTCCTCGCACCATCACCCTCTGCTTCCTGTGTCTGAGCCAATTCTGCACCCATCTAAAAACATCACCCTGAATTCCCACTTCTTTTAACTTGATGCCCAACCTCTCATGTGGCACCTTATCAAATGCTTTCTGAAAGTCCAGATAAATAATATCATAAGCTCCACTTTGATCGTATCCTTTTGTTGCCTCCTCATAGAATTCCAACATGTTAGTAAAACACGACCTCCCCTTCTGAACCCATGCTGACTGTTCAGAATAACTCCTGTCCTTGTCATGTGTTGCTCAATCTTATCCTTAATAATTCCTTCCATTAATTTTCCTGTGATGCTTGTTAAGCTTACTGGCCTATAGTTGCTTGGATCTGCCCTGTCACCCTTTTTATATAATGGGATGATATTTGCCATTTTCCAGTCCTTTGGAATCTCTCCAGTGCACAGTGACTTCCTAAAAATATGTGTCAAGGGTTTATATATGTACTCACTAGCCTCCTTAAGAACACGAGGATAAATATTATCTGGGCCTGGTGATTTGTTTGATTTCATCTTATTTAATCTGAGCAGCACTTCTCCCTCTACAATTTCCAAATCCCTCAGTACCTCCTTAGTAGTTGTGTTTACCTCTGGCAGTTTATCCACTTGCTCACTTGTAAACACCTCAGAAAAATGTAAGTTTAGGGCATCTGCTATTTCATTGTCTGTATCTTTTAATTCCCTTTACTATTCCTGATGAACTTGACCTCCTCCTTAACTGTTCTTTTACTACTAAAATACTGAAAGAATCTCTTGGGGTCTTCTTTCGCCTTATCTGCTATATTCCTCTCCAACTGTCTTTTAGCCTCTCTGATATCCTTCTTAATGGTTGCCCTCATGTTCTCATACGCTACGGTTCTCTTTGCAGTCATTAGTCTTATATGCCTTATACAGCAGTTTTTCCTTTGCAACTTCTTTTTAAATCTTTATTAATCCATCGTGGAGATTTTTTAGTTTCCTATTACTTCCAAATTTAGGTATGTATCTGTCCTGCATTACATGTAAAACATTTTAAACCTGTTCCACTGCTCCTCGACTGTCTCCACATTTAAAAGCTTATCCCAGTCTATCCTACTTAGACTTTGTCGCATCTGCTCAAAATTAGCCCTACTAAAGTTCAACTTAACAATTTTAGTCTTTGCATCTGTACTCTTACAAAATACTGAGAATTGTATTACATTATGGTCACTTGACCCTAGTGGTTCAATCACCTCTACACCCTCAATTCTATCCTGATTATTACAGAATACTAAATCCAGATAGGCTTCACCCCTTGTTGGTGCTTTAACATGCTGTGTTAAAAACAGTCGCGATTACTTCTAAAACTCCTGCTCTTGTGCTCCTCCATCTGTAAGGTTATCCCAGTTAATATTTGGATAATTAAAGTCCCCATGACTATAATATCCCCTGTAAACTTGCCTTTTGATATTACTAAAAGATGTGTGTTGAAATTACTGTCTGAATTGGGTGGTCTATAACACACTCCTAAAATGAGACCTTTTTCCCTAATATTTTCCAGGCGAAGCCACATGTCCTCACTAAGATGGGGCTCATCATCCAACTGAAGATGACTTACATTTAATTCCTGTTTGGCATAAACAGCAACCCCACCTCCTTTTCTGTTCTGTCTATCCTTCCTAAAAAATGTGTATCCCTCTATGTTACACTCATCCCCATCTTTGTTATTTAGCCAGGTTTCCGTTATTGCTATAATATCATAATTGTGCTCTGCTACATACAACTCCAACTCACTTACCTTATTTTTGATACTTCTAGCATTAAGGCAAGCTATTTTTAATGTGTTAATCCTTCTATCTTTACGTGTTTGCTTAAAATTTACATTACTATGCATTTTTATTTCTACACCATTGTTTGTTCTTCCATGTATAGATCTAAATCTGGCCTGTCCTAAACTCCCTGCCCCCCCATTCCCTAGTTTAAACAATCCTCGACTAGCCTACACATACGCCTCCCCAATACATTGGTGCCCCTCCGGTTCAGATGTAACCCGTCACGGCGAACAGGTCCCATCTGTTCCAAAAGGAGTCCCAATGCCCCATAAACCTATACCCTTCTACCCTGCACCAAGATTTGAGCCACGCGTTAAGCCTTCTAATCTCCTCAATCTTACCTGGACTGGCGTGGCACAGGCAGAACTTCGGAGAAGACTACCTTGTCAGTTCTGCTCCTCAGCTTGGTACCTAACTCTTTGAATTTGGATCGCAGAACTGACAGACTACCCTTATGTATGTCATTTGTTCCAACGTGGACAATGACAACTGGATCCACCCGTGCTCTGGCCAAGAGCCTATCCACCCTTCCAGGAGGTCTCCCACCTGTGCTCCCGGAAGGCAACACACCGTCGAGACTCTCTCTCTCTGGAGCACACCTGCGCTTCAATCCCCTAATGATTGAGTCCCCAACTATCACTACCTCTCTCTTTTGGGAACTGGTTTTGAGGTGGCCCGTTGGGGCTCCTCAACCCTGCCTACCACCTCAGAATTATCAGAGTCACCGTCCAGCTCCGCCAGGACATGATAACGTTAGACACTTCTAATTCTGGGGTTGATGCCCCCGGACAGTGTGCACCCTTTACCTTACGCCTTGCGACCGTGACCCACCTATTCCTACCTGTCTGGTCTGGAATCTCCTCCCGCGCCACCTTAGGGGTGCACACTATCTCTAAAGGACACCTGGGCCAAGTCCGCCAATTCTCTATTACAACGCAGGTCAGCCAACTCCTCCTCCAGTTCAGCGACCCTGAGCTCGAGGTGCTGGATCAGCTGGCATCTCTTGCAGATGTAGCCCTCATAGACAACTGGCTCTTCCAAACCATCATCTAAAAGTCCAACATCCAACAGGACTTGCATTGCACTGGCCTCATTATTAAAATTTGATTTGGGATTACTAAGCTGCCTTAACTTTATTTTTTTTTCTTAAAATTAAATTTCTTCTTCTTTCAGCTGCTCCTTAACTTAAATGGTAACACTAAGATCTGCTACAGATATTTTACACCTTTTCCCCCTTAAGCTCCTGTACTGTTCTCCCTCTCAGCTGCCTGCCTTTCTATGAGGTTAACTTTACTTTTCTCTGTCTCTTCTAGCTTTGCGCTCTTCTTACTTATAAGCTCTTCACTCGCACTGTTTGTATTCCCCCGTATTAATGAACCAATACGCTGTCGCCCACTTAACTGTTCTGCCTCTGGACCGCTAAGGACTGTTTAATCTAAAATAAACAAATAAATAAAACTTTACTACCTTATTTGCTCCTACTGCTCCTTGTGCCTGAACGGTGTCTTAACGCAGGCCGCTTACCTGCGCACTACTGAGTTTCCACCTTTTACTGCTTTGAAGTCAGCCGCGGCCTTTTTTTCTTTTCCTTTAAACTAAGGAATCGCTGTTACGACGACGCGGTTATTTATTTACAAATGCCGATATCAGTTACTGCTGCTTTCTACCCTGCCGCCTCGATGCTAATTCAAATACAGATAACAAGAAAAAGAACAAGTACAAATAACTTTTCCAAGCGCACTTCCAAACACCCAGCTACTTTTGCTCTTGTGCGGGCGAAAAAAAAAACCCTTCTAAAGGGAAAAAAGCTTTAAAAATTCCCACACGGTTCCTTAGAGGCAACCAAAACCCACGTTTTTAAGAGCAAAATGTATTTTTTTAATGTAAATCTCACACCACAGAACAAACCAACACTCTCAACAGACTCTAGCGTTTGCAAAGCACACGTCAGCACAAAGCACACGTGACTCTCAGCTCTGAGCATAATAATAAGTAATTAGGATACATAACATTTAAACTTATCACTCATATTTCAGTGCCTGTAATACTATTAACAGCCCTGCTCACATCTTCAAGAAATACTAGTTGGAATTAACCATTTATAACCTCCTAGAAGGATGAGGACCTCCCTAACAGAGTGGATACCTCCAATCACAGCTACTTCCTAGTAATTCCAGTCATCACTACACCTGTGATCGGTAGATGCAACTGATCAAAACCATTAACATCACATAGCTTACTAATGTGAATACTCTGGCAGTTATCTGTTAGGAATGAAAAAACCTCACATCTTCCTCCTTCGCTCTATGTAACAGAAGTCCTTTTTCAGTTTTTAATGATACCCAGACTACTTTCTCTTTGAGTCTCCATCCTTAAATAAGAATACAGTGTTACCCGTTTGGATGTTGTTGGTACATATGAGATGCAAAGTAAAGTAGGTTAACCAAGGAGGGTCCTAAAATGAACAAAGATGTCAATGTCTTTTGGGCACATTTCATGGGCCCCTGTGCATGAAAATTTAGGACTATTCTTATGGAAATTCTTCCATAAGATGCAGTAATCCTGCATCTCTTATATTTTTTTCCTACATTCACACTGTTTCATCCTTGTGCCAAATTTATACATTTTGCTGTGCAATGGTAAAGCAATTAAAATATTAAAATAGATGAAATATAGTTGTAATATTAGGATTTGGTTTAATTTAAAAATGTGTCTACTTTCTATTTTCATACTTATCAGGTAAATCCTATATATAATTTGCTTAGTTATACTTCATTATTTAGAATAAGTTTTATAAGCCAATACTCTTGTGCATTAGAATGAGATACTTGCAGAGCAGGGTTCATGAAATCAGTACGCATGCCTTTACAGTGTTCCTTTAATACTATGGACTGATGGTCAGACCTTTAGGGCTTCGATGTCCAATATATCTACTAACCCTTGACTTCTATGCTATTATAGACAGGCAGACCATTTACATAACAGTGAAATTAATATAATCAAGACAGCGTGCTCCCCCAGTAGCTACATGGTATACCTGGCACAGAACAACATTTTATAATTTGTGCTTCAATCAGAAGTACCTTATTGCCTTTTTTTGTTTTTTAACCCCAACATTCAAGACATCGACCTCTATTTACAGAAATATTTAATCAAAGCTGGATATCACATCTTGCAGATGTTAAATGATATGAAAATGTAAACTTTGTCAAAAGAGGTTAGATAACAAAGTCCAGGCTGTTGAGTTTTACAGGATGTTAAGAATGTATCTGTGTTTCCTGAAAAAGGTTACGCAGATCATCACACTTAGGAAGCAAATGTTTTGCCTAATGATAATAATTTCAAAATTCAGAGCAGTAACTCTAAATGCAATACCATAATGCAATGTTCTTTGAGCATATTTCACCTCACCATCCACTAAATACTTTAGTCCATTATTCCTCCAATATTCTTTGTGATGTTGTAATACTACATTTTTCTTTATGTCACTGTATCTGGACAGTACTGTTATGAGTTTTATTCACATGTGCATGTTAACTGTGGCACACAGAGGCTCAGCAATTAGAATTGCTGACCAAGCATTGGATTAGATAGCCAAAGACAACTGGAGGCTTGTGTAGTCAGCTTAAACACAGGTTAGGGTATTTCTGTCCTCTATCAGCACAAACCTTCTTTCCTTCTTGGGAGAATGAGAATCGACATGTAAGCACTATGATATTTCTGTATTTTGTGGGAGAGGAATTCAGCCCTTGTTTGGAAACGAGAAGACCAGCAAATGAAGCAAGAACCATATAAAAGGTCTGGACAGTGGCCAGACCCTTGAGGCTAATGCCAACAATAGGTGTTGGAAACCCTCCCAGCGTAGGGACGGAAAAAATGGCTGACTGTGTTGATCCAGATTCCCACCTGGATAAAGTTTGTCCATATGCCTCCCCGTCTGTAACTGCGTAAAACGTCAGTAAATGTAAGCTAAAAGATATTTTGTCTCATGTGATTCTTGTACCGCCGTAATCACTATGGGAGGGATATCGCCTTTTCTGGTATATTATGATATTGTCTAATTATTTAATAAGCCACAATATTAAAAGAACACATTTCCAAGAGAGCTAATGCCTCTGCAGGAAACAGATGTAGTGTTCTATTAAAGGGTTATATGCTAAAAAACACATATACTAATTGAAAAAATGCAACAGTTTGTATATGGAATGAATAAAAACCGTAGTCATAACTTCTGTCTTTTTAAAAGCATTAGTTTTTGTACCTCAGTGATCTTGTTCAGTAAGGCATTGCAATTTGCCATATACACAAAAGCTTATTACATACACACTTATTTGTGTTCAACAAGTTGAAAGTGAAACAGTACTCAATGCAGTAAAGCAAAGCTCAGGTGAAAATAAGCAAAAAGCCACATAGTTTTGTGTGCTTTCCATAATACCTTGAAGTAGTTAACTACCTGGTGAGTTAGAAGACAGTCCAAGAACTTATTGCCCTTGAGTGATTACACCGGAACAGAACTGACACATGTGAGAGATTATTTCAGGTTTGCTACCTGTGCTGCTGTTAAAAATGCCAGCTAACAAAATACCACATCAGTGACAGATCATGATCACATCAAATTGATGGTCTTAGAACAAGGCAGCCTATAGGAGGCTCTCTACATACAGCTACTGTCTTCACAACTTAAAGTGCTGCCTTGACCTTGGCCTTGAAGTAGTCTTGGAATGCCCTGAATTACATAATTTGGAAACATGACCATCTGCCTGCAAGTGGCCAACAACTTCCATCAGACCCTTCTGCAGGAATGTGATTACATCCCACATCCACAAATTCAGAGGCTTATTGTCTTTTTGCATCAGAAATCAAGCAGTGTCAAGCAGTGGTGGCTGCAAAAGGTGTTCACACAAGATACAATGTGGCACAGGAAAATGGGAAATTTTCAATTGACGTTCAATGCACGAATAAACATTACAAAATACATTTAATGATAGAATGTATTGTATAGGATATGCAATTAATGATGGTAATCAATATTCATTCAATATTCATTTTATGCTTTGAAGAAAACATTATGAAGGTGTTGTACATTTCTCTGTACACATTCTGGCAGCCTGTTGTGGAAACTCTGCATTGATTAATGTAACATGTCAAGAGGAATGCCAGCAATTTCCTCTTCAGTCCTTCTTTATGGTTCAGCAGTTGCTGCAGGACATGTGCAGTACACTTGGCTTTTAAGATGTCCCCACAGGAAAAGAAAAAAAATAAATAACAAATAGTGAGATCTGGGGATCTCGAAAGCCATGGAATGTCACCGTTGCATTAAATTAAGCACCTTCCAAACAATCAGCGAATAGCTATCATCAACTATAGGGTAGTATGCGAAGTGGTTCCACCTGGGGACTACTTTTTTAGGTTGAACCCATTTCCTCGAAATTACACACCCATGTTGTAATTGCATGAGCAAAATGGACACGATCTTGAAGTCCTAACTGGTAATGATGCTGAAATTACCTTTGAGCAGCAGTCACACTACCACCATTCTTATAAAAAGGCTTTCACAGTGAACACTCATTGCGCACCACTCCACTGCTCCATTATAGCTAATGGCAAGTGGTTCTAAATGAAACTGCATTGGTCCCAACAACCCAACAGATTGGGTGTGAATTTATACTGGCACTGTTAGTTAGAGTCAGATCAGAAGGGGGTGGGGGCGAGGGAAAGCGTGAATGTGACTGAGAGAATAAAACTGAAAAAAAGCTAACTTTTAGAAATACCATACATTTGCAGCTGATCTGACACTGTTCATTATCAAATAATATTGCATTAGTGCAACAATGTTTTCTGATTGGCACTATTCTGGTCATAAAATGAGTTCTTCAAAATGTCACATATATTTGTCTCTTTCTTCTTTGCCCGGTGCTGCATTAACATCGTGCACCAGAAGGCGTGAGCACGCAGGTGGCCAGTTGCTGTGTATTATAACATGCTTGACTTGGCGGCGATCAACACAAATGTACTGTACAAGGCATGCACGTGGGCCACTGAGAAAAGAAGAGTGATCATGGCTCACCTTCCAGAGGAGCTTCGTCATCACATCTTACAAGAAAAGGCGATGGATAAACCAAAAGAGGATACAACATCGACAAGCTTCTGTCCCAAGACCACCACTTCCACAGCCCCTTCAGTGTAATAGGAACCACAGCACAGAGAGAAGTGTGTACATTGCAACAGGTACACATGTCGTAAATGTAGGAAGGACGGTCCTTGGGTGTGTGGGAACTGTTAACATTTGAATCTGATGATTGCATATAGCGCAGAACTGACCTCTCTGTACTATTCTTTCCTCTGCATGTCCTGGAGTACAAAAGAAACAGTACCGAGCACCAAAATGGGCAAGATCGAAAAAAAAAAACACGGTCACTGATTGCAAGCGCAAGAAGGCATGCAAATGAATATGAATAATATGAATAAATCAGCAGATCTAACCGCTGCACCACGGAGACTGTATTTTACTTGCACCATTTGTGAAAGTGTTTTTGATATTTGGCCATCAGCCTTCACACATTATACATTTCATGTCTACATTTTGTCATATATTACTAAAACATGAAAAACGTTTTTGTTTTAACAATGTGTTTACATAGATTGTTATAGACACAAAACACACATCAAATTACTTCCCCTTAAAATTCTGGGTAGCTCACTCCTAGATAGTCAATCAAGGCAGGAACTGGGAGAACGTCTTGCCCGTTCTGAGGCGGTGGGGGGGGATGGTATAGCAGGCTGCTTGCTGCTTGGGCTTATCGGCACATTTAAAGACAAAAGAGGCTGACGGAGAGGTGCAAAGGGATTTAAGGTGGGCCAGATTTGTGAGTTTTTTCATTGGCTCTGGTGATTCTAGTGTTAAAGCCCTTTTGGGAAAAATGTTTCTTATCTATCAGATGGTAAAGGAAGTACAAATCCTCTTACAACAGATAAACTGCTGAACTATTTTTATCTTTAAATGACTAATGAAAGTTTGGCAATCAGTGGGACTTACCATCTTTGGGCCAGACAACAGCACTTGGCTGTAATAATACCTTGCTTACCTCAAGAATTGCAGCCTCTCTCCCAAGTTAAGGATGCAGCTTGCTCTTCATTTCTGGCTCTGGCTGCTTGCAGTTTATAAATCAAGTGAGGTATCACTAACACCCTAAAGAGATGCAATATTATGAAAAAAGGCAGACATAAGCAGCTACCTGTGCCTACCTATGACAGAAGCTGCAGCTCAGGCTATAAAGGTGGCAGAGCAATGCTAACTTATACAGTAAAAGGGTGCAATAACAGAAAGCAGATGACAACAAACCAAAACTATGCAACTCCCCAAAAAGTAGTCCCATTGTATTGGAGTGTTATGTAGTCTTGGACAGGAGGAGAGCAGAATAAACTATATTTAGTTTGAGGAGCACCATTAAAAGTGTTATGAGAAGTCTAATCACTCATGAGACTACCTTCAGCATAACTACTTAAAGTGACAAAAGATAACAGCATTTCAATTAGCCATAAAGCAGTTGACATTCTGTCTAACACTAAGAGATCTTGCACTTTGAACAGCTGGATATGAGAATGGTGTTTTTTGTGGTTATTTTATTGAGCACCTGTAAACTTTCCTCTCTGCAGTGTAATATAGCCATGTTGTCTTAGTATTTTGTTGGGTGTGTAAAGAAACATAAATTTCTGTGCAACCAGCTGCAAGGAAGGATGCCATGTGTCTGTGTATCTCAGTGGAAATTGGCATCGCACAAGGGGAAGCACTGAGTGATTTGTTCCAAGAGTGTGTATAGCTACAGCAAATTAAGCGAGGCTTGTCCCTCCCCTTGTTCCTGTTCTAATGATTGAGAGCTATAATATATTCCTAAAAAGCATTTTGCTTTTTTTGATTATTTTTGAGAGTGTTAAATGGAAGCACAATGTTGCATGTGTACATACTAAATAATTGCAAGATGTTAGCCATCAGTGGTATTTTGTAGTATCACTTTATATTCTCAAACTTACTTAGTGCGCTTCAGGGTGGCAGAGAGCTAGCAGTGTCCAGTAAAAGGCAGGAAACAGCCCTGAACAGAGTGCTGATCCATTGCACAGTGATATTTTGTGCTGGAACAAATTGTACTTTTACGTTTTTGCTACCAAAACACACAAAATATATACTTTTAAAAAGTTGGAATGTTGTGCAAAAGTTGTTAAGCCTGTGGATACTTCCATGAATCAAAATTCTATAGTAAACAATCTGTTCTTTCAATGGGACTTAGTTTATGTCACCTCCAATTTCTGAAAATGTCCTGATATTTTTCAGGTAGCCTAGGCTCATTCCTGTGTCTGTGTGCCATCATTGCAATGAGCCTGGCCAAACTGAACAATATTATTTTCCTTTCCAGCATTGCAAAACAGCTGAGCTAACTTCAGTGTAATAGATTTTCCAATTTGGCATATAGAATAAAAAAAATCTGTAGGTTTATTAAATGTATTTATTTGTGTATTTCCATGTACATATTGCATGTTTATGTTCTTTTTGCATGCAATGTTATATCAGTATTGCATTTTGTACAAATTATAATGACCAGGAATAAGTGTAAGTACACTTTAGAAGAATAAACTTAAACTGAGTTTATTTTATTTTTCATGCAAGTTTCAAAGTAAGCAAATGTTTTTGTATTCAGTAGCTAGACAGTAGAACTGGAAGGAGAGTACATTGGCACAGTGTTGCTGCCTCACAGCTCTAGCTTTAGTTGAATTTATGGCCCATGCACTGCCTGAGTGGGTATTTTTATAAATGTATTTTACTTAATAAAACAAATGAGGTGCTGTTACAACATCTTTTCTAATAATCTATAATTTGTCTATTATTTCATCCCAGTTCAAAAGGTATATGTTTAATTTTGGGGCTTGTCCCTGGGTATTCAACTTTCACTCCCACATCCTAAAGACTTGCATGTAAATTGGAAACTCTAAATTTGCCTGGCATTAGTGAGCATGTCTGCACTGTGCCATTGTGCTCAGTGCTGCTGATCTATCTGAATACACTGCTTGTCAATCCATTTTTGCAATTCTGTAATGGAAAAACACACGATCAACTAATCAATACATTTTTAAGCTTTACATATTGTATGAATGATTTAATTCTTTCCCACGTTTGCTTTCACCGGTATCATCTTAAAAAATGTAAATATAATATTTTTGACAGTTTCTGTATTGGATTTTATTTTCCCTCCAATGTAGACTGCCTTTGTACAGCTCTCTTTAGCATTTCGTAATGACAGCTACACTCTGGAAACAAGACTTAAACTGATGGAGCGAGAAAGAAACGTGACAGAAGAGAATACTGAAAAGGAGCTAGAGGAGTTTAAAGGAGCCCTTAAGGTAAATGGTACTACATTTTAGAAAATTCCAATATCTGAGTAATTTCTCCTTCTCCTCCACTTGCTTAAATTAATGACACTATAAAACATGATTAATCTCTATTAAAGCTGAATCAGGGGAACAAAATTCACATAAATTGATAAAATGAAAAGTAAAAAATAAATTCGCTTCTGAATATGACAAGCCAAGTGCAAAACTATTTGGGATTTTTTCACATGATCAACAGGTAATAAACTTTAAAGCATAGTAACCATTATTGTACACTGTGCATTTGCTTATAAACCAGTGTTTGGAAATTTATTTAGCTGTATGTACTGTATGTATGAGTCAAGAAAAGGTTACAGTACTTTCTTTTTCTTTCATTGTATTAGAATTTATATAATACAATACTCATTTGTTTTCATTTGTATACCATTTTCAGAGCACTGTCATTCAATTGCAAACCTTAGAACAGCGAGAATCATATCAAAGGCTCATGGAGACAATAGCAGTACTTCATCGTCTGGCCACCAGGCTCTCCAGTCGTGCAGAAATGGTCGGTGCTGTTCGGCAGGTAACCTTGATGCCCTCTTTGTGGATAATTTGGATATGTCTGAAACCCTCATTGAAAAATAATTTTGGTTATGGCATTTTATTTTAGAATGCTATGCTATGTTACATATTGCTGTTTGAAATCATTACAGAATCATAAAAGTACATCTTTTTATGGACCTATATAAGCCTAAATACCTAATATCCAAAGATAAGTAACATCCATTCATTTCTACATTTGTAAGTTAATGTTTCACAAGTAATTTACGCATTTTATCAAACACTGGGATCAGGTTGTCAAAAATAAAATCAAGACAGTTTACAAATGTAATTTAGTTTTAGGTTAGGCAAATCCAGTTACTTAACAGTCCATGCCTGCTTTGAATTAAATGATGTTGTTCCTAGTGATCATCAACAGGTTGTTTAACAAAGCAGAGAGCACTGCATGATGTATTGATAACTCAGTAAAGTCTTTCAGTCAAAGATGTCCTTATATAGAACCTTCCTGCAGTGATCTCTATTTCAAGGCACTGTTATAATATAGGCAGTTGTTTGGGTTAGCACAGTGAGTCAGAGACACTGACTGGACTGGCTGCCTTGTGGTTTAAAGGAAAATGCCTAATTCTACTAGGCCACGATAGGAGTTTCAAGCAGAAGTCAACTTAACATCTTCTCCCTTCAGGATGCACCTCACTCACATTTCAGATATGCCCATTTATATGAACTGAGTGACAAGTACAGATTTTTCAATTGTAAAAATATTTCAATATTAAACAAACAGTACTTGGAACTCTGTCCATATGAATGGACATTTTTTTAAATGTGACTGAGATGCATCCTGTACTGGATAAGATGGTACAATAAGGAATTTTTTGTTTGTCTCTGTTCATGAAATACATACATACATGGACAGAATTATTGAAAGATTTTCCTATTGAGAAAGTGCACAGAAAAAATATGAATGGCAAAATTAATGACAGTTTGTAAGTTCTTATATATTTTTTGGTATTAAGCAAGTACTGTATATAAATGTGTTAAGAATTTCCATCATGAGGTACAAAACTGCCCTTCTTTAAGTAGGGACCATTAGGTCATCCTTACTATACATTTTTTCAGTGCACATGTTTATGTGTAAAATTTAAAAATGTATATGTGGACTACCCAGTAGATTCAGGCGCATTTCTAGTAAACACAGCTCAGTGTTATTACATTTTCAAGACTGTACATGTACCTGCTGGGGTGAGATGGTGGCACAGTGGTTAGCACAGCTACTCCACAAACCCAGTGCCTTAGGTCTGAGTCCTAAATGTGATTGTTGTCTGTTGCACATTACATCTTTGTCTGCATTGGTTGAACTTCAGGTACTCTAGTTTTCATACCACATCACTAAAGATGTCCTTTTCTGGTTAATTAGCAATTGCTATTTGTGCATGTTGGGATGTGAATCAGTAGGCCCCGTGATGGAATGGTGCCCTGTCTAGGGCTATTTCCTGCTTTGGGCCCAGTGCTGCCAGGATTGACTCTGGGCCCCAGGGAGCCAGAATTTAATTAAGTGGGTTGGAGAATGTTGTGTTTTTTGCCTAATTTTTTACTACCAGTTATTATATCTATAAATGCACTTTTTGCAGTATAATAATACAATAACAAACTTTTAATAAAATCTTAGCTGTAATATTAGTATTAAACATGTCAAAAAATATCAATGCATTGTAAATGTCAAAACTAGTACTGGCAAGCCACATTCTGATTTATCATTTTTCTACACATTTGAAAACATGTGTATTGATTTTGAAACATAATGTTTTGAATTTTTAGAGTGCTTTATGCAATTTGAAAATGAATTGATATACTGAAAGATTTCTCTACTCAGGGTTTATATTTTATTGTTGTACTTATCTGCCTTTACCCTAAGGAAAGCATACTTTCCCAATGTAATACTTATTTTCTGGGGGTTGTTTCAGGCCTAGTTTTCTTAAATTTAATTTGCTTGTATGGAATGTTATTTAATTTTAATAAAATCAATAAAATGCTATTTATCTTTTCTATCTTTAGGAAAAGCGTATGTCAAAGGCAACTGAAGTCATGATGCAGTATGTAGAAAACTTGAAAAGAACATATGAAAAAGACCATGCTGAGCTCATTGAGTTTAAAAAACTTGCAAATCAGAATACAAATCGCAGCTATAGCGGTTCCATTGATGGTGGAGGTAGTGTAATTTATACATTTCTACTATGATAAATTCTTAATGTGTTACCTGTTATAGGGTCTTACGAAACAAAGAAACAGTCTTAGCATGAAATACTTCTTGGCTTTACAGCTGATGAGGCAGACTTGCATAATAACAAGCTAAAACCTCTAACTATATAACAGTTTTCAAGACCTCCATAAATATTTTGTTAAATTTTACATATGGAGTGTTTTATAGCAGATTCCACATTTGAATAATTCATGATCCTGTGATAATCTTTATTTCTTTACCTGTAAGTTCCATAAAACTTTAGGAGGAATTAGTTATGACATTCATTTTTTCTTTCAGTCACAGAAGCAAATTATAAAGCTATAATTTTTTAAATGTTTTAGACTGAAATTATTAAAAATGTAGTATTATTCTGATCCAAAGTAGTCATCAGTTTATGACAAAAAGTGCAGATGTAAAAATGTAAAAAAAAACTGTAAAAATAATAACAATTTGCTCCAAAATTAGAATTCATTTAAAGTAAAAGTACTTCAATTAAAACAGGCATTGATCTTTAATTGTGTTCCAGTCTGATTATTTACTCACATATCACAGACTGTCAGTCTTTCTTTTGCCATTACAGTGGGCCATACATTAGCCACTACAAAACAAAATTTTTATGTCAGTGTCATTTTAATTAGCAAGTGGACTGCAGGTTTTTAAGGTTAACACATTTTTAAGATAAGGAATTAGGTTTGGCACTAGTACAAGGAGAAAAGATCAGAAAATGTTGATCCCTTTTATTATGAAAAGTATGTGTTTTTGCTGTGGATTTGCACACTAATTCTGTAACATATTGAATACATTGTTGTCCGTATTTCTGGAGTGAGATGGATGAAGTGGTGGAGAGTGTACCCAAGGAAGAGAGAGTGGTGATTGGAGTGGATTTCAATGGACATGTTGGTGAAGGGAACAGGGACAGTAGCGAGACCAACTATGTTATATGGGTTGGATACGGTGGTACTGACCAAAACGCAGGAGACAGAGCTGGAGGTGGCAGAGTTAAAGATGTTAAGATTTGCATTGGGTGTGATGAGGTATGGATAGGATTAGGAATGAGTACATTAGAGGGTCAGCTCAGGTTGGACAATTTGGAGACAAGCCGGTGAGGCGAGACTTCAATGGTTTGGACATTTGCAGAGGAGAGATGCTGGGTATATTGGGAGCATGATGTTAAGGATAGAGCTACCAAGCAAGAGGAAAACAGAAAGGCCTAAGTGGAGGTGTATGGATGTGGTGAGTGAGATGAGAATATAGAAACAGATGATCCACAGGAGCAGCCAAACAATGAAGACTGAATACAATATAGAATTACATATACAGTATGTTATACTGTATGTTTACACTGACTGTAGCCTTTTAGGTGCGCCTACCATGCCCACATAAATGTCTGTGCAGGTTGGCAATTCAAATGTATAGTAAGCAAAATTATATTATTATTATTATTATTATTATTATTATTATTATTATATTTAAGCAGACTTGACTGCAAGAACATGATAGAAGCTAACAGGACACAAACCCTGTTTTGATTTTCACATGTATCTGTGGTACAGGTTTGTTTACAGTAATCTTGTCCTACCCACATACTTTTAGGATATAACAACTGCCTACCCAACTGAATTTTACTCTTGACTGCAAAAAACAAGAAATTACAGTTACACTGGGGTGAAACAACAGTAGCAGTGATATATGGAGACAAAATGTTTGGATAACCAAACATTTTCATATTGGAGAAAATATAATTCTTTGGCACTATAGTTAATGTTTCTGTCTCACAGCGCCAGAAGATCAAGTTGAATTCCAGTTTTGACACAGCTGGTACAGAGTATGCACCCTTTTTTTCTGTGCAAACTCCAGACACTTGGATTTTCCTCACACCTTCCAAAAATCTATATTTTAGGTTATTGGCAACTCTAAATCTTATGCCTGTCATGAAGTGGCTACCCCTCCAGGACTAGTAATACTCTTGTGCCCAGTGCTGCTGAAATAGTTGTGCATCTACAATCCATCCATCCATTTTCCAACCCGCTGAATCCAAACACTGGGTCGCAGGGGTCTGCTGGAGCCAATCCCAGCCAACACAGGGCACAATGCAGGAACCAATCCTGGGCAGGATGCCAACCCACCGCAGGACACACACCAGGGCCAGTTTAGAATCGCCAATCCACCTAACCTGTATGTCTTTGCACTGTGGGAGGAAACCCATGCAGACACGGGGAGAACATGCAAACTATACGCAGGGAGGACCCGGGAAGTGAACCCAGGTCTCCTAACTGCAAGAGCAGCAGCGCTACCACTGTGCCACCGTGCTACCCACATCTACAACCCCTAAATTTAAAAAAGCAGATTTAAAAATGAATGCCTAAAAAGTCTCTAATAAACTGTACAGTACCCATATGGTCAAAGGAACTAAAAATTTTAATGCTGTGTAATCCCACACAGCACTCTTCACTAGGGATGTATTCCTGCTTGATTCAAGAGAAAATTGTGAGGAGTGGTTGATTGTGAATCAGGCAAAGCACTTAGAAAGCATATAACCTTATAATGCATAAAATTACTCAACTGTGGTTTCTTACCAACATAATTGGTCAATCAGGAAGACAAACACACAGCATCATCATATCAGTTCCATATAGTGAGCATTCCATGTCTGTAACATGCTTTAGAAGCAGAAGCACACTATATTGTAATTGTCATTCATACAGTAATTGCCAGAATGTTGAAATATGGAAGTTTAAAGTGGGACTCTTAGCAGGCAGGAAAGCCAATATTTTTTAAGAGACCTGGAAACGTTTATATTAGCAATGAAAAGTAAGGCATGTTCCCTCCCTGCTTCATCTCTTTCATGGTAATTAAACTAGAAGAATGTGTCAGAAGGGAGTGGAAAGGCCTGGCTTGGTGGTTCTGTTTGGTGGCAGTGGTGATACAGGGCTGGCACACACAAACAAATCTAACACAATCACTTTGAACTTCACTCCAAGTGATCTGTTCTTAAAGAGTGCCTTGTAATTTGACCTTCACTCAGACCCAAACAAAAGCAGACATGACACACAGAGGAAGGGAAGCTTTCAGCAGTCCAGTAAATGAAGACACAGAGGCAGTACCCTGGCCCAAAGATGCTGCATCACCTTTACATAAAGTAACAATTTTGAAAACAAAACTGGTCTTATTTGTAGAGCCCATTATGCTTCACCTCCTACCCAAGATTGAACCGCAGCCCTCTTATTCATAACACATATCTTTGAAAGAGGAACACACATTTTCTTTGTCTATTAAAGGAAAACATCTTTGTTATCATAGTGCTTTCTGAATATTGTTTTAATATGTGTAATTATTGGTGGGAGTGTTTTTGAAGTTTTTGGGAGTCAGTACAGCATTGGTCAAATCTCTGCAGAAGTGGGTTAGCCTGTAATCAAACTGTGCAAATGCAGTAGTTGGAAGGGATGAAAATGTGAACTACCAGAATCAAAAAATTACTCCTCCCCAGACCTCTCCACTTCACTATCATAGGACAACATCAAATCCAGTGATCAAAAACGTATCTGTTTCTGATGGCAATGCATGTCTAAAACTAAGGAGTAGCATGGAATTATGCAGGAAAATAATTGGTACAATTTGAAGTAATGAGTTGTGAAATAATGGTGTTAAATCACTGTGTTGTCTTACCGCCTTACTAATTTCAGTGCACTTATGGTTAATTTCTTATTTTAGCAAAATTATAGCATTGTAATAATATTTATTCATAAATACTGCACAATAAAATCCACAGAATATAAAACACTGTGACAGTATAATATGAAAAATTAATATACAAAATGCAGCAGTCCACCATACAATCACATGGAGAACATTTAGACACAATTTCAGTTACAACTACTACTACACTACTGTGGGACAGAATAAATAAAAATATGAATAATAATTGTCATTTAGTAGCATACCAAAGAAAATGTCAAAAATACTTAAAACATCAATCGTGTATCCTTTTCATTGTATTAAATAGAAGTTTGTTATATTTTCATTTGTCAATTTTATGAATCTTCTTAATCAAATCTAAGGGTTATGACACAGGGAGTCTCTCATGGAGTATTGGGTGCAAGGTAAAGATCTGTACTGGATTGGGCACTAGTCCACCACAGTGCACAGACTAGGCATCCAAAACTGAATTTCCCTCAAAATAATTTGATCATGTTCCTCAGAACTACATTGCGTTAACATATATTTAAATTATTCCTTTGTCCAAAGTCACATGTCAAATTGTTTAGAATACTGAGGAAGATAAGAGCAACCCATGAAATGGTACAGTTGTAAGACAAACAGTGATTTCTACATATAACTACACTAAAGGACAAAAGACAAAGCTATACTTTTCTTTGCTGATGGATGTAGCTAACTAAATAAAATAAATAATTTTTCATTTTCTAATTTATGCTTTTACTACAGATGATGGAATTCCCAGAACTGCAAGATCTATGTCTTTAACACTAGGAAAGGTAACAGAATTATTAACGTCTAAAACAGCATTATTTACAAATGTATTTCCTTAGAAAATTGCATATATTGTGAAAAGTTAGGCTTTTTATTAGTCTCTTGATCCTAATGAAATACATAATTTTACTGCCGAAATTAAGTTCCATGTCAGGGTCTAAATTGCCATATGGGGGTTTCAACAACTGGAAAAACACAATATTCCTTTCTGTCAGTTTTCGCAAAATAAAATATTTAGAAAGCTGTTGTATTAGGTGCAGTATGCCTACCCATTAATGCAAATAGCTTGCTTCTCAACACTGCCAATCTTACTTCACACTGACATGGCCAACTGTTGTTTGACAAAACATTACAATGACCAAACATTCTACTTAAACAATCTGAGGCCACTATATTATTTAGGCCTATCTTGTACTGGACAGGACACTTTTGCTGTTTTTGTTAAACAGTGTGGAACCCTGCATAGTCTGCAGGTGCTGAAAACCATCTTCTTTGTTGTCCAATGCATTCAGTGATGTCCTTCTGCACACCTCTGTTATAAAGAGCTATTAAGCAACTGTCTGTGACCTTGCTGTTAACTTGAACAATGTTAGCCTTTTTTTTCTTGCCTCTGTTATTAACAGGCTGTTTTCTTCCATAAAATTGATACTCAGTATATATTCTTGTTTATTTTGTCAATCTTTGCAAAGTATAGAAATGTTAAAATGTTGAGATTGCAGGATTGCATCTGTTTCTAAAATTGTGTAACCACTATATCTGGCAATATCAATAATGGTCAAAGTTGATTAAAGCATGAATGTTACCCATTCTAATGTTTAATCAACCAACAACTGCTTTATACATCCTGACTAGGTATGCATACTACATATATTGACCTTCATTAGTGTTAAAATGAATTGTTTTGCTAATTCCATTGTACAGTATTATATTGTTTATTGTATAATGTTTCCCCTCCTCAAATATTCTTCATCTTTTGTTCAACTATGAATATGATAAATCTTTTGGGATACAGTAGTGTGGAGTACCAGATGCATTTCTCTTAAGCTGCCTTTTGGCATTTGTTATTGCCCCTTTTTAACTATTGTTAGGCATTTTTCTAAATCTCAATCTGTGCTTACTATAACCTAATACATTTGCAAATGATACCTGCCTCTCTTTCTACTCTTCTTTTGTTTTACATTTTAATACAAGTGATTTGGACAGAGCTGGAGATTTTTTCAGGACCTTTGCCATCTGTACTGTGAATTTTATAACTCAGTGGTTGTTGGCAGGTACGGGGAGGACCAACTGGTCACCACTAAACATGTCCTCAGAAAGAGAGGTATTGATAGTGGGCAGTTCAGTCATTAGGGGGATTGAGATGTCATTTTCTTCAGAGATGGAGAGTCTTGCATGGTGTGTTGCCTTCCAGGTGTACAGGTGGAAGACCTTCTTGAAAGGGTGGACAGGCTCAAGACCAGAGCAGGGGTGGATTTCTTTAGTCATTGTCCACCTTGGAAAAAATTACAAGGGCAGACTATTAGTTCTGCAGTCCAAATTTAAGGAGTTAGGTGCCAAGCATAGGAGAATAACTGACAAGGCGGTCTTTTCCAAAGTCTTGCCTGTGTCACATGTCATTCCAGAAAAGACAGAGGAAATTATAAGGTTTAACATGTGGCTCAAATTTTGGTGTAGGATAAAGGAGCTTAGGTTTATGTGCCGTTTAAGACGGTCCAGGTTTAGAACTCCACATGAAAGGATGCACAGTAGTTTAATAATAAATATATAAAGTAACTTCTGTACCTCAGTTGAGAAGCCAAAGTAAGATAAGTAGTACATTACAAGCTGCTTGCATCTAGAATTGGATTCAATTCAATTCATTTTCAATATTAAAGAGGTGAGTTTAGAGAGGAAGATTATTTTCATGGGGGATTTTAATAACTTCAATTTTAACTGCACTACATTTACAAATAGTGGAGTCAATGAGCAAATGTTTATGCACAAAACCAGTGACTGTTTTTTAACAAAGTATTTTAAAACATCAACAACGAGGGAAGCCTGTCTAGCTTTGATATTTGATATAACCAGGATAGAATTTAATAGATAGAGGCTGTAGTGACTGTATTATAATATACTGAACAGTTTTTAGGCAGAGTGTGTATGCAAAAACATAGTTACCAAGCTGTTACCTTAAAATTTGTTTTTTCAACAAGAACATAGGGACACAGCTGGAAACTTGTTAAGATTAAATATCATGTAACTGTTAAGAAGTTTTTCTTCACACATAGAACCATAGAAAAATGGAATAAATTACTAATTAGAATGGTAGAGAGCAGGATTTTAAAGACCTTCAATACTTATTATTTTGGAGAAATTAAGTGGATAGGATTGTCAAGTTTTATTGCTCTGAATGGCCTGTTAAATATGGAATGCTTCTAATGTTCACATTTCATGTTCAACACAATGACCCATTATACATAAGGGTATGATAATGGTTAACCGTTTATTTCTTTATCTTTTCCCAGGTTTGTAGTGCATTTAGGGCTGAATTTTATCTAGAGTAGAGTACTGAATAGAAGATTGTAATTTTTGTGCATTGAGTACCTAGTTTTTAAGCAGATTTAAACACAAATAAGGCAGCCCAGCCAGCAAACTTTGAGGTCCTAAAAAGCAGTAGAGTGCTATTGTAGATTATCCTTTAAATACATAGACCACAAAACACTTAATATTTTTGAATGGAAAAGATCTATTTACAGTAGGAAGACAGCCTAACTAGAGGAGTCAAATCTATGTTTCTTCCCCAAAAATATAATTATGCACATGTTCGAGCACCAGGATGAAAGCAGACCTAACACACATTTTAGGATTGTTTTTAATAAAATTCACTTCTTGCATCCATATTCTCTTTTGAAAAATATCTTTTTAATTTAATATTTATCTTACTCATGCAAGAATAGCCACTGTACTTGACAAAAATACGTAATTTTTTTTAGCACATTGAAGTGTTTTATTTTTTCCTCAGAAAATTTTGTTGTACTTACTTCCTTAGCTAGTTGTCCCTCAGTTTGTCTAAAGTTTCATCATCTGATGAGATTGTCTTTCATAAAGATAATTTTTTAAAAAAGCAGTAACTATTAAAAAATACATGATGATTACTTCATTTACTTGCAAATATTCCATTACAGTTTACTTTCCCTTTCTTTTTTAGGCCTTACCTCGACGAAGAGTCAGTGTTGCAGTGGTTCCTAAATTCAATATGCTGAATATTCCTGTGCAGCCTACTTCGGTTAACACAATCCCTTCATTATCACCTCTGGTATGCAAGAACTCATGAAATATTACTCTGCTTTTATTCACCCTCACTTCTAACACATGTATGCCATCCCTGTCAGTGGTCAATGTTCTAGAAATAAGTGGTTTAGCACTGTAATGGTGGTGGCTGAATAAAAGAGCTGCTATCTGTTAAATCTAACATATCTATTATTTTATTTTAAAACATTTTTCTGGTTAAAGTCATTCTTATAAGTGATAAAACACTGTATATTATTTGAGTCCTTAACTAGGTTTTTTAAGTAGCCCAGTGAAATATGCGTCTGACTGTCTCACTGTGCACTTTCTCCTTTTGTAACCTTTGTTTTGTTTTTAGTATGAAACATCACCTGGAAAAAGTATAGGACCCACAAGCCAAGTATCTGCACCATTACATGAAAAGTAAGTTATTTTTACTTCTAGAACAATGGAGTAAAGATATTCATTCATTCATTCTTTCATTTTAAGTACTCACAAATAGTACCTGTGCTGAGACTAGAACCCATGATGCTGGAGCTGTGAGACAGCAGCACTGACCAATACACTCCTATTATATTCAGTACCTGACAAATGGAGTCTGAACTAAAAAGTGCACAATAGTTTACAGTCCCTATAAAAATGCTCAGCCTATAGAAGATTTTATACATTAATTTTTATAAATGTCAAACAAAAAGTAGATTCAATATGGCATTTTTGACAATGATCAACAGAAAAAATGGATTTATGTAAAACTGAAAACAGATCTCAACAAAATAGTCTAAATGAATACATAACACAATATAAATAAATATAAAACAAAAAATAATGCTCTTTATATGCACTGTATCTTGGGAACATCAGTTACTCATTGACAGATTAAATCTTGGTATAATAACCATTGTCAGTGTCATAGTTAGGTGAGAAAACTTACACTTTAGTCATCCTCAAAATTATATCTGTAAAATGGATACAAATAGGACCCTTACCATTTTTATAAGTTTATTGGCATTTCAAAGAGAATATGTTCTAAAAGTAACCAAAACATCTAGGCAATAGGAAGTGACAATATGGAGGCAAGATAATCCTGGTATCAGCTAAGAGGAAACAGTGAGGTGTCATTGCCTTATAATCATCTGCACTGAAGACTTACCAACCATTCATGTTTTCCCATTTTATATAGTGAGTGGATGTCCTCACTCCACTCCATAAACTAACTCAAAAGGATTGTTTATGTATAAATGAACACAATATTAGGGTAATATGGATATACTAAAGCAAACAAACCGTGCAGAAAACAGTGTATATTTATGAAACCTTCTTAGCCTACTGTACTTTTATAGGAACAGTGCTCTTTCTGTTATATAATATAATATATAGAATATAACAGGTGTATTTTTCCCTTAACTTTTTCCAGTTCCCTTTTCTTCCAAAATCTAAACTCCCTCTCTCTCTTTTTTATTTTGTCTCTTTCACTTTCTGTATCTCATTACTCTTCCTCCCACCAAGCTATAATCCTTTGCCTTTCAACTTTTTTCAGATTTTTTGGCAGATTATAATTTATAATCATTTTTGGGTTTTCACTTCTATTCAAGAGTCACTGGCAGGGGTAACACTGTTCACAGCACTCTTGACTGCTTTTTGACTAATCAGCACTGCACGCTGCCACTAATACTAAAGGAAGTACTCTGACCTCTTCCAAGGTGCAAAATGCATCCTCTATTTTGTTGTGTTCCTTTATTCTAAACTGTAGGACACTAATTATACAATGTCAAATTACTATTTACCCTGGGGAAAGTCTATCTAGGTGAGTTGCTTCCCTACCAGGACTGAGGTCTACCAGCATGAATTGCACTGTTGTATAACTGTAAGCTAAGCCAACACTTGTCAGGTCTTCACTTTCTTCTGTATGCCAAATGGATAAGTATTTGACAAGCAAATGGACATTTTGAACACAGAAGACAGCACTAAACACTAAACTAAAGTTATACTTAAAAAAAGCAATGGGTAAAAAACAAATTGACACAAGCAATAATAAGAAGCAAACAGGATTACACTCAACTAATAAGAGGCAACCCTAATAGAACAAAAGTGATCTGAGATAATCAAAAACAAATCAAAGCAATTAGAGCAATCAATGACCAAGCAATTACAGATTACCAGGAGAATGGCTAAATATATTACTGAAAGCCATCCTGGAAATTGTAGCCATGATATCTGGATGGGTTAGCCTATGACAACACTCAACTGTATAAAGTGATACTGCAGTTCACAACAGCTACAGCAGATAATGCCAGATAGTGGTACAGTGTGAATTGGATAGTGTTAAAGGCCTCAGAAAATGACCACTAGCACTACAATCCCTGAAGCCTACAAAAAAAACTTGAAAAAAGCCTGATATCCCAACAACCCCATTTCCCAACTGCCCCCATAACCCCACCCCCCACACACACACACTTCCTAAAGCTTATGGAGCCATTCCCGGACAAAGGCAGAACAGTAATAACAGACAGCTTCTTTGCAGCGCTTTCGCTGGCTAATAGACTGCAGCACTGCAACACAACTCTCCTTGTCACCTTTATGACCACAGACTCAGAAAGTCTTTGCCCTGGGTTGTAACTCAAAACACAGTTTTCAACAAAACGTTGGCAGATGTCCTAAATTGCAGGAAATCTGTAGTTTTTCATACATTCTGCATGGGTGTCTTTGTTGACAAAGCGCAAATGTTGCATGGTAGTCTGATAGTGGTCACGGGACATCATATCTTTGATTGCCGGTACAACAAATAGTTTTGAGCAGGCATCAACCACAGCACCAACTGTAGTCATCACTGCTCTTGTGAAAAAAATGTAGATAAATGCCATCAACTCAGAGAGGCAGAGGCAAGTTCGTTGTACCACATGAATGTCATTGACAGAATAAAACTGAATATTAAAAAAAGCACTAACTTTTACAAGTAGCCAAAATTTACACCAGGTGTTACAGACTCAAATCAAATAAATGTATGTTTTTATTATAGTAATAATAATAGCAACTCACTACTCAAAACATCCAGACTCGAACCCAGAACCTTTGGGTTATAAGGCAGAAGTTCTTATTTCTGCACCATCCAAGAATATGTATAAACTTTCTGTTGATTGACATTTGAGCTTGGGATTTTAATTCATTGACAATATCATGTTAATTTAATGAATAATTGCATAAAAGCAAACATGTTTATTTGATATTTAGTCTAAAGTCTTCATACATGATACATATCACAACATTATTAGTATAACATGGTAAAAGTTTCTGTGTTAGGCATGTGTTCAGCATTTCCTGCCTCGCATTTCCTGTCATCATACATTTACACAGAACATTGTAGAGACGGAACACACATGAAATGTATGTATTCCAAATAATGATATATTATTTACCCTATACAACTCCAGGCACCTCACACCCAGATAAACACACTTGAGCTCTGAGAATTTTGCGGCTGACTTAAGCTCCTCTTTATGTTGGATAGCAGGCTGCTTGCTGCTTGTGCTGATCAACACATTTGTAAAACAAAAGACGCTGATGAGAAGAGGTGCAAAGGAATTTAAGGAGGCCTGGGATTATGAGTTTTTTCATAGGGTTCAGGGATTCTAGTGCTAGCTGGCGAACCTTGTAGGGGATTAGAATCAATTATTCTTATTTGTCTTTTCAAGCTAGTGTAATTGAATTAGTAAATATTTCATAATCAAAAATGCATTGTTTTATTTTATGATCCAACAGAAACGAAAAACTATTTGTAGAAGCATGCCACTGAACATTTTTCTTTAACATCAATAGCATATAGTATTAAAACTCCTGACAGGACCTATAACAGCCCCAAAAAGAACTAACTTACAATTGTGTTATGGTTGAATCTTATGAATGGCTTTCTCCCTGTCCACCTCAAACTGTAAGTAGACTGACATGAACGCTGGCCCAACACTGAGCTAACAAAGAGCTAGTAAACGGTATGGAGAAAAATGTTTAGTACTCAGTTGGCTCAGAAACCTGACAGAACTGCTGCCTTGTATTTCAGGGTAACACAGCCAAATCACACATATAACACTCACTCCTACAGGGCCAATTTAGAGTTGACAGCCAATGTAACCCTACAAACACAAGGGTCTTATGCAAACTTCAGACAGGTAGTGAGTGTGACGTGATTCAATCACAGATTCCTAAAGATGTGAGGCAGCAGAGCTCATGACTTTACCACATTCCTGCACTTTCTACTATAGTATTAATTGAATAAAAGAAGTACAATGAAAAATTTGTATTGCCCTGTCTGCAGTTTTAATAACAAAAACATGCTTCCTATGAGACAGTCCCTCTTTCTTAAAGATGGAACATTTCCCCTATTTGTTTATGTTTGGCAGCTTAAAAACATTCTCATATTGCTGCTTGGTAATTCATTAAGAAATAATTAGTTTTCCTTCCTTCAAATACAGTGGAAAACCAAGCGAGCATCAAGAAGTGGATAATTTCTCTTCCTCTTCATCATCAAAGAATCAGGAAGACATCCCATTAGAAATAAAGGCAAAGATTGAAGATGATGCGTACAATAAGGGGTGAGTCTGGGACTAATTCTTGCAATAAACCCTGAACATGTTAATAACATCACTTATTTCAGTGTGATGATCAATGCTTCTTTAGTGCTCATACCTTGAATATATTTACAGTACATACAATATGATTATGGATATGAATATGGGTGTCTACTACATTATTTTATTTTTTAATTAAAAAGTCCTGGGCAAATCTGTTATATTCCTGAAGAATATCAAGAATGAAGGATTTCTGTGTTGATAGATCTTAGTCTGTTTCTTCGAACTTCCAAACCCTGACCATCTTCCATAAAATTTTCATTTATCTATATTTTCATTTTCCAGACAAATGCCAAGTTGTACCTTCTACAACTCCCTCAGATGACACAGTGTAAAGATTTCTTATAATTAACCTTAACAAAATGGTGATTTTGTAAAAAATCATCAAAGAAGTGAGTTGGGAAAATAAAAGAAATTAGCAATGCTGTATGATGTTGTAAATGATGAATAGGATGTAGCAAATTATTGCACCTCATTCTGACTTATTCAGGATTTGGACAGATACAGTAACTGATCCATTTCACTTCCTGATTCACTATCTCCACATCATTCAACCTTCTCTCTCTCTCATTCTCTTCATTCATCAGCCTCTCAAAATAATCTTTCTATCTTCTCAACACACCCTCCTCGCTTGTGAGTACATTTCCGTCTTTATCCTTTATGACCATAACCTGCTGCACATCTTTGCAGTCTTCCTTTTTCAGCTTCCACCATTTGATCCTTAGCTCTCCCCTCACTCTCCTCCTCTTCTTGATCTCCAACATCATCCTACAGACCACCATCCTATGCTGCCTAACTACACTTTGCCCTGCCACCACTTTGCAGTCTTTAATCTCCTTCAGGTTGACTCTTCTGCATAGGATGTAATCTACCTGTGTGCATCTTCCTCCACTCTTGTACGTAACCCTATGTTCCTCCCTCCTCTTAAAATACATATTCACCACAGCTATGTCCATCCTTTTTGCAAAATCCAGTATCATCTGACCTTCTTCATTCCTCTCCTTGACACCATACCTACCCATCACCCCCTCATCTCCTCTGTTCCCTTCACCAACATGTCCATTGAAATCTGCTACAATCACCACTTTTTATCCCTTGGGTACACTGTCCATCACTTCATCCAACTCACTCCAGAAATTTTCTTTCTCATCCATCGTACACCCAACTTTCAGGGCATATGTACTAACAACATTCATCGCCACACCTTCAATTTCCAGCTTCATAATCATTATTCTGTCTGACATTCTCTTCACTTCCAAGATACTCTTGACATATTGTTCCTTCAGAATAACCCCTATCCCATTTCTCCTCCCATCCACCTGGTCTTACTCCCCTTCCATTTAGTCTCTTGCATGCTCAATATATCAACCTTCCTTCTCTCCATCATTGCTAACTCTCTCCCCTTACCAGTCATACTGCCAACATTCAAAGTGCCTACCCTCAGTTCCACCTATACATTCTTCCTCTCCTCCTGCCTCCGGACACGTCCCCCCCTCTTCTTCTCCTTCTTCAGCCCAATTTCCGCCAGCACCCTGTTGGCTAACAGTACTGGTGGTGGTCATTGTTAACCTGGGGCTCAACCAATTCAGTGTGGAAATCTGTATTGTTTTCCGCATGTTGATCTGGCAAAATTTTACACCAGATGCCCTTTCTGACGTAACCCTCTCCATTTATCCAGGCATGGGACCGGCACGAAGAAATACACTGGTTTGTGTATCCCTTGTGGCTGGGTTTGTACTAATTACATCTATGACCATAATTTCAAATAACTATCATGTTAGCCAATGATAGTTATTTTATTATACCTTTCTTCTAATTAATAGCTCCGGCAAAATGAAGAGATTTAGATGAACCCACCAACCCATCCATTCATTTTCCTAACCTGCTTATTCAGGACAGGATTGTAGGACAGCTAGAGCCTTTCCTGAGTTGGAGGAACTACGTCTGTTATTTACATTAAGTGTGTGTTACCTGAAATGAGTAGTAATATATACTCTCTTTCTCTCTTTCTCTCCCTCTCTCCCAAACCTCAAATATGTCTTTCAGGGAACATTTGCACTGATTTTGTTTTATAAATGTAAGATAGTTCTTTTTGTAAGGAGTTCTTTCATTGTAATTGTGATGTATTTCTAACAGTACAATTTATTCCCAAAATACGTTGGACTTTTTAGCATATACATGTCTCTTTAAAATAGCTGTTTTTATATTATTTCTTCCATCCATTTTTCCTAAATATAAATATTTCTACTTATATTTTTTCTATTAATTTCTGATTTTTTAATTATTATTATTTCTAATATTATTTGGGCAAATTTCAAATAAAAGAACAGATGTATAAACATGCTTTTCATTAATTTGTGCCTTATGTAACAGTTTTGGAATGGGCACAAGTAGGAGTGTCTGCATGTCTGTTTTAATTAGATACTTCATTTGGAGAAAGCTGGGATAGCCATTTCAAAGGAAAGCCTTGCTCAGGGACACCAACTAATGGCATATAAAATATATTCTTAGGGACTGAATTTCTAATGGTCAACCTTTCCAACTCTTTGGTGTAATGGACGGCACACATGGGCCAGCATCCCAGCCAGAACTGAACAAGTACTTTTACCTGGCCAGGAGGCTGTGCAATGGAAAGACCAGAGTTAAATGAACACTACTGAATATGTTATCCCCCAGTACACTAGATAACAGCCTCCCTGGGAGGTAACCACAAGGAATGCTGGGACCTGTAGTTCCGTGGGACAGTCCTATTGTGTTCCGCTTGATCTCAACCTGGAGAGTCGGAGTTATGGGAGAAGCTGGACAACACTCGCCTGGAGGAGTCAAGCAGAAAGGAGAAGGAAACATTTATATCACTGTGCTGGATTGGGCTCTATAAAATGAAAGAAGCCTGTTAAAGGTGTTTTGTAAATAAAAACTGTTTATTTGCGCCTGGGATTGTTTTAGTGTAGCTGTGTCTGGGGTCTGGAAGTTTGGGGGCTCTGTGGTGCCCCCTCGTGGTCACAATGTTTTTTTTTGCAATAACACAAGCCACAATTCTGCTCTTCTTTGTAGCTCATTCTTCAGAGGAGGTAGCACAAGCCATGTGGGATGTTTACTTCCAACAATCTTACCTATTTCTGATCTTCTTCTTAATGTTCATCATCCTTATCAACTGCAAGAAATAACCTCTTCATTTACTATTTTATAGTAAGACTCCACTTTCTTTCAGAAAAGTTAACCAGAATATATTTGGTAGTGGTCTAGTAATACTTACTGAAAAATAGATAAATCTGAGTGAAACCCTGTGTCTTACCATTTCTGTTCATGGAAATCTTTCAGTCTAGACAACACCAAGGTAATGGCATTGGGATTTTTGTGGTTGACTGCAGACCCGCAGAGCAGCATAATGTAGGGCATCTGTCCACAGCTTTTCATTTAGACTCTGACCTTGTATTGCAGAGTCCTGATGAGTTTTCTCAGTCATTAAAATCTGTGTCAGACTACATTGAGGAGAAATTTTGCATACATCCAAATGATGAGCTTTGATTTGAATTGTGAAGGTTGAAAGAAAAAGCATGCAGAATTCATTACCTTTAAATATGGTAACAGCAGTTCAGCTGATTTGGCAGTATTAGTACAGTAAAAAATGTTTGGGGCAGCCTCCTGTATACTTGGAAGTTGGCTGCAGATGCAAAAGTTGAGGAAATAGCCTTTCCAGACAAGAGTCCAATACAGAACCGAAACAATAGTACAGGCAAGGTGGTTTTAAAGTCAGATGGAGAAAATGATGTCAATCAGGCAGAAGTGGAAGAAACATATTCTGGAGCGGGACCGGAAGTGATATCATGGGAATCCCCTCACTCAGCCACCTGGAGATGTAGTCTCACTCCATTACTTGACCCATGTTTTGCTTTGGAGTGGAGAGTGTTAAACTTCTCAGACCAGTCTTGCCCTAGTATCACAGGAAACGGGAGGTTTTTCAACACGGCCTTAGTCATCTTCTTTAAAGTCCCCTCATAACTGATGTTGCGGGTGTTGTAACACTAAGCGGAGAGTGACAATGAAAATGTTGTTGCCGGAATCCATAAGGGTTAAGACCTTATATCCATTAAAGATTGCCACACCGTTGTGAGAAACTGACAGGGGATTAATCAGAGCGCATAATCACCCTGCCTTGTTTTTGGGCAAACGTTGCTGGGCCGCACCGTGGTTCCTCAGAGCCTGCTCCAGAAGGAGGCGTGGCTCAAGGGTTGGGACACCTGCATGTCAGGTTTCACAAAGAGGCAGTTCTGTTCCTCCAAGGCTCAAAACCACCCGCAGACCCTCGATGACCTCGATAAGGTCTTTCATATTCTTAAAAAATTGTCCCCAGGCTGGCTTGGTCAAATAATCAGGGAGGATATTTACCTAAAGAAAGCAGGGAACCTGCTCAACTATTTTTCAGGTGTTGTTGATGTCTGGCCTTAGCCAGTACCTGATCTTGCCCCACAGACAGAAGTCATGGGTGGAGGTTGGTTGCCCGGGATTGAAGCCCCACTTCAAGATTTTGCTGGCCTGCTGGCCCGGGGCACCCCCACCTTTCGCAGAGGGCTCTGCCTCTGTGGGGTTTAGGTGGTTGGCCTCTTCCCTGGGAAGGTAATAATAAGCCTCATGTATGTTCCCCTCTGAGCTTGGCCCTATTCTGTTGGCCTCCACTGCTCTCTCCCGCTGACCCAGTTTTATGCTGCGCCACTGGGCTAGAGCTGGTGTCAGATTCCTCCAATCCCCCACAAACGACCCATACCCAGCCACTTGGGTGCAGTATTCTCCCACCTGCTCCCATAAGGGTTGAAGTTCTTCAGGGTGTTGTGTCATGGCTTTTTCTAGGTCCAGCTTTTGGTTCCTCAATTTACCAATTGTGGTAAATAAACAAGCCTTGACACAACAAAAAAGATTTGGGGTAATATATATATATAGCTAGGGGTGCTAAACGCCATCCTCACCTTTGCGGAATCCGTTAAAGGAATCTGCCAGTACCCCTTTGTCATGTCAAGTGTGGGCAAGAACCTTGCTTGGCTCAGCCTTTCAAGGAGGTCGTCCTTGCGAGGCATGGGATAAGCGTCAAATTGGGAGACTTGGTTAAGCTGACGGAAGTCATTGCAAAACCTCCAACTGCCATCAGGCTTAGTAACAAAGATGATTGGACTGGATCAGTGACTAAAACTTTCCTCTATCACTCCTAGTTCCAGCATTCGCTTGATTTCCAGCTCCACCTCTACTTTCTTTGATGTTGAAATGTAGGCTCACCTGTACAGATCCGATGCTGCAAACACAGCTGCATCATGGGCACTTCCAGGAGTGCCAATGCAAATGTCTTGTTTCATGCACCTGTCATCAACAAGGGCCTGGAGAACAATAGATGGCCACCCTTTGCGATTAATGTAATCGCGGTAGCCTTCCGTCGGGGGAAGAATAGACACATGCGTGCCATCTAGCGCACCATAAATCTGTGGCACAAGATGCACCAAGGAATTGCGGTATGCAATTTCATTGGCCTCCGCTACAGTCGGAAGTCTGATATAACGCCGCATTAATTTTTCTTTAATAGCGGTGCACACAGCATATACACATTGATGGACGGTAGTTTTACTAACCCCGAAAGTTTCTCCAACTACTCTATACTCGGCGCAGGTTGCCAGCTTGTAAAGGGCGATGGCAATCCGCTTTGGGGGCAACATCAGGACTGATGAATCCACACAACATCTCAAACATCGGCTGTGTCATTCTAAAATGTTGAAGCCAGAGATTTTCTGTGAAGTGTCTCCCCACCACCTCCTCCCAGAAGGTTTTATTCCGTCGTCTCTCCCATACCTGTGGGTTTCGTCGCACTGGGGTACTTTCTTTGAGCTCTAGGGCTATCAGACAAGCAACTGCTTCATTCTGCTGTCGTTTCAATTATTTGTGAAACTGAAATAACGGTAAGCTGGCAAATTTCAAAAAACTGTCTGAATAATCTCTCCATTTCTTTGTTTCTTTGTTTAGTGGAGGGGGTGTAACATGGAAAACAAAAGGTAGATAATTTGCGACATATACAAAATTATGCATGGAAATGGCTCAAGGGCAGATTTTTTTTTTGCAATACAACAAAACTTATGCGACAGTTCGTTTTGGAGGGGATGACATCATCACACACCATTTTATCGATAAAAAGCCAGTTGGATGGAAACAGGCTGGAGACAGCAAATTTCGCACATTTTTTTACGTATATTCTGTTTGTCGATAACAAAGCGTCGCAAAGAACTGTATGGAAACTTGGCTTATGTCATGCGCAGTCAGAGAAGTCCTTCCGGATATCTCACTCACCCCTTCTGGAACAGACAGGATAGCTGACTTCAGCTCCCGTCTCTTTCTGAAAGCTAATTCCTCACCGAAATTAAGGGTGTCTATTAGAGCAAAGAATGAGCGTTGCTGAGCGGAGGAGGGATCGGGATCCCTGTCCTTCCACGGCTTCAGCAAGGTCACATGATAAATCTGCTTGCTTGCTCGATGATTGGGTTGTTTCACCAAATAGCTGACAAGTCCTTTCCTCTCCTTAATTTGGGCGAGTAATTTGGAATGGGAGGTGGGAACCAACACCATTACACAATCCCCCGGATGGAATTCTCGGAGCGTTGTACCATGATTATAATAATGGGCCTGTGCTGCTTGCACCTCTTCCATATGACTTTTTAGAATAGGCTGAATTTTTCCAAATCTATCACGTAATTGTGTGAAATGTAATTTCCTTCTAGGTTTGGATAGCAGGTTTAATATGAAATGAGAAGTGCCACTGACACAAGATGTCACCATTTCATTGGATTTCTCTAAAGACATTGAAATCATGAACCCTAGCCATGTAGTCATATCTTGCTATAAGGAATTCTATGAGCAATATGTGTTTTTATTAATTGACAATTATTTTGGAATGTTGCCTTTTTAAGAAAGCGGAAAGGTGGAAAAATGAAAGTGGTTACAAGTAACATATTATCTCATTTTATTATGCTCAGATTTGTTGCATTTAGTATTTTAATTGAGGAAGGAGTAATAAACAGAATTATAAGGATTTTCATCAGATCCTTCAAGAAAAAAAAAACCTACCTGCCGAGCAGCGCCATAACATACATGTGATAATGTAAATCCGATGTGTAAAGATCTCTGAAACGGAATTTTTAGGAAATCTACATTGGCTTTTCATTTATATTGAAATTACTTTGACAAAATATTTACCCAATTTGTGACAAAAATGCAGCCAAAAATTGCAAAAGAAAATTGCCAGATGATCAGCAAAATGTAAATTATTGCATTCCCTGATTTTTATTTTACAACGTTGCAGTACATTTTATTTTACAGTCATTTCAGCAAGCAGCATGCAGTAGCTCATGGGAGAAGTAGTTTAAGTAGAGCTCTACAGCTGTTCAACATGCACTCAGAGAGAACTGCTGTCATTTGAAATGGAAAGTGTAATTTGATAGGATGAGAGGAATCTCATAACAGAATATTTTTTGTCACATCGCATTCAGCTCATGGCCACTCTTTCTGCCCTCAAGTCACGCCCTTACTGCCATTCACCTTCAACCAAAAAGCTTTAAAGTTATCCTCTGATGTTGTAAAGTAGAAGACAAACTTCTGGAGCATTTCATAATTTGAAGGAGGGACTAATGGCCAGCTGCAGAAACAATACAATATCAAATTCACTGAGCTTTTGTCATCACTGCACATACCCCGTGTTCTTACAACAACAGCAAGAAAAACAATTTATTTCTTAAACAGACTAAACTCACACAATAAATGCTGCAATGGGCTTTAACAGGCCCTGTTTTTTGACAGCCCCCCCAGCCTTGACTCCCTAAGAAGACAAGGAAAAACTCCCAAAAAATCCCTTGTAGGGAAAACAACAATGGAAGAAATCTTGGGAAAGTCAATGTAGAGAGAGACCCCCTTCCAGGTAGGTAGTGTGTGCAATGGGTGTCACAAAATGGGGTAAATACAATGTACAAACAGAACACAAGTAATCCTCTTCACATAGCTAGATGTCCAATCTATGAGTGCCGCCTCAGGAATATAATACAATAGTATAAGATACAAGGCAAAATTCAAGAATAGATAATACCACTCACTAAATAAAGAACTATTGTATATGAGGATAGAGATGTGTTCAAATACATCAAAAAAGTAGAAACTAAGTAATGCTAATTTGGGCTATCCCTGAGTTATCCTGTAATTTTCATGAAAATATTTATGAGTGCTGGTATAGACATTGACACCCAATGACATGCTAACCCAGGTGGTGTTGACAATACAGTTTCTTCAGCCCGTCTCATCCAGGTGCTGATGTAACCATCATTGTCAAGCTCTTTGGAGATTGGTCAATTATGGAGAGCCTTGCAAATATGCTGGCCTCCTCGCTTTGATTAACAGCATTTTCTACATCAGTTTAGCGTTTATAAATGGTTTCTTCTTAATTATTTTTCTAGAACTGCCCTTATTTTGGTTTCCAAACGTACACATTCTCAGTATGCCATCATTATGTCGCTCTTGTCACAGTTTAATGTCAGTCAGAACTATATCAGTGGTAATGAATTGTGGAATAAATCAGCTAATTCTAGATTCTGTTCAAAATATTTATCAGACAAGATACAAAATTCAACCATTATTGTGAATAACATATATATCTAACAATAGTTTAAATATAGTATATATACATATCTTTGTAATTACTGAATATTTTATTTATATTTTTAGCAGGTGGCACGGTGGCACAGAAGTAGCGCTGCTGCCTCGCAATAAGGAGACCTGGGTTCACTTCCCAGGTCCTCCCTGCGTGGAGTTTGCATGTTCTCCCCGTGTCTGCGTAAGTTTCCTTCCACAGTCCAAAGACATGCAGGGTAGGTGCATTGGCGATCCTAAATTGTGGGCTGGCACCCTGCCCGGGGTTTGTTTCCTGCCTTGCGCACTGTGTTGGCTGGGATTGGCTCCAACAGACCCCCGTGACCCTGTAGTCAGGATATAGTGGGTTGGATAATGGAGGGATGAATGTTTCTAGCATCCTTTGTTCTTCTAGAAATATCTCTAACACACGGGGGAAAATAAGTGAGTTAAACTCATCTGAAATATGGAATATTTCAGTCTCTCCAGAGTCTATTTGCGCATTTTCCCTTATGGGTGGCCAGATTCTATTAAGCGTGTTTTCATATTTCCTTATTTCCTGCTATAATGTCTGTATCAGAATGTACACCCTTATTTTTCACCCACGCTTACTCCTCTCATATACAAACAGAGGTACACTACTACTAGGTACCAAACTGAAACCAGCAATGATGTCAAAAAAGGAACAGAACATCAAGCACTAACCAGAAAGTCGAATGTTTGATATAAAAAACATCACTCTTGGCTAAGCTCTAAATTACAAAGGCACAATTTAAGAATTCTCATTTTTTTTGCTTGAGGAGGATGGCTGGTGGACTTCTGAGGTTTGTATTTCACACCTAAAGCAAACCCTTGCATGCACGTTACCATTAGCAAAAGCATCAGAATCATGGGGAAATCTGTACATTTCGAATAGAACTGATGTCATTTCTGTATAAGCTACTGCATTGAGAAAAATATCATAGCATTCTCAAAACTGTATTGAAAACTTAATTATATCTTAAAATAAGGAAATATAAATTGGGACTAATGTATGGAACTGTACCTTGTAATTCAGGTCATCTAACCACCTTGGAACAAGTTTTCAAAAACCTGTGCTTCTAAAATACTTTTCATTTTGCTTAGATCCCATCTCCTGTAGCTATACCACGTTGGTTATATTTATCATCTTTACAGAAAGGAGCAGAACATTTGCACCATGACTAAGCACTGCTGCCCCTCAGCGTTAGGTTTCTGGATTCATTTTCCCAGGCGAGTTGTTTTCTGTGTGGAGTGTGCAGACTTTCTTAATGTCTATGCCAGTTTACTGCAGGCCCTATGGTGTCCTCTCACATCCTGTCCTGTATGGATGGGCACAGTCCTTTGTGTCACACTAGGGTGCTTAACTCAATACCAGAATGTTGGTAGGTACAAGAGTGATGCTCTGGGCTTAAAATATGGTTGAGAACAGTAATCTCCCTTAGAAAGCATGCTACTTTTGTCTGAAGTTCTGACTTATTTTCAGGTACCAAGATGGTTTGAAACGAAGCAAAGAGATGGAGGAAGTGAAAGATGAAGAGGACAAACAATATGAGACTCAAAGAGATTTAGAAGAAAACAAAAATAAAATGGAAGCCAACAAGGAACAGATAAAGAACAGGTTGGACATCAAATAAAGAAAGGCCTTTGTTATGTGTGTGTTTAGAAGGTTACATAAATTTCTTTGTAACATCTCCTATTAATAAAACATCTGAGTGATAATAGTTATTGATTTAAGGCTATTGATTTTTTTTGCCCATCTGTATTTTCATAGGGTATTCCTTTTAGATTACCACACCTTCTCACTTACGGCAATACATGCACTGCTAAGAGTAGCAAAAAGCTTCAATGGTAATTGCAAATGCAGGACCAGCATGTTGTGTAATTAATTCCCACTGGCAATGGCCTTGCATTTAAATTTTAAGGAATTAATCATTAAGATTTTATGATTTATGGACCCGGTTTTATTCTTTTATTTTTGATATGAGGGTTAAAGTTTATTTAACTAATTTCACATCATTTTGTTTCTTGTGAGTTTCTATTCTGGAAAGATAATCTAGTGACTAGATTAGATTCAGTAACAGTCATTCTAAAAGATTAATAATTCATCCTTTATTTGGTGATTAATAGATTTGTGTAATTGTGTGTAATATGGTAAAATCAGCACCTGTTGACCAAAATAACAGGGTTAATAGCAGAATGTTGAGTATGCAAAACTATGCAGCAGAAATGCTGGAGAAATGAAAATGGGTAAAAGTAGGCTTACAGTTGTGAGTATGCGAGGCCGGCAATTTGAGACTTACGAAATTGTACCTAAGTGCACTGTGCTATTGTGACATTCTTTTGAGTTAATAAAGATAATAAAGAAGATAATAAAGCTATTGAGTTAATAAAGCTATTGTACTATTCATAACCTGAATGTCTTTTTCCATACGAACAACTATAAACCTATTTTTGCAAACACTTGTATAGTAGGGAAGAGTTTTTGGCCAGTCATTAAGCAATGTCGTGTCTTAAACATGTCACATTAAAATCAAATGCCTTATTTTGCATGATTATTCTCTTTTGAGTGTACTGGTTAGTGCATCATTCATCCATTTTGTGTACCTTCTGTTCACATTATTTAGTGTTCCCTAAGCTTTTAATTTAAGTCATAATTGAGATTTTAATCAATAAATACAATATTACTTCACTATTAGGTTTAAGAAGTATAAATAGGTTGTAGATGTTTTTATAGCCTTTGAAGTATTATTTGACAATTTTGCTGTTGATGTAATGTAGTTAATTTTCTTTTCTTTTTTTTTCTTTTCACAGGAAATTCGAGGATGCTTTGGGATTCATTAATAAATTATTTCCAAAGGTTTTCCAACAGCAGCAGCTGTTGTGGATATCTATTGTAGTTGTAGTGGTGTTAGTTCTCATGGGCGGAATTTTCACATCTTTTAACAAATCCTGTACTGACGTTTCAGGCAAGTCCACTGAGGAAAGTGTGTGCAATGGAGAAAAGTCATATTTCAGTTGGAACAGCTGACTTTAGGTCAAGGAATAAAGTAGTGATAAAAGCTATGGGTAGGATATTCAGGTTTATTTTGACAACTAACATTTCATTATGAATTCTACATTTGTAGTAACAATTTAACCAGTCATAAATTTAGAATATTTTTTTATCAAACTAGTGGCATTGTTATGTAAAATATAATAACCATTTAAGGAAAGTTTATTTTCTTTGACTATGAAACATTTATAAATAAGTCAATCATTTTTCAGTATCTTTGCATTCCATGAATTTCATTGTGAACATCTGTAGCAAAGGTTATTCAATATACTTGAGGCCAGATTGGTCAAGCTATATGCAGTACAGGGGAATGCAAATAATTTGAGTTTAATTTATTCACTGCACTGCTGTAGCCTTATTACTTGTAACAAACTATAAAGACATCAAAAAGGCAGAAATGGCTCAATTAGCAGACAGAAATGATGGCTTATATTCTTAGGGACTAATTTATAAAGTGATCACATGCTCAAATTTATGAATAGATTTGCTGATATCCACAAAAATTATATTTTTTCATCATATGGCATTTTCTGTGTTGCAAACTCAGAGAAGTATACTTTAATATTTGTCTTAGTTTGCCACTTGGTATATATACTTGTGCAAGTCACGTTACCTGTCAAAGTTAGGTAATAGAATCAATTTTAAAATACTTGATGTTTCTTGCCCTACATAAACCTCCAAGTCCTTTCCCCTCTTGCTGCTCCTTCTGCTGGTACTTTCCCATAAAGCCTTCCTCTCAAATTTCGTTATTTTGGGACGCTTTGCTCACCTCCCATGTGCTTTTATACCTCTTGTCTTTAAAAAGTGATATGCCCTCTACTCCTTTACTTCCCCTCATGTATCACACTTATACTTTTTTCCATCATGTTGACCAATCAGAAGAAAAGAAAAACTGGCCAATCAGATTGGTATGAGAGACCAAACATGCTGACTTTACCATTTTATTTATAATAAATATATTATATGTATATATATATATATATATATACACTAGGAGGCTTTACCCCATGCTCGCTTCGCTCGCCAACCTCCGGGCTGGTGCTATGCGCTAGCCACATTGCAGTTCAGCCGCTCATGTACGGGAATGCGGATGTACAATTTAAACAGATTGTTATTTTCATGGGAATTGCTACATATGCATAGTAGCTCTAATTAATTTAAATTACAGCAAGTAATTAACCATTGTGTGACTTGCCCGAACACCATCAGACAAACACCGCATCTTTATAAAAGTCTTGTTTATTTTCTTCTAAATACACACTGTAGCCGCCAATATATAAGGCGAAGTCAGGCACGGGTAAGACGCATGTCAAAGAAATCTCTCAGTCCAAAAGTTTGTTTCAAAAATATTTACTGAAAGTTAAAAGCAAATAATCCATACAAGAATAAAAGGAAAAATAGTTACACACATAGAATAAAGGCGAAAAAATGTATCTTCTATAAACTTAGCTTTTCTTAAGAAGCTTTGGTTATTTCTATACTTAAAGGTTATTTATTTCTTCTTCTGTATGCTTTAAACATACGGTTTAACTCTTTTTTTAATTTTTTATTTTACGTGTTACTTCACACTCAAAAGGCCCGTAGGCCGTTGGCACATAGACATGCGCCTAGGCACGGTCACGTGCGCAAGCACAAACGTGAACACAAACAAGGACACGGTTAAAAAAACGTATGCCTCTGTACCTTACACAAGGCGAGGCTAGACACTAACTGAAGAACATTGTTTACTCAAAACTGTTAAGAAATGACAGGAAAATACCAACTCAATTCTATTCACGGGGGTTATAGGAACCTCCCATATTTTATGCATTATCATTTAATAAATATTCATACATTTTATAGAACTAGGAAAATGGCTCTTACACACACAACTCAGTCCCGCACACCACACTATGCTTCTTGCCCCAATCACCTTTCTCCTGGGCCTTTCTCTCACTGTCCCTGGACTGCCTTTTCCTCTCTCCACAGGAGCCTTGTCCCGCTCTCATTCCCAACTCCAGCTCCCAGACCGTAGGAAGGCAGGCCCTTATATTCTCACCCGGATGTGCTCCAGGTGCTCCCTTCGACGTCACTTCCTGGTGTGGTGGAAGAGTACTCGGAAGCACTCCGGGCGTCCCTGGAGGGATCCATTTCCATCTTTCCGGGTGTGGCGGAAGTACATCAGTCCCGGGCCCTTTGAGACTCAGGGCGTCCCCTGGTGGTGGCCATGGATCCCAATAGGCATAATGCCTCCTTATTCTTCTCCCGTGATCCTCCTCTGATCCACAGCAGTTGCCCCCTCATTGCCCGGAGGATGTACATGCCACATTCCAGTCCTTCCAGGCGTCCTGGCCGGGTCGCAGCCCCAGCGACTTGCCACACCATATTAAAAAAGAGTAAAACGTAATCATTTGAAAGTAATTTATGTTTCATGTTGCGTTAGAGTTTTTTGTTGCATTATACAATTTTGTGCTGTTTGGATTTGAAATTAACATGCAAATACTTTTTAAACTTACACTTTTAATGTAAACCTTCAGTTAAAAACATTTTTTTTAATTACATTTTCGTCATTATCACATTACATTTGAATCTGTGTTTGGGCTTATATCATGACAACACAAACGTATAACTGCCCGTGAGTAAATTTCGTTTCTTTCTCTCTACTAAATAAAACGACTTTTTTGAATGTTTGTCTCTGTGATTTGTTGATTGTCTTTGCAAAATCTATTACAATGGGAAACGTTTTAATACGAATGGCATATCAAGATCTCCTTTGGTGTCTAATGTTATCCATGGGAGATGTACTACATTACGTTTCTTGGATACAACCTTCTTTCAACAGTAATTCGGGTGGTAGAAGACTGTATGGTGTTAACAGTTGTAGATATTCTTCAGGATATTGTAAGTTGATGTTTTCATCTTCCGCACGATCACCGTTGTTTCAGCCTAGTCTATAGTTAATGTATTTAACCAATTTGCCGTGTAACCGATCGACAATTTTCACGTTAAATCATTTGACTTCATTGTTTCTCTGTGGTAGGATTGCCCATGTACTCATTTCTTCTCTTGATAATCCTTCAGGATGAAATTCTTCAATAAGATTTGGACATGATAAGTCTTATTTTATTGGGAACTTATAGTGAGGAAAATGTAAAAAATTCTATGAGCTAAGAGAGCAGGAACTGTGTCTGTCATAAGCATTCACATGAATGAGAGGTGAATAGGGCCGTGTGGGGTGGTTGAATATGGTTGAGAGGAGGGTGGGACTTGAAAAAATCTCATGGCCAAAGTCTCACCTCGCGGGACTTGAAATTATCTCTTTCAAAAAGTCTTGTCTCAGGATTTCCTTTTATAATACAGAGATTTTTTTTCCTTTCTAACATCACTCCTGAGGACAGCTTAGAAAACATTTCAACATGAAAAACTATTTTACTGATACAGCAGTAATACAGCTTATTAAAAACACAATAGAACCTAAACATTAAATCATTTTTATAGCATGGATCCTCCCTAAAAAACTGAAAGACTGTGCTTGAATAACCAGGAACCCCCTAAAATTTTTAACAAAATAAAAAGAAATATTTTCTTTATACAGCACTACCCTAGTTAAATGCAGTAAAGTGAACCATCATCTCTAAAAGCACAAACATGTGCTGCTGTAGAATGTTTCATAATCTTTCTGTTTATTTTTGTATTTTTTATTTCTCTCCATGTCATTGAAGCAGTATTGCTGAAGCTGAGGCGTATCTGTCCCTGCCCATTTTCCTGCAGTTGTGGAGACCCCTGCTTAAGTCAGAATCATTTTAGACAAAAGCCACTCTAGGTTGGAAAGCTAAGCTTAGAGAAAATCAAGAGCTAAGGAAGATGTCACCTAAATGCAAAATAGAGTAATTAAAAGCAAAGGAGAAACAGGAGAATATAATAAGCTGTAAACCTGAGCAGAAATTCCTTAAACCTTGTGCAGTGATAAAGAGTTAATAGTTTTTTATAATATTCTCTTCATTAATAATTGACTTGAGTTATCTGACAGACCAGTGCACTGTGCAATGCTGCTATCTAAAAGCCAGAAATTACAAATGACAGGAAATGGTATACAGTAAATTAGATGCATAAAGCCAAGAGTTTTATAATAAAATAGAAGATTTTAAAATAGAAGAAGTGGCCGGGGAGAGAGAAGTCTGGGCCTCTCTGCTCAAGCTTCTGCCACCGCGACCTCACCTCGGATAAGCAGAAGAGGATGGATGGATGGATGGATGGAATTGCAACTTAGAACATTAGACATTATTCACTTGCAAATGTTCTTTTTAATAATATTAAACTTTCCCTTTGGTACCATGTACAACCAAAAAAAGTTAATGAAAGAAATAAATCATAAACCTAAACAGAGTAGATGTATGGGAAGGACAAAACATTTTTGGTAGCAACATCAGTGTAGTGTTTCAGACTGAGTTAAAAAAATTAAAATAGATTATTAATGTTATTAATTAAATCAGAAGTAAGTAATATTCAGTAATCTGTTTTTGTAAATAACTTAAGGGCCCCAAATTGCCCCACAAGGTATTTTGGCATGACTTCATGCTTCTAATGGTTTGATGGCTACTTTTTGAATTACATCAATCTGTTCCTCTTTAAGTATACCTATATTGTGCATAATTATACATATAGTTGTTTAAACTGCATTTATAGAAAATATCAACTGTTCAGGGAAAAATAAAAGAAAAAAACTCATCACTCAGAAATTCAGTAGACATATTACCCATCTCTTGCTGTTCTCAACATATTAAACCATCATCTAGTAGATTCAGTGTTTGTGAGCCAATCATGTTAAGTATATTTCAGTTATATATAAATTCAGCAGAGGGCAAACAGCAACTTAGAATAAGCATGTCTGTGTGGTACCTTTATTAATTTGAAAAACATATTTTCAATTATTCCTCCTGCTTATTTCATACTTTTTATTTTTCAGTCTTTCATTGTGCTGTTAAGGTGTTTTAGGGTGGTTATACATAAATGTCTGTCTGAAATCGAGATGCATTGTCACTTTCTCAGCAGTAGCATTTGTGTTAAGTTTATTTAGGATCTGAGGTAAGAGTAACATTGCATAAAATGTTTTGGGATATGATCACTTTTTAAATTAAGTCCTAGCGGTCTTGACATTTAATAAGACATTTTGGAATCATTCATCACTTTACTGGTATATTCTGTGATACCAAACAATGAGAACAAACAATGCAAAAATATTCATAGTAGTGACAAAATATGGTAACATCAAGGACACAATACTATTTCACATGTGTGCTGAAAACAACATATGAACTAAATATGTGTATCATAAAAAGCTTTTCATAGCAGTGGCCACCTCATTTAAAGTATGTTGTACAATCACTGAACATTGTTATAATGGTGGATCTACTACACAAAAGTGACAAAAGCTGATGATAATGTGACCTAGTGACTAAACTACTCAGCTTCAAGTTGCAAGGTTTCTGAATTAGTCCTTACCACTGACCCTTTTTGAAATCCTAAGCAAGTCAAATTCAAGAAATGTCATATATGAATAATTGTAATTTATTTAAATAAGTTATAATGTGTCATGAAAAACAGACCCCAAACTGATGTCATTCTGACATAAAAAGGAAAAAGTTTGTTTTTGAAGAGCAAAGTAGAGCAAAATGCACACTAAACAACAAAAGTGTTGACATTAGTCCCAAACTGCAAGATAAAAAGTACAAAAAGTGGCAGACAAACTGTATAAACTGTAGTAGAGTTTTTAACCCAGACTTTGGCTGTACTTAACATCTCATAATGAACTTTCAAAGGCAGCACACAACAGTCAATAGTCTGCACACAGCTATTTATAACGATGTACCAGCATGAGGCAGATTTTGCCTTGTTGTTCAGCAGATAAGCAGCATGCGTGTTAAGAAGGACCAAGCAGTTCCACCACATGCAGTTCCTGCTTCATGCTGTTGTGTCTGGGAGATACAGATGTCCCACTGGGAAACAAGTATTTCAAGAATGCTGACACTATCTTCAAACATAATTTTGCTGATATTGAAAAGGGCAAGTGAAATAGCTATACAATTAAATGCATTTAGAGAGGCGGATTAAACTAGAATGGAAAACTGACTGCCGTCTTTATTGTTTTAATTTTCAATTAGAGTAACAATTTTTACATTTTACAATTGCATGCCTGATTTCATCACCATTTACAACATGTGAGTGTTTCCCTGGGGTTACCACTAAAAACAATTTCCTACAAACATTTTATTTAGAAATAGGAATCAAAATTAGAAAGAGCAGGTAGATTAACAACAACATCATTTCACAGGCAATCAGTTCTTAATACAATATATGTATAATATAGAACACAGAAATGCCCATCCAACCATTCATTATTGGTCCGGTTCAGGGCTGTAGAAGGCCATAGCTTGTCCTAGCAATTATGAGCACAAGGCAGGAACAACCCTGGACAGTGTGACACACAGACACCAAATGACACTGGGAACAAGAAGACCTAATATACTATATAAGTAGCCTAAGATTCCATCAAAAAAGCACAAAATTGAAATATGTTGAATATGCAACACACAATTATCAAAATGGAAACCAATAAACCAAGGAAATGAAATCATTAATAAAATACTGGTTTATCACCTCTATCTGGACGTGTCAAACACAATTCTCCTGTGTCTCAGAACCAATGATTCATTGACTTTGCATTGAACCTTTATGTATTAGTTTGTGCCATCTTATTCCGTCAGGAATTAACCCTCAAGTGATCATCAGACCATTACAGGGTGCAGTCACTCACACCCGCGTATCGGAGTTTGATTTTCAAATGGGTCAAATTGTTATAAATTGGGAAAGGAAGATAGAAGTTTGAAGGTTAGGTAGTGCTATTCACTAATCATGGTGCCGGAGAGTGGCCATGCGTTGCTTGTTGCTTAAGTGCATACAAGTAAGAATTGCACTGTAGTCTGTAGATGTGACTATAGTGGCCATATTACCCATAACCCAAGATAGCAATTTAAAATTTTTTTTTTTCATTATTTTCTATTGCATTTTTTACATCTTGTGATACTTTTCCCCTACTGCCACTATGTTTCACCCACTTTGACTCAGACTGCCCTGTGCTTACGGGTAAATGTTCTTTATATGTGTTTTTGAGATATGTTTGGCTTGTTCCTTCTATTATATGCGGCTAATTTGTGTCCAGATTAATCATTTGTGTGCATGTAATGATCATCTTTTCCATGCTGAAATTTGAGTCATCCACCCTGCTAGATAAAGGTCAGCAGATGGCAGAACAAAAACACAAATATCCTTTATTCTTTGACATTTCTAGCACCACGTGTCCATGCTTGAAATCTTTTTATTTGGCAGAGTGTGGAGATACACACAATAGCAATTATTATGATCATCGTGTCAGCACAATTGGAGGAGTTCTTTGGTAAAGAATGATGTGGAGCAGTTCCAGACACTTAGTAGCTCCTTATCCTTGTGGTTCTGTCCATCTTTGTTGCAGGCTGTCACATTACTGAGTGTCATTATCTTGATGTTTTCATTTTTAATCCATTGTCTTTAGAATAATTTAAAAAAAAAACCTGTAACTGTATGCAAACAATTTAAATAAATCTGATAAAGTATTATACTGTACTAGGGCACTCATTTACCCACTTAATGAAGTGACAAAACTGGTTCTTTTCAGCTGTTGAGTCTTGAATCTTCTAAAATAAACCATGGTGTGCATTAATCAGTTAAAATAATTTGTTCAATGATATCAAAAGCTGTAAACTACTACTGAACAATTTACAAATAATAATTTAATTGTCCATTTTCTAGGACTGGAGCATGTGACTAGCAAAACACCATTAGAACACTTGACAACTTTTAACGATTGCTAATGTATTTATAGTGCTGTAAATGTTTGAAACATTTTAGAACTTGTTTACCAAATTTACTCAATGATAAAGTCTTTACAAAAATGGATAATTTAATGAGGGCATTTGCAGGAGGGTGTAGTGAACGATCCAACTTTTGGTCTGCTTTCTCAGGTTAGATTCATCTAGTTGTTTATTATAATATTTTAAAAATGAATGAGTGATTTTATTTGATAAATAATCTATAAACACTTATTTAAGAATTGTAATGGTTTAAAAATGTAGAAATAAACAAATAGGATTTTATGTAGTTTATCTTTGTGTATGCACAGTAGTAGCAGAGGTTCATATCTGTACACATACAGCTTCTGATTTACAGTATGTGAGTATTACTCTATTCTTGTCAACTTTTGCACTTTGTTTTTATGTTGTGGTGCCACTTTCTTGTGTCTTCAATTAAAATAACTTGATAACATTGTGCCACTTGTGTTGTTGTCTTCCAGTTTGTAAGTTTAACTGTAAAAGAGAGGCCAAACAGCACATCATGCATTGCTGTGTTCAGATTACACACTATTGTATGTTAGATTGGCTGGCTTGGGATACAGTAGTTGTAAAAACTGTTCCAGGCTGTAAAGAGATAAAGAATTACACAACAGAAGGGCAGACTAACAAACAAAAGAGGAACTTTTTTTACATAAAACATTTAGAGGTTTGTGTGTGTTTTATATTATTTAAACCAAAAATTTAAATATATTTGGGTAGACTTCTAAGGCTCTCTATATAGCTTGAAGCAAAAGGTTAAATTCATAAATCAAATAATTTCACCACAAAATACTGACATCTTAATTCCGACACACACTGCAGTCAATCAGTCAGGCAAACTTTCTTATCACAAAAAATAAGAAATCAATATAAAGGAAACAAAGATTTATTGCCTGAAAGTGTAACTAAATGCTTCATTTTAATAATTTTAGATTTTTAGAGTCCTTCCTTTATTTCTTATATACAAAGCAGATGAAAAGTCACCATAGCATCTCACACCCAAATAAGATTGCGTCAATACAGGGAAATCTCCACAGATGACAAGATCAATAAAATGATAAGCAAATATAAGTAATAAACTCAAAGTAGATTTCTAGAAAACCAAACCCAGAATAAATTACTGATTGAATCCAAATAAATCTATGAGCTTTCTCTAACAGCTTTGCTTCACAACATGGCAATAGAAACCATTCAGTTTAGGATACCAGTGACGCTAGGAGTAGACTAGAGATTGCCAGAGCCACCTTGAATAATCTGACCAATCATATTTATTGGTTGCTTATTCAATTTAAATTACATAGAGCCCTTCTGACTGAGTAGGCTCAGATGACGACTGTACAGGCAAAGCAAAGTATCATGTCATACAGAAACAAAAAAAGAAAGAAATAGCATTATAGCACTCTGATACAAAAGAGTAAAATTCACCAATCAAAGCCCAGCAAAGCTTCTAGAAATGACAGCAGCAAAGATCTTTAAATGTGAATATCTGGTACCAACACCCATGTCTTTGCCACTTAAAAGCCTAACTTTTAGGTTACAGGGGCATAACATTCAAGGAAAATGAGCAGATTTAATGAACTGGGATTGAATTTTGCAGCTTCCTCACCATCTGGAAAAGTCTTTATTATTCTCGGTCACCTGCAATAAAATAGCACGATGGCCTAATTCAGCAGGTTCTTAATTAGAAATCAGTCCCCTCCTTGTCATGCCCATGTTTGTGTTTTGTACATGTTGGTGCAGGTTCAGCTTAGCTTCTTCAGGGAACATTACACTTAGTTTTACATGTCCAAAATGCTCAATTTATTTAAACTTAATAGAAGATACACAAGAATGGAATACCCAGACTGGGAACTTGATAGATATAGATAACAGATCATCAAATTAACATTCTTTCTTTGATGTATCTAATTCCATTCTATATTTTTCAGTGTCAAATCAGTGCCCCTCCTGTTTATTTGACCTCAGTTTAATGGCAACCTATTGCATTAAGTGAGCAACCTAAATCAATTATAATATTTTAGGCAAAGAGTGAGTTGACAGTTCAGAGAATATAACTCTAAAAAGTTAAGTCTTCTGTGTAAAAGTCACTCATTTGCACCCAAGACATGAACTCGTCATTTTGTAGCATGAGTGACAATACTGAAAGTCATGCTCTCATCATTTAAGACTATTGGAATTCCCAGTTTGCTTTTCTCAATTCTAAAATACCTCCCTGGAGCTAAACTGGACTCTCATGCTGGAGAATAAGTCTCCCCCATGTGTTGTGCTTTATAAATATATCCATAATTAGGTATCTCTTGAGATAAGGGACTTTCTATATTAAAGTTATTGGCACAGGTCATTCACAGATGTGTTTTTACCAAAACCAAAAGGACAAAACATTTATTTTTGTTCAGGACGGAGCTAAGATCCGAGCTGTTGGGTATATTTCTCTGAATGGTATCATATTTGAAATACATATGAAGTACAAAATGTAAATAGAACATAAATAAATAAAGAATAACAAAAATAATTGTATAAAACAAAAATAATAATAATAAAAATAATTGAAAAATATGAGCTCTATTGCAAACTAAGCTGTTCCTCCTACTAGATCCCAACTATCTTAAGGTACAGTCTGTAGCTGAATCCAACAAACATTGGAAAAAAAAGGCTGTCACACAGTTGGAAAACACCAAGCACAGGATGGAGTCCAAGATCGACTGTGCCTAGTGAGTTACTGACAAACGGCAAGTGATCTTTGTAATTCATATTCTACAACAACAACAACAACATTTATTTATATAGCACATTTTCATACAAACAGTAACTCAAAGTGCTGTACATATTAAAGAATAGAAAAATGAAAGGCACAATTATAAAACAAAATAAATCAACATTAATTAACATCAAATAAGAGTAAGGTTCAATGGCCGGGGGGACAGAAAAAACAAAAACTCCAGACGGCTGGAGAAAAATAAAATCTGTAGGGATTCCAGACCATGAGACCGCCCAGTCCCCTCTGGGCATTCTACCTAACATAAATGAAACAGTCCTCTTTGGATTTAGGGTTCTCACGGAAGGGCTTGATGATGATGATGGTCACGTAGACTTCTGCCTTTTAATCCATCCATCATTGTTGGAGCATCATGAAGCTTTGAGTAGGTGGAGGTGGCGCAGGCCACCACCACAAAGAAACCGGAAAAAAGAAACAGAAAAGAGAGTAGGGGTCAGTACGGATTTTAGAGACACCATGAATAGTTATTATGAGGAAATTGAACATATAGAGTATCAGGATTAAGTTAAATTAAGATTAAAATGAAGTTATAGAAAAGCCATGTTAAAGTAATGTGTTTTCAGCAGTGTTTTAAAGTGCTCTACTGTATCAGCCTGGCGAATTCCTATTGGCAGGCTATTCCAGATTTTAGGTGCATAGCAGCAGAAGGCCGCCTCACCACTTCTTTTAAGTTTTGTTCTTGGAATTCTAAGGAGACACTCATTTGAGGATCTGAGGTTACGATTTGGAATATAAGGTGTCAGACATTCCGATATATAAGATGGGGCGAGATTATTTAAGGCTTTATAAACCATAAGCAGAATTTTAAAGTCAATCCTGAATGACACAGGTAACCAGTGTAGTGACATCAAAACTGGAGAAATGTGTTTGGATTTTCTTTTCCTAGTTAGGATTCTAGCAGCTGCATTCTGCACTCGTTGCAAACGATTTATGTCTTTTTTGGGTAGTCCTGAGAGGAGTGCGTTACAGTAATCTAGTCGACTGAAAACAAACACGTGAACTAATTTCTCAGCATCTTTCAGCAATATAAGAGGTCTAACTTTACTTATGTTTCTTAAGTGAAAAAATGCTGTCCTAATGATCTGATTAATATGCGATTTAAAATTCAGATTACAGTCAACAATCACCCCTAAACTTTTTACCTCCGTCTTGACTTTTAATCCTAATCCTAATTCTACTGCATCATCAATCACAGCAGGTTGACTGAAAAGGAGATATGTGGTAAAAAAAGAGTCTTAGAAATAGCAATTCATAACAGATCTGAAACACTTGCCAGTTGATTTTTTTGATCCAGTAAAATGAGAAAGTAGCCTTCATAATGGCATATTACGTCTCAGGTTCTTAGTAGAATGACACATTTTGCTTGATCCAAACACCACATTGAAATTTTTGATTTTTAGATCTGCAGACTTTTTATACTTAACAGTATTACTGGCTTTTCACTAGTTGTCCTATACTCTAGGTTACAGCCACTATTTTCAATTCAAATTGTTATTATTATTGATTATCATGATTATTTCACTAATAGATCAGAGCAAGGTGGGGTTCATGGATTGATTATGAGCTTTATATTCTAATACACACTAAAATGGTGACATACCTGCAGCACTAAATCCTAATGCATTTCATAAATATTACTCTTAGGGCAGTAGTTTATTCTAGTTTAAATAAAATGACAATGTAGATAAGGCACCACTGGGGGCAAGCCCTGAAACAACTCAGAACAAAAAAACAATCCATTGTAGGGCCCACTCACATGCACTGGAGCCAATATTACAGTCACCAGTTAACCTAACCTGCATGTGTTTGGGGGTATTCAAGGAAATCTTGAGTAGTCAGAGAGCCACAAAGACATCTGGAGAAAATATGGAGACTCCACATGGACAGTGACCATAAGTGAGATTCAAGCCCAGGACATTGAATTTGTGAGGCAGTAATGATAATCACTTCCCTACTGTGCCAATCCTTTATGTCCAAAAGTTTATTTTTACACACAAATACAAATCTATCTCAAAATACAGAAGACATTGAGCACCTTTATTACATTTTCTGAAGGCTGGAATACAGAGTTGAAAATACTGTACATCACGTCCACAAGGAGCCACAGATGGCCACGAGTCACCACTGTAGCCAGGCAGTCAGCAGGATCTGATGCACCTGCCTGAGAAAACAGTGACCAGTTGGCAAGGATAAACACAGTCACAAGGAGTGAAATCACTTGACTCCCAAGGCAGTGATTGTCTAACCAGGGAAGCCAGAGAACAAGAGAAAAGCCAACCGTTTTCTGTATGTTTAATGAGATGGCCAGGGAAACACCAGTCAAGGGAGGTTCACTGTTTTGAAAGCTATGAATGGGGATACTGATGGAAGAGTTGTCCCCTGTAGTGCCCTTACAGCATATACCTGAAGATCCACATGACAAGAACTGTGCCTAAAAGTACAGCAGGTGTGGCTGAACACTTGGTTGTAAACCCTGACTTTGTTTTCTCCAAACAGAAGCCTCAGATCCTGGACCAATGTTCAGGATTGGTCAGACAAATTAACCCGATCTCAGAACTGGCAGCTGGGTCCTGTCGGATTAAACTGGAAATGAGGCTGTGTCAGTGATGAACCAGTATATCAGCTGGTGTGAACCACACTCCCTTACCTGGCCAGGAGGCCTGGATAACGGAAGGTCAGGGAGGGAATGACAATATCTCCTTTCTGTGCCATGACCCAGATATGGAAGGAAATTACAGAGGCTGCAGTGGAAATGGTGTCCTAACATCCACTGAGTGACACCCAGGATGGACTTGGGAACCGGGAAAGATAGTAGAGCAGCAGTTCTCAAACTTTCGTATTTCGCTAACCCCCTTTTCTACCTGGAATAATTCTGCGCCCCCTGCATAATATAAGATAGATGAGAATAACCCATGATACAACTAACAAAGGTATGATACTTATGCGGTGTCGAGATATCCTATCATTTTTACTTCCATAAGATTTGCATGTGTTCAGCTAACTTCGATGAAATATTTGCAATTTTTTTTTAAAGTGCTTTAATAACTGTTAACATGTCTTATGTGGCTTTTGACAGTAATTCTAATCCCAAAAACAAATAATAAATTACTGTATTTATTCTTATTTAATTATTTTTAATGTAAAGAAACGATTAAATATGTTTTAATTTTTAAAAATCTCATAAACGAGGACACCGATGAAGTCAATCTGCACGAGACGAACGTATTTTTTTCCGACAAATATTATACGGCTGTTAGTTGCATCATGAAAATAACCCAATATGCAGTAAATTATTTAACTCAATTTGGCAATATTGGGGGCAGCACGGTGGCGCAGTGGGTAGTGCTGCTGCCTCGCAGTTAGGAGACCCGGGTTCGCTTCCCGGGTCCTCCCTGCGTGGAGTTTGCATGTTCTCCCCGTGTCTGTGTGGGTGTGCTCCGGTTTCCTCCCACAGTCCAAAGACATGCAGGTTCGGTGGATTGGCGATTCTAAATTGTGTGGGTGTGTTTGTGTGTGTCCTGCGGTGGGTTGGCACCCTGCCCAGGATTGGTTCCTGCCTTGTTGGCTGGGATTGGCTCCAGCAGACCCCCGTGACCCTGTGTTCGGATTCAGCGGGTTAGAAAATGGATGGATGGCAATATTGGCTATGCTGCCAATGTGGTGCAGTCAAATCGCATTATCACCTGATCTACTGTTACCCGAATGTTTGCGACAGATACCAATATGTCACAAATTTTCTGGAATGAAAATACGTGACTATAAAAGTAGCAGCAGCGGTGCCGCTCGTCATTAGATCTATGCCTTAGAAATGTTTTATTTTAATTTTAGTTATAATGCATTCGTTGTAATTATATGCTTACAAATTTAAATTTGAAATAAAAATGTAAAAAAATTATTTTGATGTCTTGTTCATTTATTCGACGCCCCCCGAGGGTGGTATGCCCCACAGTTTGAGAACTGCTGCAGTAGAGTGAGTGAAAGCCTGCCATGGGCAGAGCGTTCCCCTGTACACTGGGTGGCAGCATCCTGTCTGGAACACCCAATTTTGGACAACTGCAGGGCAGCATGGAAGAGAAGAGGATTGAATTGTGCACTACAAGGTACTGTTTGCCAATAAACCTAACCTTGGTTAAACCCAGGAAAATTCTTGTGTAGTTGTGTCTGGGAAATGAGCTGCTGGTACGCCACCTAGTGGCCACAATCATCAGTTGAAATTTACACAAGAAACTTTGTTATGAGTAATATTTAGGTGGAATAAAATGAACAAACATATTAAAGGGAATATAAGACATAATATGAGCTTTAAGAAATGCCCCTTTGAAATGTAACAATACAGAGACAAACAAGGGAATGAGCTAAAGGTGAGACACAAAGACTTTCTTATACACAATAACTTGACAGAATATTATGGTTACACAGATAAAAAGAGGTGACAAAAGGTGTGTATGAAATTGTATCAATAATCCAACTAATTTTTCTGAAATGATAAGGGAGTTTGCTGCTGCTTGCTTGCTCACATACAAACTGTCTGCCTATAACAGTGGTTCAACATCTTATGGATTTCATCACACCATCAAACCTTTAGACCATTTTTCCAAAAAAAAATCACCTGAGCCACAAACACAAAGCAGACCTTGCTCAGAAATTGATGATGTCCTGTTTTTCTGTACCTTCACAGCTAAGTTACACCAACATTAAAAATCAAGTTAATTGCTATTTTTCCTCTAATGTTTGTTTGAGTCATCTACTATCTGTTTAGAGGTGTGTGGGATTAGCAGTAGGCTGTGAGGTTAAAGAACATCTATCTATCTATCTATCTATCTATCTATCTATCTATCTATCTATCTATCTATCTATCTATCTATCTATCTATCTATCTATCTATCTATCTATTGTCACAGACGGCTGGGGTTCTTACCCGGCCGGGATGCCTAGAAGGCCCGGAAGGTGGCAGTAAAAGCTTCCGGGTCAGGAGGACACAACCGTCCTGGAGCAGGAGAGGACCACGGTAGAGGAGGAGAGACTTTCCAACTCGTTGGGACCCATGGCCACCGCCAGGGGGCATCTTAAGCCTCCTAGAACCTGAGAGAACATTACTTCCGCCACACTTGTCAAGATGGCGGAGGAACCTGCCAGGAACACCTGGAGTGCTTCCGGGGCAAAGGGCAGTACTTCCGCCACACCAGGAAGTGCCGCCGGAAGATCGTCATCAGCCACCTGGAGCACATCCGGGCAGGAATAAAAGGTGCCGCCTCCCAGCAATCTGGGAGCTAGAGTCGGGAGAGGGAGCAGGACGAAGCTCCCAGGTGGAGATTAGCGCCCAAGGACTGAGAGAAAGAAAGATTATTGGGTGATTATTGCTTTATGCATTGTGTGGTGTTTTGGGACTGTGTTTATTTAATGAAAAATAAACGTGTGATTTTTATAAAGATGTGGTCTCCGACTGGTGGTGTCCGGGCGAGTCTCACACTATCTATCTATTATATAGTGCCTTTCACATTTATATATTATATAATTACCTTTATATCTATCTATCTGGTCTTCATCATGGTGTCAATGTACATCTTGGCCTGCCCTGTACCAGACCCAGAGGACAAATCCAGGTTAAAATATATTATAACCTTTCCACCATGCTGCCTAATCTGATGCCAGCATTCCCATTTCTACTGTGCTTCAAAACTTTGTTCCATGATATCTACAGTCCTCTTATTTTTCTAATAACTTGGCCTATAGATGAGTAAAGGAACAGGTACACCTGCCATCCTAATTTAATGCTATACCTGCTTCTAACTTGCCCAGTTCCCCATTCTGACAAAATCCACAACATAATGTCCCAACCTTTTTTTTGTATTGGCACACATTTTGAAATCAAAATTATCCCAAGGCACACCACTGTTCTGCTAACCACAAAAACTATATATATATATATATATATATATATATATATATATATATATATATATATATATATATATATATATATATATATATAGCATCCATTATTCTGGACAGGAAATGTCGATTTTTGGTCTCTTCTTTGTTGTGCCTACTAAGGCCAATCCTGTAGCCTTCATCTAGCTGTTTATCAATGCTAAATCTGTCAAAGAAGATTTACCTCATGCTATTGTCTAGGGGACTGCATCTTTCATGCTGATTGCATTTTTTAGATTTCGTACCCCTGTCTTTGTCCACAGTGCTTCAGTACCAATACTTTGAAACAGCAAACAGGGAGAGCAAAAAAGGCATCATTTACAGTATACCACACCCAGTTAGCCAACTCCATTTGTCATAACAAGAGGTGGAAAAAAGTTTGTTTGTAAGCTCATAAGTCAAGTTGGTCCAGTCAAAGATCCTTTATCTTTTTTCTTCAAGTGAATGATTTATGAAGGGGTGTTTTGTTGAAGGAATAGCTAAATTTTAGTACAGTAAGTTGTCATCTAAGTCGCACTTGTTCATCAAGCTATGTAAGGCTATAAAGGCTGGTGTGAACTGTGAACCACTGACATCAACGTGATATAGTACATCAACTATCGTCCAATAACATTATATTAAAAAAACCTAAACCAATAATATTTCACTGCCAATAGATGTGAGAGTATCTGGGGTGCAGACAGCTGTATCCCCGGAAAAATCTAAATGCAATTAATTAAAGGAGAGCCTCAGGTCACATGCTTACAAAAAGATCAAGGACTTACATAGACTGTCATTTGGCCGGCATCCTTCACTCTGGAAATATAGGTATTCACACAGGATTTTTTATTTCTTTTATTATAAATTAAATAAGCACAAGTCTGAACCAATTTTTAATGGATCTTGACAGACATTGACACCAGGCACATTGTGCAAAAAACACATTTATTTCATGATTATTTCACATTATCTAATTAGTTTAAGCAGAGTTTTTAAAATATTTGGGGGGGTGGGGGGGTTATGGGGGCAGCACCCCAGCATCCTGCATTACAAACTGCCACTGGATAGGGCCTGAGTTTGGATGCCTGCAGGACTTGCCTTGGACTTGTAATGCGAAAGGGCAACTCTGTCTGGGTCTCTGGGTGCCACAAGGGGATGCTGTGAAGACTGGATATCCCAATTATGGGGAACTTTTATATGAACCTGAAGTGCTTCCTTTAAGCAATGTCATACTGCCAGAAGTACTCCAAGGTCCAGCATAAAAGGGATGTTTCAGCAACCTCAGGGTCAGAATCAGGAGTAGGTGGATTAGGCTAACAGACGTTGTAGTGGAAGGAGACAGAGGTGTTTATCCTTTCAACTATATTGTGTTGGTCTGTCTGTAACTGTGTTAAGGTACAATTATAGAATAAACAGTATGTTATTTTACCCTGCAAATTGTGTTCAGCTGAGTTGCATCTAGTGACTGGGGCTCTGCAGTGTCCCCTACAGCCCACAATGTTATATAAGATTAACAAAGTACTTGATTGTTCAACATTCCAGCCTAAAAGATAAAGAGGAGGGAAGAATCTTTTGGTCTTGCTGAAATACTAAGACCATTATTTTTCTTAACTATTTATATATTAACAATATTATTGGGGCTATAAGTTAAGCAGTCCACATATTAGGGAGGTATAGGGTGAGATGACAACAGAGGAGGCTACACAAAGGTAAAGCTGTAAGACCAGATGGAGTCAGTCCTTGAGTTCTTAAGGCCTGTGCTGATCAACTTTGTGGTGTTCTCTGTCACCTGTTCAGTCTGTCCCTAAGGCTCCAGAAAGTGACACTTCTAAGAAAAACATCCTGCATTGTTCCTGTTCCAAATAAAACATGGTGCATCTTCACCTACTGATTACAGACCAGTGGCACATCTCACATCATGAAGACTTTTGAGAGACTGGTCTTGCACTTTATGAGTCCTCGCGTGCAGAAGGAACTCCGAGTCCAGCTCAAAACGGCGAAGGAGCAGTTGCAGGAGAAAGCTGGAGCTGAAGTTGCAAAATAACAGCATGAAGGAAGTGTGGGATGGGATGAAGATCATCATTGGCTGCAGCTCAAAGCGGGGTGCCACCATCGAGAGAGAAGTGGAGAGAGCAAATGCGATGAAGAACTTCTTTAAGAGGTTTGACCACCCTAAACCACTCTCACCTCAGAGTACTGCACCCTCCTTCCACCCTTCTGCTAATACCAGCATAGGAGAGAGTTTCTCCCCACCCACAATTACAGAAGCCCAAGTAAGCAGAGAGCTGAGGAGACTTCGTGCCAGCAAAGCAGTGGGTCCAGATGGAGTATCGCCACGGCTGCTGAAATCCTGTGTGTTGGAGCTGGGGAGTCCTCTACAGCGTATCTTCAACCTGAGCCTGGAACAGGGGAGACTCCCATGGCTTTGGAAAACATCTTGCATCACCCCAGTCCCAAAGGTATCACGTCCTGGTGAGCTGAATGACTTCAGGCCTGTCACCCCGACATCCCATGTGATGAAGACCATGGAGCAGCTGCTGCTTCACCACCTCAGGCTACTGGTCCACCACGCCCTTGACCCTCTGCAGTTCGCATATCAGGAGAAGGTGGGAGCGGAGGATGCCATCATCTATATGCTGCACCGATCCCTCTCCCATGGACAGAGGCAGTGGTGCAGTAAAAATTATGTTTCTGGACTTCTCTAGCGCCTTCAACACCATCCAACCTCTGCTCCTTAGGGACAAGCTGACAGAGATGGGAGTAGATTCATACCTATCTTACAGACAGACCTCAGTATGTGCATCTAGGGAACTGCAGGTCTGACATTGTGGTCAGCAACACAGGAGCGCCACAGGGGACTGTACTTTCTCCAGTCCTGTTCAGCCTATATATATTGGACTTCCAATACAACTCGGAGTCCTGCCACGTGCAAAAGTTCGCTGACGACACTGCTATCGTGGGCTGCATCAGGAGTAGGCAGGAGGAGCAGTATAGGAACCTAATCAAGGACTTTGTTAAATGGTGTGACTCAAACCACCTGCACCTGAACACCAGCAAAACCAACAAGCTGGTGGTGGATTTTAGGAGGCCCAGGCCCCTCATGATCCCCGTGATCATCAGTGGTGACTCTGCAGAGGGTACAGACCTATAAATACCTGGGAGTGCAGCTGGATGACAAATTGGACTGGACTGCCAATACTGATGCTCTGTGCAAGAATGGACAGAGCTGACTATACTTCCTTAGAAGGCTGGCGTCCTTCAACATCTGCAATAAGATGCTGCAGATGTTCTACCAGACGGTTGTGGTGAGTGCCCTCTTCTACGTGGTGGTGTGCTGGGGAGGCAGCATAAAGAAGAGGGACACCTCACACCTGGACAAACTGGTGAGGAAGGCAGGCTCTATTGTAGGCACGGAGCTGGACAGTTTGACATCCGTGGCAGAGCGACGGGCGCTGAGCAGGCTCCTGCCAATAATGAAGAATCCACTGCCTCCACTGAACAGTATCATCTCCAGTCAGAGGAGCAGCTTCAGCGACAGATCTATCTATCTATCTATCTATCTATCTATCTATCTATCTATCTATCTATCTGGACCCACTGCAGTTTGCCTTTCAGAAAAAGACTGGAGTGGAGGATGCAATTATCTGTCCATTCCACAAGGTTTATTCTCACCTGGACAAAGCCAGCAGAACTGTGAGAATTATGTTTTTGGATTTCTCCAGGGCCTTCAATACCGTCCAGCCATGACTGTTAAAGGGTAAACTCAGATATATAGAGGTTGATGCACCTATGGTGTCCTGGATTGTTATTGACAGATCATAACATAGAGGAACTGTATAAGAAACATTCTTTTTTCTTAGGAGAGTGCATTCCTTTAATGTGGGTTTGTGTACTACACTATTAGATGCATTTAATTGACTTTACAGCCCACTTAAGAGCAGTTGCTGACATGATCAACCATAGCATTGTAGTGCACAAAATCCTGGGCTCAAATCCAGCTCTTTCTTTGTGGAGCCTGCATGTTCAACTAGTATTTCAATGGTTATCAATTAACCTGACGTAATACATATGTGTTTGGGATGTGGGAGGAATCTACACAGACCCAGGGAGGGAGAACATGTAGGCTCTACCCTGACAGTAGCCAAGCCAGGACTTGAGCCCAGGTTCCTGGATCCTCAGTGCAGCACTAACCAATTAGCCACTGAAAGCCCCTAAAAAGCACTACAATCAGCAAAACTGACACACATCAGCTGCTAGTTTGACGCTCGGTTTTAATCTGTCACTACTTTGTGTGTGCCAGAGTTGAACCTCATCTCAGGCTATAATAATGGGTTGCCAGAAAGTGAAGAGGAACCCGTGTCATGATTCATCAGAACATCTTAGATTTACGTAAGAAGATCCATCCTGTGCTTTATCTCCAACAAACAGATAGGAGTATGGAAAAAATTATTTGAAATGATAATAAATCATTTCACTTTGAAGTACAGACTGCTTAGCCAGTAGTACTTTTCCTAGTTTTACAGGAAAAGGAAAGATGCATACTTTCAGCACAACAATATGTACTGTTTATCTTACTTTGTGCCATCATAAGTAGTACCAACACTCTTATTTTAGGCTTCTGACAACCCAATTTGGCATAAATGTAAAGATTTACCATTGTGTTGACTTTTGAAACGCATATGTACAAAATGGGAATCATATTGAGTTTTTTCTTTTCTTCTTTTTTTTCTCCTCAAAATATATGTGAAACATTCATGGTTCTCTCTGCCTTCGCAACAGCCTGTGCTTCGAATTTCCTGTTTCCTTCATTGCTGATGTTGCAGATAATCCAGAGGTCTCTTTAAACACTTTAGAAGGAGCCCATTTAAATTGTGGGTGTTGAAGACTTAAAAGTTGATTTGGAGTTAATTTCATGTGCTTATATTCTTTTTATTTTGGAATTTTTTCCTTATAAAATATCATTTTGGTCTACCAATGATGACAGCCTTTTGGACAGCTCTATTTATTTTTTTTCCTTTGAGTTTTTCATTGATGGACCTCAGCAAAGCTACAGGTAGGATTATTTATTATAATTCTTAGAAAACAAAATTGTAGTCAACAAACAAAGACATGTCAATCAATGTACTTTAGAAAGAAGTCACCTCCATGCAAGCTGCAAAAAAGATGCTCTTTGTTCATTTTGTAATAAATAAAAAAATTGCACATATTTTGATGGAACCTGTAACTTAATATGTAACAGGTTAAGCACATTGAAGGCAAATAAAGTTTATGAAGAAACAGAAATTTGGATTATTAGCATAACATATGCAAGTCAAGTAAATGTTTAGCACATTGTAGATTGACAGATATGACCCCATAAACCTATACCAGTAATTATTAAAAAGGTTATAAGTTATGTTGAATACGTGTACAAGGTTCAGAAAGTGCAGCAGAGGTCTTGCTTGTTTGTAGTGAAATGTTACCTTTCTGGCAGTATGATCTGTCTGAAAAAAGCATAGTTTCATAAATTATTTCATTTTCATAAATATACATCATGTAGGAACTACATAAAATAAACTTAATAGCTACAAGTTGAGCATTTTCATTTTAATTGTTCATCACATTTTCAATGTATTTTTTATTCTTCACATGAAATTTCACAGAGAACACAGTAATGCTAATTAATCACAAAGAATAGCATGTTGCAAACGTTCTGTAAGTATATTTGCAATTAGGATTAATACCCTCTATAGAGTGCAGAACAGTAAAAATGTTCATTTTACCTGGTGACAATTCAAGGTCCACAATCTAATTTCCAAGTTCTTCATAAATGTATAAACAGTGCAAAAATTTCATGAAAGAAATTATTTTAATAGACAAACCTGTCTGCATTCCTGCCATTATTACAGCTACAGAAATTGAGGATTTAAGATGCTGCCCTTTGCTGTAAACAAAAAAAACCAAAACTGTATATTATTATATTTTCTATGCAATGAATAGACAGGGGTGGCATGGTGGTGCAGTGGGTAGCGCTGCTGCCTCGCAGTTAGGAGACCCGGGTTCACTTCCCAGGTCTTCCCTGTGTGAAGTTTGCATGTTCTCACCCGTGTCTGAGTGGGTTTCCTCCCACAGTCCAAAGACATGCAGGTTAGCTGCATTGGTGATTCTAAATTGTCCCTAGTGTGTGCCCTGCAATTTCTTTAATCTTGCTCTTGTAGTATGGGGTCCATGTTATGACCTAAAAGCCATATTGAGGTAAAACTGAAAATTCTCAAAGTTTCCCTAGATTATCAGTATACTGTATTTATATATACCTTTCAGCTGGAAATTTGTTATTTTTTTAATAAAGGACAAATGCATCACGTATTAATGTAATGATTAACGTAATTAAAAAGACATGGCTCTTATCCATTAAAGCTCTTGTTAAAGCTCCGCTTCTCAATGGCAGCTCTTCTCCTGTCTTGAACCGCTAAAAGTGCAGCTTCATGTTCAACAGCTGCCAAGTAAACTCAACACAAGGCTTAGCTCTTTCCTGTCCTCAATGAGTCAGCAATCAGGTTGAACTGTATACATAGTACTGAACTTTTAAGGAGGTCGGCTTACTTGTTCCACCCAGTTCACATATAAGTCCATGTACCGAGATGTCACCTTTAAGACATGAATACACTGGCACAAAATCACAATTTCAATTTTTTTGCATTTTATGTTTAAATGTTTTCACAAGTTTTTCAGTCATTTTTAGCAAACTGGTAGAATGTTTTTCTTGATATCCATACTGGAAGATGACCTTCAACTGTTATATTGCTCACTATTAACCCCAACTTACCAAAATTAACAGGTAATCAACATCAATCTCAAAATAAGGCAATGATTACCATAGGTATTTTTAAAGTGGTATTTATGCATCATAATTCATACAAACATTACACTAAATTATTGTCACTATATTTTTAATGATATTATGAAAATAGCATGGTGTGGAATTTGAACATTTTATCCTACAATAAAGAAAACTGGAAGACCGTCAGGAGGCTAGAAGACCCTCAGACTAATAGGTGATGGTATATGGCCTCTAGACGTAACAGTCACAAAAAACATAGAAATGTACTTTAAAAGGTTTGACATATTGGAGGAGTTCAATCAGTCCATCAAGCATATGCACTTAGCTATGAGCTATGTTACCAAAATATGTCATCCAAATAGGAAGGGAAGCTTTTCAAGGTTAACGTCTCAATTACATTACTCAATAGTTTGTTTTAGATTCTCAAGTTTTAAAGAGGATTTTCTGGCTTCCAATCTTAAATATACTTCCATTAATTTATCATTCTTCTCAATTATGTGATACATTGTTTAATCAAAAGACTTCTACTGAATTAATTTTATAAATACCTCTGAGAAGTTTGAGGCCCCCTACCCCCATATAACCTCCTCCACTAAAAACTAAAGAAGTTCAATTATCTGAGCCTGCCAGAGTATGAGACACCCTTAAGTGCCAGGAAGCACTTGATCGCTCTTTTATACACCACTTTGAAAACACATCAGATCACAATGGGAAAAAATCATGCTGGATATCACTACTGATATGGACTGGGTAATGTGTTAGGAATGAAAGGATGCCACATGGTTTGATGGAAATTAAAATTATTAACTTACAGAGGGCTGAATTCAAAGACACCTCGAAAAAATGATGCACCAGGCTAGTCCATTTTGCCAAAATTTCATTGCAGCAACTCGAAATCATACTCAGTAGTTTGTATGGTCCCCATGTGCTTGTATGCATGCCTGACAACGTCCGGGACATGCTCCTAATGAGACGACGGATGGTGTCCTGGGAGATGTCCTCCCAGATCTGGACCAGCACATCACTGAGCTCCTGGATAGTCTAACGTGCAGCCTGGCGGCATCACATGGACCGAAACATAATGTCCCAGAGGTGTTCTATTGGATTTAGGTCAGGCGAGCGTGGGGACCAATTCCTTCATCCTCCAGGAACTGCATGCATACTCTCGTATTACATATTACATTATCATGCACCAGGAGGAACCCAGGACCCACTGCACCAGCATAGGGTCTGACAATGGGTCCAAGGAATTCATCTTAATACCTAATAGCAGTCAAGACGCTGTTGTCTAGCCTGTAGAGGTCTGTGTGTCCCTCCATGGATATGCCTTCCCAGACCATCACTGACCCACCACCAAACCCGTCATGTTGACTGATGTTACAGGCAGCATAACATTCTCCATGGCTTCTCCAGATCCTTTTATGTCTGTCACATGTGCTCAGGGTGAACCTGCTTTCATCTGTGAAAAGGACAGGGTGCCAGTGGTGGACCTTCAAATTCTGGTATTTTATGCCAAATGCCAATCGAGCTCCATGGTGCCAGGCAGTGAGCACAGGGCCCACTAGAGGACATCAGTTTCTGACTGTCTGGTCAGAGACACTCACACCAGGTGAGTGTGAGGTCATTTTGTAGGGCTCTGGCAGTGCTCATCCTGTTCCTCCTTGCCCAAAGGAGCAGATACTGGTCCTGCTGATGGGTTAAGGACCTTCTACGGCCCTGTCCACCTCTCCTAGAGTAACTGCTTGTCTCCTGAAATCTCCCCCATGCCCTTGAGACTGTGCTGGGAGATACCACATACCTTCTGGCACGTATTGATGTGCCATCCTGGAGAAGTTAGACTACCTGTGCAACCTCTGTAGGGTCCAGGTATCGTCCCATGCTACCAGTAGTGACACTGACTGTAGCCAAATGCAAAACTAGTGAAGAAACAGTCAGAAAAGATGAGGAGGGAAAAATGTCAGTGGCCTCCACCTGTTAAACCATTCCTGTTTTGGGGGTCATCTCATTGTTGCCCCTCTAGTGCATCTGTTGTTAATTTCATTAACACCACAGCAGCTGAAACTGATTAACAACCCCCTCTGCTACTTAACTGACCAGATTAATATCCCAGAAAGTTTATTGACTAGATGCTATACTCTCATTAAAAAGGGTTCCTTTAATTTTTTTGAGCAGTATGGAATGATGACCAGAACTCCAGCACTCCAGTTACAGTCTCACAATGTCTTACAGAATCTGACAGTAACATACCTTGACTGATACAATACATCAAAACATTTTAATTCACCGTTCTAATTGTTTCAGCTAAAAATGAATACATAGGGAGAGACACACACATACAGGCATGAGAGTTCTTGTTGAAAGATGAACAAGTGATAAGCCATCCCACCAAATGACTGCGGTTTGTGTCAGTGGCAGATAGGGTTACTGTGTTAAATGAGGAATTCACATTTTAGTTATCATACTCTTTGTTACTTTTCCCCCTGGGAATAATTATTAACTAAACATGGTTATATTAACTCTTTATCCTTTAGATATGCATGCTTGGTGTGTTCTGAAATGTTAAAAACATGGTAGTATGTACACAAGAAAACTGTTAGGCTTTATCACTATTCCTGATATATAATTTTAATAACTTCCTTTTTTTAAGGTCCTAAAATCAGTAAATGCAGAATTTCTGGTGTTCTTTTTCTGGAACCAATCCCAGCAGTGAATTATTCAAGTGCTGATGCAGCTTGTAAAACCCTGGGCCTCGTCATAGCCTCGCAAGATGATGTTCTGAAAGCTCTGAATCACGGTCTGGAAACATGCAAGTAAGAAAATCAGTCATACTGTATATAAAAGTAAACGAGTTCTGGAAATATAGTAGTGACAGAACAGCTCTCAAGTAGACTGGGATCTTAGGTCAGTTTCTCTGTTTGACAGAAAAGACTCTTTTACTGCATCCTATAGGGAGAATGTATACTGTATGATTCAACTGCTCTGTAAATTTGAACAGACACTGTATATGAATATATCACTGTTATGAAGAATACAATTTCCAGAAAATGTAATAGTAATGAAGTGTAAATTGGTGCAACTTTTAGTATACTGCAAAGAAGACTTTTATTGGCATTACCTGTATTTTAAAAACCAGAAGTGCTGAACTATTAGAAGTAACCAAAATGTCTTTCATTTAAATTAGATAAGAAGAAGGAGAAAACAAGTCAACAGCCAGGGATATTTGCCAATTTGCCCCCAATGCCATGAGACATAAGCTCCAGCCCCACATGACCCTCAACTGCATCAAGCAGGCTTGTTATGGTTCATTAATAATTAATACCACATAAGAAGGAAATTTTAAGTAGAGAAAGGAAAAAGAAAAATGAAAACTGTTCAATGCTTCTTCATTCTATTATAGCTTTAACTTGCTATCATTTATATTTAAATATGACTTTAATAGTCATAGTTTCCAGGCATATTTTAATTCGTAAAATTAAAACACTGCTCTATTATTTAATTCTAACCTTATCTGAGAGTGCTGTAGAGACATCACATTATAAATTGGGACAAACATTGTGCAGCACATTTTATCAGAAAAGGGAAAAGCAACTTTTTATTAGAAAAGCAATGCTGCCTAAATTGCATATTTTTATTACACAATTGTTTGTTGTAGTTTAACCATTATAATGTGTCTTTAAGAAAAGACAGCAATTAAACACAGGAGAACAACCTCAAATTGTTTGCACTTTCTTGATTTTTTTAAATCTGGGAGTGATTACAGTTCATTTCAGCCTATGAACAGACTGCGGCAATTAAAATGTAACAAGAGGCCTGCTTGTCAGTTTAGGGGCTGTGTACTGGTTACTATGTTGTTGTCATGAAGGGACGTCCAGCACTGTGCTTCATGTGACATCAACTGTCACTACGCATAAAAGATGGCAACCTTACTCTGTAAATTATCTGAGTTTGTGATTAATCTTTAAAAAGCTTCACACCTTTTCACTTGCAATTTAAAACTCTAGTGTCTTTTTCTGGTTACAGTGTGGCTTTGTTTCTAACTTGGTCCTCCGGTTCTGCTGTAGCTTGAAAAGCTACAATGGAGATGTCAATAGGGCATCAGACAAGCATGGGGAGTCCCAAGGGTCAGTGCCGAGTCTTTTCCTCTTCTCTTTACATACCACTTCATCTTACAGTGCTATGCTGAAGATATGTGGCTATACCTGTTGTTCCCCCCAATGGGAACAGCCCCAGCAGTTCTTAAGTGCCAAAAGATTTCTGCACAGCATGTACTTGTCTCTTAGCAGATGCTGGAGCTATCATTCTTCTTTTTCCTATCATGTAATCAGCTTCTGCAATTTGCTTTACGCTCAGTTGATGTCGCTACTCCTCTTTTTCTTTCTGCCATGTCACCTTCTCGATCAGTTTCCCTAAGTAGGAAAGACAAAAACTTCAATAACTTTGCAGAGGTTGCCACTAACCGCACTGTTTGCTTCACCAGCATGTATTACATGGTAATTTTTGGATTAGACCAAAATCAAGGTCTTTGCCTCAGTGTTCACAATTAATTGCATGACAGATAGATACAACACATGTGCCACAATTGTTGGCATCCCTGCATTTAATACTTTGTACAACCTCCTTTTGCCAATTGTGGCACATGCATTTTTGTTGAAAATATTTTTTCTTGATGAGGGCTTTGTTTTTCTTTGAATGAACTTCTTTCAGTTAAAAATCAGATGTTTCTCATTTTATCAGTGCAAGATGACGGTTCTTGTGGTGGGCTGGCGCCCTGCCCGGGGTTTGTTTCCTGCCTTGCGCCCTGTGTTGGCTGGGATTGGCTCCAGCAGACCCCCATGACCCTGTAGTTAGGATATAGCGGGTTGGATGATGGATGGATGGATGGATGGATGGATGATGGTTCTTCAGCAGATTTTTTTTCTAACCCTTCTTATTAATTTTTACAAGAGGTCCCAATAATAGTGGAGGGCACTGTATGTCTATAGATGAATTGATTTATCAAGGAAGGACCCTCATTCAAGAGTCAAGAGTCATGTCTTTAATTCAAAAGTCCTTTCCATAAAGCTATGGGTTTACCATTTATGTGCCTCCTTATAATTTAGGAAGTAACTATTTAACGATATTTTAGCAAAAAAATGCATTTTTCAGATTTTGAGCATACAGATGCTGGATAATGGATGAGTGGATAATGTGTGGTGTAATTTTATGTTCTCTATTCTGCATGAGAACATGAGATTAAAAATTCTTCTCTGCCAGCACTAAAGTACATAGGGCAAGTAACATATAAAAAAAATATATAATTTTTGGGGGGAGTATTCCATTAAGGGTTTCTTATGTTTCAAGGATGTTGGTACACCAGTACCACTTCATGAACATCTATTTTCCTTGTAGCCACAGAGGGCAATTCTTGACCGCAGATGTGGATCTTGAATGAGGTTTAAGAGTTGTTTTAAGTCAGACTCATATTAAATCTGAGGGTAGGAGGAGAGCTTTAGGTGAAATTTCAATGGTAGGAAGAAAAGAGGATAGAATGTTGAGAAAGAGAGATACAGGATGGTATTAGTGCTTCACAGTTCTTTAGAGGGGCATGAGGGCAAAGCATTCCGAACAAAATCTGCTTAAAAATTCCCAAAAGGGCAAAATAATATATATTTTTCTTAATATTTTGACGCTCTGAATTTAGACCTACCCCTACCCTCATTCACTTCTTTTTCAAAAAATAAACACAGCATATTTTTTATATGCATGCACATATGTGTGTGTGTGTGTGTGTGTGTGTGTGTATGCATGTGTGTTTGGGGCTGAAGAAAAGACAGCAGGAGGGTGCTCTTCTTGTTGCACTGACCCTCTCTTTGTGACTTTTTTAAGGACCAACGGATCAACTCTGCAGCTATAAGAATATGTGCTTTTTATTTCTTGTATTTCATTCAATTTGTTCTTTTTCCTGTTGTTTTACACTTTTATTGCTGGTGGTGCATCCAAGTCATTGTATGGCATTTAGGGTCTGTGTTAATTGCAAAGTGCACAAACTCATACCATCTTTTGTAGAGTGTCTGATTCAGCAATATATAATTCTGAATTAATGCCAGTGTGCAGCATGCCAGTTGGTGCTGCATGAGAGTGTGCCACACCTTGGATGTTTATTATGCCTTACAGATGTGATGACACAATTCAGGAGCACCATCTGGTGTCAGGTTGCCTAAAAGTGACAGCATTAATTGCTAAAGGCAGCAATTTTGTGGGTCTCAAAAAGATGTCCCCGTTTTATCTTTGATTACTAGTAACAAATATACCTTCACTGTTGTTTTCATCTTAAAGAGCTATGGTGTGAATGATGCTTCCAGCAGAAGAAGATGGCTCACTCTGCAAAAAATGATATTTATACAGTATGAACATCAAAAATTATGCCATGTTTGTGCAGAACTTTCACCAAATTGCTGCATGGAGTGTTTTATGAATTACTACCACAAGAGAGTGCTCTCGTAACATTCCTCTTATCCAAAATAATACCAAGAATGAAAAGGCATTGAAATATAGAATACAATAAACCAAAAACACTAAAAAGATACAAAAATAAGAACTTAAAAGCAAAACAAAAAACTTAAGATAAACTAGTAAGCTCTCTGATCCTAATTAACAGACCTCATACTCCCATCTATCAGTCAATGCTTTCCCAAATGTCACCTTTCATCTTCGTCTTCTCTCTCTTTCTATTCTCCTACCAGTTGAGCCCTCATCCTCACTCGTTTTTTTCTGACCCCCAGTGATTTTAGTCCCAGACAGGTTGCAGTCTTGACACTCCACACCCATTGTCATTACTGAGATAATCACTTCCAATGACAGGAATGCCAGATGAAACTCACCTTGTTAGAGATCTCCCTGTTGCCCCCAAGTGCCCTTACGCTTAATTAAGCACTAAACGGCCTGCACTTCATACAGTAATATGCTGCAGAGGTCCATATATTTTCTTCCAGATTATGTTACTTCCAACTGCCAAAATATGAAACTACTTCTTTGCTTATTCCAGTCACCCAAGCTGTTCTTTTCATTCAGTGCCAGCTTGTAATACTGGCTCATCATGGCACACATGGCAATAAATTTGAACATAATAATAACTTTGGGGGCTTTCTTTCAACAAGTATGTAATTCTTATGTATGTAAGTCCTTATTTTTCCTATGACCCTGTTGAAACTTCTCTTTGCCCTGTATTACCCTTTCCTGTTTTCTCTCTCCATTTCATTGTGTCTGTCTCAAGAGCATCATAACTAAACAGAAGACAATAGTAAAAATCAGCCATGAATGTTTCTAAGCTGAAAACAGAACAGATTTTTTCATTTGCTGCATTTACAACTTGCGATAACTTTCTCAAATCTGGTGGAAGTTGCTGCCACCATCTTTACTATTCGTTCAGCCGTGCTCTCCACAGGCTGCAGCCAGTGGGCCAGTTTGCCCCAGATTTTGAAGGCCTGTGCTCTAGTAGGCCATTTCGGTTGGAACTGCTAGTCTCTGCACCACTGGGCCTGGAAAGCCAAGGTGAGCACATAGCAGGCAAGTATTTACCTCTTCAGTGTAAGGTAGTTTGTGGCCGCGTTGGGCTTCTAAGGTTAAAAATGGCACCAGGAGATGAGCCCAATCACACTCTGCCCATCACTATTGGATGGCCGTGCACTTGAGCACCAACAGTAATGTCTCCATGTTGTCCCTTGACCTCACTGGGATGAGCAACTGAGCAGAGCCTTGGCTTCTCCCATGATTCGCATTGACAGCCTCATGGCATGACTCTGCATCAGTCATTTCAGCTAGTTGCAGCTGGGTGATTTGGTTTGCCAACTGCCGTACGAATTCTGTGAGGCTGCCAGGACCTGCCATTACCTTGACCAGAATCCAACTGACTTTACCATCTGTGGCCGGGTGCAGGAGTAACAGAGTGCCAGATGAAAATTTGGGCTGCCAGCCTGGTCATCTTGCTTAATATCAAAGAAAAATAAACAAAAGAAGCACCCATCTTGGCATCATTGCACCTGCACTTTAGGGCCAAAATAACAACAAAAAACTTTAAGGAAGCCTTTCTCTCAATGGGGTCACTTTAATTGAGCGCTCCGTCTGGTAGTTTGCCTTGGCAAAAAATGAGAGCTCCGTCATGGAAGCCTAAATTCTTATAGACGGGGCACCGGCATTATTGGCCAGAAGTATCAGTACAATTCGTGTGTAAGCAGCAGTGTTCGAAAAAATATCACTCATGAATAAAAAAAGTACAACTCTCTGATTTTTATCCACAAATGCTTCAAAAATAATTTTCAGACTGTCTTTCTGTGACAACATCAGACACAGCAGTTGAAATTTATGAAGCAATAACAAAAATAAACATAAACGTTAATAATAATTTCTAGGAAGATAAACAGCTAATTTACAATTTATAATTTTGTTTCATTATCAATCCTAATGCGTTCTTGCTCTGCACAGAAAACATCCCCACCTATCACTTGTGCACTACACTGGTTCTGGTTTTCGCAGCGTAATCATATTAAACTAATAATTAGAACACAGCTTCTCAGTGCATGTATATTCATGTCTAGTTGATGCTTATACAGTCATGGCCGGAATTATCAGCACCCCATTTCTCCCAGACAATTATTGGCATCTTTTCAAAACGATGGGTAAATCGTTTTATTTCAAACATATGATGCTCGTTTGAACTCACCTGTAGCAAGAAACAGGTGCTGGCAATATAGCAATCACACCTGAAGCCAGTTAAAATGGTGAAAAGCTGACTCAACCTTTCTGTTGTGTGTCTGAGTATGCCACACTAAGCATGGAGAACAGAAAGAAGCAGAGAATTGTCTGAGGACTTGAGAACAAAAATTGTGGAAAAATATCAACAATCTCAAGGCTACAAGTCCATCTCCAGAGATCTTCATGTTCCTTTGTCCACTGTGCGCAACATAATCAAGAGGTCCACAACACATGGCACTGTAGCTAATCTCCCTGGACATGGACGGAAGAAAAAAATTGATAAAAGACTGCAATGAAGGATAGTCCGAATGGTGGATAAACAGCCCCAATCAACTTCAAAACATATTCAAGCTGTTCTGCAGACTCAGGGTGCAATAGTGTCACCTCAAACTATCCGTCGACATCTGAACGAAATGAAATGCTATGGCAGGAGAGCCAGGAGGACCCCACTGCTGACACAGAAACATAAAAAAGCCAGACTGGAGTTTGCCAAAATGTACTTGAGGAAGCCAAAATCCTTCTGGGCGAACATCTTGTGGACAGATGAGACCAAGGTAGAGCTTTTTGGTAAAGCTCATCATTCTACTGTTTACAGAAAACGGAATGAGGCCTACAAGAAAAGAGCACAGTACCTACAGTCAAACATGGTGGAGGTTCTAAGATGTTTTGGGATGTTTTGCTGCCTCTGGCACTGGATGCCTTGACTGTGTGCAAGGCATCATGAAATCTGAAGACTACCAAAAGGTAGTGCGGCCCAATGTAGGGCCCAGTGTCAGAAAACTGGGTCTGCGTCAGAGGTCATGGGTGTTCCAGCAGGACAATGACCCCAAACATACCTCTAAAAGCACCCAGAAATGGTTGAAGACAAAGCGCTGGAGAGTTCTGAAGTGGCCAGCAATGAGTCCGGATCAAGATCTGATTGAACACTTATGGAGAGATTTCAAAATTGCTGTTGGCAGAAGGCGCCCTTCAAATCTGAGAGACCTTGAGCAGTTTGCAAAAGAAGAGCGGTTAGAAATTCCAGTTGAGAGGTGTAACAAGCTTGTTGATGGTTATAGGAAGCGCTTGATTTCAGTTATTTTTCCAAAGGGCGTGCAACCAAATATTAAGTTGAGGGTGCCAATAATTTTGTCCAGCCCGGTTTTTGAGTTTTGTGTGAAATGATGTCAGATTTGGCTTTTTTTCTCTGTTTTTTTGTGTTGTTCCAATGCACATAAAGGAAATAAACATGTGTATACCAAAACATTTGTAATTGCAACAATTTTCTGGGAGAAATGGTGCATCGTCTGGGAAAATTCCAGGGGTGCCGATAATTTCGGCCATGACTGTAAATAATTATATGTGAAAAATTATTGCTGTTACTGTACTGTATATATGAATAAATCTATGCAAAATGTATCTTAATTTTCCTCCATTCGTCATCTTAATTTTCTATTTGAATAGGTTAACATATTAAGATATGTTGGAGGGTAGCAAACTGAAGCACTGCCCCACCCCAAGAGGCACCAACTCTAGCTACACCACTGAGCTGCACAATGTCCTTTTATGATATTCAGTACTGTTTGGTCATTGAGGGTTCAATGTTCCTGTACCGTTTAGTCTAGCAACAAATACATTTCACTGTACTGTGCCCAATTATAATGACAATAAGGTAACTTAAACTGAAGTCATAGGTTTCCGTGGTGTGTAAATTTAATTTCCCTTGGTATGTCTCCACAATGGACTTATTTACAGCTAATATAGCTGACTGACCATGTCACACTAATGGATAAGATGGCTAACTACACTACTATTTAAAATTGACTCTCTGATCCTTGCTTCAAGGCAAATTTTCCATGCAGACACATCACTGAATGCTGAAAGGCCCAGGAGACTTTTCAAATTTTAGTTGCTGTAATCTAATTAGCCATCATTACAGCTCAATGTATAAAGTTGTTACTTTCAAGAATTGCCTAAGAATATGTGCATAGCCGTTATTTCTGCATGATATTTGTCCTTGTCCACTGCAATTGCATCTGTCATCATGAAACTTTAATTAAGTGACAATCACATGATGGAAGAAACAAGAAAAATAAAAAGGCAGTCTGTGACTTTCAGTCTTTGCTTAAACATTGCGCTCTCTACCTGTACTACTGTGAAGATCTTTGGTCAACTTCCTTAATGTTTTTTTCATACATTCTTTTTTTATATTTTTGCTCTGGTTTGTATTTTTTTTTTTATAAATTGGATCCCTTTTTCTCTGCCTTCCTCCTTTTGTTTGCTAATCTCATTCTTGTCTTTTGATGTTGCCTTTTGGCTTTGTCTTTTCACCTCTTATGGCTTTGGTTAAGTCTGTACTCCAATCTACACTTACGGTGCTGCCTAAAGTCTACTTGGGGCGTGCTACACATCACAGTCCAGCCACTCAGGTTTTGCAATATGAAAGCCACGGGTGAGTTGCAAGCACTTCTGCCTCCATGATGCAGCTTGTCAACATGCTCTTAACAGAAAGTCACTCAACCAACTGGTTGGTACACTGCCTTAAACACTGCTTGTGCTTCCACGTTCTCTGTTCCGTCTGCCTGACTCATGTCTCCAGATAGTTATTTGTGAATCAAAATTCTAATAATTTTTTCCCATGGTCACTGTATGCAGCCACTGCCGTATGGATGGATGGATGACTGCACTGTTTTTATAACTTTGATGGGTCAACATACTGGAAGCATGTCTTAGCAAAAAATGGTGTTCAGAATCCATGCCTGTTCTGGCAGACTTCATATTTAAAAAGAAGAAAACAGTAATTACATAATGCCTAGAATTAGGATATTAAAGATAACATTGTGTAAATGGTAAAAAGTCAAGAAGTTCCATGAATAAACATTTTGATAAACTGTTTTACATCATGTAAATTCTCATTTTTTTGTAACAGATTTGGTTGGAGTGAAGAGAAAGTTTTGCTGCTTCCACGAATCCATGCTCATCCCTCCTGTGGCAAAAATGGAACTGGAATAGTCAAGTGGCGTAATTTTCTAAATACAACATTCAATGTGTTTTGCTTCAATATATCTGGTAATTACCCCATTAGTTATTGCATTTATTTATTGCTATCATTTTCATAGTTCTGTGACACATAGTAATGTGTAATTTTATTTTGGTCTGGCATAAGGCAGATCATGCTTCCAGGGTTCAAATACTGTACCTGTACCAAAGATGCACTTTCTACCCATGATTGTGCAAGCTTTCCTGCCACATACCATACCAAAGACATGTCTGTTAATTGTCAAGTCTAAATCTGTTGTGAATGAATGTCATAAACATGGCAAAAGGGTGTAAGACTTCCAAAAAGTAGTAAAAAAATACTTTAGGACTTTCATTGTCCAGTGTCACACACGAGCGAATAGGAGGCAGCTAAAAGGCTTGAGTAATTGTAATGCTACATCATACCAGGGGGTGGCAGACTGTGCTGACTGCTCTTTCAGTTCCTTACAGACCATTCCTGGGAAATCCTGCCAGGTACCGTCACCTATGATGATGTCACTTCCAGTTCCAGCACCTCTGATGACATCACTTCCGGTCTCGAAGACGTCATTTCTCTTTCCAGCATAAACAACATCATTTCCTCCACCAGCCTTTAAAACCGTCATCTTACCTCCACATATGCAGCTCTGTTTTGGACTCAGTCTTGTGAACAACTTTCTTTATTTCAAACGTTTTGCAGCCAGGGCATAATACACAGGTGGCTGCCCCAAACCTTTGTATTTGTCTGGAGTCGTTTTGTGACATCAGATTTATCTTTAATCTAGGCAGCCAGCTCCCAACCAGTACAGACAGGCTTCATCCCACAAAGACCTGGGGCCACATGCATAATGACGTGCGTAGAATTCACACTATAATTTGACGCAAGCACAAAAGCGGAAATATACTTACACACACAAAAATCCAGATGCATAAATCTGTGCGTTCACCAACTTCCACGTTCTTCCGCTACATAAATCCCAGTCAGTGTGGAAATTAACGCACGTGCACGTGCCTGCTGTCCCACCCTGTCTCCTCCCAGAATTACGCCTCTTTGAATATGTAAATCAATATAAATAGCCCTTAAGCTCAGTTTTCTGTGAAAAAACAATGGCAAAACCATGAGGAAAAATAGAACAATTTCAACGAATACCAAGTGGAGGCAAGGAAAAACATACTGTTTGTTGGTTTAAACAGTGGTACAAATAAGAAAAGGAAGTTGATTGAGTGACATAGCGTGTCAGAGAAACTCGAAAGCTCAAGTTCACAAACTCGCACAGTGCCCGAAATAAAAAAAAGTTGTCAGATATCAAATTCGCCATGAAAAGCCGAGTCGTAGCCCACCGTCTGAGTTTCATATGAAAGCTTATTAGGGTACAGAGAAAAAAAAATAGGCACACAGTGGGAAAAAAGCACAAAATGTCAACTTTAATCTCGAAATTTCCACTTTAATCACAGTTTATTTTGTCATTAAAGTAGAACATCATAAACTTCATCTTAAAATCGTTTAATTTACTAGTTTCTCAAATCCCATCGTAACTAAAGTAGCACGTTCATTGCTTTGTTTTGTATTTGATCTTCTATGTGCTTTATTTGTGTGAATCACTACGTGCTTCTGAATTTTCTCTTTCTCCGACAGGACACAGAATCCATTACATTCGTAATATTACAGCTCTCTGAATAATTATAATACTGAGATGTATACTTGATATAATTTTCATGATAATAGGAGTTAAAGCATGTTATTAAACATGGGAACACGGTGGCGCAGTGATTGTGCGTGACCTTCGATGAAATAATTTATTGCAGCAGTACTTTTTCTTTCAAATGTACTAACCTTCAATTCCTATCCTTACTTTTCTTTCTCCAAATACCCAATCGCCACACAATCAGCTCTGTAATAGACGTTAAGCCATCTGTAGACTTATAATGGCGATTCTTCAAAACTTTTAAGGAACATTGAAATATCTTCGTAGTACATGTTTAATTATTCTATCCTTCACGCCAGTCCCAGCGAAGCATACAGTGCGAGACAGAAACAGTCCGTGAACGGAGCACCAGATCCTTGCTAGCATAGCGACACCGTGTTCTTTAATTATTAACAATATAGATTATTTAAATTAAGTTAAAGTTTTATCTGTATAATATAATAAACATATTTTGCTGCATTTCATCTTAAAAATGATATCGTCATCATATGTAAATACACGCTTTATAAAGTGGCTCAGGTTGTGTAATATAACTGTATCGCAAGTTTATAGTGAGGCAATTGCACTTATAAGTACAAACAGTTCTACAAGGAGCACATAATGGACTGATTCAGTGCATTTAGAGTTCTTGGGATGAAACTCTTTCTAAACCGCGAGGTCAGTACAGGAAAGGCTCTGAAGCATTTGCCGTGTGAGAGCAGTTCCAATAGGAAGCATGGCTGAGGCAGCGTGTGCTTGATGCTTTATACCGATAATTCTCTTTTTGATCAGCTGCTCCGAGTGGTGCAGTGAAAGTAATATGGAAAAAGATGATCTGCTGTGGCAACCCCTAATGGGAGCAGCAGAAAGAGAAAAAGAAGGTGCAGTGAGAGTAACAACGTTAAAGCAGTTATGGTATTTGGAATAGTTTGACCATTCTGTTGACCATTATATTGTTACAGGTTAATTACAATCAGATGCATTAAACTAATAAACAATATGCAATTAATTTCAGTGTATTTATAAAGCCGCATCAGGGATGTGGATTTGAAAAAGAAAGGATAACTACATAGGAACAGTAGCATTGCTTTGACACTGGGTGCCACCAGTCTGCAAAACCGAGGGGAAAACTTGCGTACAGCAGGGTATGAGCTACCGTGGAAATGTGTGTGGCTTTACGCCAAGTTTAGATTTTATACATCACGATTTGTACATGGAAATGTTATTACTCAACATTTCTGTGTGTATGCACCATTTATACATGAGGCCCCTGGTTTTCAAAGTTTAAAATGTACCATTAATATTTAAAAAAAATACCAAAAATGTCCCAAAAGAGAGGGGAACTGTAAAACCTCTAGCTTAGAGACAAATCCAATACAAACTCTTTGCATATGAGAATTTATTTATATAAAAGCAAAGAAGCACAAACAAATGGCAAAGGCAAAAATACTTGTCAAAAAAGGCAATCCAAAGCAAACAAGTCCAAATATCATAGTCCAATACTGAAAGCCAAAAACAAGTAGAAAAAGAATCCCAAGCCAGAAAATGAATGCTTACAGTAGCACCATATGAATGTCAGAGAACTATTGGCAGGAAACTCTCTAAGACCTCAATATAAAGGCTGAGGGTGATCCCAACAGCAATGAAGTAAGGGTGGTCCCACCTCTTGGGTTTCAATACAAAACACAAGGATGTAAATATACTTGAATACATAAAACACTAAACAATAAAAGAATGTAACTATATTAATATAAAATACTCTAAAATCAAGAAAAAGGAAAACAAACACAAGCAACAGGAGAATGGCAGCTTGTATCACAACAAAATCAGCCTCTCAGATGGATGGCCTAGGCGTTAATTATATATTTTGCACCTGATGCTGCCAGCATAGTGAGTCGCAGACAAACTCCCCCACCCCCCCCCTTAAACCATGAACAGAATTTAGAATGTTTGGGAATATTCTGATCTCTTAGAGTGGCACTGGCTGCCCCTGCCACTCATCACGTGTTCTAATGCTGCAGGAACAGACCACAGACAAAAATTGTCACATTATTGCATTGTTTAATCAAATGTTAGAGATTTTAAATTTGGTTTATTTTTGCTGGAGTAAATTACAAAGAGACATAAACAAAGGAAAGCCCACTGACTTGGTTGGCTGGCTTACTGGTTTCAATTTCAAATGTATCCTCTATCAGTCATGCCATTTTTGTAATGCCTGGCGCAGTAAAGTTTCCGTATTCATGTTTCTATCACACCAAACATTCACAGTGTTAAACTAGAACTCATTACCACAGCCTGGGAGGTCACTCATTTTTTACCTGCCTGGCTAAGCTGATGACAGCAAAATTCTGAAATAAATTGCAGAAGAAGATCTGTAGCCAAGTGTGCATACAGTTGCAACCTTCTAAAAATAATAATTGGTTTTCATGGTTGTAATCCACATAACCAAATGTCGTTTATTACAGATACAAAGACTAACTCCTGTGACACCACCATCCATAGCACACCAGCCCCAACATCATTAACATCAAAAATGATCATGACTACAAGCACGACTCTGACCGTCGGTAGCGTCATGTCAACTACATCTCTGGTGTCAACAGTTAGAAGCTCATCATCTTCCACATCCACATTCAGCAGTTCATACCAAAGAAAGGCATTGCTGCCAGCCCATGAAGAGGAGCCTAAGCATAGAGGTAAACTTGTTTACATGCCCTCTATGTTCTGAACAATTTAGTACTGTACAAAGACAGCTGCATGAACTGGGAAATCTGCATAAAAGTATCTATCTAAAAGCTATAAACATGAAAGCAAGTTAAGGCTAATGGAGGACCCACAGTCCACTTGAGCATTTGTGGTGTAAGATGAAACAGACCTGTTGAGAAGAAGCTCTAAGGCCAGGTCATTTTCAGGATACACAGTGCATCCAGAAAGTATTCACAGTGCATCACTTTTTCCACATTTTGTTATTTTACAGCCTTATTCCAAAATGGATTAAATTCATTTTTTTCCTCAGAATTCTACACACAACACCCCATAATGACAACGTGAAAAAAGTTTACTTGAGATTTTTGCAAATTTATTAAAAACAAAAAAAAACTGATAAATCACATGTACATAAGTATTCAAGGCCTTTGCTCAATACTTTGTCAATGCACCTTTGACAGCAATTACAGCCTCAAGTCTTTTTGAATATGATGCCACAAGCTTGGCACACCTATCCTTGGCCAGTTTCACCCATTCCTCTTTGCAGCACCTCTCAAGCTCCATCAAGTTGAATGGGAACCATCGGTGCACAGCCATTTTAAGATCTCTCCGGATTCAAGTCTGGGCTCTGGCTGGGCCACTCAAGGACATTCACAGAGTTGTCCTGAAGCCACTCCTTTGATATCTTGGCTGTGTGCTTAGGGTCGTTGTCCTGCTGAAAGATGAACCGTCCCCCCAGTCTGAGGTCAAGAGCGCTCTGGAGCAGGTTTTCATCCAGGATGTCTCTGTACATTGCTGCAGTCATCTTTCCCTTTATCCTGACTAGTCTCCCAGTTCCTGCCACTGAAAAACATCCCCACAGCATGATGCTGCCACCACCATGCTTCACTGTAGGGATGGCATTGGCCTGGTGATGAGCGGTGCCTGGTTTCCTCCAAACGTGACACCTGGCATTCACACCAAAGAGTTCAATCTTTGTCTCATCAGACCAGAGAATTTTGTTTCTCATAGTCTGAGAGTCCTTCAGATGCCTTTTGGCAAACTCCAGGCGGGCTGCTGTGTGCCTTTTACTAAAGAGTGGCTTCCGTCTGGCCACTCTACCATACAGGCCTGATTAGTGGATTGCTGCAGAGATGGTTGTCCTTCTGGAAGGTTTTCCTCTCTCCACAGAGGACCTCTGGAGCTCTGACAGAGTGACCATCAGGTTCTTGGACACCTCCCTGACTAAAGCCCTTCTCCCCCGATCACTCAGTTTAGATGGCTGGCCAGCTCTAGGATGAGTCCTGGTGGTTTCTGTAACCTTCTCCAGATTTTTGCCGCGAGACAATTCCTTTGACTTCATGCTTGGTTTGTGCTCTGACATGAACTGTCAACTGTGGGACCTTATATAGACAGGTGTGTGCCTTTCCAAATCATGTCCAATCAACTGAATTTACCACAGGTGGACTCCAATTAAGCTGCAGAAACATCTCAAGGATGATCAGGGGAAACAGGATGCACCTGAGCTCAATTTTGAGCTTCATGGCAAAAGCTGTGAATACTTATGTACATGTGCTTTCTCAGTTTTTTTATTTTTAATAAATTTGCAAAAATCTCAAGTAAACTTTTTTCATGTTGTCATTATGGGGTGTTGTGTGTAGAATTCTGAGGAAAAAAATGAATTTAATCCATTTTGGAATAAGGCTGTAACATAACAAAATGTGGAAAAAGTGATGTGCTCTGAATACTTTCTGGATGCATATTATGGGAACTGGCCCTTTGCACTTAAGACAATGGTGATTTCAAATTCTTCCTTTGATAAATGGCAGATCAACTTCCCATTAAGTAGGTGAACCAAAATGGTACCTCATAAATGGTTATGCTAGCTTCACCAAAGTTCAAAATAACTTTAATTAAATTCAAAAAATTCCTTGATTTTTATTTAATATGTCACATTTTTGGGACTTTTTCCTTCATGAATTACAGTGTGTATTCCATGAAATATTTCTATTTCACTGTATAAGAAATTATATGACCATGAAGCACTACTATTTAAGACTATAATACAATTAAGGATATAACTATTTGTAATTTATTTCTCTGCAGGTTTAACCCTGGCATTATTCCTTGTTCTTGGTATACTGCTGTTATTTGGTATAATTCTTGCATATTGCTTTAGAAGAAGGTATGTGCTGTGTTTGTTTAATTTATATCTATTGTTTTTTATAAATATTATACAAAACATTGCTGTAGTAAGGTACTTCATGAAACAGTAAGTGCTTAACTACAAAACCATAGGTGTTTAAGGTGCATTGTACAAGTTGGTGCTGAACAAAAGAGCTGGGGTAATTCTTTAGGGACCCCATTCAAAATTCAGTCAAATAGGCATGAGGCCTGGGACTTCTCCTCTTTTTATCGCTTACAATTTTTTTCAAATGCTACCTCAATGCTTTGCCTTAGGAGTCTTTTTGGACCTGATTCAGATGTTTCAAACCAAATCTATTTTATATTGAATGATCCTAGTTTTTATAGTATACTATGAAAAATGATTTGACTCCTTCCTTTTTCTGTATATTGTCACTATGAGTGGCTTCAGATTTTTAGACAAAATTTCACATTAAAGGATCCCAAAGTTAACATATAACATAATTTCTAAATTGGTACTTAAAATATTCAAGTAATAAAGTTGTTCCTGCACTGCCCTTGTGAAATGGCAATTGTCCCCTTGCTTATTCACTCAAGCAGTTGACCAAAGTTAATTAATAATTAGACAAATGGAACATAGCAATATCTGATTGTAGTCAGCTCTATCAAGTGTAAACATCACCATATATTGCCCTCAGCATGGCAGTGAAGTCATCACAATGAGGTTTCCAGAAGAGCACACTTCAAAGGAAATCCCTGAAGTGTTGTGGAATTAAATTGTTGAAACATACCAATCAGCAAAGTGTTACAAAGTGATTTCTAATGCTTTGGGACTCCATCACACCACAGTGTTATTTATTATCTCCAAATGGAACTGTGGTGAATCTTCTAAGAAAAGGCCAGTCTACCAAAATTACCCCAATGGCCAGGCAGCAACTCATTCAATAACCACAGATTATCACAAAATAACATGCAAAGATCTGCAGGTCTGTTTAACCTTAACTAAAGTCAGTGTTGCTGACTCAAAATTAAGAGAGAAAGAGACTGAATAAAAATACTATTCATGGAAGAGCAGCAAAACACCAAGAGGAACATCAGTGCTCATGTTGAATTTACAAAGAAACATTTAAGACAATCCCCAAGCCATTTGGAATAACTTTCTATGGACACATTAATTAAAATTAGAACTCTTTGCAACAGACAGGTCCAACTAGCATAAACCTAATATAGCGATCAGCAGTAAGAATGTTATAACCACAATAAAACATGGTGTGGGAATACTTTGCTGTCTCAGGACCCGGAAAATTTGCCATTATTGAAGGAATCAGGACTTCTGTACTTTATCTGAATATTCTGAAGGAGAATGTTTGGCCATCTATAAGTGAGATGACGCTGAAGCATAATTGAGTTATGCAGCAGCACAATGGCACATAACACAAAAAGAAAGCCTATGACTAAATGACTCAGAAGAAACAAAATTAAATGGACTGGACTGGACTATTCAAAGTTCTGACCTGAAACCCAATAGATATGCTGAGGTAAGACCTGAAACGACCAGGTCACAATCGCAAACCTACCAGTGTTTCAGAAATAAAACAGTTCTGCCAAGACGATTAGGCTAAAATTCCCCAACAGTGATGTGAAAGAGCAAATTATAAGATGTGTTTAGTTGTGATAATTGCAACTACAAGGTGCTGTAATCATTTATTGACACTATGGTGGAATTAATCCTTCAGACAAGTGAATGATAAATAGACAGATATTACTGTATTGCCCCAAAGGGGCAATCTTTTTACAGAACCTCAATAAATAAGTATTATAACAAACAAAAACAACCCCCTCAAATGCACACCAGAGTTACTAAAAAGAAAGAAAGCTTCTGACTTGGTTGTCACAGTCGCAGTAAGCATTATGTAGGCATATTGCTGTTGGTATAAAGCAGCCCCAGTAGTGTTTCTTGACACACGTCTGCCAAATAATTCACTGGCTGAAAGTGCTCACTGTTAGTGTGTCAGAGAACGGATCTACAGCAGTGTTCATAACGTCACACAGTTTTATTTTTATTCTCTCCTATGCTTATCGCCAAGGAGTCCAGCGTGTGTCCCATAAATGAGCCTACCTTTTTAATCAACTGAAGTTGAAGTAATGTTACTGGCACAGCACACCACAACTTCGAAAATCACACTGATCATAATAGAGAGATAGGAATGCTGGACAACTTTGTTTCTTGAGGAGTAATCATTGATAATAATTATTTCAAAACTATATTGTGTGTTCACTTAGGTTCCTTTATTCTAATACTGTATTTTGTCTGATTCTGTTCGCCATGAAAAACCTAAACGAAATAAAGGATATTAGGAGCAAGACAAATACTTTTTTGTATTACTGTAGAACAGATGATATTTAGATCTTTTCTATGACCCTGTCCAAAAGTACCAGGGTATTTTTAGCTTTTTGTATGCATTTTGGCCACTCGCACACATGAAAAACTCCTTCCAGGGTGAAGATGTTTAGCTTATAACATTAGAGTGAGCGCCGGTATCTTCTTTGATTGACGTTAGTGTGTAAACCATTATTTGTTTTGTGCAATTTTGCACAATTGCAGTCGTAGCTAAAGTAGTACTGGTGTTAAAGTTGTTAACGGGACTTTTTACATGTTTATATTTAAACATGCTTTATCACTATATTGAGGAACACGGGTGTCAGAATGCACTATGGAGGTCAATGCTACATCAAACAAGTGTTAATTTATTGACGGCATAGTGAAATGGCTGGGTAGTGTTCATGACGCCTGTATCTTCTCAGATTCCATGTTGAACACACATTTGAAAAAAAAGGGTGAAGGACATTAATCTAAATGAAATTCTCCTTGCTATCTATGCTTGTTTTGTGCTTTTGATAGTGGATTTTCGCATTTTCATGGGAGTGGAGAATTTTTTAAAAACTAGGGGCTTGCCCCTGCTTGCTTTGCTCGCCAACCCCCGGGCCTGAACTACATGCTAGCCACTTTGCAGTTCTGCCGCTCACGTATGGTGATGTGGATGTATAATTTAAACAGATTTTTATTTTCATGGGAAGTGTTACATCTGCATAATAAATGTATTTTACATTACAGCGAGTAATTAATCATATGAAAAAAGAGTAGAACGTAATAATCTGCAAGTAAATTAAGTTTCATGTTGCGTTAGAGTTATTCGTTGCGCTAATACGATTTTGTTCTATTTGGCTTTGAAATTAACATGCAAATACTTTTTAAACTTATACTTTTACTGTAAAACTTCAGTAAAAACAATTTTTTAAATCAAACATTTGTATTGCATTTAATTTTTATTCTGTGTTTGGACTTTCATCATGACAACACAACACATAACTACCGTGAGTGAATATCGTTTCCTTCTCTCTATTAAATAAAACAGCTTTTTCAAATGTTTAGATCTGAGATTTGTTAATTGTCTTTGCAAACGCTATTCTAAAGGAAAACTGTTAACGTTTTAACATGAAAGGTATATCATGATCTCCTTTGTGTCTAAAATTATCCACAGGAGATGTATTACATTACCTTTATTGGATGCATCCTTCTTTCTACAATAATTAGTGCGGAAGAATCTATCTACGGTTGTAGAAATTCTTTGGGATATTATAAGTTGATGTTTTCATCTTTCACATGATCACCACCAACTGTTTCAGCATAGTCATTTTTTCTGTTGATAACCCTTCGTGCTGAAATTCTTCAGTAAGATTTGGACATAATACATCTTCTTTAATTGGGAACTTAAAAAAAACAAAAAAATATAAGAGCTGAGACAGCTCCATGTGCATGGTTGAATATGGTTGAGAGGAGGGCATTACATGAAAAAATCTCATGACCAAAGTCTCGTCTCACAGGACTTGAAAAAATCTTCCAAAAAGTCTCGTCTTGTCGCAGAATTTTTTTATATAATAGAGAGATCTGTGTGCGTGAGGACAGGATTTTTTTTAACAACAAAGGAGGAAAACTCCCTTTTTAAAAAACACTCAGGTACGTGTGGACAAAGTCTATGTGTTGTGATATATTGTGTTGAAATGTTTCTCCTTTTTGTAAATTTGAGCAAGCAATATATCATAAATGCAGTGGAAAGTCCATTAAAGTCAATAATGGGTAAAAAACTGACCAGAAAAGACACGGCAAGGTAAAAACACTTTTTAGAAGCCTAACAAATTATGGTATGTTTTACCTTTTGCTAACTGAGGAAATTTAGGATGCTTTCACTGATTTCAAACACATAACTTAGGTAAATTTCAATTGCGGAAGTCCATCCTTCCATCCATTTTCTAACCCGCTGAATCTGAATACAGGGGTCTGCTGGAGTCAATCCCAGCCAATACAGGGCAGGAACCAATCCTGGGCAGGGTGCCAACCCACTGCAGGACACACACAAACACACCAAGCACACACTTTAGGGCCAATTTAGAATCGCCAATCCACCTAACCTGCATGTCTTTGGATTGTGGGAGGAAACCCACGCAGACACGGGGAGAACATGCAAACTCCATCAGGGAGGACCCGGGAAGCGAACCCGGGTCTCCTAACTGCGAGGCAGCAGCGCTACCACTGCGCCACCGTGCCACCCAATTGCAGAAGTTTTTAGGTTTAATCATAGTTATACAGTATACACATGTGTTTAATGGGTAAGCATTTATAATTAACTCATTGATTACACAAAATTACACTGTTAGGACCAGTCATGCTCACAGAAACAGGAAAGAGCACATCCCAGCTCCTTAGTGTCCAAAAGAGTTCTCCAAAGAGCCCCAGCTCAGTCCCATGTCATTCAATGTACAGATACCAACAAAAGCCAATGTTGAGATGTAGACCTGGGCAAGCAAAACATTTTAGAGCTAAACTGAACAGGTATAAAGTCATACAAACATTGATCCAAAAGTCACACAGGACAGTCAATGAGACAGTAATGGCTAGAAACAAACATCACACAGCAGAAGAAAAGCCAAATAAGATACAACCCCATGAAGACACTAAGACATAAAACATTATGGAACCTCAATGGTAGATGTTGCAAAGGTAGAAAAGTACACAATGCTAGAGCAGGTTCATCATCTGAGGTTCTCCTTGTAATCTGCCTTGCACTTCCATCATTGTACTGTTATGTAGTTAGGATTGCAAAGTAGCACACACCAATAGGAGTGGTAAATGTAAGGCTAAATGAAAACAACTGGCAAGGGGCAGCAGCAAATCCACTAACAGTGTCTAACAGAGTGCAACAATCAAACTCTAACTTATGAGCTACCCATTTTAACTTTTTCTCAGAGTACAGTGGAATTCCTCTCACATCCTAAAGACATGAAGGTTAAGTTGACTGGTGACTCAAAAATGGTCCTAAGTTAGTTTCTTGTTTCACCCAGTGTTGGCAGTGGCTCCAACGTCCTGGGCTCAGGATTTTGAATTTATTATTAGTGTACGGTTCCATGAAAAAGTAAGTAGAGGTAATGAGGTAATGGCAGATACAGTACTTTTAACTGAGCACAAATGGGTTAGATGACCTGCTCATGAGGATAGAAACTAAACTAGCAACCATGTGTTAGCCACCATACCATACTACCAGCATTAAGGAGGTTTGGAAAATGAACACGTGGATTAACATTACTGAAGTGAGACAAGACTACTGCATAATCTCTCAGATGTCCAACTAAGGAGAATACATACAATAGATCTAATTCATAAAAATTAAAGTTAGCACTCTTTTATTCTTATCACTCCATGTGGTCCCAGTAACTGATATACAGTATAACTGACTTCAATATTCAAACAAACACTGCAGGTGAAGACTTGCCCTGTGCAACTCATGACATCTCTGCATGTTCTGTCTCGGGATGATTCACATTGGTGGGCTCATTCTCTTCCACCCAAGTGAGGCACCTGCACAAATGTGGGAGTTTTTTCTCCAATTTGAGTATTTTCCTTCCATGACAAAGTCGAAATCTTTTCTATTTTTTTATATTTGGATAATGACATTATGTGTTCTAGAAGATTAATTCTGGCGCCCTGCTTGGGGTTTGTTTCCTGCCTTGTGCCCTATGTTGGCTGGGATTGGCTCCAGCAGACCCTCGTGACCCTGTAGTTAGGATATAGTGTGTTGGATAATGGATGGAAGGATGAATACTCAACTAAATAAAAAAATCATTTGCTTTGCATAAAAATTAAATTTCCAAAGAAACTAAAGAAAACAAAAATGCTGATATACTGTATATGCAACGATTCATTTTTAAACTTGTTCTTTTAAAAATATATGGCAGTCCGAACCTTCTCTCTTGTGTTCTTTTCTAAAGGTGCAAAAAAATTGTTACAAAACCTGAAGACCAAAAAAATGAAGCAATAGAAACGAAGGTTCTGAATTGTAACTTGGCTGAGAACGGTGAAGGGCAAAATGGAAAACAAGAAGAAAGGCCACAAGAAAATACCGAGAGCACAGAGTGACATACAAAAGCCAACTCCTGATGAGAGAAATCCAGTAAAATATTAAATTTCAGTAACAAAATGCACATGTTGTGTGTGTCTCAGTGTAATAACAATAATAATGTTTTTTGTTTGACAGCAATTTTGTACAATTTGAAGAAAAATCTATTGTGTAACCATATATTAGTGCAATAAAATATGATGGAACTACATATAATTGCTGGAAATCAGCAGTCACTTTAGGTTTGTCCTGGTTCTAAACGTTTGTTTTGTGTCTGTATATGGATTGTTTATTTATAAAGAGAAGTGTTTCCTTCTAAAATAAAAAAGAACATTCTCTCCATGTCTACAACTAAGTCAAATAATATGTTTTAATTTTGTTGAGAAAACTTGTCATTTACCTCATTCATCAAAAGAGTTTAAACTAGCAGGTCAGGGATAAAAAAACCCCTGGCTGTCTCTTCTCTGCCATACTATACAAGGTGCCAGCATCTGCTGCTTAGTAGTAGTAGTAGTAGTAGTACTGTAATTCTAACATTATCAATCTATCTTCTGAAATCACTTAAGCTAGTTACAGTATTTAGTTGCAGGGCAGGAGAGCAGTCCAGTACAGAGCACCAGGACATTCTCACCAACACTCACTCATGACAGTAATGCTGCATAACAATCTACATTTCAAAGTGCCCATATTGGCTCGATTCAACAGAATTACAGTATTTAAATTGTTTGAACATCGCTTCTCATCAGTTCAAGTTACCGTATATACTCACTTTTAAGTACTCCCGCGAATAAGTCGGGCTTGATTTTAACATATAATTTCCAGTATTTTATAATGTTGGTCACATAAGTCAAATGCGGAAAACTCACGCTATTGGTCCAAGAGATTATGATATGTCCACCGAGAGAGTAACCACGGAGCACACTAGCTTTTTTCTATATATTGTTCCTACGTGACCACATGGTAATACCCAAACAATTCTGAAGCAACGTTTGCACTGTTTTGTGTGACATCTTATTTTCAATTCTTCTTTCAGCAGCTTGGTTAAACAAGAAATTTCATATATCCAGGTACAGTCCATCATATTTAGGTTTGAGTAAGTACTGCTGTGTAATATCCATCCATCCATTTTCTAACCCGCTGAATCCGAATACAGGGTCACGGGGGTCTGCTGGAGCCAATCCCAGCCAACACAGGGCACAAGGCAGGAACCAGTCCTGGGCAGGGTGCCAACCCACCACAGGCTGTGTAATATTTTAATGGAAAATACTGTTATTACCACCCATTGTTCCAAAATAGATTAATAATTGTAAATTAATGAGTCAACTATTAGTTTCAGTTAATTAAAAAAAAATCACACATTTATTCTGTCATATAAATTCAATAGCTTTTTAATTATCAGTTGATCAAGTAATAATTCACTTCTTCAAGTAATTTAATAATATTTTCATAATTCCTTCATTTACATAAATTCAGGAAAAACTTTGATGCCTTGGTACAAGTTCACAGACTACATGAACAGCAAATATCCTTGTTTCGAAAGGGCAGAACAGATTCAATTAAGGGGCTAATGCCCGCAAGATTCAGTTTCAGTAGCAGGCTAGGTAAAGATTTCTATTCATATTTATCCAAGAACCCAGATTTACTGAGAAAAATAGCTTTGGTGGAAAAATATAAAAGAATGTAGATAAATGCAAATAAACTAAATTGAAAAGAGTAAAATAATTTTTATTTTACTAGAAGTGAAGTTTCCATGTGTATAATTTTTACAGGTTTACGACAGTTAAGCTATTCAAAATAAAATGGAAGGAATGAAATCTGTTAATTGAAGAGGCTTGACATATTCAAAATATATAATGGGTTATAAGTTTACCAATGACTCTGATTGTGGCCATCATATCATAATTATAATTATAAACTGCTGCTAAAGGTTTATATCATTTTAAAAAACCATAAGTCAGTATAAAGGCGTTTTAAAGGTATTATGCCACACTAGTGTTTAGATCTGACAGCAACCCTGCTGACGGTGTATGCGCCCAAACTTTACACCGGCTGGTACAGACTGGAATCAAAGGCTTCTTCTTTTTGGGTGCATACACCTTCAGCACAGCGCTGTCAGATCTAAACACTAGCGTGGCAATTTGCTCGCATACTGAAATGACCTTAGCTGCAGGTGGAAATCCCACTTTACTTATTGTGCCAAGCAGAGTTGCATTGCGTTACAGCAGTCTATTAGCCGGCAAAAGCGCTGTGAAGAAGCTGTCTGTTGCTACGGTCCTGCTTTTGTCCAGTCTGATAGCATTCACGGGACATGGTATCTTTGATTGCCAGTACAACAAATAGTTCTAAGCAGACATCAGCCACAGTGCTGCTCTTGTGAAAAGAATGGAGATAAATGCCATGAACTCAGAGAGGGAGAGGGAAGTTCGTTGTGCCATGTGAACGTCACTGAGAGAATAAAACTGAATAATAAAAAAACAAGTGCTAACTTTTACAAGTAGCCAAAATTTACACCTGGTGTTACAGACTCAAATCAATGTATGTTTTTATTATATTGTAGAAATAATAATAATAATAGCAGCTCACTACTCAAAACGGGGAGTACCCAGTCTCAAGCCCAGGACCTTCATGTTATAAGGCAGCAGTTCTTACCTATGCACGTTTCAAGAATACGTATAAACTCTCTGTCAAATGACATTTGAGCTTGAGTTTTTAACTCATTGACAGCCACATGTAAATCAAATGCTTTTTTTTTTTGTTCTTTTCTTTAATAAAAGCACATGTTTATTTAATATTTGGACTAAAGTTTTCACACATTACACACTTCTCGTCATTATTAGTATAATATGAAAAAAGTTTCTGCTTTAGGTATGTGTTCAGCATTTCTTGCATTTCTCGTATTTCCTTTCATCCTACCCAGATCTTTGTAGACACGGAACACACATGAAATGCATGTACTGTATTCCAAATAACAATATACTGTATTATTTACCCTATACAACTCCAGGCACATCACACTCAGATAAGGAGCCTTGACTTGAGGTGGGAGAATTTTTTGCCCAAGTTTAGCTCCATGAAGTAGGGGAGGGGACAGCAGGCTGATAGGTGCTTGTGCTGATTGACAAATTTAAAAAACAAAAGACACCGATGGTAGAGGTACGAAGGAATTTAAGGTGAACCGGGATTACGGGTTTTTCGAAGGCTTCGGGAATTCTATTGTTAAACCTGTAAACTGTTGCGTTTGAAGTAGGGATGTGACATTTATTTTCTTCTAAACATTTTTGCAGTCATATTTTTAATGCATAAGACTGGAGTCTGCAATTACTTTTTTTCAGCTGCGGGTCACCGGTTATTCTGTTCTGTTTATTCAATGGCAACACTTTACTAGCACTGGGGCCAGAGTTTCCAGACATCCCGATTTGAGTGGCACTGTCCCGAGTTGAACAGACAAATCCCAAGTACCGCACTGCCTCTTAAAATCTCAATCAAACAAAAATTGTATGTAGAAAAAAAAATCTTCATTTGATTTTTTGTATTGAATATTGAGTCAAAGAGGCTCACTAATTTTATGTAGAAAGCCTGGTGTACCACCTATTATGAATAAAATTTGTACCTGTCAGCTGAATCCAAATGTTTGAATCGTGTGTCTTCATGTACGTCGTGTGCTCATGTTGTCATACGTTTCTCGAGTTCATCATGGCCATGTGTAATTCATTTTGAAGACGTGATGATTATTCTATCATTATTTTATATATGTTCTCTTCTATATATGTGCTTATTTACATATACTTGTACGTTTATATAAAACATGGTTACAGTGATCCCTCGCTATATCGCACTTTGACATTCGCAGCTTCACTCCATCACGGATTTTAAATGTAAGCATATCTAAATATATATCACAGATTTTTCACTGGTACTGTGATTTCTGCGAACAATGGGCCTTTTAATTTATGGTACATGTTTCCTCAGTTGGTTTCCCCAATTGATTTCATACAAAGGACGCTATTGGCAGATGGCTGAGAAGCTACCAAATCCTCAATGATATACAATATGCTTCCCACGCGGTGCTTCGCATACTTGAAAGCCCAAACGGCACGTATTGATTTTTGATTGTTTGCTTTTCTCTGTCTCTCTCACTCTCTCTGACATTCTCTGCTCCTGACAGAGGGGGTGTGAGCAGCTGCTTTGTCCGGCGGTGCTTCACATGCTTAAAAGCTTGAACAGCCCTATTGATTTTTGATTGTTTGCTTTTCTCTCTCTCTGACATTCTCTGCTCCTGAAGCGCACTCCTTTGAAGAAGAAGATATGTTTGCATTTTTTTAATTGTGAGATGGAACTGTCATCTCTGTCTTGTCATGGAGCACAGTTTAAACTTTTGACTAAAGGGTGTTATTTCATGTCTAGAGAGCTCTAATAATGTTAAAAAATGTATTTAGAAGGTCGTAAACAGGTTTTCTATGCTCTAACTGCAAAAATATACGATTTATAAGTAAAAATTCCTACTTTGCAGAAATTCATTTATCGCTGTAGAGTCTGGAATGGATTAACCACGATAAACGAGGGTTTACTGTATATATCTCTAGATATAATTTAATTAAAATTTTAGTCTTCCTTAGTTTTTTATCTTTTTTTTTTTTTGATCAAAATGGTGGCTGTGCCAATCTGTGATTTTGGAAACCTGGCAACCCTGACTGGAGCTCCTTCACACCCATGACTTTAAATTGTCGCTGCCTAGTGTGCTGCCATAGCGCATTACTTTATTACTTCATCACATTTAAAGTGTAATGTAAGGCAGTCCAGCAAACACATTGCGGCCTCACAGAACAGCACGTTGACAGGTTTGTCTTTCTGACAAAAAATTTGGAAGAAATGTTTTTATTACACAGAAATGCAATGTACACTGGTTGCATTTATGCAAAGCCTTTAAATGTTTGAGTCATCTGTTGTGGTGTGCTGCTTTTTGAAGAATTCTGGAGCAAAAAAGTCATTGAATTCGTCAGTAAAACAAAAATTACAATTGGAATCAAAGCCAACATTTGACTAGGAGAAGAAAACAACATTCATTTTGCATTTTATCAACCTTTTTACTTATTTAGACTTTTAAAATATACTTTATTATATTTACAATAAATGTGACCATATTGAGACTTGGAAAAAGGTGAGTTGGAGGTCCCCATGGAGTTTTTTTGCCCTCAGAGTCCCTGGAATTGCTTATGCATGTGATCTTTCATATTACCTTGTGATTTTCTGTTCCCAATTGTCCCAAAGCCGAAGTTAATTCCAGACACCACTCTGACTGCCCTCTTTGTCAGTTAAATGTGCTAGTGGAGGCTCCAAATCTGCTGCAGTTTCCACATTAAAACCTGTGAGTGGGTGGAAATTAGGCTGCAACTCTAGTTAGCCGGAAGTACATTCATAATGCAGGCTGTGAAATCGATACCGTTAAAAATTAGTGTCGGACTCATTGTAAAATGTTAAAACCAATACGTGTTGAATATTTCAATACCATTGACAACCCTATCCCAGAGTATGCTTTTAGTTTATTTTTCATCTGTAATTTTCATTTAGCCACTTAATTATATTTTTGAAGCTGACCTCTGTTGTGGCAAAGGTCATGGCAGCCCCGACTTTTCTCAAGAAGGCACATGGAGTCTTAGAAAGGCAGCAGAATCAGGCTTTTTTGCATGATGCATACACGGATAAGATGTACTGTAATTGTAAATTGATGCCTTTTCCAGTGTTACTACTTCCTTATGTATCCTCTGTTTAGCTTTCTGGTATGAAACATTGGACCTGCAAGCGAATTCTCACTACCATCACCTAAAAAATGAATGTTAGACTGAAGTAGCTACTTCCCTTTAGTATTCAATGTCATTTGCCCCTGTGTCTGTATTGCTCAGTACTAAATGTCAGAATTTGGATAAGTTAAGGGAGTAAATTCCACAGGAAAAAGGTGAGTTAAAAAGAATATAACAAAACAAAAGGTAACTTTTAAAGATATGGCAAAAAATGCTAATTTTGTTTACATGTAAATATACTAGTATATATTTCAGAATGCAAAATAAGAGATAAGAAAAACAGTTAAAGAATTACATCATTTAGAATAATGATAATTCTTTACATTTACTATATATAGCACATTTCTCACAACTACAGGTGCAAGAATGAACCATTTATTTGTGAAACTGATTGGAAAGAAAACTCGAACCTACAGTGGTACAACACTTAAAGATCATAAATGTTTTTGCATTTTAAATAGTGTGTCATCACTTTGTTTATGTATGAATGCATACAATACTGATGAAAATGTGGATTTACTAAGCAAGCATAAAGTACTGAAAAGAATGTATATTTATGAAATTTTCTGAGCCTAAAGTCATGGTATTCTTTCTGTTAAATGATAAAAACTTGTTTTCCTTTACCTTATCCCAATTTCCTTTTCTTCCCAACTCTGAACTCTCCCTCTCCCTCTCTCTCCATCTTTGTCTCTTTCTTTTTCTGTATCTGATTACTCACCCTCCCACCAAGTTATAATCCCCTGCCTTTCAACATCAAACTTAACTTGATTTGTTGCCAGATTATAAGTTATAATCATTCCTGAGGTTTCATTTCCATGCAAGAGTCACTGGCAGGGGTAACACTGATCACAGCACACTTCACTGTTTCTTGACTAATCAGCACTGCACGCTGCCGCTAATGATACTGAAGGAAGTACTCTAATCTCTCCCAAAGCTCAAAATGCATCCTCTATTAATGCTGTGCTCCTTTATTCTAAACCGTAGGACACTGATTGTACGTACAATACCAAACAACTGTTCCCCTGGGAATGTTCTAGTCAGCTAAGAAACTGAGGTTCATCCTCGCCTGGATTGAGATCTACCAACATGAATTGCAGTGTTGGGTCACTGCATGCTAAGTAAGCCAAGTCATGTCAAAGCTTTACCTCGGTTAATATGCTGTGAACGCTGGCCCCAGCACAGACAGACGGACGACATATTTTGCACCACACACTGTTTATTATACACTATATACAAGTTTAGTGCACTCACGCAACCCCAGTGCCTTCAGCACCGAATCCCCCAAAAGTCCAGGGCCCACAGTCACTGTGCCTTTCCTCTGGCCGCCTTCTGTCCTTTCTCCAGCTCCGTCTTCTGCCTCCCGACTTCCACCAAATGACTGGAGGGAGGCGGCCCCTTAAATAATGCCCCGGATGAGCCCCAGGTGTTTCCGGCCTCTTCTCCTTAGCCACGCCCCAGCGTGGCGGAAGTGTCGGCTGCTTTCCTGGCGGCTCTCCGGGCACCACACAAAGTCTTCCCCCCAGCACTTCCTGGTGTGGCGGAAGTGCCGGGCTCCCGGGATAATTAGGCACCGGGGCGCTGCCTGGCGGTGGCCACGGGTCCCTACAGGGCTGGGCTTCCAAGCCCTGTACCCGAGGCCCCCTGCCTAACCAGGACGGACGCCCCCACTCAGTCTGGAGGAGGTACACGCCCTCCTCCGGTCCTCCAAGGCGTCCCGGCCGGGCTCCATCCCCGGCCAAAGACCACACAGGGTAAACCGGCATCGGGGCGCCGCCTGGCGGCGTCCACGGGTCCCTACAGGGCTGGGCTTCCAAGCCCTGTACCCGTGGTCCCCTATATAACCAGGACGGACGCCCCCTCGCGGTCTGGAGGAGGCACAAGCCCTCCTCTCCTCCTCATGGGCGTCCCGGCCGGGCTCCAGCCCCAGCCGGGGACCACAATGCCAAATAGTTAATTATTTGTTGAGTGAAAGGTCATTTTGGATACAGATGACTGCATTGAACATGACAAACTTCAAAACAAGCAATAAATAAAGAGTGGCACAAGAAACAATAATAACAGCGAGGATTAAGCAGAACATATGTCAAAGTGGCAAAACTAATAGAAAAGTATCTGAGATAAGCAGAAACTAAAAAAATTTCACCAAGCTTGACTAAGTATTTTAGTCAAAACACTCTCTGGGAATTCTAGCCCAGCTATCTGGACGGGTTAGCTTATGACCACCCACAACTATATAAAATGATACAGCAATTCACATTGGCTACACCAAATAAGGCCAGAAGGTGAAGAACAGTGTGCATTGTGCAGTTTTAATGGCCTCAGAAAATGACCACTAGACGGCAGATGTTGTTCTTTAAATTTCAGCTTAGCAAGTAGAATGAAAGTTAACAAAATTTAGTGATTTTGTTTTGTCATTTCATGGCAAGTGTAATTCAATCAACATTTATTTATATAGTACATTTTCATACAAAAAAAATGTTGCTCAAAGTGCTTTACAAAATGAAGAATAGAAAAATAGAAGACACAATAAAAAATAAACATAAGTCAACATTAATTAACATAGAATAAGTAAGGTCCGATGGCCAGGGTGGACAGAAAAAAAAAAATCTCCAAAGGCTGGAGAAAAAAAAATAAAATCTGTATGGATTCCAGACCAAGAGACCGCCCAGTTCCCTCTGGGCAATCTACCTAACATAAATCAAACAGTCCTCTTTGTATTTAGGGTTTTCATGGAAGGACTTGATGATGATGGTCATGTAGACTTCTGGCTTTCAGTCCATCAATGTTGGTGCATCATGATGCTTTGAGTAGGTGGTGGTGGCGCAGAAACCGGAAAAAGAAACAGAAGAGAGAGCAGGGGTCAGTACGGATTTTGGAGCCACTATGAATAGTTATTATGATGAATTGAACATACAGAGTATCAGTATTAAGTTAAAGTGAAGTTATAAAAAGGCCATGTTAAAGTAATGTGTTTTCAGCAGTGTTTTAAAGTGCTCTACTGTATTTGCCTGGCGAATATTGGCAGGCTATTCCAGATTTTGGGTGCATAACAGCAGAAGGCCGCCTCACCACTTCTTTTAAGTTTAGCTTTTGGAATTATAAGGAGACACTCATTTGAAGATCTAAGGTTACGATTTGGAATATAATGTGTCAGGCATTCCGATATATAAGATGGAGCGAGATTATTTAAGGCTTTATAAACCATAAGCAGTATTTTAAAGTCAATCCTGAATGACACAGGCAACCAGTGTAGTGACATCAAAACTGGAGAAATGTGTTCGGATTTTCTTTTCCAAGTTAGGATTCTGGCAGCTGCATTCTGCACTCGTTGCAAGTGATTGATGTCTTTTTTGGGTAGTCCTGAGAGGAGTGCCTTACAGTAATCTAGTCGACTGAAAACAAAAGCGTGAACTAATTTCTCAGCATCTTTCAATGATATAAGAGGTCTAACTTTAGCTATGTTTCTTAAGTGAAAAAATGCTGTCCTAGTGATCTGATGAATATGCGATTTAAAATTCAGATTACAGTCAACAGTTACCCCTAAGTTTTTTACTTCCGTCTTAACTTTTAATCCTAATGCATCAAGTTTATTTCTGATAACCTCACTGAATCCATTATTGCCAATTACTAAAATTTCAGTTTTCTCTTTATTTAGTTTGAGAAAATTACTATTCATCCATTCAGAAATACCAGTAAGACATTGTGTTAGTGTATCGAAAGAGTCTGTGTCATCAGGTGCTATTGATAAGTACAGCTGTGTGTCATCAGCATAGCTGTGGTAGCTCACGTTGTAACCTGAGATAATCTGACCTAACGGAAGCATGTAGATTGAGAAGAGCAGCAGACCCAGGATAGAGCCTTGTGGAACACCATATCGGATATCATGTGTCTTTGAGATTTGATTACCACAACTCACAAAGAATTTTCTACCTGCCAGGTAGGATTCAAACCAATTTAAGACACTGCCAGAGAGGCCCACCCATTGACTAAGGCGATTTCTAAGAATATTATGATCAATGGTGTCAAATGCAGCACTCAGATCTAAGAGGATGAGAACAGATAAATGGCCTCTGTCTGCATTTACCCGCAAGTCATTTACTACTTTAACAAGTGCAGTTTCTGTGCTGTGATTTGTTCTGAAGCCTGACTGAAATTTATCAAGAATAGCATGTTTATTTAGGTGGTCATTTAATTGCAAAATGACTGCCTTCTCTAGAATTTTACTTAAGAAGGGCAGGTTGGAGATGGGTCTAACATTTTCAAAGGCAGAGGGGTCAAGATTATGTTTCTTAAGAAGGGGTTTAACTACAGCAGTCTTAAGACAGTCTGGAAAAACCCGGTATCTAATGACGAATTTACTATGTCAAGAATATTGTCAGTTAGCACCCCTGATATTTCTTTAAAAAACCTTGCTGGTATAAATTGAATTAAATATGCTTTTCATCATGAAATTTATTTTCTATATCAGCCATAACCAGCAGGCTCCTAAAGTAACTTGTACAAACATCCCATAGTCTGAGTAGTTTCAACAGCATGTGGTATTAAAAACTCTGATAGTTCTTCTCCAGTCTAATTGTAGATCTGAAGTTATAAAGGTTTTACAGTTGTGTATGTTATGGGCGGATTTGTGTCCCCATCCCATCTCTACATTGAGTAATGTGAATATTGGTCTATAATTAACCTAGAACTTTGTGTAGATATAAAAAAGGAATGTTGAAACTTATATGAAATAAAATACTGGCGAACAAAGAATGCAAAACATACCAGACAAAAATAGTAAAAGATCAACAAGACAGACACTGTAGCTTTTGAAAAATAATGGCAAAAGCTGAGGATCTAACCACTGCAACACTCCTTTTATGGATGGAGAAACAGCTTACCAAGCCCACATGAATATATCCTTTGACATTAGAGTGTAGTGGGCACCTTCGATACATGAAACACTGTAAAGACTGCCAGCTTAAGCATACAAAATCAAATAAATTAAAAACAAAACCAATACGAGGCAGCACGGAGGCGCAGTGGTAGCACTGCTGCCTCACAGTACGGAGACCTGGGTTCGCTTCCCGGGTCCTCCATGCGTGGATTTCCTCCCATAGTCCAAAGACATACAGGTTAGGTGCATTGGCAATCCTAAATTCTCCCTAGTGTGTGCTTGGTGTGTTTGTGTGCGTGTGTGTGTGTGCCCTGCGGTGGGCTAGCACCCTGCCTGGGATTTGTTTACACCTTGTATCCTGTGTTGGCTGGGATTGGTTCCAGCAGACCCCCGTGACCCTGTAGTTAGGATATAGCGGGTTGGATAATGGATGCATGGATATATAATATATATCATTCGAAGTCTGAATCACAGTCTGATTGTATGGGTGGTTACCTACCAGGTAACGCGTGTGGTTGGTCTGCAAGTCAGCAGACATGCACCATGGGTGCCCTCTCAGTTGCAAGAAGCAGATCATAGAATGTTACATAGTTAACTGTCAAATAATGCAAAGAGTATGCGACACATGTTTTGCCCTATTCTGGGCTCATCAGGTGCACACACTCCACTGCACCCCTCATTGGGGATCAAACCTCAGATGTCAGACAAACGCACTTCGATTGTGACATTGTGAGAAAAAAAATCCTCTTCCAATTCCACATCCAGCCCATACCCTCCCTAACGAATTTTTTTTTAAACCCCTTCTTTAGTCGATATAAATTGGAAAGCTAACTAGATCACATTCGGAGTTTTGCAGTAGATCGTGCGTGCGGAATGACCAGTGTGTGAGAAGAAGAGAGATCTCAGACTGGCCTGTATGTCAATCAAGTGGCACATGGCATAGGGAGGAAATATGATAGACTAACGTTTAAAAAAACATTTTTTTGAATACAACGCAATCTACCTGCACTACTTTTGCGATCTACCGGTTGATCATGATCGAGGCATTGGGCACCCCTGGTTTAGAACAAGTGTATCAGTATCTGCTGACTGTGCCGCCTACTTCAGTGGAGGCATTGCCTGCTTTCTCAGCAGTTAGCATACTCTGCACGAAGGTGCGCTCTTGCCTGGACAACCGCACACTCGACATGTTGTGCTTTCTACGCTCTTATTATGCAACTAACTAGATACATGTACTTATACAGTATGACAGCACTGTCCTTGATGTCCATGCGATGTTGCAGAGGTGTGCCAACCAAGACAGTCCTACAACATCCAGAGCCTTGAGGAACTCCGGGTGTATCTCATCCACCCTGGTCCTGCCACCAAGCAGTTTTTTGACCACCTCGGTGACCTCAGTCCCAGAGATGGGTGAGCCCACCTCCGAGTCCCCAGGCTCTGCTTCCTCATTAGAAGGCATGTTAGTGGGATTGAGGAGGTCTTCGAAGTATTCCCCCCACCGACCCTCCCGAGTCGAGGTCAGCGGCGCACCATCCCCACCATATACAGTGTTGACACTGCACTGCTTCCCCCTTCTGTGATGCTTGATGATGGACCAGAATCTCCTCGAAGCCGTCTGAAAGTCGTTCTCCATGGCCTCCCCAAACTCCTCCCATGCCCAAGTTTTTGCCTCGGCAACCACTGAAGCTGCATTCCGTTTGGCCTGCCAGTACCTATTAGCTGCCTCCAGAGTCCCACACGACAAAAGGGTCCAGTAGGACTCCTTCTTCAGCTTGACAGCATCCCTCACCGCCGGTGTCCAACAATGGGATTGGTGATTGCCGCCACGACAGGCACTGACCACCTTACGGCCACAGCTCTTGTCAGCCATCTCAACAATAGAAGCACGGAACATGGCCCATTTGGGTTCAATGTCCCCCAATTCCCTCGGGATGTGGTCGAAGTTCTGCCGGAGGTGGGAGTTGAAGCTACTTCTTACAGGAGACTCTGCCAGATGTTCTCAGCAGACCCTCAGAACACATTTGGGCCTACTGGGCCTGACCAGCATCCTCCCCCACCATCGAAGCCAACTCACCACCAGGTGGTGATTAGTTGACAGGTCCACCCCTCTCTTCACCCGAGTGTCCAAGACATGTGGCCGCAAGTCCGACGACATGACCACAAAATCGATCATCGAACTGAGGCCTATGGTGTCCTGGTGCCAAGTGCACATATGAACACCCTTATGCTTGAACATGGTGTTCGTTATGGACAATCCATGACGAGCACAGAAGTCCAATAAAAAAACACCACTCAGGTTCAGATTGGGGGGGCATTCCTCCCAGTCACACCTTTACAGGTCTCACTGTCATTGCCCACATGAGCATTGAAGTCTTCCAGCAGTACGAGGGATTCCCCAGAAGGTATGCCCTCTAGCACCGCCTCCAGGGACTCCAAAAAGGGTGGGTACTCCAAACTGCTGTTCAGTGCATACGCACAAACAACAGTTAGGACCCGTCCCCCCACCCGAACTCGGAGGGAGGCTACCCTCTTGTCCACTGGGGTAAACCCCAAAGAACAGGCTCCAAGTCGGGGGCAATAAGTATGTCCACACCCGCTCGGCGCCTCTCACTGGGGGCAGCTTCAGAGTGGTAGAGAGTCCAGCCCCTTCCCCTTCCCCTTCCCCTTCAGAGAGGTGACATTCCACATCCCAAGAGCCAACTTCTGTAGGAGAGGATCAGACCACCAAGGTCCCCGCCTTCAGCCACCACCCAACTCACACTGCACCCGACCTCCTTGGCCCCTCCCATAGGTGGTGAGCCCATGGGAAGCGGGATCCATGTTTCCTCTTCGGGCTGTGTCTGGCCAAGCCCCTTGGATGCAGGCCTGGCCACCAGGTGCTCGCCATCGAGCCCCATCTCCATGCCTGGCTCCAGAGGGAGGCCCCGGTGACCCACATCCGGGCAAGGGAAAACTCTGTACAAAATTATAATTCTTCATAGGAGGTTTGATGAACCGCTCTTTGTCTCATCCCTCACCTAGGACCAGTTTGCCTTGGGTGACCCTACCAGGGGCATAAAGCCCCAGACAACAGAGCTCCTAGGATTAGATAGATAGATAGATAGATAGATAGATAGATAGATAGATAGATAGATAGATAGATAGATAGATAGATAGATAGATATTGGGACACGATCTGGATTGGGTGGTGGTGGTCCCCTTTTTTAAGAAGGGGGACTAGAGAGTGTGTTCCAATTACAGAGGGTTCACACTCCTCAGCCTCCCTGGAAATGTCTATTCAGGGGTCCTGGAGAGGAGGGTCCATCGGATAGTCGAACCTTAGATTCAGGAGGAACAGTGTGGTTTTCATGGAACAGTGGACCAGCTCTACACCCTTAACAGGGTCCTGGAGGGTGCATGGGAGTTTGCCCAACCAGTCTACATGTGTTTTGTGGACTTGGAAAAGGCGTTCGACCGTGTCCCTCGGGGAAACCTGTGGAGGGTGCTCCGGGAATATGAGGTACCAGACCCCCTGATTAGGGCTGTTCGGTCCCTGTACAACCAGTGTCAGAGCTTGGTCTGCATTGCCGGCAGTAAGTCAAACCCGTTTCCAGTGAGAGTTGGACTCCGCCAGGACTGCCCTTTGTCATCGATTCTGTTCTCAGCTGGAAGCATGTGAAGTGGCTGGGCTGGGAATCAGCACCTCCAAATCCGAGAGCATGGTCCTCAGCCGGAAAAGGGTGGAATATCCACTCAGGGTTGGGAGCGAGATCCTGCCCCAAGTGGAGGAGTTCAAGTATCTTGAGGTCTTGTTCACAAGTGAGGGAAGAATGGAGCATGAGATTGACAGGCAGATCAGTGCGGCATCCGCAGTGATGCGGGCTCTGCATCGGTCTGTCATGGTGAAAATGAAACTGAGCCATAAGGCAAAGCTCTCAATTTACCAGTCTATCTATGTTCCTACTGTCACCTATAGGCTGACCATGAGCTATGGGTAGTGACCAAAAGAACGAGATTGCAAATATAAGAGGTTGAAATGAGTTTCCTTGGCAGGGTGTCTGGGCTTTCCCTTAAAGATAGGGTGAGAAGCTCAGTCATCCGGGAGGGGCTCAGAGTAGAGCTGCTGCTCCTTTGCATCGAGAGGAGTCAGATGAGGTGGCTCGGGCATCTGATCAGGATACCTCCTGGACGCCTCTCTGGTGAGGTTCCGGGCACGTCCAACCAGGAGGAGGCTCCAGGGAAGACCCAGGAAATGCTGGAGGGACTATGTCTCCTGGTTGGCCTGGGAATGCCTCAGAATTCCCCCGGAAGAGCTAGAAGAAGTGGCTGGGGAGAGGGGAGTCTCAGCAGCTCTGCTCAAGCTGCTGCCCCCGTGACCCAATCTTGGATAAGCATAAGAGGATGGATTGATGGATGGATGGATATATGACAACATGAACTGCTTGTAGTTAAGGTTAGTCTTTTATTGGTGTCAACATACTGCAGTAGTTTTATTAAAAATAAGTGTTGGTCGTTCTAAAAATGTTCACATGTGAGAGGCCCGTGCACTGTGTCATTCACGGGAGCCCAGGACCTTCGTCCTTTTGCATAGATATCGGGAGCGCCATACACCCCTTTCCAGTGACCTCATGACCCCCCATGCTCTCCCACTCCGTCTACCTACTTCACAGGAAGAATCACCAGAGACATGAATGTCACTTGCCAAGGTAAGTAAACTGCTCAACAAGGTCAACACTCTCTCTGCAAACAGACACACTGTGGATGGCTGTGCCTAGGAGGTCATTAAAGGCCTCAATCTTGGTTTTTATCCAGGCCACTTGCAAGCCCAGACACTCAGACTCCTCACCCAGTCTCTCGAGTGCCCCGATCAGAGCCTCCATTGACTCCGCGAAGATCACAGCATCGTCAGCAAAGTCAAGATCCATGAATCTTTCTTCACCAACAGATGCCCCACAGCCACTGGACCCCATGACCTTGCCCAACACCCAGTTCATACAAGCATTGAACAGAGTAGGAGCAAGAACACACTCCTGACGAACTCTAGAATCAACTGGGAAAAATACAGAGGTCCTGCCTCCACTCTGCACAGCACTCACAGTACCAGTGTACAGGCCGGCCATGATATCCAGCAACCTTGAGCGCATCCCGCAAACCCTCTGCGTGTCCCACTGGGGAGCTCTATCAACTAAGTCAAACGATTTGCGAAAATCAACAAAGCCGGCAAAGAAACTCTGCCGATATTCGCGTTTGTGCTCTATGAGAACCCTCAGCGCTCAGTGAGATTGGGTGGTTCACAGCTAATTGGAGGATGAGCCTCAAGAACCGTGGACCCAGAGATATCCAACGTCCTAGCCGGAGGATCAGCTTTGAACAACTGCTTAAAGTAGCCAGCCCAGCGGGTCACAACTACAGTGTCATCCGTAAGGACTGTGACATCACCTGCCCTGACTGCGACTTTCCAAGGAACAGATTCAGATGTGCGTAATGCTTTGATTCCTCTGTAAGCAGGATGTGGGTCACTATACCATAGATGGTGATTGACTTGCTCACAGATTCCTCTAACAAACGCCTCTTTATCTGCCCTCAGAGCCCTCGCAGCTGTCCTTCTCAGTTCCTGGTACAGACCAGAGATGGTCAGAATTCACAATCTGGGCACTTCTGTAGACCCTGCAGTTTTGCAAGAGCCTCCAGCATCTGCCCACGAGGATGTGATCGATCTCCTTCACCGCACCACCAGTATTGGAGTACCAAGTCCAACAATGCGGTTCAGGGCACTGGAATCAGGATCCAGTGATTCGCAGCCCCTGAGCCTTTTGCAAAGTCAAGGAACATGGAGCCACTTTCACCACGGTCACCAGACCCATGGGGGCCAAGATAATCCTCATAGCCAGCCCTGTCAGTGCCAGTGATTGCACTGAAGTCGCCCATGACCAGAGGAATGTCACCTCGTGGGCACCCATCAACCACCGAGCGAAGCTGCGAATGTCTCCCACCACTTGTTTATATTTGGCAGCTTAATAAAACACACAAATTATTGCTTTGTAATTTATTAAGTGAAAATTCTTTTTTCTATTTTCCAAACACAGTGAACAACCATGTGAGCATCAAGAGCTGAATTGTTTCTCTTCTTTTTCATTTTCAAAGAATCAGACATCCCATTAGAATTAAAGGAAAAGACTGAGGATAATGCTTGTAATAGCTGAAGAAAAAAAATCCTTTACCTGTATTTTCATTTTTCATATAAATGCTGATTTATCCCATTTGTAACTCCTGGTATTGCCGTCTTTCTCTAACTGTTTAGCAAAATGGTGTTTTTGTGAAAAGTTCTCAACAGAAGTAATGCTGTTACTCTGTGTTGTAAGTTAACTGTAGGAAGCAGCAAATTCTGACTCATTCAGTAGTCCACTGAATATGTTCACTGTAAATAGGGGTGAATCACCAAATCTATGCAACATTTGTTTAAAACTAAAGTGATAATGGTTTGATTTAATTTCTTTCCATTTTATGGTGCCCTAGTTGCACCCTCCTTCAACCAAAAACAAGTAATTGTCATGTAGGCCAGTGACAATTAATTCACTTACTCGTAGTAGTTTCCCCCCATCATTGTGGCCCTAGTTGGTAGCTCCTGTAATTTGAAGAGAGTTGGAGGAATCAAATTGAAGTTATTTAAGTGTGTGCCACCTGATATTAGTGGTAAGACATTTTCTGTCTATCTCTCTATCCCTCTCTCTCAAACCTCAAATAGGTCCTTCAGGGAACGTTTGCACTGATTTTGTGTTAGAAATGTAAAATAATTCTCTTTATTAAAGAGTTGCTTCATAGTAATTCTGGTGTATTTCTAACAGTACAATCTATTCCCAAAATACTTGGGACTTTTAAAATATGCATGTCATTTTTAATGCAGAATTTTTTTTATTATTCTTTCCATCCATTTTTACAAAACAAATGTTTATACTGAATATTTTTTCATTAAATTCCAATCATATTATTATTCTTTTTCATATTCTTTGAGCAAATTTCAAATAAATGGGTGGATGGATCAAGAAGTTTATCTTTCATCTGTGCCACATGCAACAGTTATGCAATGTGTTCTGTGCACAGGCACCAATTTGAGCATCTGCATGTCTGTTTTATGCAGATACTTCATTTGGAGAAACCTGGGGAAACCATTTCAAAGGAAAGTCTAGCTTGGGGAAACTAACTAATTTGACCACTTGAGAAGCTGCTGTTTCCCCTTGTTGCCCTTTATTATCTTATCAGTCACTTGCTGATCTGAAGGAATACCCTCTCTCTTTCTTTGATCCATCCATAGACACAATCTTTTCATGGCCTTTAAGCTTGCTACCAATAGAGCGGATTCTAATGGCTGGCGCTTTAAATTACTGACAGTTATAGACAGCAATATTTGAGTATTCAGGACGTGTTTCAGAAGCGGAAAAGCTCAACCAGACACCAATGTGGACATCAGCAGCAATGGCAGAGGCAGAGGAGCAGCTCCTCCAGGGTAATTGGAGTAGAGATTTTGAAAATGCTCTGGAATCCACAGACTATGACCTGGAAACAATGTGTAACGTAATTCAAGGACAAGATCTTCCTTCTAAGCAAAGAGCAAAAATGTGGAAAATTGCCCTGAACGTTGCAGGCAAGAGCAACAGCCTTTCCTCGTGGGATGGAAAACTGGATCTGCCAGAGCAAATGATAATTCATGATAAATGTCAACAGTTGATTGATCAATTGCACCCAGCAGAATGGGAAGTTCCTATTCTGCTTTCAGATGTGGAGTCAGCCATAACATTCTATTGCAAATCCCGGAGCATAACATTTTTAGAGAATCACAGCTGGCCAGATCTCCTCAAACCTCTCCTTAGACTGCGGCTTCCTCGTAGTGATCTATATAATTGCTTTTATGCCATAATGAGTAAATACATTCCTAGGGATTGCGTTTGCAATGGTCAACCTTTCCAACTGTATCGTCTTCTTTTGCAGTACCATGAACCACAACTTTGTTCATACTTGGACACCAGGAAGATTGCACCCGACTTATATTCGATCAAATGGTTGGGAAGTCTGTTTGCAGCACATTGTTCACCAGAGGTAACTGAGGCCATGTGGGATGTGTACTTCCAACAATCTGACCCATTCCTGATCTTCTTCTTAATGCTCATCATCCTTATCAATGCAAAAGACACCATTTTAGCAGAAAAAAATGACAACAAAGAGGGTCTCATTAAGTTGTTAGAGACCTCTCCAAGTCATTTGGAAGTGGGGGATATAGAAGACCTTTTTTCTTTAGCGCACTATTATTATAGCAAGACACCACTGTCGTTCAGAAAAGATAATCAGAATCTATTTGGTAGCAGTCTAGTACTGCCTAAAGATGAAAAGATGAATCTGAGTGAAACCCTGTGTCTTCCCATTTCTGTCACAGAAATCCTTCAGTCCAGACAACACCCCGGTGATGGTATTAGGTTTTTTGTGGTTGACTGCAGACCTGCAGAACAGTATAATGCAGGGCATCTGTCCACAGCTTTTCATTTAGACTCTGACCTTATGCTGCAAAATCCTGATGAGTTTTCTCTGTCATTTAAGTCTCTCCTGGAGACACAGAAGCAGTCAATCAAATCAGGCTCCATTGCCAGGGGGAAACATTTATGCTTTATCGGCAGTGGTCGCGATGAGGAGGACATGTATATGAATATGGTGCTTGCTTACTTTTTGCAAAAAAATAAGAAGTACATCAGTATTGCCAGAGGGGGATTTATGGCACTTCAGAAACACCTTGCAGACGTCACTGTTGATGGATCAGACAATATGTACGGTCACTGGATTGTCAGCATGTCTGCCCCCCAATTCGATATTAGTCAACCTTTTCAGACTGAAGCTGCAAACACCTTGGTAGGTGGGAAAGGGGTCAAGTCCCTAGTGAATAAAATGACCTTTGCACTTAAATCAAAGTCAGTGCATGTCAAGGAACGAATGATCAACTTCATTGAGAACACCTCCACACCTACAGACAGGCAGTTGAACATTAATAATCGAGATGGAAAGCTGTACCGGGGAATAAAGCCAGTGTTCAGCATCAGTGATGAAGACAATACAGATGAGACTGATAGTGCCTACATGTCTGACAATGATTACAAAGACATCGTACACATTCAGACATGGATAAACAAGCCAGATGTTAAACATCACATTCCTTGCAATGAGGTCAAAGAGACTGGTCAGTTGCTCCCTAGCCATCTCCTGGTTACAGCCTCCCATATGTACTGCCTGCGAGAGATTGCATCTCGGAGGGGTTTTGCATACATCCAATCACAACGAGCTTTGACTTCAGTGGTAAAGATTACTTCAAAGAAAAAGCACCCCGAACTTATTACTTTTAAATATGGTAACAGCAATTCCACTGGTCTGGAAGTATTATCTGTAGAAAGATATGTGATATCAAATGCTGGGGATGCTGCCAGAGCCATTAAACAGCAGATTGTTAAAGTGTTGGAGGATCTAGACTGCTGACAGACTACGATGAGCTCATTCACATTTAAAGACCTTCAGCCAGAAGCGTCATACAGATAGATGTCTTGGTTCAAGTAAGAGTCATAAGTAACTAAGACAGTTGGCTGTAGTACTGCCTTTAACTGCATATAAAATGTCTTCAAAAAAAGCTAAAAGTAAAGAAAGGAAGGGTGGAAATCTTTTAAAGTATCTACAGACTTGTTTATAGTGAGTTACTGATTGTATTTCAATTTTTATAGCTGTTAAATTTACCCAGGTTAAACTAAAGTATTTTCACTCTGATTTTTTATGTTTAAGTGTGCATTGTGAGCATTCATTCATTTAACAAAACATATTATTCTGGTTCAGGATTGAAGAGGATTATGACTATCCATTGTGTAAATGAAATGTCACACATTAGTGTGGATATGACCCAACCAACACAGCAGTGTCTAATTCTGAGGGTTTATAATACAGACAGTCGCCATTCTGGATTTGTGGTCAGTGAGTTCTGACTTGCTGTCTATGTAGTGAATTCTGTCGGAGTCACACCTACTTTGTAAAGCTGTGTCTTCTAGTTTAAAAAATAGTAAATGGCCTCTCGAGCAGTTATTTCACTCCTAAGAAATTTTGTTTCTTTCTTTTTGTTTTCTTTCTTCTCAAATCTCAGTCCTTTGGTTTAACAATTTTTGTAAGAAATAATTTAACATGACATCTTTTGGAAAGGAATTACTACAAATCTGCTTTTTTAACAGATGAAAAAGAAGACTATTGTTACTTATATTTAGGAATGTATGTCTGTTACCATGCATTGTATAGTAAATGTATATCATCTTGTTTTTTATAATACTGTACTACACTATTCCAGAGGTTTAATTGGGAGTGCAGTGTTCTTCTGCAGGATGAACACATGCAGTTATCTGTTTTTCTGTATAATTATTTACCTGTTTTTTCTTTTCCAGAAATACTGCATGATTAGAATGCAACGGCCAAACATAGTTTTTCTAGAAAGTGATAGTTTGTTTGAACTTATTGTCAATTTTTAAAATAATTTTGTAGTCCTGAATAATATCGGGGAATGTTTATAAGCAAGTTAATTACTGTCATATTCCCTTTCAGCCACTGGTTTCTATGATGAATATAATGGTTAGAGTGTACATACAGTATGTATAAGTCTGTGCCCCACAATGCACTTGGCAACTCATCCTGTCACGGTTAAACTCCTGTGCTGCCTGGATAAGCAGGATTGACTTGGATGAATGAGTTTTTAAGGTTTGTGTGACAGCATTTTTTCAGTATGAAATAGTTTTTATAACAATTCCACATGCTGTGCATCCTCATGTCTTTATGGACGTTAGGTGTAGATAAGTTCACTAAAGACAGGCAATAGAATAAATGTAAATATATTTTGTCCTATGTGTACCTTCAGCACATTTCCTCTTTATCAGTTTGTCTGAATCTTTTCTTGCCTGGTGCTCTGTCTCTCGAGCACGTTCCCATAAAGCCTGCTTCTCAGATGCTCGCCTCCTGTTCACTTTTCTACTTGTCTTTAAAGACAGTCGGAGAAAGAGAAAGCCCAGAAGCACATAGTGATTCACACACATAGAGCACATAGAAGATCAAATACAAAACAAAGCATTTAACATGCTACTTTAGTTACGATGGGATTTGAGAAACTAGTAATTTAAATGATTTTAAGATGACGTTTATGATGTTCTACTTTAATGACAAAATAAACTATGTGATTAAAGTTGAAATTTCGAGATTAAAGTTGACATTTCGTGCTTTTTTCCCACTGTGTGTCTATTTTTTTTTGTCTGTACCCTAATAAGCTCAGACGGTGGGCTACAACTCGCCTTTTCACGGCAACTTTGATATGTGACTTCTTTTTTATTTTGGCACTGTGCAACTTTGTGAACTTAAGCTTTCGAGTTTCTCTGACACACTCGATCAACTTCCTTTTGTTGATTATTCCACTGTTTAATTAAACAAATAGTATGTTTTTCCTTTGCCTCCACTTGGTATTCGCTGAAATTCTTACATTTTCCCCCGTGCTTTTCCCATTGTCTTTTCACAGAAGGCTGAGCTTAAGGGCGATTTATACTGATTTGCATATTCATAGAGACGTGATTCTGGGAGGAGTTGGGGGCGGGACAGAAGACGTGTGCACGAGCATTACTTTTCACGCTGACCGGGTTTATGGAGCAGAAGAACATGGAAGTTGGAGTAAGCACGGATTCCTGCATCTAGATTTTTCTGTGCATAAGCACATTTTGGCTTTTGTGCTTACATCATGTTATAGTGCAAATTCTATGCACGGCATTATGCATGAGGCCCTAGTACTTTTATGCTTGTGCTCTCAGAATAATAAGCAGAACGGTATTAGAGGGTCTAAGATTATGAATAGGTTGAGAGACATTCCAAAATATTAGGAGCAAAATTGTTCAGAGTTTTTTATACAGCCAAGAGTATTACAAATTTAATCCTATAGGACAGAAGCAACCAATGTATTAATTAATTGTAAGACAAGTAAAATTACACTTAGAATTTCCTTTTGGTTAAGATTCTTCTTGCTGCATTTTGCATTAACTGTAGCTAATTTATGTCTTTCTTAGGGTAGTCCTGTTAGGAGAACATTCCATTAATCTAGTCATCTTAAAAAATAAAAGCATGTAGTATTTTTCAGCATCTTGAATCAAACTCACTGTTCTGTTATTTCACCGAGTAGTAATTTCCATTTGTTTGCGCTAATGCGATCTTTACTAACATTTTTTGAGACTTTCGATTTTTGGTACTTTTATTATCTCTAACCTGCTCTGTATGTGTACCGCGCCAACATTTTTGAATTCTTTACAACGTTCTGCTTTGTCATCAACTCATTTGCATTTTATTTCTGGCCCCAGGCGTAGTTAAATCTCTTGGCACAAAGTCTCGTCTCGGGGGACATGAAAGTATCTCTCTGAAAAAGTCATGTCTTGTCCCAAGCTAAAAAGTCTCGTCTCAACCCAGGATTTTTTTATATAATAGAGAGATATGTGATTTGAAATTTAGGATAAAATCCATAATAACACTAGATTCTTTACTTCCTGCTTGATTATTTTTTTTTTATTTTCTCCCAGTACACAAAATTAATATTCATCTATACTGTAGTACTATGTCACTGGATTAGAGGGTTTACAGCCCCAGGGTCATATTTGTGGAAGTGAAAAATATGTTTAAGATTCTCCCTTTAAATGAAGTTTATATAATAATTTCTTATCCTTGCGCGAAACAACTTATTTGCTGCTTATTCTGACTCCCTTTTCTGCATCTGGCCTATCAAAAAAGTTTTTTATGGGAACCACTGGTAATTTTATTTTCTGTTATTCGTCTTTATTTTTTTTGCTTCGCTTACTTTTTAGTTGGCCTTGAGCTTGCAGATGTTCCCCCTCTTCCACCTTTTGGGCTGTCTTATCTTATCATTCCCCTTCCTTGGTCTTCGAGCTAACAAGATATTGGTGACTAGAGCTAAGACTTAATTAAAAAGAAATATGGCACGTGCCTTTATTTAACCATTCATTTAGCAGGCCTGACTTGCATTAATATTTGCACTAAGGTTAAAGCTTATACATTTTCTCTATATTTATTTATGCTAATCCATCCATCCATCCATTATCCAACCCACTATATCCTAACTACAGGGTCACGTGGGTCTGCTGGAGCCAATCCCAGCCAACACAGGGTGCAAGGCAGGAAAATACTGATACATGAATATAGTAATTTTATTTTCCATATATTATACTTTAGATAACGTAGGTAAAGTTGTATGCTACCTGTATAGCTGCAGTGGAAGTTCACCTTGAGCTTCAGAATTATCTGGCCTAATGGGAGCATGAGACAGAGAATGACAGTAGGTGCAGAATTAAAGCCTGCAGTAAACAACATATAATATCATGGATTTCTGATGTACACAAGTCTCCATAACTTGCAAATAACTTGCTTCATGTTATATAAGAATGAAACCAGCTTTAGGCATTACCAGAAATCACCAACATTAAGAATGCTGTGATCTGTGGTATCCAATGATGTATTCAAATATAAGAGAAGAACAACAGATTATGTTGTTTGCATCAGCATTAAGCTTCAAGTCATTAACTACTTTAATCAACACAGTTTCTATTCTATAAAACTAACTGATGCAGGTTAGGTGGATTGGTGATGCAAGTTTGACCCTGGTCCATGTGCGTGTGTCTTGCAAGGGGCCCATGCCCTCGCCAAGGATTGTTCCTGCCTTGCATCCGGTGCTTGCTGGAATAGGTGTCAACTTCCCTGTTACCCTCATTTGGATTTAGAAATTAGATAGATGGACAGATAAATGGATGGATGATACTAATGTACAAACAATTTTTGTAAATGTAATATTTTAAATATCACAAAAGTATTTTACTTTTTTAAAAAGTTTAGTTTAAAAAGGCACGTTAGAGATAGGTCTAAAATGTGTTCAAAGCAGAGCAGATGATTTATTTTTCTTGAGTAGCAAATACTGCAAAAATGTAAGAATCTAATAAAAGTGTAACTATTTCTAGTACATTGTTGATTAGCTTGTTAGAAATTTCATTGAAAAAGCTTGTTAGGACTGAACATAATTTGTAGATTTTAGGTTAGTAATTATTCTATAAAGTACCTGTAAACCACTGTATTGAACATACTTTCAGATTGTTTGGGTAGCCCTTGGGCCTTGTAATTGTTCTTACCATACCTTTGCTTATATTTGTACATGTGCAGCCAAAAGGTTTCTATTTCATCTAGGGCTTTTAAGTGACTACTTAGTTGATGTTTTTGTGACACAATTTAAAGATTGATTGATTTTCAGTATCTTTTGGTAGTTTTACTGTATCACAATATTTTAATAGATCTTCATTTTGTGTATTTTTCTAATGCCATTATTTGTCTGGAATTTTATCATTACTGGAGCCGGTAGACTAATACCTTGTTAAATATAATGTCTCTCCCTAACTTGACTCATTGTCCATGACGCAATCCGTTTGGCTCCAGTGTTGTTTTTTCTGCCCCATTCCTTGCCAACACATTTTCACACTGCCAGCTTCACCTCACACCACTCACTTGGGGTCACAGACAACATACCACCTGTGCTCGATTTCCATTTCTCCGTGAGCCAAGCCAGAATAACTCCCAAGATCACTAGCATCCTTGTACCAAGGAAAGTGAATTCAAGCAGAAGAACTTGATCATCTCTCTGTCTCTCTAACCCTTTCTGACAGGACCTATCCACGTGGCCCCCACCAGAATTTTCATGCCAAAAACATTTCTGTAATTGAGCCCTCATAATTTCATACTTTACTGTTAAGTACTCAGTTTTGAGTTTACACACTGTCTGACCTTTCCATGGAACTTTAATCAAAGGTTTCTTAACATTTGACCCACAGTATATCATTACAATTTTCCTCCTTATTATTTACATTGTTGATTATAATAGAATCAGCATAGAATAAATGTAAAAACTAACACATTTTGTAAAAGATAGTGTGGTTTATCCAAGTTCTCTTCTAACAAATCACAAAGGCAGTCAAATAACTTGGTGCAGTCCAAGCTGACGCTGTTTCATAAGAGGAATCTGTGCAGAATGTGGAAGAGGTAGGGAAGAAGGCACTTTCCTGTTCACAAGCACATAGGAGACTCTTTCATTAAACTCCATCAGCCTTGTTTTATGGTTCTTGAGAAGTCTTAAGGAAGGTTCCTAGCAAGGATCAGCTCATGCAGTTGGGGGATGTAAGGAAAAGAGTTAGGCTCTGAATTGGTATCACTAGTGGACATGGAAGAGGAGAGCAAGGTGGGGTTGGAGAGTCAGGAGTGAACTTGAATAGAAGGAGCGGCGTGAGACAAATCGAGGCCTAGAAGGAGGTATGTAATCTGCTGGTATATTAGAAATAGTCCTTTTAAGTGCCATCCACCACCAAAATGATCAATTCTTCAGTCTCCCAGCTTCGGATTGTTACATCAATTATTCATGGTAGAACTAATCCATGTATAAGCAAAAACCATGAACACTGAGGGATGACTATATTTTTGTATATGACACATAAATAATGTCAAGATAGGACACAAGTTGCCAACAAACCACATTACCCCAAATTTGGAAGACAGATTAACATTTGCTCTGTTCTGAATATGGTGTAGACCAGAACTAACATGGCCTTTTCTGATTATTAAATGTGAAACCTCATTTTTGCCTTCTCAGATTTGTTTCACAACTAAATTAACTGCTTAATGAGGTTAGATTTTTCTGGGCCTCTGGACCATGAGATAAATCCCTTAATGAAAACCATTTCCCCCGACCTGCTCACTTTACGTAAAACATTGCAGAGGATAAAAATCATAGGCTACATAATAATAATTAATAATAATTATCTTCTGTTGCATTCTACCATTGATAACAATTGAGTTGCTGAAGTTGAGAGACTTTGTTGGTACTGAAAGCTTTAGTAGCAGTGGACTGTAGTATGTTATTATTTAATCAAAACATGGACAATCCACACACATTTGAAGAGCCTCTTCTTTGATACACAACAAAGCTGATGTTTTAAATACATTGTGAAAGACACTATAGGTTCATTTGGAGTTTCTTTTTTTAATGTTCAATTTATAGAGCATTTGTGCTATTTAAAGTAATAACAAAATCAATGTAAATTCTTTGCTTGAAACTTATGTTTGCACTGTCTCGTTTTTCATAGAATAATAACAACCAAAATAATATTAATCACAATAATGCACAGATGCAAAAATGAAGCACCATCAAAATGTTTTGTGGACCACAGCACATCAACACTAACTTACTACGACTTTTACTTTATATTAGGATATGTTATGATGGACCCAGGTTAGCTGGTTCAGTGTTGGCTCATTTTGTACCTCATTATTGTTTGGGTTTAAGGGTTAAATAGCAAGTCAATTAAAATTAGTGCAGAAGAAGTTAATTGCCAGCAAAAATAGTCACTAATTAAGAAAGGGTTAAAACAAAAGTTTGTAGCCAGTGCAGTCCTCCAGGATCAGAGACACCCCCCACTGAAATATCTGCGCACACCAATATTGGATTTGGAACCCTTGCAAAATTATTTTGAATAGACAAAAAATATTGAATGAGCGAAAAACCAGAACTGAGTCGTTTTTAACTGCGGCATGAACATAGCCTTACTAATTAATTCATTCAGGAAGTGGTCCCCTGAGGAAGAGCAGGCTCTGAGAGACTGCTTTGGAACTATGGACTGGGATATAATGCAGGGGTCACATAGTGAGAACATTGAGGAGGCTGTTGACTGCATTACTTACTACATCCATTTCTGTAGGGACATTGTAGTTCCAGTAAGAACAGTATGCTGCTATGCTAACAACAAGTCATGGGTTACAAGTGACATCAAGGGCCTTTTGAACCAGAAGAAAAAGGGCTTTTAAAGGCGGTGATCAGCATGAGCTCAAGCGTGTGCAGAAGGAACTCCGAGTCCAGCTCAGGGCGGCGAAAGAGCAGTACAGGAGAAAACTGAAACAAAAGTTGCAGAATAACAGCATGAAGGAAGTGTGGGATGGGATGAAGATCGTCACTGGCTGCTGCTCGAAGCAGGGTGCCCTCCATTGAGAGAGACAGGGAGAAAACAAACCTGATAAACAACTTTTTTAGCAGGTTTGACCACCTTAACCCTCTCTCACTCTCAGCTCAGAGTACTGTATCCTCCACCCATCCTTCTGCTGATACCAGCATAGTAGAGAGTTTCCCCCCACCCACAATTTCAGCAGCCCTTGTAAGCAGAGAGCTGAGGAGAGCAAAGCAGTAGGTCCAGATGGAGTATCGCCAAAACTGTTGAAGGCCTGTGCGTTGGAGCTAGGGAGTCCTCTACAGTGCATCTTCAACCTGAGCCTGGAACAGGGGAGAGTCCCGAGGCTTTGGAAAACATCTTGCATCACCCCAGTCCCAAAGATATCACACCCTGGTGAGCTGAATGACTTCAGGCCTGTCGCCCTGATGTCACATGTGATGAAGACCATGGAGCGGCTGCAGCTTCACCACCTGAGGCCACAGGTCCACCACACCCTCGACCTGCTGCAGTTTGCATACCAGGAGAAGGTGGGAGCGGAGGATGTCATCATCTATATGCTACGCCGATCCCTCTCCACTTGGACAGAGGCAGTGGTGCAGTAAGAATTATGTTTCTGGACTTTTCTAGCACCTTCAAAACCATCCAACCTCTGCTCCTCATGGACAAGCTGACAGAGATGGAGTAGATTCATACCTGGTGGCATGGAGCGTGGACTATCTTACAGACAGACCTCAGTATGTGCGTCTCAGGAACTGCAGGTCTGACATTGTGGTCAGCAGCACAGGAGCACCGCAGGGGACTGTACTTTCTCCAGTCCTGTTCAGCCTATATACATTGGACTTCCAATACAACTCGAAGTCCTGCCAAGTGCAAAAGTTCGCTGACAACTCTGCTATTGTGGGCTGCATAAGGAGTGGGCAGGCGGAGGAGTATAGGAACCTAATCAAGGACTTTGTTAAATGGTGCGACTCAAACCACCTACAACTGAACACCAGCAAAACCAAGGAGCTGATGGTGGATTTTAGGAGGACCAAGCCTCTCATGGACCCCGTGATCATCAGAGGTGACTGTGTGCAGAGGGTGCAGACCTATAAATACCTGGGAGTGCAGCTGGATCATAAATTGGACTGGACTGCCAATACTGATACTAAGGCTGGCATCCTTCAACATCTGCAATAAGATGCTGCAGATGTTCTATCAGATGGTTGTGGTGAGTGCCCTCTTCTACACGGTGGTGTACTGGGGAGGCAGCATAAAGAAAAGGGATGCCTCACGCTTGGACAAACTGGTGAGGAAGGCAGGCTTTATTGTAGGCATGGAGCTGGAGAGTTTGACATCCGTGGCAGAGCGACCGGTGCTGAGCAGGCTCCTGTCAATCATGGAGAATCCACTGCATCCACTGAACAGTATCATCTCCAGACAGAGAAGCAGCTTCAGCAAAAGACTGTCAGTTCCCCTTAGGGATTAATAAAGTATATATCTATCTAGCTACTGCCCATCCCCTTCCCACTATAGGATTAGGGGAACTGGCCCACCACAATGGTGCTATGGTCAGTTGAGTCCGTTCTTCACAAACAAACATTAACATGTGGTAGATGGGAGGAATTTAGGGACTTTCAAAACCAGACCTAATGTTATTTTAGAAGAATTAAGTGGATAGGAATGGCAAGCTTTATTGAGCCAAATGGCCTCTTCTTGCATAGGTTGTTCTACTGATTACAGACCCGGGATGTTGAATTTTGAAATGAAGCATCACCACATACAGTGTTCTTCAGTTAACTAATGCAGACTGGGAGAAATTTAAGAACCATTTCTGCATCACAAGCATGGTGATTACCCAACACCATATATTATTTTAAGATGCAGGCCAGTGCCAGTAAGATCAAGACCACGTGCACAATTTTTCTTGATGTTGAGGGTTTAGTCCTTATTGAGGATTGAGTTATGGGTCCTTTACCACTTAGTGGCAATTAGTGAAAAACAGCAAGAAAAGCCATTAACAGTCCTCACATGTCCTAGGCCTGGTTTGTGGTGCAAAAGATGTACTGTGAAACTTAACTCAAGATGTACATCCAACACTTTCTCCAGACGTGGGGGAATGTGATTGCTGCCTGTTTACAAAGGCCCTGAGAAGCAACTCTTTACAATGCAAACTAAAGGAGAACACTCCTGGCTGTGTCCCTGCACTGCCTGCCTGTTTTTTTTTATTGTTAAAGTAGAACACTTACAAATTGCAGCTGGATTGGCTTCTTATTCTAATACTTTTCTTATTCTACAGCGAAAAAAGAAAAATTACACCACAGTTTGTAAGCAAATCTGAGTGGTGGCCATAAAGCTTGATTAATCTCTCATATTTTCTCATACATTGAAAATAAACTTATACAAACAGCAAAGCAATATATAATTTTTATCCACCTAGGTAGCACAGTGGTAGTGCTGCTGCCTCGCAGTAAGGAGAGTGTGGGTTTTTAGTCATGGCTCCTCCTTGCATGGAGAGCGCTTTGACTAGTAAGAAAAGCACTATAAAAATGTAAAGAATAATAACTGCTGTATTTGTGAAAGCCCTATACAAAATTTGATTGTATATATAATAAGCCATCCCCTGCGGCTCCGCACATATAGTAGTGAAACAGGACAGTGAAGAGGGCCCGGCACCCCACTCCTGACATCACGCTTCCCCCCTCCCCTTGGCCCACAGCCTCCTGCAAGTGAACTATGATTCTTAGCTCAATCAGAGTAGTCGCAAAATCAACCGGAATGTTCAAACAAATTCTAAAAAAAAAAACAGATCAAAATCTATTAATTAGTTCTCTTGTTCGCTAGCTAAGCGGAGGTAAGGAACAACCCTCAGTTACAGCATGAGTGAGGAGGGCCCTGCTCCCCTCCCCTCAGCCCCTATTCAAGCAAATTATAAAAAAAAAAAACAATCTAAATCCGTTAAGTACCGTATATACTCACATTTAAGTTATCCCTCGGATAAGTTAGGGCTTGATTTTAGCATATAATTTATTTTATAATTTCAAAATGTCAGTCGAATAAGTCGAATGTGGAAAACTCACGCTATTGGTCCAAGAGATTATGATATGTTAATAACCATGGAGCACACTGCCCTTTTTTTTCTATGAATTGTGCCTATGTAACCACACAGAAACACCCAAAATATTCCGAAACAACATTTACACTGATTTGTGTTTTTTGTATCTCACACTCTCATACACCTTCACCTTAAGAGCATCCTTTATCTACAATGGAGCATTCAATCAGAAGAAAATATGAAGCTGGCTTTAAATTAAAAGTCATAGAAGTGGCGGGAGAAATTGGTAACTGCGCTGCTGAAACAAAATTTGATGTGTTTGAGAAACTGGTACAAGACTGGAGGAAGCAAGAAGATGTAAATAATAAATAAATAAGTGGCACATTTTTGAATGAGCATATAAGTTTGGGTCTGATTTTATGATCAATTTTTCGGGTTCCTAGATCCAACTTATATGGGAGTATATATGGTACTTCTCTCGTGAAAAGCGGACAGACATATAGACAAACAGACGCTGGATTTTATATATAGAGAGATTATTAAATTAGAATTTGCTGTTCCAAAAATCTGTAATGAGGTAGATAGCAGACTATGGTGCACATTGAATTTCTTGTTATTAGAAAATGATTCAGAAATTAAGTTGCATGGCAATAGAATAAAAACTCTAGGAGGTGTGCCTTCTTCTTGAATGTTGATTTGTCATGGTTGTAACACTTGCCATCCTTTTTGGAAAAATTATTTGTGCCAAGCATCATTTGGGTCACACTTGCCAAACTCCAGACCTGGGGCTTTATGCATAATGCCGTGCGTAGAATTCGCACTATAACATGACGTAAGCACAAAAGCAGAAATGTGCTAACGCACAGAAAAATCCAGATGCAGGAATCTGTGCGTTCGCCCACTCCATAAATCTCGATCAGCGTGAAAAGTAACGCACGTGCACGCGCTTTCTGTCCCACCCCGTCTCCTCCCAGAATTACACCTCTTTGAATATGCAAATCAATATAAATCAACCTTAAGCTCAGCGTTCTGTGAAAAGGCAATGGCAAAAGCAAGAGGGAAAATATAAGAATTTCAGCAAATACCAAGTGGAGGCAAAGAAAAATGTACTATTTGTTGATTTAAACAGTGGTATAATCAACAAAAGGAAGTTGATCGAGTGACATAGCATGTTGGAGAAACTTCAAAGCTCAAGTTCACAAAGTCACACAGTGTCCGAAATAAAAAAGAAGTCACATATCAAAGTCGCTGTGAAAAGGCGAGACGTAACACACCATCTGAGTGTCATATGAAAGCTTATTAGGGTACAGAGAAAAAAAATAGGGACACAGTAGGAAAAAAACACGAAATGTTAACTTCAATCTCGAAATTTCCACTTAATCACGTAGTTTATTTTGTCATTAAAGTAGAACATAAACTTCATCTTAAAATCGTTTAATTTACTAGTTTCTCAAATCCTATCGTAACTAAAGTAGCACGTTAAAATGCTTTGTTTTGTATTTGATCTTTTGCTCTATGTGTGTGAATCACTACGTGCTTCCGCTTTCTCTTTCTCCGACTGGACACAAAATCCATTATGTTCATGATATTACAGCTCTCTGAATAATTAAAATACTGAGATGTATACGTGATACCATTTTCATGATGATAGGAGTTAAATCATGTCATTAAATGGGGAACACGGTGCATGATTGTGTGCGAATTGAAATTATTGTAGCAGTACTGTTTCTTTCAAACATACTAACCTCCAATTCCTGTCCTTACTTTTCTTTCCCCAAATACCCAATTGCCACACAATAAGCTCTGTAATAGACGTTAAGCCATCTGTAAGCTTACAACGATTCTTCAAAACTTTTAAGGAACATTGAAATATCTTCATAGTACGTGTTTAATTACTCTATTCATCTATCCTTCCAGTGTCGCGTCAGCCCCAGAAAGAATATAGCACAAGGTAGGATCAATCTGTGAACTAGCTAGCGCTGCTGAACCGTGTCCTCACATGTTTAATTATTAACAATACGGCAATGATGATGTTAAAGTTTTATCTTTATAATATAATCAACATATTTGGCTGCATTTCATCTTAAATATTATATCGTCATCATATGTAAATACACAATTTATAAAGTGGTGCAGGTTGTGCTATATTATAACTGTAGTGCAAGATTACAGTGCGGTGATCAAACAGTTCTACAAGGAGCACTTGATGGACTGATTGATTGTTTAAAGTTCTTGAAATGAAACTGTTTCTGAACCGCGAGGTCCATACAGGAAAGACTCTGAAGCATTTTGCCGTGGCTGAGGCAGAGTGTGCTTGATGCTGTATACCGATCATTCTCTTTCCGCTCAGCTGCTGCTGTGATTCACACTCAGATACAGTGATATAAATACTCTGAGTGGTGCAGTGAGAGTAATATGGAAAAAGATGATCCACTGTGGCAACTCCTAACGGGAGCAGCTGAAAGAAGAAGAAGGTGCAGTGAGAGTAACAACGCTAAAGCAGTTATGGTATTTGGAATACTATGGCTGTTCCCTGGACCATTATATTGTTACAAGTTAATTACAATCAGATGCATTACACTAATAAACAATATGCGGTTAGTTTCAGTGTATTTATAAAGCTGCGTCAGGAAAATAAAGAGTAACCACACTGGAACAGTAGCACTGCTTTGACGCTGGGTGCCGCCAGTCTGCAAAACCGAGCGGAGAACTTGCGTACGACAAGGCATGAGGTACCGTGGAAAAGTGCGTGGCTTTACGCCAAGTGTAGGTTTTATACATCAGGATTTGAACATGGAAACATTCTCACATTTCTGTGCATATGCACTGTTTATGCATGAGGCCCCTGGAGGGCTGCAGTGGCTGCAAGTTTTCATTCTAACCATCTTCTTAATTAGTGACCGGTTCTTGCTGCTAATTAACTTCTTTTGCCTTAATTTTAATTAACTTGACTCAGGCCTCTTTGTTGTTTCTTTTACCTTATTTAGCAGCCAAACAACAGTGAGACACAAAACAAGCCACCACAGGACCAGCTCACCTGCACCCATCACGCAGTATCTGAAAGTAAAGAATGGTGAAGGTCTCAGTAAGGTTGATCTCTCAGGTCACCAAAACATTTTGGCGGTTTTCTTAGAAAAAACAGAAAAATCAACAGTTTTGGAAATGTCTGCTGTGGCAGAATGAGAGCAGCAACAAGCCATGGAATTGAATAACGGGCTTAATTAACAGCAAGAATCAGCATCTCATTAAGAAAGTAATTGGAGTGAAATTGGTTGGAGTTTGAAACCTCAGTTTAGCTGGTCATCTTTTGGCTCGTTTTAGGTCTTATTCCTCTTTGGCTGTCATTTAATAAAGAAAAGAATAAATTTAGAGCACTGAATCCTTAAAAACAGGGCTATTAAAATTATGTGAAAAAGAATTTAATTAGCAGTGATTAGGAAAATGGTTAGAATGAAAACCTGCAGCCACTGCGGCCCACTAGGCCTGGAGTTTGACACCCCTGATTTAGGTGGTCTCAAACTCAAAAAGCTTGGAGTGGCATGCTTTTTGCTCATCCAGAGATCAGTTTAATTTAGGTGCAATGAGGACTGAAGGATCAAATCAGGATTAAAAACATGATAAGCATATGACTGTTTTAGCTGGGATTAATACCAGTTTACTGAAGTGGATTCCATGTTAAACTTGCAGAGAGCTGGTGTGAAATCCTGGGTGCTAGGTAAGAACAAAACATATACTGTAGTTCATCCACATTAAAGTTTTTTCCTACTGTGTTTTACTTTATTGCATTTTCATATTAGAAAGTATGATCATGCACATCATTTACTTTGATACATTATATAATCAAGTAATCAATTTAAAGCCATGGTCCTCAAACAACACAGGAGAGGTAGGATACAGAGCATTGTTACTGTCAAACCCGATTTTTAGCACACAGGCTAACTAATTTTACACATTGTTTTAGACATACTGCGGTGTGCTGGCACCCTGCCTGGGGTTTGTTTCCTGCCTTGCTCCCTGTGTTGGTTGGGATTGGCTCCAGCAGACCCCGATGACCCTGTAGTTAGGATATAGCGGTTGGATAATGGATGAATTTTAGACATAAATTATTCAAATTTTTTGATGATAGACACAACTGTCTAGGCAGAACTCCATATGGACATTCAGGGAAATATCACTTGTGCCATTTCTCACATTGGCTTAATGCTATTAATTAAAATAAAAGTGGTAGAACTGAAAGCTAAAACACATATAGTAGGAACCTTTTACTCTTGACAATGGTCATAGAATGTAATCCAAAAATCAATTTAATTAAAATTTCATGAAAAATGGACGTTATAACTCTTAGACTTCATTGCTCACTGTATATTATTATATACTTGAATATGTTTAATGTTCTTAGGTTATTGGTCTTAATGTGAGTAAAAATGTAATAAAGTTTATTGAAAGTTATTAAAAGTTCAGCTAAGGCAGTGTCTGCTAACAGAAAATGAGAGGAAACATAAGTCTATTTTATATAGATCACAGAGAAAATAAACCACTGGTGCTCATACTGCGGCTCTTGGCAAAAGACAACAGTAAGTTCTGTATAGTCACCCAGCCTGACTATGGGCATTCCACAGTATTCTAAAGTGCAGGGCATCTAAAAGAAGGTGTGATGATTCATAATCTGGCACCGTGTTCGTCACCATTGATGCCTTATCTCTCTTCCACTGACTGATTGCCTGCCAAGGCCAGAAACTATAACTTGATCAAAGTAACAATGAGACACCAGCATAGATCACAAAGAAGAAAATGAGAATGGCAGAGACTTAGCAAGTTCAGTTGAGTTCTTTTTTTTTCTCACAGAATAGTACCTTTCTTATTGGAAAATCTTTTAAGAGTGTGCATCAGTAATTTGAAATATTTATATTTAATATACTGAAATCTCAAGTACCACATGTTTGAATGTATTTATTATAGTACTTTAAAAGATGATCTCATTTGTTGAATGCAGTGTCATTTATTCTATTTGATATTTTACACCCCACTCACAATATTGATTTGGGCCTTAAAATATTGATCTGCACAAGGAAACTGAATAGCACATTGTTGTTTTGTTAGGCAACTGACTCAGAAAGTTTTGTTTTTCTGTTTCTGTCTATTATAAAAAAAAAATCATGGAAGGAGATGCGATGTGATTTTCTCTGAGAGACGCTTAAACGTCCCACGAGACAAGTCCACGCCCGGGGCTGGAAATAAAGGACAAAGTGTAGATGACAAAGTAGAATGTCGTAAAGAATTCAAAAACTTTGGGGCGATACACATGCAGAGCAGGTTAGAGGTAATGGAAGTAGGAAAATTGAAAGTCTCAGAAAAAGGATAGTAAAGATCACATTAGTGCAAAGAAATGGAAATTATTACTCGGTGAAATAACGAACAGCGAAAAGAGATCGAATATATTGATCGGAGACTTGTAGATCGTGTAATTCGTGTTGCCAGTGAGAATAAAAAGATTCCAAAAACGTTGGCGAGGTATGAAGTCCTGTGAGACGGAGACTTTTAACATGAGATTCTTTCAAGTCATGCCCTACTTACGATCATTTTCAAACAAGACCACGGTCATCTAACCTCTCAGTCGTGCGAATGCTTTTGGCAGACACACTTCCTGCGCTCTCAGCTCCTATAAATTTGATCAGGACAATAATTTTATACAGTCTAGATGACATGTCAACAACTACGCGAAGAAGAAAGAACACGGACAAACATTCGAAAAAGTCATTTTATTTATTAGAGAGAAAGAAACGATATTCACTCACAGGCAGTTATACGTTGCATTGTCACAAATATAAGTCTAAACAGAGACTCAAAATTCATGTGCGACCTTGAAGAAAAGTTCATTCCAAATATTGTTTTTACAAATGTTTTAAAGTGAAAATAATGCATATGTAACAATTCCCATGAAAATAACAATCTCTTTAAATTGTATATCTGGTTAACCAAACCTAGGGGTGGAAGCGGCGAAGCAGAGGAAGAGCCCTGAGTATTTTAATAAAATAATCAGTTTGGGTCATGTTTAACAAAAGCTTTCAATTTAATATATACCTTCTAATAATTTATTCATACTAATATTAACTGAGTAACATCATATTGCAGTAGTTAGTGCAGCTACCTCACAATCTGAGAAGACAGCATTTAAGTCTTTGTTTAGCCATTCTCTGTGTGAATTTTGCATGTTTTCCCAAGTCTTTGAAAGGTTTTCTACTGCTATTCTGGTTCCTATCACATCCCAAAGATAAGCAGACGACTAGTAGACTACTGACAGTAATTAGAGAGAGTTTACTGTACAATTTACTGATATGCATGCTTGGCTCCTGCCTTACACACAGTACTGCAGAGATAGGCTCTAGACTACCACAACCACAAACTGGAATAAGCAGGTCCATAACATGAATGGAGAGGCAGAGATTTTATTTCATTATTGTTTAGCAAAAATGGTTATGTGCTACTGCAGGACAGTTATGCGATAAACTTTCCGTTAAGTGCCTCTTCAAGTAGGACCAAAAATTTTGTGCTAAACCACTCAGAATTTATTTCTTAAAAATTAAAGAATTTCATTACATGATTTAGACAAAATAAAAATTGAACATAATAAAGGTTTTGCATCCATAGGAATGATGACAAAAACTTTATATTCGTATACATTCACAAAAAACTATTTCAAATATTAACTATACATACTGTAATTTATTTCTTCTACATCATATACTATATATAATTAATTTTACAAAATATAAACAATAACATACAATATATCTTTTTACACAAATGACTCTTAACAACAGTCTGCCTTGACTGAAGTTTGGAACAAAACAAATGAGAAAAAACATGGCAGAAATTAGAGCTGTACAACAAACACTTTAGTTTTAGCCAAACCTTCATAAAGGATTGCAATGGTTACCTTTCTGAGTTTAGATTTCACTCCAAACATGTCTCCTCTTGGAGTTTTGAGAATCAAGGCTGTCATTAGGGCTGGTGGCTTTAACTTCATGGTAAGTTGCATCAAACACAGAATTGTATTAGCACAAATGCAACAATTGTGTAAATTGATCACACCATTTCTTACAACCTTACAACTGTACAACCTTTTATATATGGTAGTGTTATTAACATATTTTTTTTTTCTTTGGTATTGTTTCAATTTCATTATTTGCACTTTTACTTTAAAGCTTCATTAAAAACAATATTTTTGGAGACACATTGTGACAATGCAACTTATAACTGTCCGTGAGTGAATATTGTTTCTGTTTCTCTAATAAAAAATCTGACTTTTTCTAATGTTTGTCCCTGTGATTTATTGATTGCCATAGCAAAAGCTATTCTCACGGTAAACTGGAAACATTTTAATACGACTGGCATATCACGATATCCTTTGATGTGTATTACGAAATTTATACATCGCCTTTCTTTTTGCCTGATAAAATTTGCATCGCTTCTCCGTGATCATCAATATACACCTGACCAAATTGTGTACTCTTTGAAATTCAACTTGTCCTTGCTTTAACTGTTGCGGGACCACAGATTCTCATAGCGTATGGTCTGTTATTGAGTAAATCCATGTTTTGTGCATTAAAATGATGCGAATGCGAAAAGACTCAACTCTTTGCCTTTTATTTCTGACCTCGATTTGTACTGCTCTTTTTTCAATTACACCTGGCTCTGATGGTTAATCACCGTTTGTTGTGTGGTAATGCGATCTTTTCTATCTTTTTTTTTTTTTTGATACTGTAGCGACTGACATGATAAAGTGTCACAAATGTTTTACTTGAACAATCGCTGAGTTCGTAACCCCAAACACAACTTACTTTCTAGCACCCTCTCCAATCCCTCATCCCCCGCGTCTTGCCCCCAAAATCAATTAATACCCGCTATCAGTCTACCGTGCTGTACTCCGCCCTCCGTTAATCGGATCGAACAGCCACTTAAAACCAAAAAGGCCTCAACCTAGCTGGGACGCTACAATACTTTAGAATTTTACTGGTTTCGTAATCTATCTGCCTTTGGGTGTCTATTCTCCGTATTGTCCTTATACGCTTTATATGTGTTGAGAGCACAGGAAGTGTGTGCACAGCGTGCTTTTACACTACTATCTGCTCTTGTATGATATCTGTTGTAAGTAGGGCGTGTCTTTCAACAATCTCATGTTCCACGTCCCCGTGAGACGGCCCTGGGACAATCTCTTGGCACCAAGCCTCATGTTTACGGTCCCCGCGAGACGCTCCATGGCAAGTGTCTTTCGTCTCGCGGGTCTTTTAAATGTCTTCCGAGAGAAGATCACGTATCGTAGCCTTGCTGTTGCATTCCAGGATTTCTTTTTATATAATAGAGAGATATGAATATGAATATTGTTATTTTCGGTAACTTAGTTTCCTTCTTTCAAAAAACAAGAGTTAGGCTAATTGTACATTTATTACATGCACAAAGACGGCTTATGTTACCTGCACTAGGCCACTCAGCAAGTTCAGAGGTGTATGGTGAGACAAATAGACAATAACAAGATTATTTTAAGAAATATTCAAACTCACAATACTTAGTTATGAATTAAACAATATATATAAAATAAAAACTTTAACAATGACTGTACATAAATCAGACAGCAATCAGGACACCAGGGGGTTTCCTTTATAAAACTTTGTATGGATTTGAACATTAAAATATGTGCATGCCAAAAGAACCGGAAAATGTCGATGTCCAAAAAAAGTCAGATGTACATAACCTGGTGTACAAACATTTCTACAATGTTTACTCTTCATAAATCATGATTGCCTTGTAAATATGCAAACCCCATCCACATGGTACCCAGGAACAACCATATATGGACTATGCTAATGAACCTCATACATATGCAATCATGATACTGCAGGTCTTCACTGGCTGGTAGAATAGCCACTTACCCAAAGCATCCATCACTGCAAATTACATTTTGGGGAGTCCTGTGGTGCTTTCTGCATTGCATTGGAGCGCTGAATCGGGGAAAGGCGTAAGGTGCCAGTGTATAAGCAGGTAATTATGATCATCTGGCACACATAATGTCACGATTGCTGTTACATTGATTAGTATAGGCCATATGAAACACTGAGGGTTCAGCCAGTAAGCCAACCACAAGCCAGTCATCACATACAGCACATGCATGTGAACAATGCTACTTTGCCTCAAAATAAATTAAGGCCACCCTTAGACCCACCAAGCCATGATATTTTGTCAAACTCGTCTTGGAATCACAGATGAATTGTGTATTAATGCAATATAACTGCTTAAAGTTAAAATAAATCCACAGCATTCTCACCAGGTGCTCCTACTGCAGTATGAGTGATGTCAATCGCCACGATTATATTAGGAAAACCACACACTGTTGCAAATTTCCTTTTTAAGTTGCTGTACAAGCAAACCATCCTGAAACTATATTAGTTTCACTTTTATTTCAGAACTTCTTTAAAAACAATATTTGGAATCGTTCGATTCCTGTTTTTCAATGACTCCTGGTCCGTGGTGATTATTTTCCCTTTTTCGAGTAATAATTTCTGTTTGTTTGCACTCCTGCGATCTTTACTTTCTTTTTTTTATACTTTCTAATTTTCCTACTTTCATATTCTTTAACTTTCTCCACATGTGTATATCACCAGCTTCTTTTTTTGAGCCTTTTGAATTCCACTGCTTTCATAATCTCTAACCTGCTCTGCCAATGTTTTTGAATGTTTTTATGAAGTTCTACTTTGTCTTTTACTCTCTGTCTTTTAATTCTGAGCCCGATTGGACATGCTTTTTTTCCAGATCCACTTGTTCTGGGCTGATAATTACTTTCCTTATTTTCTGAATTTGTACCTCGATTATTCTTTTTCTTTTTCGTCTCTCCAACGCTTTTGAGTCTCTTTTCTCTGTGCTGCTTTTTTCTTCGCTTAGTCGTCTACGTTTTATTTATAACGTATTGTCCTTAATGCGCTTTTTATGCACTGAGAGCCCTGGATCTGTGTGTGCTCAAAGCCAAAACACGACTGAGCGTGTTGCTGCCCATGCTCTTATTTGGTTGTAAGTGCGGCGTGTCTTGCAAGAATCTCATGTTCTTCGTCATCGCGAGATGGTCCTGGGTCAGTCTCTTGGCACAAAGTCTCGTGTTTAAGGTCCCCACGAGATGCTCCGTGGCCAATCTCTTTCATCTTTTTAGCAATAGCAATTCTGTATTGTTTGATTGGGCCAAGGTATAGTGTTAACCACACCTTGCTTGGATGACAGCAATTTTCACACAGAGGTTAGCAGCTGAGAAGGAATGCTTTCAAAAACTAGCAGCGTGATCAGCAGGCACCTGTCTTGGTGATTGGCACAGGTGTAGCTCAGGTCTAAAGGCAACAGTTCGATTTAGTTATTCTGGAGTAATAAGTCTTTGCTTAAAGCAGCTGTGCACGTCCAGGTAAAGTTGTACATGTGGAGCACTATATATTAAAGTATAGGGAAATTTCCACAAAACACAAGAGAAGTGGCGAGTGTGAACCATGGGTGGTGGATGAGGGAAGCATGTAGACGGCAAAGCCCCCTAGTGTGTGTGTGTGTATATATATATATATATATATATATATATATATATATATATATATATATATATATATATATATATACACACAACCCCAATTCCAATGAAGTTGGGACATTGTGTAAAACGTAAATAAAAACAGAATACAATGATCTGCAAATCCTTTTCAACCTATATTCAATTGAATACACTACGAAGACAAGATATCTAATGTTCAAACTGATAAACCTTATTCTTGTTTTGCAAATCTTCACTCATTCTGAATTTGATGCCTGCAAAACATTCCAAAAAAGTTGGGACAGGGGCAGCAAAAGACTGGGAAAGTTGAGGAATGTTCAAAAAACACCTGTTTTGAACATTCCACAGGTGAACAGGTTAATTAGAAACAGGTGTTTGTCATGATTGGGTATAAAAGGAGTATCCCCAAAAAGGCTCAGTTGTTCACAAGCAAGGATGGGACGAGGTTCACCACTTTGTTAACAACTGCGTGGGCAAATAGTCCAGCAGCTTAAGAACAATGTTTCTCAATGTACAACTGCAAGGAATCTAGGGATTTCATCATCTACTGTCCATAATATCATCAAAAGATTCAGAGAGTCTGGAGAAATCTCTGCATGTAAGCGGAAAGGCCGAATACCAACACTGGATGCCCATAACCTTCGGCACTGCATTAAAAACCAACATCATTTTGTAAAGGATATTACCACGTAGGCTTAGGAATACTTCAGAAAACCATTGTCAGTTAACACAGTTCGTCGCTACATCTACAAGTGCAAGTTAAAACTCTACCATGCCAAAGCGAAAACCATATATCAACAACACCCAGAAATGCCGCTGGCTTCTCTGGGCCCAAGCTCATCTGAGATTGACTGACGCAAAGTGGAAAAGAGTGCTGTGGTCTTGTTTTTGGAAATCTTGGACGTCATGTCCTCTGGGCCAAAGAGGAAAAGGAACATCCAGATTGTTATCAGCGCAAAGTTCAAAATCCAGCATCTGTGATGGTATGGGGTTGTTTTAGTACCCATGGCATGGGTAACTTGCACATCTGTGAAGGCACCATTAATGCTGAAAGGTACATACAGGTTTTGGAGCAACATATGCTGTCATCAAAGCAACGTCTTCTCTGCTTATTTCAGCAGGACAATGCGAAGCCACATTTTACATGTGTTACAACAGCGTGGCTTCGTAGTAAAAGAGTGTGGGTACTAGACTGGCCTGCCTGCAGTCCAGACCTGTCTCCCATTGAAAATGTGTGGGGCATTATGAAGTGCAAAATACGACAACGGAGACCCCGGACTGTTGAGCAACTGAAGTTGTACATCAAGCAAGAATGGGAAAGAATTCCACCTACACAGCTTCAACAATTGGTCTCCTAAGTTCCCAAACGCTTATTGAGTGTTGTTATAAGGAAAGGTGATATAACACAATGGTAAATATGTCCCTGTCCCAGCTTTTTTGGAACGTGTTGCACGCATCAAATTCAAAATAAGTGAAGACTTGCAAAACAACAATAAAGTTTATCAGTTTGAACATTTGATATCTTGTCTTTGTAGTGTATTCAATTGAATATAGTTGAAAAGGATTTGCAAATCATTGCATTATGTTTTTATTTACATTTTACACAACATCCCAACTTTATTGGAATTGGGGTTGTATATACAGTATATACACAAATGGGATGTTCAAAAAGTATCCACACGTTTTTTTAACTCAATTAAAAATTTTAAAAATCTCCAATCTTCCATTTTTTACAGGTCAAAGTGTCTATAAACTACATCTCCAGTCTTGTTTCATTGGTTGGAATGTAGTTAGCATTTGTTTAACTCATTAGCCTAGGGGTTGATAATATTTTTTTTAATATACTGTGAATATTTGAATATGTACTAAAATGTGTATGCAAATAGTTGGACCACTATGTTAATTTATTATTGAAACTTAGATGATGCTCAAACCATATTTTAAGACAACTTTATGCATAAATACAGTTATTTCCTAAGAGTTTACATACTTTTTCTTGCCACTGTATTTGATGCTAATAAAGTGTGATACTGAATTGACGGACTGAATGAAATACATAGCTCAGGGGTATACACAGTATCAGATATCCCAAATATGTATTTTTTTCATTTGTCTGATTAGATCATTAAATCATATTACATATCAAGACGTTTTAATGCACTGAGTTTCCATGGAGAGTCCAGGTGAAAACGCCTGGTTAATCACAATGAAATGACTTACATTGATTATAACTAGTCCAAATGCCAAGACTCTTAAATAAGAAGTGTTTTATGTAATTGTTCATGTGGTAGTTAATGTGTTTTGGTGAAAGTAACAAAAGAAGCAAATTTCAGAGAAATGAAATTCCCTCCTAGACATGGATAGTAGCTTTAATATGGAATGAGAAATGTTGGTGACTGAAGATGTCCCAATATCATTTGATGTATCTAAAGAACTATGTCAAGAGATTTTATCAGCAAGATGTGTCTGTAAGTATAGGACTACCCTTACCAAAGAGCTGTTTCTTCCTAAATATCTGCCAATTGTTTCAACACCCTGCCAGTAACACTGGTATAAACTGAAGGCTATTCCAGCAAACTAAAACTGATGAATGAAGTCATGAAGCCACTTTAGCATTCAAGACTGACAGGATTCAACTCATCAACATATCCAATCAAGAATAATAATATATAAACTACAAGGTTTGATTCAATTATGGTAGATGATAAAGATCGTCTAATTAATGCTGCCTTCAGGGAAAAGTAGTGTTTCTTCCCAATGAAGAGATGCATCCGGGAGAAATAAAAGACTTGTTATTTGGTGAAATTGAAATCACAAACACTACAGGCAAAATATCCGAATCTACAATAATCTGTTTGCATTCGCATCATTCAATGCTCAAAATGTAGATTTACACGATTCAGGACCATACTCTATGAGAATCTGTGGACCCACAACAATTAAAGCTACAAGATTAATTTTGAAGAAAACAATTCAGTCAGGTTTATAATTATGACCACGGAGAAGCACTGAACTGGAGATATTTGGGTTTGGCCCCAAATTTTGTGCATGGAACAAACTACTGTATACCAGTCCAAAAGCTTCAGTCTATATTAACAACATTAATTCAGACTACTTTAAACTACAGCGTGGTACTAGACAAGGATTCCTCTTGTCACCTCTGCTTTTTGCAATTGCCATTGAGGCACTGGCAATTCACTGTCGAAATGCTTATGACATAAAGGGGATTATCACAGAAGGACTGGAGCAGAAAGTTTCTCTATAAGCAGATGATATGGTACTGTATATATCAGATCCACAAAATATTGTGCCTGCAGTCCTAACAGCACTAATAGAATTTCAAAAGATTTCTGGTCTCAGCATCAATTTGAATAAAAGTCTCCTCTTCCCAGCGAATTCTCAAGCATACAGTATTTGATTGGAAAGTTTCCCTTTTATCATCAAGTATTCAACCCAAAATTATATATCGAGCGCATCTCTCTCGCTTAAAACCGTCCAAAATGTTACCAGGACAAAATCCAACCTGTGAACACTGCAATCAAGCTCCGGCCTCACTGGGTCACATGTTTTGGGCGTGCACCAAATTAACATAATTTTGGACCAAAATCTTTAAATACCTTTCAGACAGCCTTGGTGTCACAATCCCTCCTAACCCATTAACAGCTGTGTTTGGTATTCTTCCAGATGGGTTTAAAGTGGAGAAGGACAAACAAACTGTGATTGCATTCACTACACTATTGGCACGCAGACTTATTTTGCTAAACTGCTAGAATCCTAACTCTCCTCTTTTAAGTCAGTGGGTAACTGATATTTAATATTATTTGTAATTGGAAAAACTCTAATTCTCACTTAGAGGATCTGTGCAGAACTTTTTCAAAACCTGGCAGGATCTAATCAATAACATTTTAAAATAAGCATTTAAATTGAGGAAGCAGGTTCTCTCCCCTCTTTTACTCCATTTATCTTTATTCATTTATTAATTTACCTATGTACTTATTTTTACTAGCTTAAAGTTTTACTCTCCTGGCCTAGCTCTCTTTCTCAAAGGGGTGGGGATTGATTTGTTTTGAACCTATTTTGTAAAACTTGATTTATTTGTTTTGAATGTTATATAAAATTAATAAAATCAAAAAAAAAATTGATCACGGAGAAGCGATGCAACAAAGCATTGAAAGAGTTAAACGATCGGATGTATTAGAAATTCTACAGCCAATAATGAATAAAAATCCATACGTCCAAAAGTATGGCACTTTACACGAAATTAATTTGAAAAACACGGACAAAGAAGTTTTCTTGGATTTCAATACGAGATAATTTCAAATCACACAAGACAAGACTTTGTGCCAAGAGATTTAACCACACCCGGGACCGGAAATAAAAGACAAAGAGTAGATGACAAAGTAGAACGTCGTAAAGAATTTAAAAACTGGTATAATACACATACAGAGCCGGTTAGAGATAATGAAAGTAATAAATTTCAAACGTCACAAAAAATGATAATAAAGATCGCATTAGCGCTAGCAAACAGAAAATATTACGTGGTGCAATAACGGAACAATGAAAAGAGATTCAATATATGGACAAAGGTGATATGACAGAAGTATGTGGATATTGTTTAAACTTTAAGTCGGAGACTTGAGAATCGTCTAATTCGTGTTGCCATCAGGGAAAGATTAGTGTTTCTTCCCAATGAAGAGGCATATCCACGAGAATTAAAAGATTTGCCTTTTGCTGAAATTGAAATCCACATATGGGAGCAGCAGAGATGTGAACTGGCTGGCGCGTAGCACAAGCCGGGGGGGTTGACAAGCAATGCGAGCAGTGGCAAAGTCCCCTAGTATTTTTAAAAATCAGAACAGGCAGATGACAGTCTTGTGAGAGATGACATAAAGCAAATTTGCCATGGAGGACATGCCAAGTTCAGTGGGCGAGAGTGGAGTTAACACTACACTAAAGTCATTATACCAAAGGCACTTAGAGCACTGGGTTGAGTAGGAGAAGCTCTGAATCATTTTAAAACCATTGTGGCATTTACTGGAAAGTCTTGTATGGCAACAATTGCATTATACTGTAATGTGTTACCATAAGCAGGCACTGGACAATGTGACAGTTAAAATGAAACATGCTAAGTTGCAAGTACAGTTGTATCTATACTAATAAAAGGCAAAGCCCTCACTGACTCACTCACTGACTCATCACTAATTCTCCAACTTCCCGTGTAGGTAGAAGGCTGACATTTGGCAGGCTTATTCCTTACAGCTTACTTACAAAAGTTAAGCAGGTTTCATTTCGAAATTCTACGTAACGGTCATAATGGTTGATAACGGTCGACAACATCCGCCATGTTGAACTTTCTTATTTACAGCCCCATCTTCACGAAATTTGGTTGGCGGCCTTCCTGCGCTAACCGAAACCGATGTACGTACTTATTTTAGTAGTATGACGCCACTGTCAGCTGCCATATTGAACTTTCCAACGTCACTAATTCTCCAACTTCCCGTGTAGGTAGAATCTGAAATTTGGCATGCAAATTCCTTACAGCTTACTTACAAAAGTTAAGCAGGTTTCATTTCAAAATTCTACGCGTAACGGTCATAACGGTTGACAACGTTCGCCATGTTGAACTTTCTTATTTATGGCCCCATCTTCACGGAATTTGGTAGGTGGCTTCCCTGTGCTAACCAAAACCGATGTAGGTACTTATTTCAGTGGTATGATGCCACTGTCGGCTGCCATATTGAACTTTCCAATGTCACTAATTCTTCAACTGCCCATGTAGGTAGAAGGCTGAAATTTGGCATGCTAATTCCTTACAGCTTACCTACAAAAGTTAAGCAGGTTTCATTTCAAAATTCTACGCATAACGGTCATAATGGTCGACAACGTCCTCCATGTTGAACTTTCTTATTTATGGCCCCATCTTCACGAAATTTGGTAGGCGGCTTCCCTGCGGTAACCGAAACCAATGTACATACTTATTTCGGTGGTATGATGCCACTGTCGGCCCGCATATTGAACTTTTCAACGGTCTTTGTTACTTATGGGCCCATCTTCAAGAAATTTGGTACGCGGGTTCCCAGCGCTAACTGAATCCTACTTACGTACATATATACGTCCATAGCCTGCAGCTCGGTCACCGTGTGAGGCGGCGTTGGGATGGGGGACCCACATTGTTGGCTTCCTGCCTATATAAGGCCGTCCATCGCTCTGGTCTCTACATTCCCTTCCTTGCTTCGCCACGGGATTCATGAAAAAAGTACAGCCTTTTTATTTAATCCACGGCTTCTCCGCTGTTTTATTGTTCGTTTATTACGATTAGAGTTATTGTTTAGGTATTTTAGACTTACTTTACATTGTTCAGGTACCCATTTCCTTTATCATTCCAACCGTACCCCCATTAACATGTCTATCGAGGTGATCACCATCGATCAAAGAACTGTCACTTACCGAGTGGTTTCCATTCCCAGAGATGGCACCTACCTTTTCCATTCTCTTTGTTACATATTGCACGGCCATATCAGGCTCACTCTTGATATCCAGAGGAACATTGTGTCTTATGTATTGAATGACTGGGACAGGTTCAAGGTGTGGACTGATGACGGTACAGGAGATAATTATACTACACAGGAGCACTAGAAGAGTGAAATGCTTAAGCCCTTTACCTATGGTTCTGCATGTGAGTTGATGGCTGCCGCTGAATTGTTTGATTGACGCTTTCAAGTGTACCAAAATGGCCAAATATTTTACAGACAGAAATGTGAAGGGGGCACATGGTGACGACGAAGGCGGGAAAGGTGTGGGGGTGCTCTGGATAACTGTTTTTGTCATGTAATTGGATTGCACTTTGTCAGGCCTCTACCCTAAGACCGGTCCAACTTGGGTGTCCCACCTGAAGGCTAAGCTTCTGCTGGTGTAGCTCTTAGGGTCACTGAGGCACGCAAACCCCCTGACCACAATAAGGTGGCAATCCCTCAGGAGGAAAACTGAAAAATAAAACAACAAAAAGTAAAATAAAATATTCCTCATCAAATTATAACAACTAAAAACATGACATTTACCTTAATTTTATGGCCTATATCAAATATATTTGAAGCCAACAATAACACTTCTCAATACTAACAAAACTAAAAAGGGTAGGCCAAGTTATAAAAAAAAAATCAATTCACCGAGTCTTGAAAAATAAAATAAAGAATACAATAAAATATCCATCCAGATCTTTACAACCAACAACATAAAAATTATCTTAATTGGATGGCCTAATTCTCAAATAAATTTGCAAAATAAAGTAAGAATAAAATAAGACCTCTCAATATAGCCAATATTTACAAAACTAAAAAGGGTTGGCATAGTAATTTAAAAAAAAATTCACCATGTCTTTTCCTACAATTCTCAAACTAATTTGTAGAACACAACAGATTTAGAACAGAACATTTGAACTTTTTTTCTTCTCTTTTTTGTCTTTTTGTCTTGTTTTAAGCTTGTTTGTTTTGCAAGCAACTGAACTCTCTGTTTGCAACTGAACAGCTCCGCTCTCCTTTCTCCTCAATCCACTCTACAACAACAGTCTCCTGTTTCCCTTTGCAAACACTCTTCCAAATTCATCCACATCCAAGTTATTTGTTATGGACTTCTCATGGGCCAAGATCACCAAATTCCTCTTTCTTTTATGTAACTTGGTGCGACGATAGGGGGTTAGGACCCGTGACAAAGTGGAGAAGGAACTCTCACACGATGCTGAAGACACACCAATTACCAGGGCTGTTACATACAATTTATGCAACTCAGGAAAGGCTTCCTTGTACTCCTGCAGGAGTTTACACACAGTGGACAGGTCTGTTTCCTTTGAACATTTTTGAGCAGCATCTGTTTTGCCACAAGAACTTCATTTTCAGACTTACAACATCTGCTACAGTGCCAGCCATCACAGCAGAGGGTGCAACAGGATGGGATCTAGAAATGCACTAGATTTGGGTGCAAGACTAGATGTGGCTCTCATCAGGTGAATATTCTTGTGTGAAAATCTAGTTTCCATTTCTGATATGGCCCTGTCAAGGATTTTGAGCAGGGATCTTTTCAGAGACTGATGGGGGGAAATGGTAGGGTCACCAGAGTCTGTATGGCCCAAAGTTGAGAACACAACACTTTGACCCAGGTGTTTGCTCATTGTTCTCCTTCTCTTTGTTGGATGTGACTCATCCTCAGCAGGAGATGACACTCCCCAACAGTCATCCTCACGGATGTTTTTTAAGGAGTCCAGTGCTGCACTAACAACCTCAGAAGCACTGCACAGATCAACTGACTGAGACTGTAGAATAGCATTTGCTGGTTTCAAGACACCAAGCACCCGCACTGGGAACTTTCCAATCTCAAAGAAGTGATGCCTCTTAATTTGGCATAGCAGGCCTGATTCCTCGGTGCACAGGTCAACTGCAGCATCGTCATCCTCTGTCATCTCAGATAGGATACTAAGGATTTGTTCTTGATTGTCCACAGTGCACCTTGTCACCTCACCTCATAGTGACTTGTCCATCTGATCTCAAGCAGCCTTTTTAGACAAGGTGCATCATGTTTATTGAGCACATAGTGGTGGTGAAAAAAGTTGTAGAGTGAACTAGATAGGCTAAAAATCTTTTGCACACGGCTCACTCTGCATGGCATGCAGAACCACTAAGTGCAGTTGGTGGCTGTAGCAGTGGATGTATGGGACATATCTGTCAAGCTTCATTTGGAGCAGAGCTTGTAACCCACCTCTAACCCCATCATAACACTGGCTCAGTATACTGTCAGCACTGTAGCCAGCAACACAAAGGTGTAACAGGATCTCAGAGGTGATGTACTCTGCATCAAGTTGTTGCAAGTCGAGCAACCCAATAAGATGCTCCTCTGGCATGGAATTTCTGACAAACCGTATTATCACAGACACATTTTCCACATTGCACCTATCCCTGGTCCCATCACTTTTGAGGCAAAACCCTGCAGAATCAGCACTTTCATATTTTTTCCTGACCTTTCCAAGCACCATGTCAGCCAGTGTTTGGATAATTTCATTTTGGATATCCTTAGATGTGTATTTTGCATTTTATGGAACACCCTTAGCAATGCTTGCTAGCTTCTCATCCTTCTCTAAGGTATATTTCATCAGTTTTAGAAAAATACCTGAAGCAATGTCATCATCATTACCCGCTGCATCATGTCTCAAGGTTTCTGTAGTCCCACGGAGCCCCAACTCATTTACACAGAAAAACCTTAGAGCACTACCAATACTCTTGACATAATAATGTTTTTTTTCAAGTTGTGTTTTACCAACCAACATTGAATCCACAGTCCCCCCCGTGGCCTCTCTGCTTTTATGCTCAGTCCAGATGGTTAAAGCAAGCACATGTTTGTGGCTGGACACATGCCTCTGTAGCCTCTTGTCTCGATCAATTGCTGCTTTCCAGTTGTTAAAACCAGTTAAGGTAAAAAAACTACATCCCTCTCTTTAACAGTGCTGCCATATTTCCGACATGGGAAACAGAAGCATGTGTCCCACACAACAGAGTACTCCAGCCATGGGGTTCTTCCAGAGGGGCTTAAAGTGGAGAAAGACAAACAAATTGTGATTGCATTCACTACACTCTTGGCACGCAGACTTATTCTGATAAATTGGAAGAACCCAAACTCTCCTTTTTTAAGTCAGTAGGAAACCGATGTGTTATATTATTTGAAATTGGAAAAAATCAAATACTCAGTTAGAGGATCCGTACAGACTTTTTTCAAAACATGGCAGGATCTAATCAGTAATATTTTAAAATAAGTTCATAAAGCATAGAGAATTTATTAATTTAGGTATGTTTACAAGCCTTTAATTTAACGCCGTTCAGCTTGCTCTCTCTCTCAGGGGTTCTGTTCTTATCTCAATTTTTCTTTTTGTAAAAACTTGATTGCTTTGTATGGATTGTAATAAAATTAATAAAAAGAAAAATAAAAAAAAAGAAACCGGTTGTATACTTACAACGTTTGGCAGATGCCGAATGCCTCTTCAACACAAGTCCTGCAAATACTGTCGTAATTGAAACAAACCATGAAACTCAAACTGATTATGACAGCAGCAATCCAAGCTGTGAGATTTGAAACAAGATTACTGTTCACATGGCCAACTGTACGTTGCATGCTCAAGAGTAAGCTCAGCGCACAGCTTGGTCATATTACAACCGGAGGGCCGAACTCACAATGTGGTATACAAAGAGATCTTTAACAAATAATTATTGGTATATTTTCCCTCAGTTTAAAAAGGTTTAATTTTCTTCTTAATAAAAATTTTAAGGCAGTACTTTGCCGCTGCGAAGCGCGGGTATTTTGCTAGTATATATATGTTGAAGTTAAAGAAAACAGGCACAGAGCACAGTACCAAAAATACTGCAAGAAATTGCTTCACTATTCTTGGAAAAGTAAACACACAAACACAAAACCTTGGAATATTCAAATTTCTGTAGGGAAAAGAATTCAAGCATAATACTGAAAAAACAAAGATCTAGTCCTCAGTCTCATCACAATTTGTGGCACAAAATTAACATTTTTATTTACAGGTGTGGTTCAAAAGTTTGAAATAGAGTAGTTTTGTCAATAGGAAAAATCAAAACTCTGTAACCAGTGTAAGACCTTGTAGATAACTAAAATCAAAATGTTTAAAGGTGTTATGACAGGAAATGTGTGGCTCAAACAATAATAGGCAGACTGAATATTTAGGGCAAGCAACGTGTTTTAAACTTTTGACCAAGATATGTGCTGAGATGTCATTATTAAAAAGAAAAAACAGAGACAATTTTATTTGTATACACGTCCACAAAACTGACACTAAAATTTATTTTGGAGAAAATTGAATAAATGTGAAAATCATTAAACAGAAGGTTATGGAGGTTTTCAAAGTGCTTTGCAAACTATCCATAGGCCTCATTTACACTTCTATGTTTGTCTGCGGTGGGACATCATCAAGACCAATTCTACTTACGGCTCATGTTCATATCACTGCAGAGGAGTGCAGTCAGCTTTGTTTTGTTTTTTTGTTTTTTTTTAAATGTGACATGCTGCATTCTCTATATGAAGAAACACCAAAACGCACCATCATCCACATTTCAGTGTTTCATCTAGTCAAAGTGCATGCCATGCTTTACAGCTAATTCAATTTCACACAAACCATTTTGCTGATCACAATATCTCTAATTTTGTCTTTATAAATGCTCATCATGACCACTGGAGTTTGCAAAAACACAGTCTGGAATAAGATACTGAATTATGTAAATCAGGAACATTTTAAAACATAGGAGGTCTGATTACTTCTGCAAGTTGTTTTAGATTAGGATGAAGCTTCTTTATTGTTTAGAATCAACACAAGAACAGAGCACCAGTAAGGCAACAATTGAGGCCATTTTATTCAAAATGACATACAACACTGTTTAATTCTATATTCAGGTATGAGGTTTAATATGCCTAGATTAAATTAATATTTCATCCTGAGGTAGAAAACCTTTCTGGGATGTATCAAATTTGCTGAACCCTAGCCTGCAGATATCTTTTGGATAATAGCATGGACTATATTACACAGTTTGACAAAGTATGTGGACGAGAGGTGCAAAGCGCCTACATGCTTATAACAGAACATCCACACTACTCTATGGTGTGTGGAAGTCAGCAGCAGCAATTCAAAGACAGTTGTGGCAAACAGAAGAGGTGTGTTTAAAATTCAAAAGCAGTGCGAACTTTGAAAAAAGATGATGAAGCAGTGTTTTGACAGGCCCTGTTGATTCTGTACTTTGGACAACTGGTGTAAGACGATTTTCCAACAAGAAGGATGACTCCTGACAGATATTACAGCATCTAGTTTTATTGCCGCTGCCAGATGCTTTGCGTACAGAGATGTGACGCTGTGTATTTTTAAAGTGATCCAGATGTTCATATTAAGTTGATGAAAAATACTTAAGATTGTGGTCGCTCACTCTTAAAAATAATTGATCTTTAATGGCACTTTAAGGTTCTTTATTGGATTGTGAGGTTTCTTGTTGAACCTTTACTTGACAAAGCACCATTTCATTCTAGGCAGGGTCCTTCCTAGTATGTGGGAAAAAAAACTATAATAGGCTGCTTAGCAGGACGTTAGCAGATTAGGAAAACCTGGACTTGGCCTGTGCTACTGTATGCATGCAGCAAGAATCCTATTAAAATCATTAAAACTGGCATTTTACAAATCTGTTACCATCTATTCATGGTTATGTACTGTACTGAGCCTGTTATGGATCTAAATAAATAATGACTTTTTCTGGAGCTTTTACATGGAGGGGTCTTTTGGGAGCATAACTCTGGCACCTTTATTTTTAAGAGTTCTGCACAAAGTCAGTAACACTGTACTTCTGGTCACACAGAATGTTATGCTTAAAATATTTCAGTTTTGTGCAGATCTGTGCAACATACTGGGGCTTCATTCATAGTAGTTGTAGGCCGGTGATAAAACTATAAGTGGTGTGTTTCTCAGTGATTTTTATTATTAAACTCTCCATATTGCCTGTTGGTACTTTTCATATTTTGAAAACTGTTTTTTTAAGGTAGCCCACTTAAGAGCAAGGAAGGGTTCGGGTTTTTAAATAAAATTCGTAGTACATTGTGCACATTTCATCAGCTTAATATAAACATGCACGTTACTTTAAAAATATAAGTTTCATCTGACTCAAATGATCAGATAGCTGCAATAAACCTAGACAATGTAACATCACAACTTGTGTCAGATGCAATCCTTCTTGTTTGAAAATGAGTTATCTTCCTATCTTCCAGTTTCCTAAAGCGCATGCTCTATAACAGCTTTTGTTAAAACACAACAGATACGTTCTTGTTTCTTAATAACTCTAGTTTAACAGCAGGCCTTCTTGCTGTAGAGTTTGTTAGAGATAATGTATTCTACAGTGGGTACGGAAAGTATTCAGACCCCCTTCAATTTTTCACTCTTTGTTATATTGCAGCCATTTGCTAAAATCATTTAAATTAATTTTTTTCCTCATTAATGTACACACAGCACCCCATATTGACAGACAAAAAAGAATTTTTGAAATTGTTGCAGATTTATTAAAAAAGAAAAACTGAAATATCACATGGTCCTAAATATTCAGACCCTTTACTCAGTATTTAGTAGAAGCTCCCTTTTGAGCTAATACAGCCATGAGTCTTCTCGGGAAAGATGCAACAAGTTTTTCACACCTGGATTTGGGGATCCTCTGCCATTCCTCCTTGCAGATCCTCTCCAGTTCTGTCAGGTTGGCTGGTAAACGTTGGTGGACAGCCATTTTTAGGTCTCTCCAGAGATGCTCAATTGGGTTTAAGTCAGGGCTCCGGCTGGGCCATTCAAGAACAGTCATAGAGTTGTTGTGAAGCCACTCCTTCATTATTTTAGCTGTGTGCTTAGGGTCATTGTCTTGTTGGAAGGTAAACCTTCGGCCCAGTCTGAGGTCCTTAGCACTCTGGAGAAGGTTTTTGTCCAGGCTATCCCTGTACTTGGCCGCATTCATCTTTCCCTCGACTGCAACCAGTCGTCCTGTCCCTGCAGCTGAAAAACACCCCCACAGCATGATGCTGCCACCGCCATGCTTCACTGTGGGGACTGTATTGGACAAGTGATGAGCAGTGCCTGGTTGTCTCCACACATACCGCTTAGAATTAAGGCCAAAAAGTTCTATCTTGGAGTTTGCTAAAAGACACCTGAAGGACTCTGAGATGGTGAGAAAAAAGATTCTCTGGTCTAATGAGACCAAGATAGAATTTTTTGGCCTTAATTCTAAGCGGTATGTGTGGAGACAACCAGGCAATGAATATTGTGTTTTCTAATTATAAATCTCAGTGGAAGCATGTAAAGTGAAAACAGTAAATGTCCCAGTACTGTGGGACACCATATCTCACTTCTGTGCACAATGACAGAGTACTGTCAGCACATTTATGTACATAAATAACCCAGGACATTGCCTGTAAGCCCAGTGTCATTTTCTAGCCTGTGTAGAAATACAGAATGTTTAACGGGGTCAAATGCTGAGCTTAAATCTAACAACATAATTACGGTGGAATGTCTATAATCGGAGAATATCAGAATGCCATTTACAACACACGTTAGTGCTGTTTCTGTACTATGAGCGTTGCGGAAACCAGACAAATACATTTTGATATGTAAGGTGATACTGAAGCTGATGGCAACTACTTTTTAAAGTATTTTAGAGATAAAGGATAGATTTGAAATGTGTCTACAATTATTAAGTATATGTGGGTGTAGGTCTGACGTTTTAAGTAATGGATTGATAACTGACCTTTTTAATGAATCAGGTAATGTGCCATGCAGTGATGAGCATTTGAGAATGCGAAGAATAGTTTCTGCAAGAACATCCATTTTGCTTTTTACTAGTTTTGTTGGCACAGGATCTAAGGAACAAGTACTAGTTTTCATTTTAGAAATTAAAGCCTTCCTGTTCTATTACAGAATTAAAATATCTAAAGTGTTGAAAGCAATTTGAGAAATCAGTTACAATCTAGGTGTTGCACTGTCTTTGTTTTAATCTGTGACTGTTGATAAAGGCAGAACCATATCAAACGTAATTAAGCAGTGATCAGAAATAAAATAATTTAGTTTTATATAGACAACGTCTTTGCATCCTATGAACAATTACTTTCCAAATTTAACATTCCAGCTGCATATTTCTTTCACTATCTTCAAATCAGGAACTTTGTTAAACAGAACCTTCCAGATTTTCCTCATCTTGCACCCTCATCCATGCTGGAAAAAATATTCCTCAATCTCAAGGACTTAGACTCCATCTCTACAATATATAAAATCATTTTACAATCCCTCCCTTTCAAAGATCCAAGAGGACACTGGGAAAAAGATCTCTCAATTAATATATATCAGATATCAGAAAAGGAGTGGAAAGTAGCAATGTAGAGAATTTACTCGAGCTCCATATGCGCAAAGCATACAATTATACAACTCAAAATTATATATCGAGCACATCTGTCTCACCTAAAACTCTCCAAAAAGTTTCCAGGGCAGGATCCAACCTGCGAAGGCTTCAACCAAGTCCCAGCCTCACTGGGTCACATGTTCTGGGCCTGCACCAAATTAACATTACTCTGGACAAAGATTTTTAATTACCTTTCAGACAGCCTTGGTGTTACAATCCCCCCTAACCCATTAACAGCTGTGTTTGGGGTTCTTCCAGATGGGTTTAAAGTGGAGAAAGACAAACAAATTGTGATTGCATTCACTACACTTTTGCCACGCAGACTTATTCTGTTAAACTGGAAAAACCAAAACTCTCCTCTTTTAAGTCAGTGGGAAACCAATGTGTTATACTACTTGAATTTGGAAAAAAATCAAATACTCAGAGGTTCTTTACAGACTTTTTTCAAAACATGGCAGGATCTAATCAGTAATATTTTAAAATAAGCTCTTAAAGCACAGAGGAAGCAATTATTTCCGTATTTCCTTGTCTTCTGCATTCTTCTCTATTGGCTTATCAAATTTATTAATACAGGTATGTTTACAAACCTAAAATGTTATGCCATTTGCCTTGCTCTCTCTCTCAGGGGTGGGGATCGATTTGTTCTTAACTCAATTTTACTTTTTGTAAAAATTGATTGATTTGTATGGATTGCAATTAATAAAACTTCAAAAATAAATCACTCTTGAGGCAGATTGAACACTTAAGTGCCAGCTTAAGTGAAACGTTAAGAAAAATGTACTAAGTAATTACAACACAAACACTGACTTAATCAGTTTTAACGTGAAAAGATGCTGACGGAAGAAGAGAAGAAGTGGGCCACTAGGGTGGAGAAAAGAAGAGCTGCTCAGAAAACAGCAAGCACATCAGCTTCTGAGCAAATGAATGCTAAACATACAGAGAAAGAGAATGAAAACTGTTAAGTCAAGTGTATTCACTGTACGTTATCATGCAGTCCACCGTCACTGGTATTTAATAAGCAGCATTTAAAACTGCATATATGTTTCAGAACTGGTGATATATTTTTTGTTTTAATTTGAATTAAGTTACTATTACAGGCGTCCCTGGTGAAGGATCTGGTTTTATCTCTTGGTCTAACTATACACTCTGTTTTTTTGGTTATAAAGTAATTTAAGGTTTTCATCAAGACTACATTTATAACATGCCCCACAATAGGCATTATGGGTAACAGCCACAGGGTAGTAACAGGTTGGGTAAATAACAGCCTGTGATTTAAGATCAATGACTGCTGTCTGGATGGTGCTGCCATATTTTGGGATAAAACAAAATATCCACTCCAGTTAGGATAAAGACCACCTCTCTTTTAAAAAATCCAGGCCTTTCCCAAAAATCTTCCCAATTGTTCGCAAAGGCTATACTTTTATTTGCACACCAGGTTTCTAGCCAGCAGTGATGGGATTGGAATCTGCTATAAATCACATCCCCTCTATATAATCTTGGTAAGGGACCAGACACAAATTCCAACACTCTTTTTGTATTGGTGCATATAGAAATGAAGTTCCCCTTTAATAGCTCAGACTGTAAATAAACATCGTTAGAGCTGACATGCAGAATTAAGGTAGATACTTCATCGTCAGCTAGAAGATCCAATTTAGCCTCAATGTCATATACCTTTGCCCCTGAGAGGAATTTAACATTAACTGCTGGTTTCGCATAGTTTGGAATTCTAACATTCCTCACTATGGAATCACCACAGGCACACTGAAGAGTTCTGGGAATCTGTTCAGGGTCCGAATTAGTAACCTGGGAGCCGAGGTACTAATTTTTGGCTTTTTCAACCCCAATCTCACTGTTACCCTATTGCACTGTATCTGAATTGGTGCTGGGGGTGATTTTGGTTGCTCACAGACTAAAGTGGGACCTGGAAATCAGAAGTAGCTAAATTGTCTAAACAAACTGAGTCAATCCAATTTTCGGTTTGCTTAATCACTATCAAATTCCTAATGGGGTCCTCCAAATGACATATTTTCCTGACCAACTCAAAATTAACCTAAGCATTTTCGGCAGGTGAAGTTTACTGTATTGTCGAATGGAAAACCTGAACTGTACATGCTGCAGGACACACAACATATAAATGTGCCCTCAATTGGCAAAGAACAGATGAAACTTAAGTTCGGCATCAAGTTCATCCTTGTACCTTTCTGCAGTAGCTTCAGTGCTTTCTGCGTTCAGCTGACTAGCTAGGAGACCATTGGCTTTAAGCTTTCAACTTCACACTGTTAGATATTTCTCCTCAATGAATGTTGTCTTTTACTCCAGTTGAACTTTACTGATGGAGTTAATTCATTTTCTCTTGTGCTCTCCCATGCTTCTGCTCGCTTGAACATCATTTGAAGGAGAAATAATTACTAACAAATAGTGAATGCCTTGCATACTGTAGGTGTGAATAATGAATACTTCAGAGACTGTATTTCAGCAGTTTAGGTTTGGTAAGGTCTCCATCAACTCAGAACACCTTGTTTTGACAATTTTACCTCAGCAATATTTGAAGAACAATTCAAGCTCAGATTGCAAGGGTGTCTTTATTTACACAGACACCTGCCTCTCTGGGCAGGTTTACATATGTTCTATTTTCAAGTTAATGATCTACACCGGCAATCCAGGAAGTTGATTTTTTAAAACTTTGTAAAAATCTATTCCTTGGACATGTTTGCTGTGAGCTTTGGATTATTAAATGGTGAAATTTTTTAAGAACTGATGAGTGGCAGAGGAGTAGCAAATATTTTGAAACTTGGAGGTATTAATGACTAATCCACTTCCATTTTGAATAGAACTCCTGAAAAAAGCAGACCAGAGTGTGAATCTGCCACCACCATCTTTGACCATAGACACTATTCTCTGAGTGAAGAGCGGTGTTGGCTTTGTGCCAGACTTATGCAACAAGACCAGAAAGTTTTTTATGTTTGTTTTGGGTAACTGAAGGAGTCTTCTTAAAAATTGTGGACAGGACTGGATATTTCTGTCCAGTTCTTCAAATTGACCTGCTGGTGCCATATTTCCTCCATTTAATGATGATCTTCACATTTGTCTTTAATGTAATTCCTTAAAAATGATATCCTGGACCCCAAGTGCACTGTTAAATAATCAAACCTTGTAGCTTTTTGTTATCATTTTCTGCACCATGGATATTTCTGTACAATACAACCAATGAAACCATCAAAAAAATGTTACACTACCATGTGATTTTATGAATAGAACTTTTATTAATAACAGTAGAAAACAAGTTACCTTATTTAAAACAAACGGTTTCCTACTAAAACAAGTAAAATCTAGAACCTCTTTTGATATATAAGCAACTTCCGTTGTATGATAAAATAAATGAAACTATGACATTTTTTTTCTTGAACACAATCAACTTAACTCTGACCTTATTAGACAGATACCATCTTCTCTGATAAATTAAAGTTCTGGGCATCATAAAGTTCAATAACTTTGAATAAACAAAATGAATGGTAATTTACTTAACTTTCCCCCATTATAATATATAACATACACTACTTTTACAAACACAGAAAAATATAAACTGATTAAGTAATTTAGAATCAAAACACAGAAAAGAAAGATGTATACAATGTTAGTGGAACTTAGGAGGTGAACTTAGAGGTTAAGACAATGGAGCTCATAACTGGTTGAGTGTCCCATAAAGATGAGCTTTTCAATAAGAATACCATGTCTTACTGTTATTGAACCTCTCCTCCAGATTAGTGGGTGCAACTTCACAATATTGAATGATGAGGTCAGGGGGATTACAGTATTGATTACAGCATTACATCCAGGATTATCTTGCTTCCTGTAAGAAGGAGATGGGATGTTATATAAGCAAAAGTACATGGTAAACAAAGTAAATGGATATCATATTTTTTTAAATATGCTTCTTAAAATACAAAAATTAGACTTGTCTAAACTTACTGCAAGATTTTTACCAGGATGTGGTGTTTGGCACAACAATCCTAGTGATGTTGATATTTAAACTAAGTACATAAATATAGTTCCAATTTTAACTATTGTCTTTAAATTGCCTAACACAGTAATTAAATATAACTCAAAATATTCAATTGTTGCATAAAACTAGTCTTGTTATCATGTAGTTTACTGACTAGAGCTGCATTTATTAATCTATGTGGTACGCAACTAAAACACATAAGATGGGCTATTGCAAAACAGTGTCTTAATAATTGTGCCATCATTCTCACCCTCTCATTGAAGCGAGTCTCATTCTCTCTCAGATTCAGTCTGTCAATATTGAAATATTTTCAGCTTTAGTGAACTTTTTAAGTATATCATCATTTTTTAAATATCTTTAGAAATCCTCAGACACAGCAATGAAACAGTCTTCACTTTGACTTTCAAGTATTTTCCTCTTTTTGAACCAAATGTAAGTTGAGTTAATGTTCTGCTTCTTTTGATCTGAATTCATATCAGCTATCATCCATCCATCCATTATCCAACCCGCTATAACCTAACGACAGGGTCACGAGGGTCTGCTGGAGCCAATCCCAACCAACACAGGGCACAAGGCAGGAAACAAACCCTGGGCAGGGCGCACACACTCACACACATCCACACAAAGCACACACTAGGGATAATTTAGAATCGCCAATGCACCTAACCTGCATGTCCATTTTTGTAAATTAAAAGTATGGTCATTTAGGCTTTCTGCTTTTTAATTCCACAAAAAGCCACACCACTGTGCTAAAGCACTTGACCTTTAGTTGTCAATAATTTCAACTAATGGAGGAGGCAAACCAAGGAAAAACGTTGAGAACCACTGCCCTAGAGATTTTACACAATATTTGATCACATATGTATTAACAGTGTGCTGTAGATAAGCATTTGATGTGATTAACATGTTTTCAGGTTTACTATTATCCAATGTTATGCTCTGTGACTACTGTGAGCAGTCACAAGACTCAGGATTATTTCGTATTTCACAGCATTAGCTTCATATTACTGGGGACCCTGATCTCTACATTTGGGAGGCCTACACTTAGCTTTCAGAACACATATACAATAAACAACTAAATTTAAACAAAATTAGATTGCAATTGGAATAGCAAGCATGGGTACTTGTTGCAGGTCAGAACACTGAAAGTTGCCATTGTTTTTTTGAGAAGTCAATACATAAATACCCACAAAGATGTGTTTCATAAGCATATTTACAACACACATATGTTCCCCAACTCCCAAAAAAAAAACCAAAGTATAAGTGGATTGGAAATAATAATTATACAGTCACTAACATAATGATCAATTATTTGCTCAGTTTGTGTCTGCATCATCCGCAGTACTTTCTAGGTTTTTCTAGGTTAAAATGAGTAAAGAGAAATAAACTTGATCCTTTAGGTTTAAAAACCAAGGTGGAGGTAAAGAATTTTGGAGTAATCATTGACTCTGACCTAAACTTTAAATCATATACTAAACAGATTACTGGGACTATATTTTTTCATTTTAGGAATATAGCAAATATTGGGCCTCTTAAAACTTTCCAATGCACTGAAAATTTCATTCATACTTTTTGTTTTCAGTCGACTAGATTACTATAATGCACTCCAAGTAGGACTACCTAAGAAAGATATCAATTGACTGCAATTAGTGCAGGTCTACACCACCACCACCTGATCAAGGCACCATGTAGCCCCTTGGGAAATTGGAATAAAGGTAGGTGTCCCAGCTGCCCACAAGACCAACATCATCAAATACATGTGAAACCTGAAAGAGGTATAATTTAAGAACATTTATGTCAAGTAGACTGTCCAGTGGGGACTGGGTGGTCTTTTGGCCTTGGAACCCCTGCAGAGTTTGTTTTTTTCTCCAGCCTAACTGCACTTTCAGCTACATTGTTGTATGAAAATGTGCCACATAAATAAGTGTTGTTGTAAAGGGAGGGGACTTTATAGAAAATAATCAGGTGAGGAATATCAAGGTTGATCTGATCATGGTTATGTTTTAGAGAGATTGAAAAAAATGTCATATTTCAAAAAATCTGTGAAAACTAATCACCAACGTCAACCGCCTAACATTTTCTTTGCATGCGTGAGTATCTGTCCAGAGCTGGTAGACTGCAAAATATTGCAGTCTTTCAAGTGGCACACACTGTGAGGCAGTATCTGGAATAATGTGTATAGTTTGGTCTCCATATTACAAAACAGACACAGCAGACTTGGAGAAGTGCAAAATGCAATGTATAAGCTATGCAAAAACAATGAAGGAGTTGTACCTTTTCATTTGCAGCAAATGGGGTGTAAAAAGTAAAATTATGAAGGAAATCAGAACAATGGATCCAGACTCTTAACATTAGAATCCCTGAAGCCTACAAAAAAACTCTTAATTCCGGCCCACCTTAAATCCGTTCACACCTCTCCATCAGTGTCTTTTGTTTTGTAAATGTGTCAGTCACCACAAGCAGCATGCAGCCTGCTATCCCATCCCACCCACCACCAGAGCTCATCTCGGGCAAAAGATCTCCCAGCTCAAATCTTCTTTAGCTGTGTGTGAGGTCCTGTGAGTTGCATAGGGTAAAAAATATATCATTACATGCATTTCATGTGTGTTCAATGTCTACAACGATCAGATGACAGGAAATACAAGGAACAAAAGAAATGTTGAACAACTACCTAAAATAGACACTTTTTTCATGTTATAGTACTAACAAGAAAATTTTGACATAGAATGTATAATGTGTGAAGACTTAAGTCCAAATATCAAATAAACGCTTTCACAAAAGGTACATGTATAACAAAACAAGTGCGCTTTTATTCAAGAATATAACCGAAGAAAAAGAAACCGGGTTAGGGTACAACATGGATGCGACCTCTTGAGTGGCACAGCGGTAGGAACTGCTAACTTGTAATCAAGAGGTCCCAGGATTGAATCTGGGTGCCCTTCTGAATTACCTTTTTGAGAAAGAGCTGCTCTTATTGTTACAATTGTATGATATAAATATAAATTTGATTTGAGTCTGTAACAGCAGGTGTAAATTCATGGTGCTTGTAAAGGTTAGTGGGTTTTTTTTTATTTAGTTTTATTCTCTCAGTCACAATCACGCTCGCCCCGATCTGACACTGCTGTTTACAAATAGAGACGTGCTATAACAGAGGTGAACTCAGATGATAATAAAAAAAAATCCTGGGGCAAGACGTGACACTTTCACGTCCCGTGAGACGAGAGTTTGTGCCAAAAGATTTAACCACACCCGGAAATAAAAGACAAAGAGTAGATGACTCAGATGCCACACAACCCAAGAGTGTTCAGAAACCTCACAATATGAACAGGCACTATTGGGCACCCAACCTTTACCCAATCTGCAGGCTCAGTATCCAGCCAGGCTGGAAGAGCCTGAGGAGGAAAATCTGAGGCAGCAGTGGAGCAGCAGCACGTGGGGCAGAGGCAGAAGATACCCGTTGTTCAAGTTGGTACATAAAGTGGCTGCATTCAAAGCCAAAGTTGATTTATGGGGCCAACGAGTGAACATTGGGATTTTTGATATGTTTCAAACGTTAGCAGAGATTGTTGAAGATACTAAGCCAGGGCCTGAAATGGGAAGGAATGGATCTGTGACCCATTTGTGAATAAGCCAGGTGAATCAACTTTGTCTGTGCTTGAAGAGGATTGACTGCTTGAGGCTGCAAATGATGGTGGCCTTAAAAGTATGTTTGAGACAACTTCATATTTCCATATGTTTTGGATTAAAGTCAATGCAGAATATCTTGAGGTTGCCACAAAAAACACTGAAAAGTCTGCTTCCTTTTCCAACATCCTATCTTTGTAAGGCAGTGTTTTCTGCAGTGACAGCAACCAAAATGAGATTATGGACTAGACTGAACATAAGCTACACACTTCGTGTGTCACTGTCTTCCATCGTCCCCAAATGGGATTGTCTGGTTGCAGGAAAACAAGCTCAGGGCTCCCACAGATCCTGCATTATGGTAAGTTGTATAATTTCTATTACGATATTATAAGTTAATAATAATAGAAATCTAATGTAAATTGTGTATAAAACTGCACTACGAACCCGCCTCGAATTGAACACACACAGGTCCCTGGAAAAATTTGCTTCTAGTAAAGTGGTCCTTGGTGTCAAAAAGTTTGGGGACCACTGATCTACAGTGATTGAACTTGGCACATGTTATTCAGTTCAACTCTGTTCTGTACCTTCATTCATACCATTTGAAAGTTGATCTCTGTTACCAATATGAGGATCCTCCAGTAAAATATAAGGTAGACAGTGATACAATTATAACATCTATAACTATCTATAATATCTATAATGTTTTTTTTAATTGATGCGCTATGCTTTGTAGTTATTAATGGTCTGCATTGGTGGTTTTGGAAGTACTGTATGTGCAACGTCCTGCTGAAGGTAATGGTTTGGGTATGGTGTGTGATCATACTTGGTAGAACGACACCTACTGTATCAATGAAAAAGATCATCTATATGGTTTTTTGTGAAACAACAAGTATATTATATACAAAAAAGTATTTTTTCCTCATTAAAAAAATTATTAATGGATGGCTCTAGCAGTTTATTTGGACAGGCATGACCACCAGGGGCAAGCGCAGAGTGATGGGTCTGACTTGTGAATCAAAGAGCACAGCAGTGGGAAAGAAAAAAAATGTTTTGAAGGGGTCTACCTGTGTGTTTTACTTATGATAAAATAAGGTTACCATTCAAAATTACAAAAAAGCCAACCGTGGAAGTGACATGCAAAAAAATTCTGCAAAATAATGCAGCTTTGCATAGCACATATGCAGTAACAACATGTCAAAATTAGCGCAAATAAAACAAAACCATTCTTCTATAATACAATGTCAGTTTTTGATTTGAATAAGACATTTTTTTTTAATTACTTTTGAATTATATTTAAATAGCAACATTCGATCTGACAGCTCTACAGGTCAGACACGCTGCATAACATATATCCTAATCACAGCATCTGCGATTTACTAATTGCATTGTTTCAAATTTCAAATTCAATTTGAAATCAACTAATCGTTCAGCACTAATAATGTATATATACCTTCCACCAACTGCAACTTAAATGATCAAAAATTCTACTTTATACAAAAGTGCTTATGTTTTTTTGGCCAATAACATGCACAGTGTACACTTCATCTAGGGCTCTTGCATTATGCCAAAGGCTATAGTAATAAACGTCAGCACTATCAAAACCTGAAATGGAATCATTTTGAATGGAGGTATGTGCAGTATATTTGAAAGTATTTAAGTAAAAACCCATCAGGCATGTTTGTATTCAGTTTCTTCAAATCTCTATCCAAGAGTGTATTATGGGAGGGATGCAGTCACTGCTGAATAGCATAATTATAAGATTTGACAGAATATTTAAACACCAGTATATCAGGTGTGTGTAAAAAGAATTGAACACTTTCAAAATTGTATTACTTAGTAACCATGTATCACATGAATATGTAATATGTATCAAACTGCAGTGTTACCCTTCTTTTTTTTTTAAATATTTGACATGCAAGGAAATGAAACAGACCAAAATTGACATGTGCCGTATGACATAATAAAGACATATAGAGCATGCATAAAATAAAGAAAAAACTGTGAGAGTTTCTTTACAAATTGCTTTGGACTCCATGTTCATATGCTTAGTTGCTACATTTTTAAAGTCTTCTTCACACTGTAATATTAAAAACAATTTTGCATTTTGGACTAGGGTTGGGCAATATAGTCTTAAAATGATAATAGCGATTATTTTAACCCAAAATGTGAGTTAGTATTTCTTGATATTTTCTCAGCATATAGACATGTATATATTGTACATGTTTTCCATACAGAGTCCATATCCTAGTATATTTTCTCAAAGTAATAATATGAAAAATGAACAAAGGAAGGCTTTTAACTTTTTCTTAATGATAATTTCATCAATAGCTGTGCTTCGAAAAACTTTATATCTCCTCTACTTATATTTGAATTTTGATTGCATTTGTGTCTACTAGTGAGTAAGCATTTCTCTCTTTCCTTCTCTCTCTCTGACAGTTGCACCTAAGACAGGACAAAACTCCTGATTCATTACTGTGCTAATTACAGATCATAATACATGCATATATATCTGTATTATAAATTGTTTTATGATTTTTATGATCATTTATAATGGTTCCGAAATATGTATTTGAATATGTTTTTTTTTTTCTTGTATTTATGAACTGGCCGCAGTAATATTTTCTTAAAATTAAAACATGGAAAATGTTAAAACAACATTTTAAAAAAGAAATGAACATTTTTTTATTTGGGAGAGTACTGATTATAAGAAGTGAGAGCAATAGGAGCACATCTTGGTCAAAATAACATTTATAAAAAACTAACTTAATAGGGAAATACACATGAATAAATAAATGTTTGTGTCTATATCTATTTTTTACTGCATTGTGCTTTCATGTCTCTCTCTGTCCTGTAATATTGTGAGTTTGCCTGCATTCTACACCCATCCACTTCTTTAAGTGTTGTTATTAATTTGCTGCAGAATGCACTTCTTACTGAACAAATTAAGTTTAAGTAATAAACGTTAATTAGTGGCTGTCAACTGAGTTATTTAATAATCTTGATTGTCACAGGCCTCTGACTTTTTCACAATAATGGTAGTATCCTCCTCTCTATTTCTTTCTTATACATGTCTTTGGTGTCAGTCTTCTCACACTAATGAGTAATAGGCTGTGAGATGGGAGTTGAGGAAAATTTACTATATTTTCATGCCACAGAAACAAAAGCTCTTAGTGATGTTGTTTCACATACTGCTGCAATAAAAAGAACCATAATAGCAGCGGGCATATCTCTTGGCACAGAATTCACACCAAGGATGAACTTTTCTAATTTTACTATACGATCGTGGTGAGCAAAAACTACTTACTTCCAGTGCATAAACTGTCAAAATGTTATTAATGTAGTGTTTTAAAAACTGTTTTTCAGTACCGGTATACCATGCAACCCTATTGCCTAGCTCTATTCTGGACAGATGCTGCAATCCTTTCAAAATGTGCATACAAATAAATACAAATACATATTGTTACAAACTACTGCTTTCTAAACCAAACTACTGATGCTATTTAGCAGGCAATCAGCATTATCAAATACCCACATTTAATACTGCTGATTGCCAAAAATCCACTTTCTACGAGGAAGAATTTTAAATTAACAGTGGATTTTTTTCTATTGAGGTTTTTGTTTTTGTTAGAAGTCTTGAAGCTATCACTGATTTTTCTTTGGAATGTATTCTATATGATGTTAATCTCATAAAAACTCCCTTACATATAAGAAATATAGTATTTCTTAGACTATCCTTGATTTTGGTAGTTGCAGAATATTTAGCCCATGATTCTATAAAACCTAGGTTGGACTACTGCAGTGCGTTATTGAAATGATCTCCTAAGTCAGTCTTAAATAAACTGTCGAGCATCCAAAATCCTGCTAAAGAGCGCTGAACAACACCAGCTCTTGGGAACACATCCCATCAACTTTGAGGGAACTACAATGACTGACAAATCATGTATTCAGTACACGATAATCATACTGGCTTACACATTTGTGCATGATTAAGCATTGTCTTTCTTATATTTTTCAGCTGTATCCTCTTGTCTACCAACCTCAGTCTTCAACTTAATCTTTACTTTTTGTTCCTAATACTATGAAGAGTACTATGGGTAGAAAAGCCTTCCCAGTCTCTGCTCCAATTGAATGAAATGTTCTTCCTCAAAGTTTTCAGTTAGTTCAAATCACTGCCTCTTTTGAAAAGTATACTTAAAAATGAGTTTTTTTTACTATGCATACATTCTTTTTAGTATCTTTTTTGTTAGGCATGTATTTACATACTTTGGATTTTCACATGGCGGGTTCAGTAGTATTCAATTTCTCATTTGTACAGTGTTTATATACAGTATATATTATATGATAAAATACAGAAAGGGTGAGATGACGATCTCCAACTAACATAGAGAAAGTTGTCTGATGGGTGACAATGCTACACAATGGAGGAAGAAAACAAAGATAACACCCAACACTCAGATTTCGTGTGCAACCAAAAAAAAGAATGTATGGATTTTTGAATTATCACTTGCGAGTCTAACCCTTATTAATACTGTTAGTTTGTTGCTAGATGCACAGAAAAGGCAATTAAAGACTAGCTTTCATTTTTTTTACAAAAATAGCAAATAACCACATTAAAGGAATTCTCCATGAAAACATAGCATTAAATATTTTTCTTGGTTGTCACTGCAAACAAAAGGGGATAAGTAACAGATAAAAAATATTTTAGGGAAAATTATTCCTTTAAGCATGTATCACACTGCTTCAAATACAATGTGACCATAAAAGGGACAGTTTAGCTACCTGATTATTTTTAACTTTACATTCTGAAAGCAGATAACAGGTCAACACTTCACAATCTCTGAATTTTCCCACTGGCAGCTCCAACCTGAATGGGAACTTCAGAAATTTTCCACTGTTTATATAATAATGATTATAACTAGAAAATATTTTTTTTTCTTGGAGCATCTTAAGGTTTTTTCTTTACTTCCTTAAAACACATTTCAGCCAGTCATTGCTTAGCTATGCTTTAGGCTTAGATCCAATAAGCCCAATAGGCAGCCTTGAGTAACTATTGTGAAGTATGGCTGCAAGTCTTGCCCAGATGGGACACCCTCAGCTGAGGAGATCCAGGAGAAATAGTATACACGGGACATTATCTCCCCTAGACCACCAGGTGGCAACCCCCCTGGGGTGTGGAGGCTCCAGGGATTCGCACAGGGCACCATGGGAATTGGAGTTCTTTGACTAGGCCCCTTTTGGTTCTGTGGTGCGTGTGCGTGGTACTGCAGGGACTAGCAAGCCCTACTTCATGAGGCTCCTGACGTACATGGAAGTGCTCCAGGCCAAGCCTTTAGGACACCAGAAGAACTCCTGGCAATCACTTAAAAGGAGCTGCCTACCACTGCTCCGAGAGGTAGTGTCAGGAGGAAAAAAGACAAAGCTTGCTGGAAGGAGTGGAGGCAGGGAGAGAGAGAATAGAAAAGAGGAAGAAGCTGCGTGTTGCATTGTGCTTTATTGCTGTGCTATAGAACTGTGGCTGAGATGTGGGAAATTCTGCACTCCAGAGCCTGTGTGTGTCGGGCATTTGGAGAGCTGGAGTGCCCCCTGGTGGCCACACTATATGCAAACTGAGAAATAACGTGATGGACAAAGCACACTTCTTCATTATCAATCACATATGGTACAGCAGCGATACTAAAATAAATATAAAAAAAGTTTTAGTTTATTGGCAGTTTTGACATGGGAAGCTTTTTTGTTACCTTTTCATTTCTTTTTTCTTTTTCTGTTTTCATTTTCTTTTTTCCCTCAGTCTTCTGATCTTGTTTCTTTTTCAGTATTTCAAGACATTGTTTTTTTCCCTAGTTAAATGATTGCAAAAACATCTTTAAAATATGGTTCAGCAATTAATTTCCTTTATATTGCTGTTTATTAGGCTCTGAATGCTAGACAAAAAATAATTTTACCATTAAGGCAGCAAACAGATGGAAGTAGCACTACAAAACAACATAACAAGCTTTAAAGGGGAGCCAAACAACTTAAGAAAAAAAGTATAGTTAGAATTATATTGTCACACATAGGTCACAAAGTTGCACAGGTTCATTCAGGTTTTTCAAGAAACAGAAACTTTATTCAAATACAGCATAATAAAGCACAAAAATTAAGCAGAGGATGTCTGGAGGAAGAGAGACAAGAGACAAAAGGACAGCTGCGGTGTAGACTTTTAAATGTTCGAAGCAACGCGTGAGATGTAGATCATGCGGCATAGCAGCAGCAGGCTTGCAGCTGATCCAGCAAAGAGGAGATGAAAAAATATGTTTGTTTCCCATGGAATCACTGTTTAAGAGGGGGTTTCAGAGGAGAGGCCACATCCCCATGGGGCTGCATTCAACATGTTTACAATATATATACCACAACATTAAAAATATTAAGGATGAAAATGGAACATGTATTACTTTACATCATGTAGCAGTGTTCTCACAATTAGCAACCACATTATTAGGTACCCCGGCTTGTTAACAAAAACAGCTGGTTCCTTCAGACAACCAATTGTCTAGCTGTAATTCATTCTCTATTTTGTTATATGTATAGTTTACATACCTATGCACAGACACATATACACAATGTACAGCCAGAAGACACAGTAAAGAGATTTATCTGTAGTGTACCCAAACATTAGAATGGTCAAATGCATGATCTAAGCGTTTTAACCATTGTAGCAATGTTGGTTACAGATATTTTGGTTCCAAGATGTCAAATATTCAACCTATTGGGATATCGATGCACAACAGCCTCTCCAGTGTATAGAGAATCTTACAATAAATTTCTAGTAAGGAGTGTATGGTTGCTGGGGGACATACCTTATCAACAAAGGAGGTAAAATGAAAACAGCTAGATAAATCTATCTATCTAAATCTAAGCTAACAATAAGGATGCAAATACTCAAATGAGAACTCTTTAATAGGAATTAGGTAACATAAAGTGTGTCAGTGTATCACTATTAAGACCATGCTAACTAATGTGTCTCATTATTAAATAGTTCTTTTGAAAGATTTTTTGTCAAAATCAACTTTTGAATCTGCATATTAAAAAAAAAATCCATAAGCCCGGCAAAAAGGTTTATAAAGAATTAAGACAAGAATACCCCCACTCACACAACTATATTCTAACATCCCTTATATCCAAAGTCTTGTAAAGATTGCATAGCACCAAGCACACATTGTGGGGCAAACCAGGACATCTGCAAAGTTTGCAAAACATAGTTTTACTTTTTCAATAGATTAAAAATAAAAATCCAAAGCATCTCACTACTTCTGAAAATCTCAGCACCAAGTTTGCCTGCAAATAATAAAATAACCATATTATTTTGTCAAACTGCCTATTTACTGTCCTTTTTATTTTTCACCTTCTTTTACTTGTCCAATCGCCAGTAACAGGATTGTACTTGTAAATAAAAACTCATAGTAAGGAAATTTTATAAACCATGGCCACTCTAACTAACTGCCATTGATGTTTGCAGTCATACATGTCATAGTATGTTAAATGATCTTTGTAAGCATGCATCCCTTTATGATCAGTCTACCCTTTTCCAAATTAATACTTTCAGAAGGATAATTAACCATGTGAAAAAACAAACATTATCTCAAGATGCTATTCCAAACATGATAGATTTTTGGTTTACTTAAATGGTTTCTGCAGGTCACTGTACAATGTGTAACTAGTGGTTAGAAGCAAACCTGAACTATATTTGAAACTGGACAGATTAAAAACTGTGAGGTAATCCAATTTTAAAGATTAAAAGAACATTACTAATGCCTAGCATGAACAGAATAAAAATTGGTCCTACTCAGAGACCCCATGCTCTTAAAATAATAAGATTTTAATTATTTTTATGTGCAATGTTCAGCTGATATCTGAATATTACTTTAAGATACACAATACAAAATGAGTTAAAATGTATCAACAGATTAGGTTCAAATACAGTGCATCACTTTTTCCACATTTTGTTATGTTACAGCCTTATTCCAAAATGGATTAAATAATTTTTTTTCCTCAGAATTCTACACACAACACCCCATAATGACAAGGTGAAAAAAGTTTCAGATTTTTGCAAATTTATTAAAAATAAAAAATTGAGAAAGCACATGTACATAAGTATTCACAGCCTTTGCCATGAAGCTCAAAATTGAGCTCAAGTGCATCCTGTTTCCCCTAATCATCCTTGAGATGTTTCTGCAGCTCAACTGGAGTCTGCCTGTGGTAAATTCAGTTGATTGGACATGATTTGGAAAGGCACAAACCTGTCTATATAAGGTCCCACAGTTGACAGTTCATGTCAGAGCACAAACCAAGCATGAACTCAAAGGAATTGTCTGCAGACCTCCGAGACAGGGTTGTCTCGAGGTACAAATGTGGGGAAGGTTACAGAAAACTTTCTGCTGCTTTGAAGGTCCCAGTGAGCACATCAGCCTCCATCATCCATAAGAGGAAGAAGTTCGAAACCACCAGGACTCTTCCTAGAGCTGGCTGGCCATCTAAACTGACCGATCGGGGGAGAAGGGCCTTAGTCAGGGAGGTGACCAACAACCTGATGGTCACTCTGTCAGAGCTCCAGAGGTCCTCTGTGGAGAGAGGAGAACCTTCCAGAAGGACAACCATCTTTGCAGCAATCCACCAATCAGGTCTGTATGATAGAGTGGCCAGATAGAAGACACTCCTTAGTAAAAGGCACATGGCAGCCCGCCTGGAGTTTGCCAAAAGGCACCTGAAGGACTCTCAGACCATGAGAAACAAAATTCTCTCGTCTGATGAGACAGATTGAACTCTTTGGTGTGAATACCAGGTGTCACGTTTGGAGGAAACCAGGCACTGCTCATCACCAGGCCAATACCATCCCTACAGTGAAGCATGGTGGTGGCAGAATCATGCTGTGGGGATGGTTTTCAGCGGCAGGAACTGGGAGACTAGTCAGGATCAAGGGAAAAATGACTGCAGCAATGTACATCCTGGATGAAAACCTGCTCCAGAGCACTCTTGACCTCAGACTGGGGCGACGGTTCATCTTTCAGCAGGACAACGACCCAAAGCACACAGCCAAGATATCAAAGGAGTGGCTTCAGGACAACTCTGTAAATGTCCTTGAGTGGCCCAGCCAGAGCCCAGACTTGAATCCGATTGAATATCTCTGGAGAGATCTTGAAATGGCTGTGACCCGACGCTTCCCATCCAACCTGATGGAGCTTCAGAGGTGCTGCAAAGAGGAATGGGAGAAACTGGCCAAGGATAGGTGTGCCAAGCTTGTGGCATCATATTCAAAAAGACTTGAGGCTGTAATTGCTACCAAAGGTGCATCGACAAAGTATTAAGCAAGGGCTGTGAATACTTATGTACATGTAATTTCTCAGTTTTTATTTTTAATAAATTTGCAAAAACCTCAAGTAAACTTTTTTCACGTTGTCATTATGGGGTGCTGTGTGTAGAATTCTGAGGAAAAAAATTAATTTAATCCATTTTGGAATGAGGCTGTAACATACCAAAATGTGGAAAAATTGATGCGCTGTGAATACTTTCCAGATGCACTGTATGTGTGTATCAAAAATTAAATCCTAACACATCTTTAAAATTCAAAATTATACTACTCAAAAACATTAACGGAACTTAAATCACCCATCAGATCTCGATGAACTGAATAGTCAAGTGGAAAATCTTTACTAAGCAATACCGTGTAATTCGTTGAGAACAAAGTGATGTAACAATGGTCAATGGAAACCAAATTCACTAACCCATTAAGGGCTGGATTCAACATCACACTTGAAATTGAAAAACTGAAATCACGGGGTGATCCAACTTGGATGAATTTCATCATGGCAACTAAAATGTGTCACAGTAGTGTGTATGGCCCCCATGTGCCTTTATGCATTCCCCATCATGTCTGGGTATGTTCCTGATATGACAGAGGATTATGTCTTGGGAGATATCTCCCAAACCTGGATTTGGGCACCACTGAGCTCCTGGACAGCCTCCGGTGCTACTTAGCAGAGTTGGATGCACCGATACATAACATTCCAGAGGTTTACAACTACATTTAGCTATGGGGAACGTGTGGGCCAGTCAATGGCATCAATGCCTTTGTCATCCAGGAACTGCCTACACACTCTGGCCACATGAGGCCAGACATTGTCCTGCACCAGGAGGTACCCATGGCCCACTGAACCATTGTAATTACTGAGAATGGCTCTGAAGATTTCATCCTGGTACCTAACAGAGGTTATGATTCCGTTGCCTAACACGTGGAGGTCTGTGCAACCCTCCAAAGATATGCATCCCCAGATCTTCACTGACCCACCACCAAACCAGTCATACTGGATGATGTTGCAGGCTGCACAATGTTCACTACAGTGTCTCCAGACTGTCCCACATCTGTCACAGTGTGAACCTGCTCTCAGCTGTGAAGAGAATGGGGCACCAATACCCAAGCTGCCAATTGTGCTGCATGGTGATGGGCTATAAGCACAGGTCCCACTAGTGTACGACAGTCCCTCATGCCACCATCATAGAGTCTGTTACTGACAGTTTGGTCAGAAACATGCGCGTGAGTAGTCAAGCTTCAGGGTTAATGCCTTTTTATGCCTCTGCCCAGGTCACTTCGCGTAACAGCCCGTCTATGATAACTCCTCCACACTCTTAACTGTGCTGGGAAACAAACCAAACCTTCCTCTGATAGCACGTATGGATGTGCCATCCTAGAGGAGCTGGACTTCCTGTGCAACCTGAATTGGCTGCTGGTACCGCCTCATGCTACCATTAGTGACAAGGACACTAGTAAAATGCAAAAATAGAGAAGAACCAGTCAGGAAGGAAAAATAGAGAGCAACTGTCTGTGACCACAACCTGCAATCCCATTCCATTTTTGGGGGTTGTCTGGCTGTTGCCTCTCCAATTCACATGTTGTCACTTTCATTTCCACCAAAGCAGGTGAAGTTAATTCACAATCACTTATGCTTCCCAACTACAAAGACACACACATATACTGTATACGTATTCACAACATTTTAAGACTATACACACATTTATGAATACAAATATACACCTAGAGCTGCTCCCAGTTTTAACTTATAAAGGAGCCTCCTCTTGCATTTAAAGGTAAAATTTATAAAATCTGTGCAAGTAACAGCGTACCGTTGTCTATGAAGACGCAACACAAAGCAAAGTTGCAAACAAAAGAGATGAAAATGATCAGATACAGTAGATGTACAAAGTACCATGGATGGAGATAAAGATGAGAGAATGAAAAGAAAGCTTTGGGGTGGAGACATTAATTGTTCTGGGGAAGAGAAACAGATTGAGGTGGTTTATGTAACAAAAACAATTGCACAATGACAGTCAATCAAACAAAGACTGATTACTAAATATTAGATATAGAAATAAAAATATTTTACAACGAGAATACCAGAGAAATTGGCAAAGGTTTCTTGTAGATGCCACATGGGTGGGATGGGCATCCTGCCCATGTGAGGGGATGATTCCTTACAGAGACGGGAGGCTCCTAGTAGGCAGACAGGCATCCCAGCCGGGGAGGAGAAGGGGGTCAGACCTGGAAGGAAGGACTAGAAGGGATAGACAGACAGCCCACTAAAGAGGGAAGATGTCGCTGGGGGCTTTTTACCCCCCTCCCCCCCAGATGCTAGATGGCAGCAGCCCATTTGGGAACCAGTAGGGAATGCTGGGAGATGTTGTCCAGCAATACAGCCCTGCTGGGGATGATGGGTGCCACAAGGGGGCGCTGCAGGGAGTTGCACTTCCCAATTTATGGGACTTTCGTGAGAAGAAGAAGTACCTCCATCAGGCAATTGCCCTGGAACCGGAAGTCCTCCCGGTTCCATAATAACAGGGACCACACTCTTTTATCCAGGCAAGTCAGAGCTTGGAGGATGCAGAACACTCGACTGGAGTAGGGCAGTGTAGTGGTGCTTGGAGAGGGATAGTGGAGAGAGAAAATGTGCTTATTTGTGCCTGTGCGACTTTGTGGAGAAATTGTATAATAAATCTTCCATTATTTAAACCTGGGACTTGGTGTGATTGTGTTTAGGGTTTTTTTGGGGCTTGTTGACGCCCCTGGGATCCATCACAATCTCTAATATGCTATTTTCCAAATTAAACCAAAATCATTCACTCTCTCTGTATTGGCAAAAAAAAAAATCAATGCAGCACAGGATACAAAAAGGTTTACTTGTTAACTGCATCAAGTTAATACATTGCACTTTAATATAGCATTAAACCAGCTTAATTATACAAGCTTCAGATTTCTGAAATTAAAAGTCACTTTATATCAAACATATCTGAGGAAACAGTAAAGAGCTGATATCTGAAGGTAGGGCAGAAGGACAACATTCCTTGATGCCTGAAATAAATCACAAGCATCCTTCCAATCTAGTTTAAACCAACATGAAGGCTCTGCCTTCAAAAAGTTATATGACTGCGAGCACTGGTATTTCCTGAGGCAATGGAGTGCTAAAGGTTATGTAGAAGGTGAGTAAGTGCAGCTTTAGCCAGCACTTGTGTAAAGTACAAACCACAAATAGTATTTAGCCAGCATCTGTGTTTAAAGTACTGTACATTTGAATATACAATACACAGCGCAAAGATTTTCAACTTCAGATTTCATTCAAAAGATACAAACACAAAGAATGCATTTGAGTAAAGTACATATGGATACTTAGAATACTTGCAGTCTGCAAGGGAAACAAAAAAAAATCAGTATTTAATCTTTTAGTTGTTTCACTTGATTTAAGGGAATGATCTTGAACAATGTGCTTGGCTGTTTTTAAAAGTTTTACTATAGTAAGCACATACACAAGAGCTTAATTACCTTCATGTCCACTATGAGTGGGGTAATGTGCTTGGAGGATTTGATAATGGTTGACTGACCCAATGAATTTGGAGTAATTATCGGCAGCTGATTACCTTGCACAGTATGAAGGTATGACTTCCCACATGGGTTCATTGTCTAAAAAAAAAAAACACAGTGGGATTGAGTAAAACAATGTTACCATAAAGTACATCAGAAAATATAGCCATATGGTTTTGGCACAGATACTTACACTGCATCTTTTGGGAACACAAACAGGGGAAGATTTCTTCACCTGACTAACAGGCTTCTCAGCTTGACAGTCTTCTCCCTGAACACGTTTCAACACCAATACTGCCTGTTTGTTGCTGTGTTTCATGTTTAACAAAAATAAACCAAAGTTAAAGAATGTGATCTGGTAGAATTACTATTTTTGCAAAAACACATTACATAATATATATTTGACATTGCAAGAGCTTTATCAATGATTTGTTCAAATGTAATCCATATGGCATCTGAACAGAAACGACCAAGTGTCAAGGCTAATCTGATAAATTCCAGGATGTGAAGCAGCTTTGTTTTCTTTTGAAAACATCAGTCAAGACTAATGATGAACTCACCTTATCTGGAAAACATATGTATAGCCATCGGTGCTTCCGCCCATTTATGGGCTGCCAAAATGTGATGAGCTTGCAATACTTTGCAAATCTGAAACTGATAAAGAATTATGAGGGAGTCCTGCAACCCTTTAACTCCTTCAAATCCCAGTTGTGTAATCTGACGTCTTCAAAGCAACAAGGTTTGAGAACTGCAGTCGTTAAGAGGGACATACCCTTAGACTCAGGTGTAGTATGACACCAAACTAACCCTTCAATTACAGACTAAAGGAGATTCCACAAGGAAGCAGGCTTCAAAAACATATGACACGAACATATACATTTATGACATTACCAATAAATATAACATTTCAAAGCTTCTAAAAATCACAATGCTGATTAATATGTGAAATCACTAACTGACTGCCATTTTTTATTATTTTATCATGCATTTAGAGTGGGGTGGAGTGGTGATTCTGAGGCTAGGGATCTGCACTGGCAATCCGAATGGTGTTCCTTTAGATAATGTAATAAGTAAATGAGCGTAAGATGTGTAAACAAAAACCTTTAAACACCTATAAAACCTGTTATTACTTATTACAAAAGGGACTTGTATTAAAAGTAATAACACTTGGTGGAAGGGGGCCCTTGACAAAAAACAATAATGCAATTGGAACTGCAGATTTCTTTTTACCATTCAAAAATATTACTGAAGTGTAATGTATAATATGTTGTATATGCTGGAAGGTAACCATAAATGCAGTGTACTTATTATTTCCATAAAATACTATTAAAATTGGTAATGGTGTGATACAGTTGTAGTTGTAAACAGACACTGAGAATTTAGTTTTAAAACATATTTGTGACAAAGTGATCATGCTTCTTTTAACATTAATCTGTATCTTCAGATTGTGGAAAATCTTTGGAGTGGGGATATCATTTGCCAGCATAAATATATATACCCCTATGCCATATATTCTGTACTTCTCAAATAACTTTTGTTACTCACCTTTAAATCTTTTGCTTCCACACCCACTTGGTTTGTCCTGACCTTGCCATTTATAAAAACAATCTCTAAGATTGCTTTACATGGATATTTCTAGCCACTGCTCTCAAAAAGAGCAAGTGACTCAGAACGCAAAGTTTATAGTGCCGATCAGCAGTCCCATGTATGATTCCTGTTTTGTGACATAGCCACATTACCTTAGACAGTCATAGTGCTGTCAAAAATGACTATCCTGAAAGTTTGAAAAGGTACCAATATTTTTATGCCACAGCAGGGGTGGACAAATTGTAAATGCATATGACAGTCTGCAGGGCTTTAGAAACGTGGTAGTCCAGGTACACTTTCTAGTAGCCCATCTTTATATATGGGATGGAAAGTCACCTGCAACTTCTTCCAGCAATGTTGTTTTGTAAAGTTTTGTTATACACGAGTGCATAGCACTCTTCTACCACAATATAAACAAAATCACATCTTGGAAGACAATATTTTAGAAACAGATGAGTTTTAAAGGATTGTGTCATATTTATGTGTGGTCATTTTTCAATGTACACAACAATATATTATCAAAAATGAACTTAAATACTACATTGATATTATATTCTCAAATCTTGCTTTCACACCTAATTTAGATCCCACCAATTAGTTTCTCTGTCAAAAACATCATAACATTGACCTTCAGGGTTACTCTGAGTTGCAATATGTCCTGTATTGTGTCATACACCTTTAGACGACCACAGCCAATCATCTCAGTATACAGCTGCATTAAAATTTGTCATGCTCGGACCATCTGGCAGATCCTCATGAGGTTTAAGCCTGAAAAAGCATGTTCACGCCAGGGCTGTCAAATCGAACTTCACTATTTAAATTCAAATTACTTTAAGCTTTTTATACAAAGGCAAAGTTCGAGGTTTGATTGTAAAAGAATGGCTATTTATTTTACCTTGCACCAATTTTTGACATTATGTTACTCTTGGCATGCTTTGCAAATCTGCTGTATGTTTGCAAATCTGTTTTTCACATCATCTTTTCGTTGTGTTGAATGTTGAACTGTTAGCTTGATACCTTCATTACCTACAGCAACCCCACTTCACAGGTCTGAAAGAGTTTTGTCAACGCCATTGCTTCACTTTTTGATTAACAGAGCAGGTATTCTAAATGCAACTGTAATCTTCTGAACCCTAAAAGTACCCATCCACTTCTGATCTTGTACTGACTCACTCTTAAACCAGTGATCCCAGACTGCTTAATGCATTCTCATTAATGCAAATGAAAAATAAATGTCATAATTCTATTTTTCCTTTTATTATTTTAGCAATTTGAAATCTCCCATGTAAAAAGCCTCTTCAGTGTCACCAGTGCACATTTAGCTACCTTCAGCAACATGTAGTGTTTCCAATACAAGTGTATGCTGGCTTGACACTAAACTCCTAAAACAATAAGGTTTAGTTAAAAATATTCAGGCCACTTTTATTAAAGTTCTGTTGCATGTGTAAAGGAGGAAAAAGACCCTACTGTTATCCCCTGTTATTCATTAACTCCAGGGACCTGCTTGTAGCACGCCCCTGCTACAAACGTATGAAGTTGGTGTCCAAACACTCTACATTAGTGGCATTTTTATTTTTTATTATTAACTAACTACATACTGTACCATATGTCTTGTTTTCTTCAAAAAATTTCTCAAGGACCATAAAGCAACTTAGATGGGGAAAAATAAAGTAATGACTGCACTGGGTGATTTTGTCTAAGTGTCAGCATAAGAGGCAGTGTCTGCGGTTCTACTTTCTTTTTGACCATGTCACTTTGTACGTACAGAGAATTTAATTTTGAGGAAAGGCAGTGTTTTCAAACATTGGATCACACTGGATGGATGAATCTGGGAAGCTTGCGAAACTTGGGAAAAATGAAATTTTTCTGAAAAACTGTGCAAGGTAATTTGTCATCCACTATCATTCCTAGTTATGGAAAATGACATCTTCAAGGTCATGAGATCCAGCAACACCTTTTGTTAAATTTGACATCACCTTTGGTCTACTTCACTTGCACTATTTCCATTTTAAACACTTGCAAATGTGTGACAATGTTAGAAGCTTTTCAACACATATACTATCTCAGGAACAATATTGCTATTTTTATTGATGTGAAGTTTTAAAAAAGTATTTCTAATGTTTCAATACAATAGTATTGAAAATGGTATCAAAATTAATAAAGTATCTATCTGTCTAAACTGGTACATTTTAAAGTATTGCATCAAAGTTGGGAATTTCAATAATATGACAACCCTGCACACTAAACATTATTCCCCATATAACTTTTCCAGAGTCTGTGCTTTAACATTCCAAGAATTCTTATAGTACTTAACAGAGATAGCTGCATAGCTATAATATACCTCATTGTTTGAAATTAACTGAAAGTATTGTTAGCTGGGCAGCACATCAGTAAGCACTGCTACTCACAGATACAGTTTTTGGGTTCAATCCCCCATGCATCATCATTACCTTTGTGGAATTTGCATGTTTCGCAGGGGTATTCCTTTGAAAATCTCCAAAGATGTGCATATTACCTGGCAACTCCAAAATTGGCATTGTGTCTGTGAATAATTGAGTGGGCACTGCCATGAACATGAATCTTATCCAGCATTTTTTCCTGCCTTGCACCTTGCACCGTGCTGTTGCCATAGGCTCAGACCCTATCATGACCATGACCTGGATTAGGGGCAATGTTATGTTATACACTGTGTGGCCAAAAGTATGTGAACACCCCTCCAAACTACTGAGTCAAGTTTTTCAGCCGCCCCCATTATTAACATATTCATAAAATCAAGCACATACCCATGGAATCTCTAATGACAAAACTGGTAGAAGAACATGTTGTACTGAAGAGCTCAGAGACTCTAAACATGGCACTGTCAAAGTATACCACCTTTGCCACAAGTCAGTATGTATAATTTCTGTTCTGCTAGATCTGCCCCAGGTCAACTGTTAGGAAAGCCAACATATTATCAATGCACAGGATGTTCAGCAAGCGCATATACATATAGGTATATGGTATGGTCAGGTGTCCACATAGTTTTGGTCATATGGGATAGTTGCAAGCTAAAATTTTGTATTTTCTTGTAACATGCGTGACGGACCCCGACCAGTTCGCCTCTTCTTTATATGGTCTGGGGGAACAAGCATGGACTGAGCAGTACCTCCCCCGGGACACTACACGGCAGCTCCCCTGGGTGGCAGTGGTGCCTCGGATACCTGCAGGGCTCCATGGGAGATGGAGTTCTCTACAATCCTGTTGGGCTCTGGGGGTGCTGCCAGGGGGCACTGCAGTGGTTCCTGAGCCTATGTGGGTGGTTCTTCCGATACACCCAGAAGTGCAGCTGGAAATGGGTCATCAAACACATGAAGCACTTCTGGGTGGGCTATAAAAGGAGCCAGCAGCCACCATTCCGGGAGCGACAGTCGAGAGGAGGGAGACAAAGCTTATCAGAGAGAAGTGAAGGAGAAGAGAAGATTTAGTATAAGTAGTGTGTGCTATTGTGCTTATTGGGACTGTGTTGTGCCTGTGGGAATGGGGAACACGTTGCCCACAGGAGAAGAAAAGAGAATAAAAAAACTTGTGTTTTTATAAGTGAGTTTCTAGTGTCTGTCTGTGTTGGGTTAGGTGGCTGGCACACCCCCTAGTGGTCTTGTTACACATGGTTATTTTTACACTATTGAGAGGCAATGTTATTCAAGTTAAAAGCATGGAGTAACAACACTGCTTATTCAGTGAACAGCAGCTTATGATTTCATTCAAAGTAAAACCATTAAAAGTTGGATTATGACATAACACCAAAAAAAAACTTCCAATTTTCTTTCAGGTGATTAACAAAGAGCAGGATGTTACTTCATAGGGACTTCTTTTTCTTTAAAGATCCCCTAATTTTCTGTAGAAATGAGTCAGATGTAGCAATAGGCCAAGCTTATGAAGTATCACAATTTCATTTGTACCCTGTACAAGTGACTATAGTGATCCTATGAACCTATCATTCTGTTAAAGCAAACACACTTTCTTGTAGAATTTGTCAAATGCTACCTCATTAAACAAAAACAATAATTTTACATACCTCACACAATCTTCAGGATGGATATCTACATTAAAATAGAAGATAAAAACAAAGATAGTAAAGAAAATCAACTCATGATAATGTGTTAGAAATACTATTCTTATTCATATACCAGCTCTGTCAGAGACTAAACACGTGCAATCTGGAAGATCAACATATACCTGCTTTGCAATAGTCATGAGTTTAACAACCAGATAAGATACCAATAACTTTAGGCATATCCAGTTCTACACTAGGAAAAATGAGTCTGCATAATTTAGTTACATTTGAGGAGATGACTACACTAATAAAATCAAATCCTCAAGAACAAAAACCAAACACCTGTCGAGTAATACTTAGTGGAGACACACAAGATAGACAATATTACTAAGGAAAACATATGATGTTTGGAATTATATTCAAAATATATTGTGATTTCTTACAAAGTGTTTTGTGAGCAGCAGGATGAACAACATGAGAAGAACCATACATGAAAAGCTCAGCTTTGATATCTTGATTTGCACTTTGCAGTTTATTAGGTGCATAAGTGTTTACAGTACGTAATACTGTAAGATAAATGTGACAGAGGACAATTTTTCACTCAGAAGTATCACTAAGCAAAATGCATGTTGGGCAGCATGCAAAGGGGATGACTTTTAAAATAAATTCAAGTTACAAACAGCAGGACAGATGTTATCACTGACGGTTTAATACCTACTAGTTTGTGAAGTACAACATTATGAGACATTTGTTCTCTTACTGTTGGAGAACTGGAGGTAATACATGTATGAGCAGAAGCCAAACCTTTTATTTTGGGAACTAATATGCTAAAAACTGGTAATGCATAAGTGCTAGCATTTAAAAGTATCCAAACAACTACTTAATCCAGGATAATCGCAAAATTAATAAAAAACAAGCTTTACATTTTCACCATTTACATTACATCAAAATTCTTCTGTATAGAATCTGACAGCAGTATAAATAAAAATCTGCAAAAAGCTATTTTTCCAATGAACAAAATGATTAAAAAAAGCAATCTAGCCAAAAATCTATAGGATAATTATTAGGTTGATCTAATCTGTATCCAAGTTTGATGCTGCGCAACAGCATGCTGTTTTAGCCTTCAGATTAATACATTTTAGTCGAGTTTCTTCTAAACACATTTTAAATAAAGAATACCACATGCAGTGTCTATGACTCCTGCTGCACACTCCACAGTCCACTGCAACACATAGTGGCAAACTTAACAACAAATTAGGCACAATTTTAAATTTTAAAAAAGACATTGAACTAGCAAGAGAGATGACTAAACAAATACCAAATAAATATGTGCATGGAATTAGCATATGAAAAATGTAAATTTGCAGAAATTACAGCATTTGTGTGGATTACCATAAACTTCTGTGTGGACCGTGTTTCTGATACAGATGTGAGCAACAGAGAAACATCACAAGAAATAGTCCTGTATCCTCTTCTTTTCACTCTGTGCACCTTTGATATAAATATTACACCAGGTCATGTCACTTGCAGAAATTCCCAGATGACTCTGCACTTATTTGGTGTCTGGGACACTGTATTATGGGGTGTATTGATAAGAGAAAAAGAAAGTAAAGGAGTCAGGTAGAGAAGTTTGTTTCTGAGTGCAGAAAGAATTGTCTGCAACTTAACATCAGCAAAACCAAGAAAATGGTTATTGACTTTCACTGCACCAAACAGCCTTTATATCCAGTCACTATTCAGGGAGTGGATGTAGTAGTGGTGGTACATTCCTACAAGTACTTGTGGGGGTCACATCAATGACAGGCTAGACTGGTCACATAACACAGAGGAACTATATAAGAAAGGGCAGAGCAGTTTGGTTTTTTTTTTCCCCCCCTAAGGAAACTGCGTCCCTCGATGTGGGTAGTGACATGTTTCACATCTTCTACAAAGCTGTGATGGCCAGTGCAATTTTCTATGCTGTGGTATTCTGGCCTTGTAACATCACTTCAACAAGCTAAATAAAATGGCAGACTCAATTATGGAATGCACTATGGATCCCCTACAGGTAGCAGTAAAGTATAAAATTCAAACAAAGCTGAGTGTCATTATGAACAATGCTGCACATACTCTTACACTGACTGCTTTCAGCCAATAAATTATTCAGCAGAAGAAACAAGAAATGCTTCTGGGGCTTCTTAATACCAACAGAAATACTCCTGTGCAATGCCTCACTGTAACTGCAAATGCCAACTTTCTTTCTTTTTAGTCTAGTCTACAGTATTTCTTTCTTTAATTATTTACTAATCTATTTATTTAAAGAGTTTCTATAAAAAGCAAAATTTCCCTTTGGAAACAAATAAATTTCTATGTATTTACCTTGCACCAAATTTCAAGCCGTGTTTTTTTTTACCTACATAGGGTCCCCATTTGCATTTGGCAATTAAAATGCATATAAACATTTCTATTTAAAACACTATGTAAATTGCAGTAAATTCCAGAAGACACTACTTACAACTGACTATTGAAGGTTTTTATTAAGAAACCATAATTTACTAATTAAAAACTAATCTGAGAATTTGAATCTTTCTCAAATATAAGAACTCAGTCGTCATAAGCAATGATTTTACATATGTCAATAAAAATTAAATATTTTCTAGAAAAACATTAAATGAACACTTTGATAATTCCCATACACTCCTAAGATATACACAGAGTACTAAAACAGGAAGAAACAAATAATAAAAATGTTAGTGTACTGAACAGAAATGAACACTTACTGCTTCTTGAGCTTGATGCTGAAGGCTCCAGCGTAGCCTTGTTCAAAACAGAGGACGACCAACATGCCCTGTGCTTGGACTTTTGAGTAAGGCTTTTACTTTTACCAAGAAGAGATTGGGAACCTGGAATGAAACATTGGCTAGGCAACCTGTGACCAACAAAGGCAGATTTGAAGTCACCTCCGGGTTTTCTCAAATATTTGGAACCTTTAGAGGAATTCTCAGATTTAATGCCTTGATCACTAGATCCTGCTATGGCAAGTTTGGACACCACCCGGCCTAGTGCCACTGCAGTTTCCCGACAAGATTCGTCTGCCAATGTAGCATCTTCTGAACACATTTTCTCTAGTTTCCTTATTGTTTCTTGAAGATCTTCTTTTTTCTGGTAAACTTCTGCAGCCAGACGGTCTTTCAAAGTGATTTCAACTGAAACAATTCTCTTATTACATAATTGGGCAAAACTTGTAGCCATGTTTGGGTTGTGAATTGTCTGTAAAGGTTTGGACAACTCCAAATCATCCTTTTGAAGAAGTCCTTCCTGTGGGCTTGCTTCATTTATAAGATTTGTGACAGAAACTTTTACAGGAGAACACCTTACAGTGGTGCGTATACTCCTGAAAAATCAGAAACAAATGAAAATATTTATTAATTAAAAAAAGGAACTGCTTACAACTCTAAACCAGTGGCTAATATGACTTAGGGTATTCAAGGTGTTGCAAGTGTACTCGAAGCTTCATTAAAAACTGTAACACTTTTGACACCAAGATCCATACGGATGTACACTAGGTCTTTAACTTAAAAAGTTTCTTTTCACTACATACTGAAACCCAGGCAAAACAAATATAACTTCTGATGTCCAAACTTTAAGGCATCATTTTCTAATTCCACAGTTAAACTAAGCAATGTACTTTAAACAGTTACAGTTTTGATTTACTTGCTAGCAAAGCACAGATATTCCACTATAAAATGCTCTGCCCCTGTTTAAGTTGAGTGATTTTCCGTAACACTATGAACAATGCACTATTGCAGCTCATTTCTCTTGTTACTAAAGAAGTGGGTGGGTTACTTAAAATTGTAGCAGTTAAGTTACATGATTTATGTACAAGTGAAATAAATATAAATGTGTACTCAGGATTCCTGTTACACTAACAACCACCTCATTCATGGTTGTATCATCTTTGCATCTTAATGATTCAAATTTCTTTGACACTGTCATTTTTTAGCAAAGCTATCAACATGGGCCATTGCAGCAATCAATTTTACCTTGAGACTTCAGAGATAATCTCAATCGGGTGACCAACAACAGAACATCAATGAATGCAATTCTGTCATCATGTGAATTGCACTGTGCAATCTATTAAATCTGTTGAGCTACCACTAACCAATCTGGACAACATTTTAACTAGATTGTATTGTGAAGTACTACAACAATTATGTGTTTATGTAGCCTAATAATGTAAGTAACTGAATTTGATTGTTATTTTTGTATGGCTCAACATTACAAAATTATTTTCCAAACAAAATGTGATAAAGGACTCTTTGATGAAGTAAAGTAAAAACATGTAAAATCAGGTAACTATGTACAGTAATAGTTGAAATTGAATCCTGGTCCAATGTGCAACTAGCCTGTGTCTGAGTCTCATATCCTTCGGAGTTTATGCTTAAAAGCTGATGCTGTTATTATATTATTCACTATGATAAATGCATTTTTGTTATTTTTATATAACTCTGAAGGGAAAATGGTATATTTTAAGGTATAATCATTTTTTTTATATTTTGCTTAGTACCAAGTTTCCTGTTGATGTACCCAGCTAGATTATAAATTTGACCATTGTTTGATAAACCTTGAGAACAACAGGTTGAACATGCAAAATCTCACACATCTCTTAAAAGAAAAACAATAATAATATGTTTAAAAGTCACATACATCCTATGCCAGGGTGCCCACACTTTTTCGGCTTGCGAGTTACTTTTAAAATGACCAGGTTGAAATGATCTACCTACATTAAAAATTATATATATATATATATAATTTGTCAAAGGCGAGGGGGCGACCGCCTTGGTTTTGTTGGTGGCCTCGGGTAGTGGGCTTGGAAGCCCAACCCTGTGGGGGCCCGTGGCCACCACCAGGTGGCGCCCCAGTGCCTGAAGAACCCTGGAGCCCAGCACTTCCGCGTGCTGGGGGGAAGAAGACAGGAGACACCCAGAGGGCTTCCGGGTGCGCAGCCGGCACTTCCGCCACACAGGGGCGTGTCCAAGGAGGAGTGCCGGGAAACACCTGGAGCCCATCCAGGGTGGAATAAAAGGATTCGAGAGCAGAAGACAGGTGGAAGAAGGACGGAGCTGGAGAGAGGACTGGAGGCGGCCAGAAGAAGAGACACAAAGGACTGTGAGGCCTGGACCTTTGGGGGATTGGTGCTGGAGGCACTGGGACGTGCACTAATTTGTAAATATTGTATATAGTTGCAGTGAATAAATGGGTGTGTTGGGTGAGAAACTGTTGTCCGCCTGTCTGTGTCCCGTTCCACAATATATATATGTATATATATATATATATATATATATATATATATATATATATATATTGTGGTCCCTGGCCGGGGCAGGAGCCTCGGGTACAGGGCTTGGAAGCCCAGCCCTGTAGGGACCCGTGGCCACCGCCAGGCGGACCCCGATGCCAGAATATTCCGTGTGGTCCCTGGCCGGGGCAGGAGCCCGGCCGGGACGCCCAGGAGGACCAGAGGAGGGCTTGTGCCTCCTCCAGATCGCGAGGGGGCATCCGTCCTGGTTATGTTGGGGGCGCCCAGGTGCCTGAGGAACCCTGGAGCCCAGCACTTTCGCCACACCAGGAAGTGCTGGGGGGAAGACGACAGGGGACACCCGGACGGCTTCCGGGTGCGCAGCCGGCACTTCCGCCACACTGGGGTGTGGCTAGAACTGATTGCCGGGAAGCAGCTGGAGCCCATCCGGGTTCCTATAAAAGGGGCCGCCTCCCTCCAGTCATTGGCAGAAGTCGGGTGGAAGAGGACGGAGCTGGAGTGAGGACTGGAGGTGGCCAGGAGAAAGAGAGGCACAGGACTGTGTGGCCTGGACATTGGGGAATCGGTGCTGGAAGCACTGGGGTTGTGAGTGCACGAAAATAATTTGTATATAGTTGTAAATAAACAGTGTTTTGGGTGGAACTATGTTGTCCGTCTGTCTGTGTCCGGGCCAGCGTCCACAATATATATATATATATACACATACACTGAGTATACTTTATACATAAAATATATGTTGTCATACCTTGCATAACTGAATAACCTTTATGGCACAATAACAATTCATTACATTCGTGGTCACTACAGTATTTGAATTTAATAATCTTCATGTGGGAAAAGGCTGACTCGTATAAATAAGTAGTGCCAAATAATGCAGTCAAGGAGCTTTTGAATTCAGCTGAGTGAAAAATGACGGCTGTCCGATTAAGTACGATTTTAGTTCCCTCTCCTTCCTCTTTCTCAGATCGCTTTTCAGAAGGAAGGAAGTCAGTTTCGTAATTTTTATTAACAGTTCGAAAGTGCCTTTCCACATTTTCCTTCTTTGGAATAGCAATGATAGATTGACAGATCAGACAAAATGCACTTATATTGTGACATTGTGAGAAAAAAAAAATCCTTGTCCAATTCCACATCCAGCCCATACCCTCCCCAAACAATTTTTTTTTAAATCCCATCTTTAGTCGATATATATTGGAAAGCTAACCAGATCACTTGGGTAGCCGGAGTTTTGCAGTACCTCGTGTGTTTGAGCGTGTGTGCGGGATGGCCAGTGTGTTAGAAGACAAGAGATCTCAGACTGGCCGCCCTGTATGTCAATCAAGTGGCAAATCCCATAGGGAGGATATATGATAGACTAACGTTTTAAAAAAAAAATTTCTGAATGTAACGCAATCTACCTGCACTGCCTTTGCGATTTACCGGTCGATCGTGATCGACACATTGGGCACCCATGTCCTAAGCCAACAGGACTATCAATCAACCTAGTGGGCGGGGTTAAATTATGGTTATTTACAGTATCAATGTTTGTCATGTCCTATTAGCAACTAGATGTAACCAATCATGCAAAAGTTTTCTTATTATGTAATGAATTTATTTTCAAGTAGTGATCTAATCAATGAATTGTATAAATATAGCGCAGAGGACGCTACACTTGCTGATAAAACATCAAATCTCTTGCAAGATTTGGATAAAGAATAATGATTGACATTTATAGTTTTAGATAAACACTACAATTTTTCAGTCTCAGGTGAATACAGAGCACACTTACTGATAAAACAATACTACTGGATTGATGTTACCATACATACAGTATCTGGTCAAAACTGATTTGCAAGCCATTTTGCCAAATAATAATTCAAGCATAAAAGGAAGTCTACACATTTATCTACACATAATGTCTCCTTAAATCTAACTGAAGTGCTCGTAAGTCACACTCTTTGTAATATTCTGTAAACCTGCAAGATGCTAGTTACTATACTCCACAATTCAAGCCTCAAAAAATCATATTTATTTTTTGCAAAATTCAAAAGTACAAAAGACCACACTTATAAATCCATTATTACCACTGAAATTAATATTCCTCTCTTCATTACTTTAAAATGAAGAGGGAAAACTAGCATGACTTTATTCCCTCCATGTGACAAATGCTCTTAAAGGATGACATAATATTTAACGCAAAAATACATTTTGGCTTCTCCAACAACATACAAACTAATGTGATCAAAAAGAAATTCTTATTTTGCATTATGCATCTCTTTCTACCTACTGTACTAAAGTTGGATGGAGTGGAAGTATGGCAGGCGACACTGCTTATCACACTCTCCAAGAGCTGCAGTGCTCACATTTCTGTACAACACTGTAAGTAGCTACAGTTAACACATGGACATAATGGGACATGTTTTCATTGATAATACAGGGGGTCCTCGGGTTACAACGTTTCAACATACAACATTTCGAGTTTACAACACTCACTCCCATAAAAACTTAAAAAAATTGAGACATGAGAAGGAATAAAGGTAAGCATTTTTTTACACTCATTTTTTCTGTTACTACAGTACAGCGCACAGTACAGTATATTTATGTCCTTTTTTTCTCAGGCTTAGATTTTGTGTTTTTATGATCTAGATTATGATGTGTTAAGACAGGAAAGTGACTTAGGCTAGAGTGTGTTTCGACTTACTCCAAAATTCGGGTTACATCACTGTTGTAGGAACGAAACTGTGTTGTAACCCGAGGACCCCCTGTATTTTAAAACACCATGGCAAAGCAGCTAGATTACACAAATTCATATTTTGTCAAATATTTCAAATGCAAGATTACAGTAAGTATTTTAAAACTAATGACCAACTTTATTAAAAAAACCTGCACAAAAAAACAAACAAAAACTGATTTAAGAATGAATGTAATAAAGCATTTAGTATTACTACTACTATAAATAAAAATTGCTGTCTGCTCTCACCTCTGTTTCTGACTTTCGCATCTCCCAACTGATAATCTCTTCTTTCTTCTCACCTTCTTCTGGGATGGTGCCTTAGCCATCAGTTCTGGCTCTTCACTAAAATTACTGACAAAGAAAAGTAACAAAAATTCTATAAAAATAATAATTCACTCATATCAATGTATTATGTTCTCATCTACTTCTCATCTACTTGGAACAACTTATTTTAGAGCTCAAGAGTTTCAAATCACAAAGCTCACATTTCATTGTGTAGTACTTAACATTGCTTACTGTTACCACTTATACTTTGGCCGCTCTTAATAAAATCAACATCACAGCTCCTGATCTTTTGTAAAAACCCTGTGAAAAGTAGCTATAAACATCTTCTAAAATGAATCTTTGAAGGAATGTATCATCACACATTACACATCGGAAAATTATGGGGATCAAAAATGTACAAAAGGGGTACTTAAATGAAAGATTGAAGGAATGTAGCTCTGGCATTAACATATCATTAGCAAAAGCCAAGCACTAGCAACTTGGAAGCTCATATTCACAAATACAAAAAACAAAATTGCTGTTAATCAAGAGAGACCACTAGAAAAACAGACCAGGCAAAACACAAGATGTTACTGTTGCTGATGTTTTTTTTCTGGTAATTCACACAGTCAAGAATGACAATAGCTACAGTGCATTTGGAAAGAATATACAGCGCATCACTTTTTCCACATTTTGTTATTTTACAGCCTTATTCCAAAATGGATTATATTCATTTTTTTCCTCAGAATTCTACACATAACACCCCATAATGACAAAGTGAAAAAAGTCTGAGGTTTTTGCAAATTTAGTAAAAATACAAAAACTGAGAAATCACATGTACATAAGTATTCACAGCCTTTGCTCAATACTTTGTTGATGCACCTTTGGCAGCAATTGCAGCCTCAAGTCTTTTTGACTATGATGCCACAAGCTTGGCACACCTATCCTTGGCCAGTTTCACCCATTCCTCTTTGCTGCACCTCTCAAGCTCCATCAGGTTGGATGGGAAGCGTCGTTACACAGCCATTTTAAGATCTCTCCAGAGGGTCGTTGTCCTGCTGAAATATGAACCGTCGCCCCAGTCTGAGGTCAAGAGTGCTCTGGAGCAGGTTTTCATCCAGGATGTCTCTGTACATTACTGCAGTCATCTTTCCCTTTATCCTGACTAGTCTCCCAGTTCCTGCCGCTGAAAAACATCCCCACAGCATGATGCTGCCACCACCATGCTTCACTGTAAGGATGGTATTGGCCTGGTGATGAGCGGTGCCTGGTTTCCTCCAAATGTGACGCCTGGCATTCACACCAAAGAGTTCAATCTTTGTCTCATCAGACCACAGAATTTTGTTTCTCATGGTCTGAGAGTCCTTCAAGTGCCTTTTGGCAAACTCCAGGCGGGCTGCCATGTGCCTTTTACTAAGGAGTGGCTTCCGTCTAGCCACTGTACCATACAGGCCTGATTGGTGGTTTGCTGCAAAGATGGTTGTCTTTCTGGAAGGTTCTCCTCTCTCCACAGAGGACCTCTGGAGCTCTGACAGAGTGACCATCGGGTTCTTGGTCACCTCCCTGACTAAGGCCCTTCTCTCCCGATCGCTCAGTTTAGATGGCCAGCCAGCTCTAGGAAGAGTCCTGGTGGTTTCGAACTTCTTCCACTTATGGATGATGGAGGCCACTGTGCTCATTGGGATCTTCAAAGCAGCAGAAATTTTTCAGTAACCTTCCCCAGATGTGTGCCTCGAGACAATCCTGTCTCAGAGGTCTACAGACAATTCCTTTGACTTCATGCTTGGTTTGTGCTCTGACATGAACTCTCAACTGTGGAACCTTGTATAGACAGGTGTGTGCCTTTCCAAATCATGTCCAATCAACTGAATTTACCACAGGTGGACTCCAATTAAGCTGCAGAAACATCTCCAGGATGATCAGGGGAAACAGGATGCACTTGAGCTCAATTTTGAGCTTCATGGCAAACAAAGGCTGTGAATACTTATGTACATGTGATTTCTCAATTTTTTTATTTTTAATAAATTTGCAAAAATTTCAAGTAAAATTTTTTTTACATTGTCATCATGGGGTGTTGTGTGTAGAATTCTGAGGAAAAAAAATAATTTAATCCATTTTGGAATAAGGCTATAACATAACAAAATGTGGAAAAAGTGATGGGCTGTGAATAGTTTCTGGATGAACTGTACATATAAATTAATCATGCATCTGCCTTGATGTGTACATGTTAGACAGACTGCATATGAGACTACTTCTATGGCCATGAGAAATAATGTTTAGTTTTATTATGTACAAAATTGTCAATAAAACTGATCATTGTGCAGCAACAGAGAATTCATACATTATGATGAAGGTTAACTGTCTTCATTTTTCCTCAAGAGTTTTTTTTTGTGTTAGAAAGAAAAAAAAGTAGTTTAAACTAGGGTTCTATTTTATTTTTTTCCCCTTTTTACCATTATGGAAGAGGACTAGTAACCTTGCAACTGCGTACCAAGAATTTTAGCAAAAACTATGAAAACTGGTCACTGTTTAGGAATAGTTAATCATATTCATCATTACCTAATAAACTTTAAAAATTTCAAATTTTTTTTAAAGCAGCCTTAATCACTACCGTGACAAGAAATACTCTGCAAGTAGCAATATTCATACTGCTGATGACTCAGATCCTGCACAGTCGCAAAAAAGTGAGGATGCGAGCGCTGCTGACATGTCCCCAAGACTAAGCAAGAGCAATATCTCAATTCAAACTCAAATATCAGCTGAAAAGAACGATTAATCCGTGTATTGAAAGTGTTTATTTTTCCAGTTTTGCAGCAGCAACTTGCACAGCATTGGAATCTCTCCCATCACTCGATTCCAAACAAGCACCCTTGCCTATTTCTTGCAGATCACGCTGAATATATGTATGCTCCTAGGCACTGTGGAGGAAACTGCAGGATGGTCTGATGAGAGCTTCCCACCCAAGTCCTCCCCTTTAAAACAAAACAAGCAGATAAAATGACTTGAGCTAGGAGAAATTGGTGTATGATTAAAGCCTCGTCGTTGAGGGATGGGAAAGCTGGCTACCTGCTGCTTGACACATTTGTAAAAGATGCTGACAGCGAGGTGCAAACAAATTTAAGTTTTTTCTTAGGCTTCAGGGATTCCAGTATTAAACATCGATTTTAAGATGAAGTTTACACTGTCCTATTTTATTGACAAAATAAACTACGAGTGTAATCATAGGGGAGTAATTACGGAAGGTGTCGGGGCGAGGCGGCAGGCGTGTGTACGTGCATTACATTTCATGCTGACCGGAATTGATGGAGTGAAAGTTCATGGAAGTTGGCTTACGTACGTTTCTGTGCATCTGAATTTTTTTGTGCATATGCACATTTCCACTTATGTCTGTACGCCATGTTTTAGTGTGAATTCTATGAACACAGTTTGGCCCCTGGTCCCTTTTCAGTGGAACACAACTATATAACAGCACCTTCTCCTGCTTGGTATATGTAACTTAACATAACTGCAGTGTGAAATATTTTTTGTGACTAAAATTCTTTTTCATGTCCATACAATGGGAGACACTTTGTTTCATACAAATAAAGATGTTTCTTCATTGGAATATCTTTTCAACATCAATTTCTGTAAAAAGAGGATTTTGAAAATCAGTCATGTGACAAATGTGAGTGATTTCTTCGGTAGTTGTACTACTGTAGGGCTTGGTTTGATAGCCTCTGTTGAGGCAGTATTCAGTTAACGTAGAACTAATCTTCTTTTGGTTTGTCTTTCTGTAATTTTTCGTTATGCTCATAAAGAATTTTTTAAAATATTAAAGTCTAGTTATGTTTTCTTGTTTTTGTTCAACAGGAAAACAAAGGAATTTGGAAGAATAGCTCTTTGAATTTTTAATTTTTATTGTCAATCTTTGTTTCATCTCATATTCAAGGATGATGTGTCTTTTTAATGGTATGTGCAATATATGTTTATTTCTTACTTATTTAGATTTTTGCACAATAACACATTTTAAATATGAATCAATTATATCAACTGACTCAAAACACCATCCATCCATCCTCTTCCGCTTATCCGAGGTCGGGTTGTGGGGGCAGCAGCTTAAGCAGAGAGGCCCAGACTTCCCTCTCCCCGGCCACTTCTTCTAGCTCTTCCAGGAGAATCTCAAGGCGTTCCCAGGCCAGCCGGGAGACATAGTCCCTCCAGCATGTCCTGGGTCTTTCCCAGGGCCTCCTCCCAGTTGGACGTGCCTGGAACACCTCACCAGGGAGGCGTCCAGGAGGCATCCTGATCAGATGCCCGAGCCACCTCATCTGACTCCTCTCGATGCGGAGGAGCAGCGGCTCTACTCTGAGCCCCTCCCGGATGACTGAGCTTCTCACCCTATCTTTAAGGGAAAGCCCAGACACCCTGCGGAGAAAACTCATTTCGCGATCTCGATCTTTCGGTCACTACCCAGAGCTCATGACCATAGGTGAGCTTAGGAACGTAGATCGACTGGTAAATTGAGAGCCTGGCCTTACAGCTCAGCTCCTTTTTCACCACGACAGACTGATGCAGAGCCCGCATCACTGCGGACGCCGCACCAATCCGCCTGTCGATCCCACGCTCCATTCTTCCCTCACTTGTGAAAAAGACCCTGAGATAGCTGAACTCCTCCACTTGGGACAGGATCTCTCCCCCAACCCTGAGAGGGCACTCCACCCTTTTCCGGCTGAGTACCATGGTCTCGGATTTGGAGGTGCTGATTCCCATCCCAGCTGCTTCACACTCAGCTTTGAACCGATTCAGAGACAGCTGAAGATCACGGCCTGATGAAGCAAGCAGGACAACATCATCTGCAAAAGGCAGTGACCCAATCCTGAGTCCACCAAACCGGACCCCCTCAACACCTTGGCTGCGCCTAGAAATTCTGTCCATAAAAGTTATGAACAGAATCAGTGACATACGGCAGCCCTGGCGGAGTCTAACTCTAACTGGAAACGGGCTAGACTTACTGCCGGCAATGCGGACTAAGCTCTGGCACTCTCACAGCTCTTATCAGGGTGTCCGGTACCCCATACTCCTGGAGCACCCCCCACAGGACTCCCCGAGGGACACGGTTGAACGCCTTTTCTAAGTCCACGAAGCACATTTAGACTGATTGGGCAAATTCCCATGCACCCTCCAGGATTCTGCTAAGGATATAGAGCTGGTCCACTGTTCTGTGACCAGGACGAAAACCACACTGTTCCTCCTGAATCCGAGGTTCGACTATCCGACGGACCCTCCTCTCCAAAATCCCCGAATAGACTTTTCCAGGGAGGCTGAGGAGTGTGATCCCTCTATAGTTGGAACACACCCTCCAGTCCCCTTTTTTAAAAAGGGTGACCACCACCCCAGTCTGCCAATCCAGAGGCACTGTCCCCGATGTCCATGCGATGTTCCAGAGATGTGTCAACCAAGACAGTATTACAACATCCAGAGCCTTGAGGAACTCCGGGCGTATCTCATCCACCCCAGAGGCCCTGCCACCAAGGATTTTTTTGACCACCTCAGTGACCTCAGCCCCAGAGATGGGGGAGCCCACCTCCGAGTCTCCAGGCTTTGCTTCCTCATTGGAAGGCATGTTAGTGGGATTGAGGAGGTCTTCGAAGCACTCCCCCCACTGACCCACAACGTCCCGAGTCGAGGTCAGCAGCACACCATCTCCACCATATACAGTGTTGACACTGCACTGCTTCCCCTTCCCAAGACACCGGATGGTGGACCAGAATCTCCTCGAAGCTGTCCGAAAGTCATTCTCCATGGCCTCCCCAAACTCCTCCCATGCCCGAGTTTTTGCCTCAGCAACCACCGAAGCCCCAAAGGATAAAAGGGTCCGGTAGGACTCCTTCTTCAGCTTGACGGCGTCCATCACCGCCGGTGTGCACCAACAGATTTTGGGATTGCCACCACGAGAGGCACCGACCACCTTACGGCCACAGCTCTGGTCAGCCGCCTCAACAATAGAGGCACGGAATATGGCCCATTTGGACTCAATGTCCCCCACCTCCCTCGGGGACGTGGTCGAAGTTCTGCTGGAGGTGGGAGTTGAAGCTACTTCTGACAGAGGACTATGCCAGACATTCCCAGCAGACCCTCACAACACGTTTGGGTCTACCAAGCCTAACCGGCATCCTACCCCACCATCGAAGCCAACGCACCACCAGGTGGTGATCAGTTGACAGCTCCACCCCTCTCTTCATCCGAGCGTCCAAGACATTTGGCCGCAAGTCCGACGACACAACCACAAAGTCGATCATTGAACTGAGGCCTAGGGTGTTCTGGTGCCAAGTGCACATATGAACACCTCTATGCTTGAACATGGTGTTCGTTATAGACAATCCGTGACGAGCACAGAAGTCCAATAACAAAGCACCGCTCGGGTTTCAGAACGGGGGGGGGCATTCCTCCCAATCACGCCCTTCCAGGTCTCACTGTCATTGCCCACGTGAGCATTGAAGTCTCCCAGCAGTACGAGGGAGTCCCCAGAAGGTATGCCCTCTAGCACCCCTTCCAGGGACTCCAAAAAGGGTGGGTACTCCAAACTGCGGTTCGGCGCATATGCACAAGGTGGAGGGATGCTATCCTCTCGTCCACCGGGGTAAACCCCAATGTACAGGCTCCAAGTTGGATGGCAATAAGTATGCCCACACCCGCTCAGCGCCTCTCACCGGTGGCAACTCCAGAGTGGTAGAGAGTCCAGCCCCTCTCAAGGAGCTTGGTTCCAGAGTCCAAGCTGTGCTAAGGTGAGCCCGACTATATCTAGCCGGAACCTCTCGACCTTGCGCACTAGCTCAGGCTCCTTCCCCTTCAGAGAGGTGACATTCCACATCGCAAGAGCCAGCTTCTGTAGTCGAGGATCAGACTGCCAAGGTCCCTGCCTTCGGCCACCACCCAACTCAAACTGCACCTGACCTCCCATAGGTGGTGAACCCATGAGAAGGGGGACCCACGTTGCCTCTTCAGGCTGTGCCTGGCCGAGCCCCATGGGTTCAGGCCCGGCCACCAGGCGCTCGCCATCGAGCTCCACCTCCGGGCCTGGCTCCAGAGGGGGGCCCCGGTGACCCGCGTCCAGGCGAGGGAAAACGCCGTCCAAATTTTTTCTTCGTCATAGAAGGTCTATTGACTCAAAACACTCTTTTGAAAAACAACTTCAAACTCATTTGGTCAAGAAAGCATTTAATTTACCCAGACATTCTGGCCTTTCTTTTTGGTTTACCTCTTTGTCCAGGTGTTCATGATGATTGGCATTTGTATCACTTTGTTATTTTTCCTGGGTGTTTTTGTAATATTTGTATTTTATTGTGGTTTATTGTGTTATTCTAATTCAGAGATTTGTGTTTCTATATTTATCTTTGTTTAGCGTTTTATGCTGATACTACTTTGTATCCAATGTTGTATACTTGATCTTTTTTCTGCTTTTTCACTGTTGTTTATTCTGAAATTCTGTGAAAAACCCTAAGCATTTGAAAGGTGCTGTATAAAATTTTAATTGTTATTTTAGTTTAATAAACTAGTCCGTATAAATTGTCCTACTGCATCATAGAATTATCTAATGTTAACTTGGGCCAACCAAAGCACCTAAACTGGAATCAGTCTGAAAAGTATATGCACAAACATACTGTATACTGTATAATGTAACTGTGATAATTTTATACATTTTTGGCCAGACTACCCACCCTATCAAATTGCATAAAGAACATGTGTAAATGGCCATCCATTAAATTTCTAACAGGTATATAAGTACAATTCAGGGTCACAGGAGGAATTTTGCACACACTCACCCACAATTACGCATGTAGCACTGTGTGATGTAGGTGGAAACTGCACACCTGCAAGTGCAAGTAAAAATCTAATTACTTTCAAACAAAGTGGCTATTTAGCTGGTCTACGCCAGCAATGAAGTTTGTTCCATTTATTAATACCAAAAAAAACTTAATTTACTGCCTCAAAGCAGAAAGCACTGCATTTATGACAGCAGGACAGGCAAAAGAGCATACTTCATTGTTAAATATGACTATGAAATGCTAAATGTGTGTCATTTGTTTGGTTTTTGAAGCCAGCCTACTGTTCATTAATGTAACCCCTAACATTTGATGAAAGTAGTGAAAGCAATTGTCATATATTTGAAAGTAAATTTGATGAATGGAATTCTGTCTATCAGTTCCACTTCAGATTTCAATTCTGGTCATATTTTAATT